>NC_090932.1:432628426-433253426 GCF_040938575.1 Ambystoma mexicanum | reverse complement strand
CCCCTGTGGTGGGCCCTGCCCTCATCTTTTTTAATTGTATTGTATTGCTTGTACTGCAATCCTAGCTCAAGAGCAGCGCTTCGCAAAGGGAAGGTGCCAGCATGGGCTTGGCATGTCATACAGTAGCACAGTACTGTTGGTGGAGGAAGTGCATGATTTTTATGCATCCAGCAGGTATTGTTGAAAGAGGCATATTTTTTGTGTTTTGCAGAACTGGAGGATGGTGGTGTCATTTCGAGCCACTGCCGGGACTGAGTTCCAGATGGGCTATTTTCGTTTCGCTACATCAGGCACGAGAGCCTACAGAGATGTGAAGTTTAGCTGCCACATATTTTGAAGGCGTCGACGAGAAATCCCGAAATGGAGGAGGCACCCCGATAACCCGGGCGGTGTCCTCCTCCTAAAGACTCCCCCTCCCTCCTCCACAGGATGGAGGGGAGGTGCCCGCCGAAGCGCGGCAAAGCGGGGGAAAAACCCGCGAAACGGCGCAGCCCGCCAAAAAGGAAAAAAGCCAGCGAAGGGGGCAACAATGGAAAGGGGAGGGGCTACCCCCTTTATAGTGAGTGGGCTTCCCACTTCAGGCAGCATCCAGCCTTGGCAGTGGGACGCCCGCCTGCCAACACAGGACTTCGTTTTCCACCCACCCACCCTACAAACAGAACATGCAAGGAGGCCTGATCGTCGACGTCGCAGGACAACAGGCGGTGTGGCGGTGTTTGGGCAACCAAACACAAGAGACAGACTCCGGATGAGCCAGGAGAAAGCTGGAAGGGTCTTCGCTCTTCTCAGACCAGCGCCCCTTGGGAGCCTAACACGGCAGGGGCGTCTGGGGGGAATAACAAGGGCTCAGCTTCCCCCAAGGAAACGGCACTCTCCCCGCCCCCGAACACCTGCATGGGCAGGCGAGGCTCAGGCGCAAAGGGTTGGGAGAGTTGGGCCTATGATGGACTGTTGGAAGGAAAGGGGGAAGCAGGTTTTTGTACACGGAGCAGTCGCTGCATCTTCAGAATTATTTCCACTAATGTGTGCAGTGGTGGTTATGATATTGTGAAAATAAATCTGCGGCCTTTTTATGCCAAACAAAGCAAGACTCATGTTACACTTTTCTGGGGGGAAAAGAGGAATGAGTTATTGCTATGTAATGGGTCCAAAATGGACGGATGCACGGGTTATGATGTTCCATTCTAAATTGCTTTGTAGGTGATATATCCGGTGTGGAATATGATCCTGGTGGGAACGGGAGCCAGTGAAGCTTGTGCTTTGTAGGAGAGATACAGTTTAATTTTTGGGCACCTTTATTGAGGGCCGTTGGAGTATGGTGAGCGGCATCAAGGGAGGCCGGGTGCACGCCTAGAAGCCCAGAAAGGAGTGCACTACCTCAGTCAGTGTGTGAGATCATGAGGGCCTTTATTTTACAGTGTGTTGAGCTCTGTAGCCACATGGTTTGTCGCTACTGAAAGCCGCAGTTTGTTTTCAATGTTCTTGACTGTAACGGCATGAAAATGAAAACGGACTGATTGACAGCAACATTGTCCTGCCTGGCGCAGTGCAGGAAAGGTAATGTTACATTACAACCTGACTCATACAGCCCTCCCACATCGTTATGTGGGCAGCCTCTGTTTTAGGTCACAATAGTAAACATTGATATTGGGCTAGGGTTGGGGGCAGGTCTATGGGTGTAACATGGGTTCAGGGTTTTGACAGTTCAACCTTAACTCCAGAGGAATAAAGAAGCGTTATAACAATCTCTGTGTGTCCATGTGTATGGTCTTATTGGGTTTTGCCTCCGCACCCTGTTTGATGAGCCCTGAGATATTGTTGCAGGAAGACTCTCACACTTGGTGATGAGGAAGAGGCGCTGACACAAACCCTGATTCATGGAACTGTGCAAAGTGTATTCATGCTGTGCAAAGTCAGTGCATAGTCATTTTTGCAGCACAAAATGACTTTACACAGACTTTGCACTACAAACATACACTTTGCACAGTTGAATGAATCATGGTTGTGTCGGCAGTGCAAAGTCACCTTTCAGCAGTGCAGTCACCCATCTAGAGTCACCTACTGCCCTTCACTCAGCGCACTGTGAGGAACATCACATACAGTATTCACCTGGTGTGATGTCACTCCAGCGGAATATACCTCTGTATTTTACTTGATGGTGTCATAGTAGGGTGATGCAGCAGTAAGAACAATAGTATGCGCTAATTGATTTCTGTACAAAAACATTAATATATCAATGTTTTAATAGACTACCTTCTGGTTAATTGTACTATTTTTATTTTGCTTGTCCCTACTCCATGCATTGCAGTCAGCGAGGATTGCATGGAATGTTATCTTGAATAACTTCAGGAACGGGTTCACACACCATTTGCCAAAATGTTTTCACTCAATCCCCAAACATGTGCGATTTCCTTCTCAGAGCGGTGTGACCTGCGAACCACATTAACCTTGATCCCAGCCTTAAGCGTCCAGCTTGTGATTACACTGTAAACACCTGGCTAATGGTATGAGAAATGGCCATGTGACCCTTCGGGGAGTTAGTGCTAAAGATACGCCATGCCTCAGCAATACACGAATTTGCATTCATATAAAAAAAAATATCTAAAGGAGCAGACAGGAGTGGACTGGGAACCAAAAGAGACCCTGGATCTCTTCCATCAAAGTGGCCCCATAATACACGGTGCAAGCGAAAATAGCATCTTAAGGGCCTGATTCATGGAAATCAGCGCATTTTTCCCGCAAATCCTGCATGCAGGGAACGACCCTGCGCGAACCGAGGTGCAGAAAAAAAATGTGCGCCCCGCATATTCATAAGTGGAGGCAGTACCCCAGAGAAATCGTGCACCTCACCTAGTAACCCCAGGATGCACCCCTGCAAGATCGTGTGCCCTCACTCCTAAGTGGAAGTAGCACCTCAGCAAAGTCGCGTGCCTCACCTGGCAAGCCCAGGCTGCACCCTTGCGGAACGTGCTCCTCACTCATAAGTGGAGGCAGCACAAGCGAAATGGCACACCTCACCTCGCTAGCCCAGACTGCACCCCTGTGAAAACACAGCCCTCACTTGTAAATTGAGGCTACAACACTTACGAAAATGTGGGTCCATGCCCCACTACACCTTAGGCACCCATTCTGCCAGCATAAACCCCTACTGCACAT
Organism: Ambystoma mexicanum; assembly: GCF_040938575.1. Taxonomy (NCBI): domain Eukaryota; kingdom Metazoa; phylum Chordata; class Amphibia; order Caudata; family Ambystomatidae; genus Ambystoma; species Ambystoma mexicanum. Next base: position 433,250,270 of record NC_090932.1, on the reverse strand, counting down.
AGACCATTTTAGACCAGACACCACCCACCAGCCCGGGCACCTCTGACATCACCCCAGATAACCCCCTGACAGTACACTCACCCCCCTCCACCCCCCACACCTCCCTCACCTGTGACACCATCCCCAGGCAGCCCCCTCCAGTCTGGACAACACCCAGCAGCTCCCTCCAGCTTGGACACCATCCACCAGCCCCCCTCACCTCCGACATCACCCCAAGCAGCACGCTGACAGTACACTCCCCTTCCCACACCTCCCTCACCTGTGACACCACCCCAGGCAACCCCCTCCAGTCTGGACACAAGCCCCCCTCACCTCTGATATCACCCCAGGGAGCCCGCTCCAGTCTGGAAACCACCCACCAGCCCCTCTCACCTCTGACATCACCCAGGCCACTCACTGACAGTACACTCCCCACTCCACACTTCCGTCACCTGTGACACCACCCCCAGGCAGCCCCCTCCAGTCTGAACACCACCAACCAGCCCCTTATCCTCCGACATCAGCCCAGGCAGCCCCCTGACAGTACACTCCCCTCCGCCCATCGTCGCTCACCTGTGACACCACCCCCAGGCAGCCCCCTGCAGTCTGAACACCACCCACCAGCCCCCTCCTGTCTGGACACCACCAACCAACCCCCCTCACCTCCAACATCACCCCAGGCAGGCCCCCGACAATACACTCCCCTCCCCACACCTCCCTCACCTGTGACACCACCCCCAGGCAGCTCCCTCCAGTCTGGACACCACCCACCAGTCTCCACATCCCCAACACCACACCCAGGCAGTCCCCTCAAGTACTGACACCACCCACCAGCCCCCTCGACTCGGACACCACCCACAGGCAGTCCCCTCAAGTACTCACATCACCCACCTGGCCCTCTCAACAACTCAATCTGGCGCTGCTCCATGCCCCCTACCAGTGCAAAATTCAATGACAACTTGCCACAACTTGACTGCCCTGCCACCAAAATCAAACACACTGGCCACATACTGTGAGAAACCTGAAGGTGTCCCACCAGCTAGGCCCTGCAGATATTTCATCCAGGTGACCAGGACATGGCCATCACTATTGGATCCAGTTCCTGGGGGTGGCCCAATGGAATAGAATCACCTGGATGGGGGGTCTTCAGGGAGTGGAAGTGGGACACCGAAGGGTGAAACGCGGTACGCCCTTCCGTATAACACCTTTCCCCATCCGACCCCATAGGATATTTAGAATCTCTACCCTCCTTTTCCGACACGAACACTTTCTCACACCGTGAAAGACAACAGACTAACACCAGAGCCATTTACCTGACATGTCCCAACACAAGGGTAAGGCAGAGTCAGGCAATTGCCGATAACTACACACACCTGGCGCCTTTTCCCTTCCCAACAGGGATAAAAGGCAGAGCAAAATAGCACACGTTGAGTAAGGCCGAACGCACGAGGAAGTAGCCATTCTAGGACAGCAGTTCAAACGAAGGAGAAATGTGGCAAATCCTGAAAGGACAACAAGGAGGGAGTTGCCCTTGCCCTTTTCAACTCAGACCCGTGAATCCTTTGAAGAAAGAAACATAAGCCTGGTAATCGCAGCTGCTGAATGGTGAGATGGGTATCAACGGTACACAGGGCCCTCCTGCACTGATAGCCATGGCAGAGAGAAGCACTTGCTGCTGTGGTACCGTCCTTGACTCCAGCAGCAAAAGGGAAGCTGACGAGTTCAGCATAGCCGGTGAGCCGGAGAGCACTGATAGCAGACCAGACTGTGTTAAGCTCAGGGTTGCGGAGGCAACAGTGTATGAAAAGAAGAAGATTAAGACATAAAGGTCTTTTGTGAGTACCAGAGATAGAGTGGTACGGTTCCACGTGGGCACTCATTTGAAGGTCTCTGGCTGGTACCCCTCTCTATTGATTGTTGATGGAAACTACAAATACCAAGAGGCCCTATGGGAGGCCGGGGAGAAGTTGTCAAAGTGGTCATATTAGGGTCATGCCAAACCCCTTGTACAGTTGAAAGTCTTTGACACATTGGGTAGAAAAGTAAACCAGATGATTGCTTAAAAATAGACATTAGACTTTTGAATATTATTGGAAGGCTATCATGAACCTGACTGACGGATGCCAAGAGAAAGCTAAGTAAACTGTGTTAAAGTGGCAAATGTGAACCCAGATAAGGGATGCCTACGAATAAAAGTAAATCGTAACAACCCCGTGAACATTGTGGGGACAAACGTGAAACCAACTGAGGGATGTCCATAGTGAATTGTTGGTCTGAGCCGGATTGAGGGAGGCCAAGGTTGAGGGAAGGATCAGAGCCCGGTGGAGGGGGATCCAATGGGGAAGTGCATTTGCCAAACTTAAAGATTTACAGAAGGAACTTTTGTTTGTTGTTTTGATATATCAGGGCCTCTGAAGCAAGAGACTTGCATAAAAGAGACTTGTCCACAGAAGTCCCAGATTGTTGAAAGGAACTGTAACCTCATACTGGAGAAGCCCAGGAGTGCGCTGGGCTCAAGAGTCCTGCCTTGTCCTGTGATAAAAATGTGGGGAAGGGAGACCCCAGCTATACCACCATGACTTATCACTTTGAGAACACTTCTTTCTTTTCTTTTGAACATTATCCCAAACTACTTTGTAGCATAGCGTTAAGGATTGGCAATAGGTTTTTTAGAAGAGGGCCTTTTTATTTAACTAAGACACCACTTGGACTGTAGTATTATTATTTGATGGTCGTAGCTTGCTCCCATCATATGTTTAGGTTCAGATTAGGCGTTCATCTCACCCCTTTTCGCACTTTAATGAACACTCTTGAACTGTGATCACTTTGATACCATGCCTTCCTTACAATACCCACCCATATACCCACAAACTGTGTTTACTGATGCAGATCAAAGTTGAATGCACATCACAGAAGTCTGTGGCACATCACAGCCAGTTGCACAGCAATAGGACCGCTGAATACAATAGCTGAAGCTCCACTGTGAAAACACCATGCACAAGTAAAACTGCAAAACAATGCTCTGCAATGTGAAGCACAGCAGTGGCTGATGAGTAGCATGACACGAAAGCACAAACTGTATGGAGAGTGCTGTGTGTTGGTGGTCCTCCATGCATAGGGAGGCAACCCCAATGCATGACTGATGAGTGCATGCCAATTCTCCACAGACATGCCCACAACCCACCTGACAGTCACATAACAAAGGCATAGCAAAATGAATAAAAACCACATGCTGCCCATGAACAAAGAGACAACAAAAAACATGTGTGCAACAACAAAAAAACAGTACTACTAACATGCACACAAAATTAAACATGGATGTTGGAAGGGGGAAATGTCCAAGGGGAAAAGAGAAAATACAGAGACACACATTAACTCACATTCCCCCTCTTCCACTTGGAGGCGGGCCATTGCCTGGTCCTGGATGGCCTGCAGGGTATCCCTCATCCTAATCTCCAGCACCCCTGCAAGCCTCTTCCAGGATCTGGACCCGCCTCTGTGCCCTGCTCTCCTCCGCCTCTGCCTTGGCCCTGGCAACTTGTGCCTCCAATCCTGCTTACTCTCCGCCACCAGCAGCATCATTAGTTCTATTTGGACACACACAATGTTGCTTGAGCAACGGTGCTCCTCCTGCCTGGTCACCGTTAACCCTGTGCAGCTTGCCTCCTTGATCTAAATTGGCCTGTGAAGAGTGCCCCTGAGCACTGCCACAGTGCAGCTGCCTGTTCCAGCGTGCCCTGCGCAAGCACCCGTGACATCTTGATGTTGGTTGATGGGGGGGTATGGTTCCAGCACTATCCTGCTGTGCCAGTCACCCCACTGATACCACTTCACGGACCTTCCCTCGGTGGTCCTCTTACAGCCCTGCATCACCTGGGACTATTTCCTGTTTCCCAAACTTACGGCATGTTCTCATTGTCTCCAGTCCCTGTACCAAGACAACACTGGTGTGGGGTGTGGCATGTGATGGCTGCTGCCTCGTATGGGGATATGTGTGGCTGTCTGTTGCCATGTAAAGTAATTGCACGTCACAGATACACATGCCCATCACCATTTTAATGGTATTAGTCAACAGTGGATGGTACCATGGCCCATAATGTGTTTCATAACAAACCTGTTGGTTGGCAATGCGTCCACCAACACCATGGCCCGGAGCAGGGGATTGGTGGCCAGTCTGCATATGTCATGCTCCCATTGCTTGTTGGCCATAGTGTTGTTAGGGAGAATTCTCTGTTTAGGCTGAATTTCCTAACCTAGTGAGTCCCCCAGCAGCTTTGCTGGATTTCTGGAGTTTGTTTTTTTCCATCCTGCCAAGAGTGAGACTCTTTTTCTCCCACTCTTGAACATGAATGTGTGTAATTCCTGCAAATGTCAATGTGTTCTTTGGGCTATGGGGTCTTTTACTCCATAGGGTCCCATATGTTTTTCTATGTGTGTTACACCGCACCCTATGTGCCGTAGCACTGGGGCGTCCTAGCGGACCTCCATCATAGACTCCATTCCCGGGGACTGACTACTGGCTCCCCGGGCATGTAAAGTCACCATTGGCTTTACTAGACCTAAATTTACTAACAGAACTAGCACAAACCATCCTATTATGGACGTACTAGTAGGGGTAATTCGATTACTGGGTCTGTTATTCGAGGGGGCACTGTCCCGTCCCCCCTCGTCGAGTTTTGGCTGGTGGCAGTGGAAACTACTTGTTATATTCGACCCCGAATATAACCCTATGGGATTCTTCCCATTGTTGGAGATTGATCCTTTTTCTCGTTAATCTCTAACATACCACCGGTCTACTTATCTTAAATAAGTCTATCAGATGGTATTTTCTGCCAGAACTCGGTTTTTAAAATGGCGTCTGTGTTCGTCTCTGTGACTCCTAAACCAAAGGTTGAGCCCTTTGTTCCACGTTTGGCGGGCTTCTGTACAGAGACCCTCCAAAGTGGTGCCATTCTGTCTGGGTTACCACAGGGGTGTGGGAGCGGGTTTAGGCACCCTCGACCGAGTTGCCTTGCCAACTCCGGTCGCACTCTGGTGTGATTGGCCCAAGTGGTGAGCCTCCCCGCTCACCACTTAGTGTATTTTGATTGACAGCTAGGCTGAATGAATGGGGGTTTTCTGCATAAAAGCAGGGCTTTTGGGACTGGATCTTCAGAAGTCGCCACAGGACCTAAGAATCCGACGAGGGTAAAGCTGAGCCGACCTGCAACGACGACACCTCCGGTGGAGCCCTGCTGAACCGACTCACCACTTCCCAACGACAGAAGAGATCCCCCTGCCGGAGAGTCTCTTCCCCTGACTGGTGGGAACAACCAGTCACCTTTGCTTTTTCTTCGCTCCAGGACGCAGTGGTCGAATTGCCCAGGCAGAGCACCTCGGCAACCGGATAGCCACTACCCCTGTACCGCGACCAAAAGGTGGTGCCTTGTGACGGAGCACTCCGCGGCTGGTCTCTTCCCTGGTGGTGCACCAGACTTCACTTTTCTTCGACGACGAGAGCATCTCTACTCTTGGCAAAGACCTGACGTGCATCCACCACCAGGAACAACTGCCCCCGCCGGAGTTGACTCTCCACAAACAAGGTACCGTACCCGCCTGGCTTCCCTTTCTGCCGGATAGAGTGAGGTGTCTGAATCCTCGCCTTTCCATTGGGTCGCCTCCAAGCGTTCTTTTCTGTTCTGAACTGGTCCAACCTTTCCATAACAATTTGCGATAAAGAATCGAAGCGCATTTCCACTGAGACACTTTTGGGACATGTCGCCTTGCCTCTCTCCGAGTGGGCTTGGCCTCTGAACTTTGTGATCTGCAGTAGACCCTGCCTTACTTGCCTTGCATTTGTCTGTAAAGTATTGGTACCGAGTTGATTTCATAATCTACCTTATTTTTCTCTCCCGTCCTAACGAATACTAGAGTGCCATCTAGGTTAAAGCATACACCTCTGTCTGCAAATAAGTGATGCCGATGAACCTAGAATTGTCGAACTATTGTTAGGGGGATTGATCTTTTTCTTCGTATAGTAATTGTGATTGAAGTTGTTTGCCGTATTAGTGCCAGAGTGTTTTCTATAGATGTGTTGTTATAAATAAATACCCTTATATCTTTACACCGAAGCCTTGTTCCGTGTTTGCTTTTTCTACTGTGTAGATTGCCCTATATTGTATACTCCACATACTGCCTAACTCTTCTTGAGGGAAGTCTGACTGCTCAGCCACAGCTTCCAAGTGAATCTCTGTGGTACAGACTGCTACCAAGTGGGTTTACTGCCAAACACGTGTAGTCCTAAATCTTTTGCAGTGGTCCCAGAGGGAACTGCACAGGTTTCCGCCTAACAAGTGTGTGCATGCTGTATTTCTTATGACTACATGCCCTGCATTTTGTTGCATGACAGCAATGTGATACACATGTTTACTGTAGACTTGTTGCACATGTCTCCACATGTCTTTTTCTGTCCATGTGCAGATTAGGATGCACAGATGCAGAGGAGGAGGAGGCTGTAGAAGAGTTTGTGGTGCATCAGACCACCAGTTGAGGACTTGGTGTGGCAGGCTGTGAGAACCAAATGGTGCTCCAGACCATCCTCAGTCACGCTGCACACTCTTCTTACTCTTTGGACTCAGCTGGTTCTGATGCTGCACCGGAAGTGCAGCCCTCAGTGCTGGCAGAGGTGAGTGCACCAATGGCTGGAGCAGTTGGGGCCCATGAGTTTGCAGTGGGTCAGGTGTCTTCACAAGACAAGTCAGTGGTGGCCCCCACCTTCTTTGGTGGTTACAGCTGCAAGGCCACCCTCCCATGTACTGGTTTCTGATCCTGGCATAGATGTCCAAGGGAGGGTTGCAGACCTGCAGCCAAGGACAGGGGCATCACAGCAAGGGCCATGCTCCCTTGCATCAGGCAAACCTTGGAAACGCACATGTGGGGGACGTGTGCAGGCTGGGAAGACAGAGTGGGAGCAGCCGATGTTGCGTTCCGCACACCAACAGGGTGATGCATTTCAGAGGTTGGCTGAGGGCATGGATAGGGTGGCAACTTCCATCACCCCCCCAGCAACACAGGTGATGCAGCAGCTGCAAGTCATGTGGTCCACATGCCGCTCTCACAGACTGTGCATGGAGGCCAAAATCAGGGGCCAATGGGCAGATCAACAGTGTCAGAAGGCATCTGTGCTTGCAGAGGGTTGGGCACACAGGGATGCCCTGAGGTGTGAGATGTTGGCCCACAGGACTGCAGTCCATGAGGAACATGCAGCCACCAGAAGACTGTTCCACCAGGAGGTGTTTGCATTGAGATAGACAATCTCTGAGGAATGTAGTTGGAGAGGAACTTTTTAATGAGGAGACATCTTACAGTGTACACTCGCGACCTGTAGATGGATGCTGCTGTAGCTGTTAGTATCTTTGTTATGTGATATTTATCTGGGTTATTTTCTGAACTTTTCTTTTGCCGCAGGAGTGTGGGTCAGCACGGAGACATAGAGGCTCCATATGAACAAGGAGCTGGTTCCAGCAAAGACGGGACCCCCGACGCGTGAGGTGTGATAGAGATAATTTGCAGGTAAGCCCTAAGACCACCCGGATTAATAGAACAAGCACGCCTCCCACAGAGGCGAGCATGCTTCCCATCGTGGGACTTAAACAAACACGTTTGTTTTTGGGTAAACAAACTTGCGGAAGTGGGCACAACCGTAAAACATGACAATATAATCAATTGTTTGCGCTTTCACTCCCTTAAGAGGAGGGAGGACTATAACTTTCATGGTCATTGCCACCAATTTTATAATTAATATTGCAAAAAGTGTGAAATCGATGGAGTAGGTGTGCCTTTCTCCAGGAGCCGAAGGGAAAGACACACGTCCCATATTATTGCTATCACGGGTTAAATCAAGTGTGAAATAAATAGCGCTGATTTGGAATTTCCTCAGCAATGGGATACCGCACTATTATTAGAACATAGGGTGCAATGCAAGTACTAAATTCAAATGTAGGCATGCAACCGTGAGAAACATTTTTACAACAAGAGATGAATAATGATGAGAAAAATGGTCTTATCCTAGCTAACATCAGTATAAATGGAACATTTGTTTTTTTCTATTTAGGAGGGATCAAACCCTAGGACTACAGTTACGTAATTCGATTATAAAAAAATATTTCCCGGAAGGGGGACTTCAACCTAGATAAGCAAGGGTAAAAGATCAATTTTGAATGTGTTTCATTTTGGATATATAAACCAATACGGGTCTAACCTACTTTTTCTGCGACGCATTTAATGGTTTGACTTTTTCTTTTGCTTCACTATTACACGAGGTATCAATTGCTTGTCACTTTTCAGGTGTCTGTCACATTGAGGGATGTTTTTATAAGGCTCACAATAACAACCAGGTTCACTATCTCGTGTACACAACGTGCAATTAATCAAAAGATAGCAATCAAGTCATATGCTACTCAAAATGGTATAATATTTCCAATTTTTTGTGTTTATGTTTTTATATGAGAACAGCCCGGATTTGAAAAAGGCGCTAGTTAAACGCCGAAACATGTGTCATCCAAAAAGGGCAGAAACCGTACCAAATAAACCAAAGATTATTCATATCAAGCAATTTGACTTTTGTGAATTTAATTTGCTACGTAAGGAATTTTGGCGCAATTAGGTGTGGGTACAAACAAACTTTTTCTCAATCTCTGAGGAACTCCGTGCCACCTATGAGTTTGTGTATAGAGACCTCACAGCCCTCAATCTGCTGGTACATTCATCAGTGTGAAGCCTGGCGGCTGCCACTGAGGACCAGACCAGGGCACTGCGTGGTCAGCCTCCATCACCACTTCCACCTGTAGATTCAACGCAGAATGGGGGTGCTAGCACAGACATGCCTCCTGGTCCACCGTTGCAAGAGCCCATGCAGGGGATTTTTTATCATTTAAAATGTTTTTTTATTTTGCATTGGACGTCCACCCATGTGGACGTTGACATGCACCCTACATCTCCCCACTCCTGGGTGCCCCCCCGTCCATGATGGACTTTTTTTATTATTATTGTTTTTGTCCCTTGTGCCCTTTTGTAGACTCCATGCCCGGATCATGCCATGTTATTTTTGAGTTGCCCTTTCCGGGTTTATTTTTTTTCCTTCTTATTTTTATTTTTTTTCTATTTAACTTTTTAACTTGAGTTGTGCAGTTGCCCTCTCAAGGCCATGACGTATACAGAGGTGGACATGCAGTCTTGCAGAGTGAGGTCAACTTGGATGTTTGCATGGTGGTGCTCAGTATGGCATGTGCAGATAACTATGGATTCAGTCTATCCTGACACAGGTGTGCTGTGTTAATGGTACAGTACTGTGCATGTTGTAATGTCTTGTCCCATGTTGTTTCAGTAATCCGTAATGAGGTGGTGACTACAGGCCCAGGGCAGACACCTTAAACCTTTTGGCGTCCATGCTCCCCATACCCCCCGCCAGGCACAGGCCCTCCTCTCACTCATTTGGATGCACAGTTCCAGGTGGAGTTGATGCAGGATTCACATCATGCCGGCTCAGTCAGCAGGTAAGCATGAGCACTGTCTTGCATGTTGAGCACATGTCATTGTTCCCTGTGTTTGCTGCATGTGGCAGTTTCCTTATAAGTGCTTTGCATGCTACCATGCCAGGATGGTTTTTCCAAGTGGTATTCATTTCAATGTCTTCCTCCCTCGGTCAACTCAGCTGTGCCCCCACCTACTGTGGTTTAGTGCATGTCACTGGCCATCTCCACTGCAGACAGTGTACTCCTTGATGTGTTTTTCACTTGGCCTTCCCTCTCACTCTCTCTCTCTCTTTCTCTGTTGTGCTACGCTGCACTCATGGGCCGATCATAATCTATGTCCTGTCACCCTCTTGCACCCTATGGTCCTTCTGCGGTGGGTGGTCTCCGCATATTTTTGTCAAGAATTCATGTGTTGTCATGGAAGTGCAGTCTCTTTCTGTTGTTACTATGCATGTCTTTACATTTAGGGGTTGTGTCTCTCGGAGGGTTGCATTGTATGCAAGGCAGTTGGGTACCCTGTGCATGTAAGTGAAGGGCATTTACAGACACGTATGTGGTGTTTGGCTGGGAATCTTGCACCGTTTGTGATCACTTTCGATTGACTTGTCTCGTGGGGCACGGGTACTACTTCATGGGTGCATGAGTCACATTGTATCGTTCTGGTCATATGTCTGGGCATGGTGTGGTTTCTATGGATTCATGGTGCCACAAGTTGCAGATACCAAATTGTGGTTGTTCCAGCTGTGTGGGCCTTTCTTGAGGGGATGTGAGTGGGTGGCAATTCCAGCTGTTTGTGGCCTGTGGCAGGTGTTGATGGTTGTGCTGGTGTGTGTTTCATTGCACTTTGCACATGTGTAATGAGTAACACTTTGCATCCCATGCATTGTTTGTGGGGTAATAGTTTGATGGCACATTTGGCTTCTCTTGCTTAGGGTTCCCCATTGATGTTGTGCAGCCCCAGTTACGATCCCCAAACATGGCACCATTGATGCATATTTTTGGGATGCTATGTTGTGAACAGGCACAATATGTCGTGCAGTGTTGGTGTTTTCACATGCATGTCCCATGCATGCTGCACCACGGTGTTTGCAAATCCACGTTGACCGCAGCTGGGTGCATGGTGCTGATGTATTCAATTGAATGCATAATTGAGCCAATTGTGTGCTGTCTCAATGAAGTCTGCATTGACCTTGCACTTTTCCCTTGCATTCTACCTTTTCTGTGCATGTATCCTTCTTTGCAGTTTCACATTGCTTTGTCATGTCTGCTTATGTCTCCCATGGCAGTTGCCTCAGTGGCCACAACACTGGTGATGTCATGCCTTGTCGTGTCATTACTTGTCTTCTGGGGAAGGGGGGGGGGCGGGGGTTCCTGCTATTTTGGGCTCCCAATTATTTTCATTTCTGATATATTCTCATTGTCATGCAGTATGTTGACTGATGCATGTGTTGTGTATGTGCCAACGGCTTGGAAATGATGGGGATATGTGACATGCACATTCATTGCATGGCATTTAGGGGGTCAGGCAGTGTGGGGGTTGTGGTTTGTCAGTGTGTGTGTTTTGTGTGTTTGAATTGCATTCAGTGTGCAGGTGTTGCTGCACACTTTTGATGGTTGTGCTGGGACACATGTTGATGGTTGTCTTCTGAGTTGCTAGTTGCATGTCACTGAGGGGGGCACGTGTGCCTGTACTTTCTGGGTCCATGAATGTGTAGGCTGCACTCAGTTTTTAATTGTTTCATTGTCTGCCGTTCCTTCCATCACGGAATGATGGCTATTTCATGGGATTCGTTTTGACTGTCGACTGCATGCCCAGGGGGCAGGTAAGATGTGCATTTATATTGAACCATATGGAATGGCTACATTCATTGCTGTATGTGTGGCTGTGGCCATTCTGGTGTGTTGCCCTCTTTGTCACAATGGTCAATTACCTCTTATTCAGTGGTTCATTTGGGATGGGTTGCATTTTGGTAATGTTGCCAGAATCTATGTCACATGTGGATTATTACTGCACTGCTTTTCCACACACCACAATAGGGACATGTTTGCGCACATCATGCTCATTCTCGAACAGGTGTGCAGCAATATGCCATTGTGCTTCTGGGATTTTAGGGACATGTTACTTTTGGAGGCCATGTATGGCTCGCAGCTCAGATATGATGGTTGTTGAGTTTCGGAATTATCAGTGATTACACATTTGACGGATATGTTTTTTGTGTTCCTAAGGGTTGATTTCATTCAATGGTTGCCATTGTGGTAGTGGTGTACTCCCTCTTCAATGTGTTTCTTTTGGAAACACCAAATGCATGTCATTTTAGTTCTAATGGAAGCACACAAATGTGCACTTCCAAAGGCACATTCTCAGGGTGGTTTAGTGGGCACAGTGTATTGGCCCATTGTCATCATTGAATGGCACCTGTGATTTGGCTGGATCGTGTGCACTCCACAGGGGAAGCATTTTAGGTGAAAAAAGATAGCACAAGCTGGGTATGTGCAGCCTCTCCACATGCCCTTTTCCCAGCCATAGGCAAGGGGGATGCCTGTGGGCTTGGATGGTGGGCCACCGTCATGTCCATCAGGACGCTCTGCCGTTTTGCGACATTGTGCAGGACACATGCTGCCACAATGATCCTGCAGACTACTGGTGGTGTGTATTGCAACACACCACCAGAGTGGTCAAGGGAGCGGAAACGTGACTTGAGCACTCCGAATGTGTGCTGCACTATGCCCCAAGTCTCAACAAGGACATTGTTGTACCCCACCTCAGCAGATGTGGTGGGGTTGCGTATGTGCGTCATTGTGTATGGGCTCAGAGGGTATCCACTGTCCCCTGTAGAGGTGAGAATGGTTGTCATTGGCAATTCATACTCCCAAATGAGTCATGTGTTGCAAAGCTTCCCAGCTACAAGGGCCTGATGTAGCAGGGACTTCCTGAAGATTTAACTATCATGTGTGCTACCAGGATAGTTGGCATACACTTCAGTAATGATGCCCTTGGTATCACTCACAACCTGAACATTGATGGAGTGCCACTGTTTCCGGTTGCGGTAGATGTGCTCTGTTGCTCTAGGTGGACGTAGAGCAACATGGGTGCAATCAATAGCACCTAGCACTCTGGAAAAGTGTGCCACCCCATAAAAATCCAGGCCCACTGCTTGCTTTTCTGCTGGTGTTCTGGGCATATAGATATGCCGGCGAACAGAAGGTCATGCAGTTATCCAAGACAACACCCGGTGTAGGCAGCGAGACTGCGTGGCCTGGGAGATACCACCTACTATGGCAGTGATCTCCTGGAATTACCCAGTGGCAAAAAATGCAGAGTAGTGAGCACCTTTTGCAAGGGGCTCAGTGCTTAGGAGCACATGGTGGGTGATTTGAGGTCATCTTCCCACTCCCTGACCAGATCTTGGATGATGTGGGGGGACCTATACCGGCCATAGACCTGGTCAACAGGTATCCCAAAAAGGCTGACCAGTGGGTGAAAGATCCGAGCCCTGGCCATCCTCCTCCTCCTGCATTGTCCCAGGATGATTGCTGCAACAAATGGTGCATTCATCGTGACTGTATCCATTTGTTTGGTTTGTATTGCGTGCTTTGTAGGCATTTGTTAGGGTGTGCTTGGGTGATTATGCCTGCTATCGCGTGCCGTAAGTGTGCCAGGATTTGCACGTGCTTTTTTGCAACCCGACGTTCCCAGTTCAATTCCATGAATACTTATTTTGCACGCGTATGGGCGGTGCGATTGCTTGACGGTGGAACGTCCGTACGTAACGCCCACATTTTCGCTTGTTCTTCCTCAGTCCACGTGTTCCGCCCCCTTTTAAGGTGGCTGCGTAGGATCGGGCCACCATCTTCTTGGAGTCCTGCGCAATGTGTTCCTCGACTCACAGTGACATGGCAGACCGGCGCGGATTCCTCGCAAGTCCCAGGTTAGCCCTGGGTATTGCTTTCCATGAATCGACGAACAGGGATTTACGCGCAATTTCGCGAACAAATCTCTTTTATTCTCTGCAGAATTTTCCATGAATCACCCCTGCGCTACATACAGCAGCATAAAGAATTCTGAGTTCTCTGGGACAGAGGTCGGCCAGGAAATCTGCAGATATCCCTCTAGGCCAGTCCACTAGGAGCTAGGATTTGTTAATGGAAGGTTCAAGTGCGAAGGAGTGAGTTTTATCAAAATGCTGTGAATATTATAACCTCATGATGAGTGTGATGGTCTAGTGGCAGGGCATGAGAGAGGCAGCATCCTTCAGAAAATATTGGAATACGACTGTAAACATGTTCTAAGAGCACCTGCTAATGATATAATGCTGGACTCACACGTTTATAGCATGCTATAACTAGACTTGAATTGTAGAGAACCACTGCCATCGGGTGAAAACTTAAGCCCTGTTTAGTGAGGTGCTTCTTTGTCCTCTTTGGTATGAATCACATGTTGAAGGTTGGCAGCCGCAATTATGAATAAAATAAAATGAGGATCAAGCAGGGTCTGAGGATATCTAGGTGAAGGGCCCTTGGCTCGAGAGTCTCGCACTGCTGCAATGTATTTTCATAATGCTCTGCTTGGCATGTATGCTACCAGTGTTTACACTTTACATTTTCAATGTCTACTTCAGCTCAATTAAAACCTCTGCGATGTTCCTTAAGGTCTTGCATGCTGCGACACAAAGTTATGATTTCCAAATAACTTTAACTCAGTACGCTGTCAAAAAAGGCAACGCTGTCAGGGTAATTCATAGATTTTAGCGCAGAGGCAGCGCACGCGAGCATCGCAGAGAGGTAGCGTGCGCCAGCATGCGCCAGCCATGTGCGCTAAACAGCATTCTGGCGGACTGCGTATTCATGGAATATCAAAGCCATTTTGAGCGCTGGCGCAGAGAACATCCCGCAGCGCCAGTTACGCCCCCAAGAACGCCCCTTGCGCAAGGATAAGGCATTGAAACCCCAATGCAGCGCAAAGGGCCGCGCTAACCCTGCACCAGTTCACAGGGCCGCGACAGTGCATTTGGGGGGGTTTGCGGGAGGTTTCACACGCGATAGGCCTTGGGCGAGCGGGGTACGTGTATTCTGAGGGGTGCGCAGGGAGTATCACACGCGATAGGCCTTGTGCGAGCGGGGTACATGTAGTCTGAGGGGTGCGCAGGGAGAATCACATGTGATAGGCCTTGTGCAAGTGGGGTATGTGTATTTTGGGGGTGCGCGGGGAGTATTACATGCTATTTCGCTGGGCGAGTGGGGTGTGTGTATTCTGAGGGTTGCGTGTGCAGTTTCACATGCAATTTAGCTGGGTGAGCGGGGTATGTGTATTCTGAGGGGTGCGCTGGGAGAATCACACGCAATAGGCCTTGGGCGAGCGGGGTACGTGTATCTTTGGGGTGTGTGGGGAGTATCACATGTGAGAGGCCTTGTTCGAGCGGGGTACGTGTATTCTGAGGGGTGCGCAGGGAGTATCACACGCGATAGGCCTTGTGCGAGAGGGGTACGTGTATTTTGGGGGTGCACAGGGAGTATTACACGCAATTTCGCTGGGCGAGCGGGGTACGTGTATTCTGAGGGGTGCACGTGCAGTTTCACACGCGATTTAGCTGGGCGAGCGAGGTACGTGTATTCTGAGGGGTGCGCAGGGAGAATCACACGTGATAGGCCTTGGGCGAGTGGGGTACGTGTATCTTGGGGGTGCGCAGGAAGTATCACACACAATAGGCCTGGTGCGAGCGGGGTATGTGTATTCTGAGGGGTGTGCGGGGAGTATCACACGTGATAGGCCTTGTGCGAGCAGGGTACGTGTATTTTGAGGCTGCGCGGGCAGTATTACACGCAATTTCGCTGGACGAGCGGGGTGCGTGTATTCTGAGGGGTGCGCATGCAGTTTCACACACGATTTAGCTCGGTGAGTGGGGTACGTGTATCTTGGGGGTGCGCTGGAAGTATCACACGTGAATTGGCAGTGTGGGTCCTCCCAGGTGTGCCCTCTCCCCCCTCCCCAGGCCCTGCAGGCAGCCCACACCACAGGGGACTAGCCTACACCCCAGGCGATGCCCCGCAGGCAGCCCATCCACCTTGGGCATGCCCCGCAGGTAGCCCATCCACTCTGGACATGCCCCCCAGCCAGCCCACATGTCACCATGCACCAGTGAGCACTGACTCATGTCCCCCTGCACCCCCAGCCACCCAGCAGTGACAGGCACCTGCCAGCAGGCCCCGACTCATGTCACCCTGCACCCCCACCCACCCGGCAGTGAGGGGCACCTGCCAGCAGGCCCTGACTCATGTCCCCCTGCACCCCCACCCACCCACCCAGCAGTGAGGGGCACCTGCCAACAGGCCCAGACTCATGTCCCCCTGCACCCCCACCCACCCGGCAATGAGGGGCACCTGCCAGCAGGCCCCGACTCATGAGCCCCTGCACCCCCACCCACCCGCTAGTGAGGGGCACCTGCCAGCAGGCCCCGACTCATGTCCCCCTGCACCCCCTCCCACCCGGCTGTGAGGGGCACCTGCTAGCTGGCCCGACTCATGTCCCCCCCAACACATCATCATGATCCACAATCATGGCCCTCATGGCCACCCAAATCCCACCGCACGCCACCCCTGCCCAAAGAACCAACCAAGTATTACATCCACCCCACATTGAAATGCCCATTACATGAAACAACCCAAATGACATGTATTTACATCAACACATGTCCATCACACACACACACAACGGGTGCCAGTGAATGTGAAAACCCACATGCATGAAACCAATGAGAGAATACCACACATTGAAGTATGAAACAAAAATGTATTCAACACAAAATGAAGTGAATCAAACGAAAACACACAATAATGGAAATAAGAAATAAAATGCAGCATGTTCCAGAATGAAAAAAAATATGAAATCAGAATCCAAATAAATCCAAATGAAAATGTGTCCAAAGTCTCCGTCCAACAAAGCAAATCCAAAGGGAAAATAATAAGTAAAATCCATTGCTCCATGGTGAAACAAAAATAAAATGATGATAAATCCACTGTTCAACTATTTACAAATAACAAATCCAGGGTCCATGAGCCCAACCATTGAAATGAAACCTACAAAAAAACTACCTAACAAAGAACTATCTACAAAAAGGTGGGGCATAGTCCAAGCGCCCCAAATGAAAGAAAAACATAAATGAAACCTAACACTAAATAACTATATTCAATGGCGGCGGGCAAGTCCTACGGCTCACTTGCCGATTTCCCGGGCCAGGGCATCATCGAACTCCTGTTCTATGTCCTGGAGGCGGGCCTGTTCCATGGCTCTGAGGTTTCGCAGGGATAACGCCATGTCCAACTCCAACTCCCTGCGAATTTCCTCGAGGCACTCAGCCCGCCTCAGCGCCCTGCGCATGGAGTTCTCCGCCCTGACCATAGTGAGCCGTGCCTCTTCCGCCTGCCGCTGCTCTGCATCTATTTGCTGGCCCAACCGCTGCTACATGGAAGACACTCCCAATCCAGGGTCCTCCTGCCCTCCAGCCGATGCCTGCCCCTCTGATGTTGATGGCCCCGAACCATCATCGCTCCCACCTTGAGCTTGCTGCTGCTGTGCCTGTGCCCTGGCTCTTGATCCTGCACGTCCTCCTCCTGCTGGGGTGCAGTTGTTGGTGTAGCCACCCCTGCTGGACCTCCGACTCCCGACTGTGGCAGGGATGTGTCCTCCACCAGCCTGGCCGCTGGGTCAGAGGTAGCTCCACAGGGTACCCAGGTGATACATGGGCCGGAAGATGGCACAGAGTACGACTGGCGCATAGGGGGTTCAGGTGAGGAGGGGGTCGGAAGAAGGTCCAGCAGATGGAGGAATCCAGTCCTGGTGACCCGTCCCAGTAGGTCAACGCGGTCAAAGAGGCATCCGACATGACGTGCAGTGTCTTCACAAAAACACTGCAGGTCATCTTGCATGCCCGTTGATGCAACGCCATCCCAGCCAGGACACGCTCAACCCGGTCCCAGATTGCCACATCCGCAGGGAGAGGAAGGCCAGTTGTTGTGCGCTCATCCCCTCCCTGAAAACGGGTCTGGACGTAGGCATCCCCGCTGGTGCGGGATGATGCAGTCACAGGATCAGGGACAGGATTACACAGAGGCACCTGTGCGGCGGCCTGTGCTGCCTCCTGTCCCTGCCCCTGGACTGCACCACTAGCACCAGTGGAATCCCCCCTCCAGACCCCGTGTGTGTCCCTTCCACAGCCTCCTCCTCAACCAAACCCCCCACCAACCTGGGTGACTCTGTGCCATCTTCCTCCATCTGACCCTGTGGGGTCTCAGCTGCCCCTTCTGCTGCCGAGGAGTCCACCTCCGACCTCTGCCTCTTGGACCTACCCTCGGCAGCTGCGGCAACGGACGCGGCACCAGACTACCCTCTCCCTGACGAGATGACAACATGGGAGGGGAACTGGGCCTTGCGTCTCCGGTTGGCGGTGCGACCCCTGCCACTTTGCTCCACAGCATCGTCTCCGCCCTCTTCATCAGTTGACGCGGCGGACAGGGAGAGATAGAACACAGGCATCAAGGCACTGTACAATGGTCTGATACACACATGACAGTTATACATGAGTGGCAGTGTCAAACTTCAAACATGGCATCACAATCCCCAACACACATGTCATTTCAACTCACACACATGAGCACATCAACAGGAATGTTGCACCAGGCAGCACCATCCATGCACAAACAACAGCATGAACAGCCGAAGGTGAGCCTGATATCACATGCAACAGGGGGAGTGCAGAACATATGCACACACGCCACCAGACATCCATGCATCTTAACATCTCCACCACCTGTCGCTGTGATAACATCCACATCCATGTCACATCTGGCAATCAGCCTCCTACATGTCAGTGTCACATGCATCCATGGTGTATCACAGTTGCACACTTGTCAAATACACACACATGCAAATGTACATAGTGCAGATACATGCAGGTGTAAGCAGCATCCATGTGTGACACCACAACCATACCACAGTACATACACATAAATTCAAACATGTGTGCACCCCCACCTGCATTTGCCAAGCATACTTATCAACACATACACCATAGATGTGTCTCACACATGAGAGGACTCACATGCGGCAGGCTCATTTCCCTGTACATACACATGCATACATGGCCCTACACAGACATATGTACAACCTGCACACTCCTGCCACACCTCAACATGCACAGCGTCCAATCAGTACACATGTACACATTTACCGCTCGACTCCAGACGGGTCTGCCTCTGAAGGACCTGGAGGTGGAGAGCTGGGCATATACGTTCCAGGACCGTCATTTGGTTGTTGGCTAGGCAGACCCGGCACCCCTTGGCATCCGCTGCTTCAAGAGGCACCGGGCCTTGTTGAGGGTCCTGGACCTGAAGTCCTCCCAGCGCTTCCGGACATGTTGAATGTTGCGGACTGCCACCCCCTCCTCGTTAATGGCAGTCACGATGCCCATCCAGATCCTCTTCTGTCCTTCATTGTTGGCGCGCAAACTTCCAAAGAGGGCATCATACTGCCCCAGGACTTGCTCCACCAGGATACCAACTTCACTGGCACTGAAGCTGGTAGCCCTCTGCCTCTCTGGCTGGGGGTTGCCAGTGGTGCCAGATGGTGTTGTGTCCGACATGGAAACCCCAGAGGCAGATGTGGGTGGGCAACTGGGTCCTGGGGCTGGGCTGTGAAGCGATGGTATCCCAGTTGGGAGTCTTCTGTTCCAGCAGGGGTGGTCACAGCAACTGCACCCCTGCAGATGGCTGACGTGCAGGCACCAAATAGCAGGGCATGTGGGCAGCAGGCAGGCAACAGCAGATGGCAGGTGGGAGCGTGCTCGGGGCTCTGGGGGGCAGGAAAATGGCCTTCTGAGCAGGAGCGTGGTCTTCCGTGTGTTGTTGCTTGGCCAGCTTGATACAGAGTGATTTGGCACGTGAAAAAACTGCACGTCAGCGTGTAATTCGAGGAAAGGCCCTTAGAGTGTAAGCGCGTCTGTGATGTGACGCGCAAGGGCGTTTGCCTCAACACGGGTGCATGTTGATTGTACATGTGCAAAAACGGCACGTCCGGGTGTGACTGCGTGCAATTGGAGGAAAGGGCCTTAGCGTGTACGCGTGTAACTGATGTTGCACTTGTGGGCTGGCTTAAAAGGTATGCGTAGGATGCCATTTTATTGCATGTGCTTTTTGTGTAGAGCGAGAGGGTGATTCTTGTATTTCTTGTCAGTTCACACGGGATAACTTCACAACAGTTCCAGTTTGTACTCCCTGTTTACTCAGACAGCATTCAATTCTTCTTTTGGTGGGGGTGTTGCCAACGCGCACGCGCGCATCTTTTTCACGTTCTTTTCCAAGGCAGACAGTGAGTCGCGCACGTATTTTCCAACTGTGGTTGCCCCCGTGTGTCACGTACGCGTTCAGAGGTCAGTGTAGACTGCGTGTACCACGCATACGCTTATTTTTGTGTTTCTGGGTGCCACAGCATAGTGCGGGTTCATTTTTCCACGCACGTGCTCTACCAGGGGTCGCGTACACGTTAAATATTGGTTTCGGGGTGCCTGTGCGTTGCATGACCCATCATCTTCCCCTAGGGGTCACAGACAGCCTTGTTAGAGCACTAGGGTACGAATTCCATCTAGTACCCTACCCCTTTCATCCCAATTGCCCAGGACAATTTTTTACTGAAACTCCCACACGCACAACAACATCAGTGCCATGGTTGGGAGGCGACCAAGCAGTAAGGGAGGCAAAGGTGGCCGACCTCAAAGAGGTGGGTGTGGTAGGGGATGTTGCCAGGATGTGCAGGGTGGCCCAAGAGGCCAGTGTGTGGATGACCAATCAGGGACACCTATGCCCTCCCCCAATGGTTCGGGGAGATGTAGCTGACACCATCCAAGCTCAGCCCTTGTTAAACTGGCCCATATTGTCAACAGAACCAGCACAGGATGACTCCCAGGCTGACTTCCCTGTCACCAAGTCTAAGGCACGTGTGTCGGTGAAAGTTGCTGTCACCAGGCCACTTGGATCTGGCGTAGCAATGTCATCTGCTGCCCCAAGTAGCAAGGGTGAGGAGGCTGCAGGGGCAGCTGCAGCTCAATCCACCCCAGCTTCGAGTCTCCCAGCCAGGACAGTGTCGGTCCAAGTCCATCACACCGAGGTTGGTCCTGCCAACATCACCCAGCAGGCAATGCCTGCAGTGAGACCTTTGGTCATCGTGCCTTTGGCAACTTCCAGTGCCCAGTCCACCTGCGCTTCTACCCCTACCAACCAGAGCGGCGTAAGCCACTCAGGGTCCGCACCACCTTCCAAGAGGAAGAAGGGTGCTCTTGCAGTACAGGCTGGGACCCCAGACACGGCTACCCACGCCAGCACGTCAAGGAAGCCTAGTTTCAATGATGCAGAACTAGATGCACTTGTGGGCTCTGTGTTGGCCCATGACTGCAAAATGGTGGTGACTGCAGGGTGCAAGACTACGACTGCTCAACATAGGGCCCACTGGCAGACCATTGTGGACCGCATTAGTTCCCTTGGATTTGTGAAGCGCACAGCTGATGATGCTCTAAGTGCTGGAATGACCTGAAACGCAGAGCAAAGAACAAGCTGGCTTCAAATCATGCCTCTACTCTGGTGACTGGCGGTGGGTCTCCACCAAAGGAGGAAGAACTCACTGAATATGAGTCTGTCGCTGGAACATTCATCACAGAGGATCAGATCCAAGGCGTGGGAGGCCTACCAGATCTTGAAGCAATGTCCGGTGAGTGACCATGCATGTGTGTGCAATCCATGTGTATGTTGCTTGGGTGATGTGTTCTGATTGAGTGCCAGGTGAGGCTGTCTAGTCATGACTGCTATGGGTCACCCATGTGGTCCCTCAAAAACATTCCCCGGCCTTGTGTTTCCGTTTCACAGTATTCCTTCTGACCACAGTTCACTTTTTGCACATGATTAATCCACTGGCCTTCAGATGTCCTCTTGCCACAACATTGTTCATACTCTTTTCCTCTTTATTCAGCCTGATTGATAAATGATGAGCACATTTACCAGACATTTTTGTGACCTAATGTCCCAAATGTGACATACTTCTGTCATAGATTACTTCACACAATGGTCCACATTTATTGATTTATTAGGGGAAAGTTTGGTACGATGAGGCTGATTGAGTAATGTGCACCTACACATGGCCTGCACACTATCATTCTGGGTCCCTGTTTGAATGTTGAACATGGCAATAGTATCCTCCCATGTTGAAGTGACCAGATATTGATG
Source organism: Ambystoma mexicanum (assembly GCF_040938575.1). NCBI lineage: Eukaryota > Metazoa > Chordata > Amphibia > Caudata > Ambystomatidae > Ambystoma > Ambystoma mexicanum. The sequence goes on along the minus strand of NC_090932.1, from coordinate 433,228,515 downwards.
TATCCATGTGCCTGCCATCACTGCATCAGTGAACACTGGCTTTGTTGCAGCGTGTGGCACATGCGTGTTTTCTCACTCTTATTTACATGTTTTATATCATGATGTCCATCTCACATGGATGGGTCACAGTACTGATTAGCTACCATCTGGGTTTCATTGCCAAATCTGCCATGGCTATGGTATGTGCCATCTGTATGCTGGCATGTGTCATGTATGTCGATTGTCCATGCCACTCACAGGCTAATGTTTGATGCGACTGCTATCCAGCATGCAGCACATGTGTTGGTTTTCCATCTTGCAGTCATCAGTGTGTGCTTTTTGCCTCCCCTTCCAACTCATTGCAGTGCATGCATGCCAGAGTTATTGTCATGTGGGACATGTGCCATTTATATACTGGATCTCTGCCTCGTCATGCCTATCGGTGTGTGCTATGGTGCTCATGCCTGTTTCCATTTGTTATCTTTCATATTTTTGCAGATGATGAGGCACTTGATGCTGTTGAGGAGGAGGAGATGGCGCAGACCCAGGAGGACTCACAGCCACAACCGGGCACCAGTGGAGGACGTGGGGTGGTGGTGGGTGAAAACCCATTACTCCTACAGGCCATACTGTCCACAGGTGTCTCTGAGTACACCTCCGGAGACCTCTATGAATCAGGTGCTGAATCGAACATTGAGACATATGTGCCGTCGCAGGTGAGTGTTTCTAGCAGGGATGCTGTTCTGTCCAACCCACCTGCACCGGGGGTAGACCCCTCTATGGGGATTTCAGTGTTGGAAAGTCCGCCTGTGGCGGTTACGGATGCAGGGTCAGACTCCACAATATTTGCTCCTCTTCCTGGGCCAGCAGATCAAAGGAGGAATGCAGTCCTGCAGCCTCAGGCAGTGCCAGCACAGCAAGATGCAGATCGCCTTGCCCCAAACAGGTGTGGTGCTGTCAACGCGCTGGCCGTGCGCCACCAGGCAATACTGTGTGGGAGAACTCCATCTACACTATAACAGCACAACAGGGGGCATCTGGTGAAAAGATGGCTCAGGCAATGGATAGGGTGGCCACTTCCATTATCTGCCCTGAAAGGCAGGTGGTGCTCCAGCAGCAGGCAACAGACTCCATTTGCCACTCACACAGGGAGGACATGTTGGCGTCCGACAGGGACCGACGGGCTGGACTGGAAACTCTGCGCACAGCCATATCTGTAGAGTCACAGGCCCACAGGGAAGCCCTCAGGTTAGAACACAGGTCCCTCAGAGATACTCTGGGTGAACTTGAGGTGTCCCGGAGTACAAGGGCAGAACAGCAGCTGGAGCAGTTGACACGTACACTCTCAGCTGAGCTCCAGGCAACCTGTCAGAAGATCCGGGCATCACGCGAGGCCATGCAGGCAGAAATGCATGCTACGCGTGAGGTGCTGCATGGGGATCTCCGTACCATCATCCTGCAGAACCAAACCTTTCACACCCGCATGCTTGCTGCCATGGAGGAGCATGCAAAGGCTTTGCATGAACTGCCTCCCATATCACGGCCACCTTCTGATGTACCACCAGAGGTTGGTGACAGCGAAGGCAGTTCTCCAACTGTAGCAAAGCCGTGCAGGCCATGAGCCCATGGAGGTATTTTTGTTTTTTCTCAACATCCACGCATGTGGGTGTTGGGGTGCACCCTGTACCTCGTCCCTCCTGGTCCACACATGGCCATTTTTTTTTTTAACAGTGTGGTGCTTTGTGTGGCTCCCGTAGGCATCCACTGTGTATTCCAGCTGGGCACATGCAGGCTTATCCTGTGTTTGGGTTAGATGCTTGGGTTCCTGACACACACACCCCTCCTGCTTCCCCTTTCCATGGGCTTGCAAAGGGAGTGACCAAGTGACAGTAACTTACACAGTAACATTGGGCTCCCATACGTTGTGTGGACAGTCTGTAGTCAAAACTGTGTATACATCCCTAGTGGGTATTGTTGTAGAAATCTCCACTGCATGGTGGATTTATGTATGGTTCTACATCCCTGACTTTTTCCTTACATACATGTACCTTCTTCATGTCTTAACAAGGCCAACTACTTTGCAGATGCAGTTCATGTTGTATGCAGTTCACTGATACATTTGCCTTCCAGCAACAATCTGCAGTTGGAAGGGGTCGAGGTGCTGCCTTAGTCAGGCTGTGACACTTGCACTACTTTTATTTATTATTGTAATATATTGCCACTGTTTGACCATGTACTGATGTTTTCTCTTGCTGGTAAGTATTTGTTCATGTGTGTTGTTTTTGTATTCATTATTGAGAGCAAATTGTCTGTGGCCTGTTTCCATTTAGGACAGTGCACTTTGTGACACTTGTGTCATGTGTTGTGCATTCATTTGGTTGCTTTCACATTGCATGCCATGCCATGGTGTGTTGCGGAGGTGTAGGGTGACATGCCACTATTTTGATGTGGCATTTTGCAAGGGGGTAGTCCTTCATGCTGCTTGAATTTGTGCCTTTTTGTGACACAGTATTGGGTGTCTTTGAGTAGCTAGGGATGCACACAATTTAGCACTTCCAGGTGAACAATTTCAGGCTGGCATGGTTGTGACAGTTGACTGTCCCTTTTGTCATCATCATTGATTGCGAGCTGGTATGTGCCAGGCCTGTGTGCACTCCGCAGGGGGGGATTTTAGGTGAAGTAATTTGCCACAAGCTGGGTCCGGCTGCCTCACCACGTGCCCTTTCACCTCCCATGAGCAGCGGGCATGCATGTGGTTGGGGATGTGGGGGCACCACCATGTCCACTGGCACGCCCCGCCAGGTTGAAACGTTGTGCAGGACACATGCTGCCACTATGATCCTGCACACTACTAGGGGCGCATATACCAGCTGCCCACCAGAGCAGTGAAGGGAGCGAAAGCGTGACTTGAGCACTCCGAATGTGCGCTCCACTATTCCCCAGGTTGCAATATGGGCTGTGTTGTATCTTACCTTGGGTGGTGTGGTGCGGTTCCGAATTGGCATCATCATGTAGGTGCTCAGAGGGTAGGCACTGTCCCCTGGGGAGGTGATAATGGTTGTCATTAGTGGGGTTTTCCCATTTCTCCATTTCTGGCATGCATGCATGTGCAGAGGCATTTATACTCACCAATTATCCATGTGTCGCCATGCTGCCCAGCTTCCAGGTACCGATTTAGGGGTGACATTCTGAATATGAAACTATCATGGCTGGACCCTGGATAGTTGGCATATACTGAGGTGATGATTCCCTTGGCATCACATACAACCTGCACGTTGATGGAATGCCAGTGCTTGCGGTTCCGATAGATATGCTCAGTGGCCCTGGGTGGACGTAGAGCCACATGGGTGCAATCAATGGCACCTAGGACTTTGGGGAAGTGTGCCACCCCATAAAATTGCTGGACAAGAGCCTGTCTTTCTGCAGGTGTTCTGGGCATGTATATGTGCCTGCGGACTGAGGGGCGTACAGTCATGATGGCCAACACCTGGTGTAGGCAGCGTGACTGCGTGGCCTGTGACACACCCCCCACTATGGCACTTGTCTGCTGAAATGAACCAGTAGCCAAGAAGTGCAGTACATTGAGCACCTTTTCCAAGGGGCTCAATTCTTGCGAGCACAGGGTGGATGATGTGAGGTCATCCTCGCACTCCCTCACCAGGTCTAGGATTATGTGTGGTGGAAACCTGTACCTCCCATACACCTGGTCATCAGGCATCCCAAAAAGGCTGGTCCTGGGTAAAGAAATGCGGGGCCTGGCTATCCTCCTCCTCCTACGGCATCCCACGACCACTGCTGCGAGGAACGGTATATTCATTGTAGTGTCTGAGCTTTGTTTGTTGTTTGCGCGCACTTTTATGCTGCGTGGGGCCGCTTACGCATGCTTTCTGCTAGTGTACGTGTTTCCAGATTAGAACGTCTTTTTTGGCGCAAGCCTTTTCCCCGTTCGATTCCATGAATATGGGCCTCATTCCGAGGTTGGAGGTAAGGGTTAACGGTCACCGTTAATGGCAACGGTGACCGTTAACACTTACCACCATATTCCGAGTTCCCTTTTGCGGGTTGGCATTTAACGCCTGCTTCTAGCAGGCGTTAAAAATCCAACCCGCAAAGGGACCTTGGAGTAAATTACGGCACCGTAATTTACGGTGCCGTAATTTACTCCTTCCCCATTCCCATTGAGCCCTATGGGGGCAGGAATGGGGATGGGGAACCGGTATGGTGAATGGGGAATTACCGGTCCCTCCAACCTTGGAATGGACCGGTAATTACTCCATTCACCATGCCGGATTTCCATGGAGTAAATAGCTCCATGGTTGCTTACCATGGTGCTATTTACTCCATGGATAGCGCCAGCCTCGGAATGAGGCCCAATGGGCCTCATTCCGAGTACGGCGCTAACCAATGGCGCTATTAACGCCTTGGTTGACGCCGTACCCGGACCGGCAGCGCCTTGGTGGTTGGCGGAATTACCGCCCCATTCCAAGGTTGGCGGGGCGGTAATTCCCCAATCCCCATTTACCCTTCCCCATTCCCATTCTTGCCCCATAGGGCATAATGGGAGTGGGGAAGGCGTCAATTACGCCACCGTAAATTACGGTGGCGTAATTAACATCAAGGTCCCTTAGCGCCATGGTATTTAACGCCTGCTAAAAGCAGGTGTTAAAAGCACCATGGCGCTAAGGGAACTCGGAGTATGGCGGTAAGGGATTACCGCCACCGCTCTCGTTAGCGGTGGCCGCTATCCCTTACCGCCATACTCGGAATGAGGCCCAATGTGTTGTTAGTGCGCGTGTGGGCGTTGCGAGCATTTACCTCCTGTACTTCCCCCGTAACGCCCACATTTTCACACGTTGTTCCCCTTTCCACGTGTTACTCCCTGTGTTCGGCCCACTTTTCTTGTGTGCGCTACGCTATGTGCGCTTTCCCTGTGTGCATAGCGCATGCCGTTTAGTGACGTGTGAGCCCGCATGCACCACCCACGGATTTGGCGCACTTCCCAGCTTTTACAGCGCATTCCATGAATCTATCAACAGCTGCGTGCGCGGCTTTGGCACGAGTGCACTGCGATTTTCACGCTTGCGCTCCCCTTTTCGGTGCACATTTATTCCACGAATTACCCTGTGTGTCTGGAGATCGCTCTTACAGACCTCTCCAAGTGCCCCGAAAGGCTGCTTAGTCTTCAATATTCCCAAGCAACTGGAGCAAAAGAAAAGGTGGGGACCAAACAGGGGCCTAGTGTTCTACCCCGAAGCTTCAATTGAAAAGAGTGAACGCATTATAGCAGAAGGCAGCATACATATGGAAATACAAAGGACTGATTGATTGTGTAAACTACCTTGCACAGGCGAGGACGTTTTTCCCTAAAAAGGAAAAGAAAACAGGTTTCCACAGTGCAAGGGAGAGTAACCATTGCTCTGTTGCTTCCTAGCTGGGTTTGCGCTATAGAAAACCCCAAATACAAGTACAAATACAAAAACAGAATTCGGCAGCGGAGAAAGAGGCCTTCTCTGTCTACTCCCCCAGACTCCTGAGACTCCTCCCCGTCGATACTTCCCCCTTTGCTTCTACATCCCAGGAAGGCGCTCAAGACCCTCCTCTTAAAGGAATGGGTACTCCATAACATCTAGATCCACATACCCTCATCTCCCCACCCAAACCGAGACTTGGCAATCTGCACCCCCTCTGTTTTCTCCCCTAATTGCTTATTGAGCACGTGCTGCCAAATTGCTCACCTGAACTCCCCCTCGTCTGTTTGTAGCTCTCAGTTGTATCTCTGCTTTCTTCACTAAGTACCTCCCTCTGTAATTGTGAAGTGCTTTATTGCTTTCTAAAGCCAAATCTGTGCTCAATAAATATAATAATAACAATAATAATAATAATGATAAAGAGGCACAGCAAAATCCCAGATGGCACGAGGCCGGAGTTTGAGTCTGAAGTGCTATACCCAGTGACATAAAGACATGGAAAGTGGTCAAGTAGTCTTTACCCAATGCCACAAGGATGAAGTGATGGCCCCACAAGCTTTTTACTTGATGACAAAAGGGGGGTCTTTGCTGGTTGTGTATCTAAAATTCAAAGGATTCCAGGTCCCAGACTCCCATGTGTATTAGTATGGAGTGAGAGTATGTACATTGAGTAAGCACTGGAGCAGGCTCCGGCATGCAAAGAAACTGTTAGCAACCAAACATAAAAGGAGGCAAACAGAGGAGGACTGGGGACATAAGCAAGGTTGCTTATGGTAGTGGTATGGTAGTATGAGAAGTGTCGTACTCAGTGGCACAAGGACATGGAACAAGGTCCAGAAGTCTTTACCCACTGGCACAAGGATGAGACGATGGCCCCACAAGCCTTTTACGTGATGGCACAAGGGGTCGGGGTGGGGCAGCTTGCTGGTTGTGTATCTAAAATTCAAAGGATTCCAGGTGCCATGTGTACTGCTATGGTGTGAGAGGGAGGATCTACATTGAGTAAGCAGTGGAGCAGGCTCCGCATGCAAAGAAACTGTAAGCAACCACACACAAAAGGAGGCAAACAGAGGCGGTCTGGGGACATAAGCAAGGTTGGCTCTGGTAGTGAAGCAAAAAAGGGGAAACCAAAAAATAGTAGAATGCAAAGGCATGCCGGGAGTGTGCGTAAAGACATAAACAGGGACTGCTATCTCTGCGACAAGGGAGGACAGGGCAAGTATGTGCAAAAACAGGGTCAAGAAGGAGATGGGACTGAACACTAGCAATGGGAGTAGAACCAGAAAGAAAAGGCTTTCGAAGAAAATAGATTACTCACTACATTGAGCAAAAGGAGAACGCTTTTAATAGGCAAAGATCACTTGTTGAGAAGCGGTGAATAGGCATGAGCAACATCTTGATAATAGCATCATCCTACTCTGATCTCTTTTAAATGTTAAATAATCACTTATTATAGTTTTATCAAAGTGCAGTCGGCATTGGGATACTTTGCTTCATTTGAGTACTTTGTGTTCGACTTCGCTACTGGTATGGATTACTGTCCTACCCCCTCCCCCCTCCTCACCCCCAATTCACTACAAGAACCGTTGTGGCACGCATAGCACAAGCATGTACAAAAGTGCAAGCAAAATGCAGTTGGCAGATTGCAGGCAACTGGTGGCATGGTGTGTGCCCCCACTGTGGGGCTACCTTCCTGTTTTTCTCAGGTCAGCCTTGGTATCAAATTGTGACCAAATCCAACTTTGGTGCGCAGAGTGTTTATAAGTATATGGTACAGCAAAGGAGCAGGGGGCCGGGGGTGACATGTTACATCTGGCTTGCTAATCGAGGCATTCAATTTAGATATCCAGGGAAAGTATATGATCCAAGATTCTTGAGCGAATGTGGGAACATTGCATCTTTTTTTCCCGTCCAACAAATGAGTCCATGTCAAACAACAAACGCAATTGAAGCAAATGCTCAAGGTAGCAATAATGAGTAGCCTGAAGTTTAGACACTGCAAGTGGACAATACTCCACTTGATAACAATCAATTACTAAAAATGTGTATGGAGTTGCAGAAATAAACCAATATAGCTAGAGTTACAATATTAACCAGTGTTCAAGCCAAAGAGATAACTAGCATCATAGAGTCCAAAATGTTGGCATCCTCTAACTTGGTCCAGTTTGCAGGCGACACACGGAACACCTTCGCTCTACGTATGATATTTCATCAATTGAGCATGTCTCGAATCAAACCACAATTTTCATGAAATCAATTTTGGCCGCTTGTATGAAACAGCTGGAAATTCAGAAAAGGCATTGTGTTCTTCTAGAATGAATTTTAGAAGCAACATAGGGCCTAAATGGAGGAAATTGTCCTCTTTCAGTAATACTGCAAAGCAGTATGGAGGTAGATACTATAGAATAGGAGTTAGCCACTAATGAATTGGCACAAGAAATGAAAGGGGCATTCATGAAAATGGGCTTCTCCTTCGGGAGAGAGTCTGTGTACTTGCAATCTTTGGATCAAACTCTTAAAAAATAACATTAGAGTTGCATGCTCCACTCTGAGTCAAAAAGTGAGCTATAATGACACTTTGAATGAAAAGGTACATGGAGGCACATCTACCTTTAGCTTGGGAGTGGCCGGCGGAGGTGCTGGCTGGTAGCTGGAAGAGCAGGCCCTAGCATGAGAATTCCTTCAACCAGCCTCCTCTCATGGAATACTAGAGGCCATACATATGTCAAAAGAAACAGAGAGGGGGCTGATTATATTTCTCAATATGATGTATTTGCATTTCAAGAAACAAGGTTGCTATACAACTTTTGTATGCATGGTTATACTTCAATTTCTCACATGGCTCTGAGGGGTAGCTTAGGATGGCCGACTGATGGATTGTTATAAGGGGCAAAGCCCCACATCCCATTAAAGGAATTCACAGTAAGCCTGAAGAATGGTAATGTATTTTGTGGGGAAATATATGTGTCTCTTTTTTTGTGAAGCAGGACATGGCACGCTCCAAATAAAAAGAACTGTTCATAAGAATATATGACCAACCCAGGGGTAACCAAACTAGTTCCCTGCCTGGCCCTGCAGAAGCTAGATTACGGCTCCTGAGTTCCTTCACCACCTCATGTTGCCAGCATGGCCAACATAAACCCCATTGGGCTATAGCAAAATAAGAACTTTTGCCCCGTTAATATGGCCGCCAGCAACAAGACGACCATCATTGTTGGCCTGAAGCGCACAATCCCGCCTCTGCCCGCCTTTCATTGACTGGGGATGACTTCTTCTCCTTCCATTCCAGAGCCGGCAGGCAACGCCAGCCCGGTTAAAGGCCTTAATTATGGCCTGTATCCAGTTCCCTATATGGCCCTGTCGGGCCAGGAACGCCTAGGTGGTGCTTAATACTCTTTCACTAGCATCTGGCTTTGTCGCTGTTGTCCTCTCCTTTGTTCATCACCATGTAAGGTGTGCTTTTCGCTCTCATGCCCCACTATCATTGCCCATTGTCTAATGTCATATAACACTTTCGGCATTCTCCTGCAACCTTAACACGGTCATGCCTCTAGACCCTCTCAACTCCGGCCGTTAGACTCCTGTGTGGCCTAACACTCTGAGGTCGAGATCCCACTAGAGTGCGACAATTCCTTCAATCTGTACTTGGGTGAACTTTTCACATTGTTGAATTGCCCTACTGAAGTGGCCCAAGCACCCCTGGCGTGGCCTTACCGGTTCATGTCTCTTACCCCCTCTGTGCACTGATTGCAAGTTCAATGCCTTGTCAGTAGGTCTGATGCTGCCTTTTGTACCACAGGATGGCATTAGCAGTACCCAGGGGTGGAATGGGAATCAAAAGTGGCCCTGGAAATAATTTTGAAAGTGGTCCCATATTACACATTTTCAGCAAGCTATGAGAAAATGTGTAAATAAAATAGGTTACCACACAAAAGAGGCCCAGGGTGCAGAGGCCTACCGGGAAATCTCCAGATGGCAGTTCCTTCCTATTATGTTCCTTTATGCCTGATGTAGCCTCCCACAGCATGAGATGAGGCTTTGTCAGAATGTATACACTCAACTACTTTGTTCTGTATGTCTGTGTGCATGCCTGATGTTGCCCCCCAGCACCATGAGGTGAGGCTTGGCCAGAATGTTTACACTCACCTACTTTGTCCTTTAGGAAAGTTTTCATCCCTGATGTAGCCCCCCACACCATGAGTGAGGCATTCTAAGTGTGCACCTATACTACCTTTCTCTAACTGATGCCTTTTGTACTTTACCACCGGATTGACATTCTCAGTCCTGTGCTGTACTTTGTACTTAACCTACCTGCAACCAATGGATTGACACTGTCAGCACTGCGCTGTACTAGCTATTTGTACCTGCCTATTTGATGTAGCCCCCGGCACCATGAGGTGAGTCTTTCCAATGTTACACTTTACCTACTTGCGCCTGCATACGTGATGTAACCCCCTGCACCATAGGGGGAGGCTCTCCCAAATTGTGCACCCACTCCTATGTTGTTCCTCATTTCTAGCCTTGTGCTGTGTTTGAACCTGTTCACTCTGCATTTAATGTACCATTCTCCTCCCTCCCTAACCCAACCTGCATGTCCCCTCCTCCCCCTGTATTTCATGTAACAACACTTGCACGATCCGAATGTCTCAAGGCCCAGTAGGAACGTTTTTGTTTTGATTTCTTCATCCCTATTCCTCCCCGACCTGCACTTCCACTCCTCCCCCTCTCCCCTGCATTCCATGTTACAGCACTTGCGCAATCCGAATGTCCCAAGACCTAGTAGGAACATTTCACTTGTGTTTTCATTCATCCTTGTTCCCACTCACCCCTCCTTTGTCTTGATGCTCCTTGAAACGATATTTGTTGTACAGGTGCATTATAAATACCCAATAAATAAAACAAAAATAATGCTATAAATAAGAATCGCAATTAATGTTATGGAATGGGATCATGCCAATGGAGAAATTATAAGTACATTATTATAAATTATAATTTCGGAAGCACAGTGGCAGCAGCACAGTTTTACAATTTATTATGATCCCATGTAACTGGTAATGAAGCCAGGGAAGGATTTACAGCAAATTGAGTTTATCTTTTCGATGAGATTGAGCTAACTTGTTGCATTTATGTACATCCGTTGCAGCGGGGCCCGAGGGGCTGACAAATAAAATAATCAATAGTAACACGCACCTATGGGCACGTGAACTGAACCAACTATTTGAGAGGGTAAATAATTCTGCTATTAGACTTGATTCATGGACGTTTTCACATCTGGTCCCTATATTTAACCCAGAGAACAGACCCAGCAAACTATAGATTAATGGCCATGCAAGATGATATGATAAGATATGATATGGCATTTGTAACGCGCCGATACACAAGTGTTCCAAGGCGCGCCGAGGCGGGGGGGGAACAAGGGGAGACAGACAACGATCCTACTAGGCCAGGTGTCATTCAGATCACGCAAGTGCAAGGGTAGAGGGGAAGGGAACAGTGCAAGGAGAAAGGGAGAGGGGAAAGTGCAGTACAGGGTTAGTAGAATACAAGATAAATAATAGGGCCAGCTGGTGCCAAGTGCAAGGTAAGTGCCGGGACGAGGGGCTGTAGGATACAGAGAGAGTCCCGTAGTGCATGGAGGCAGTGCAGGAAAGAGTGGCTGGGCCAAGGGCCAAGACCGGTGAGTGGCCCAGTTGCGGATTCAGTGCAGGTTCAGTGATTTTAGCAGGGGAGAGAGGGAGAGAAAGCGGAGGCAATGAGGAAGGTTTTGAGGTGCTTCCGGAACTGGAGATGGTTCTCCTCAAGTTTCAGGGAGGCAGGAAGGCTGTTCCAGAGGGAGGCCCCTGCTGCGGAGAGAGATCTACCCCCAACTCGTTGCTTGGAGAAGCGGCTGACCCTGAGGGAGTTGGAGGTGGAGGAGCGAAGAGCTTGAGTGGGAAGGTATTTACGAAGGGATCGTTGAAGGTATTTTGGCCCAAGGCCCCAGAAGGCCTTGTGGACAATGCAGAGGGTTTTGAACTTAATCCTCGCAGCCACTGGGAGCCAGTGTAGTGATTTCAGTCCTGGAGAGATACGGTCCCTGGGCTTGAGGCCAAGGACAAGTCTCGCAGTCCTGTTCTGGATGAGTTGCAAAGGGCGGAGAGTAGGGGCAGGCAGATTTAGATAGAGGCTGTTACAGTACATGTAATTAGTAACATCTTCAGTAACCTTTTATCAAAAGAAACGTTAAAATGGAAGGTGGAATGTAAAATTCTACCCCCCCTCCCCCCAACAAACAGGATTCATGGCCGGGAATGGAACTACCTATAACATTTGGATAATAAAGCATCTGATCGAAAAAAACTAGTAGTACGTAGGGGTAAAGATTTTGGCTTTTGTAGAGTACAAGGCCGCACTTGACATGGTAGATAAGAGTATTAATATGGGAAAAACTAGAGTCTTGGAGAATGCCTAAACACGTATTATCTTTTATAAGGCAGCTGTATGAGGGTTCTTCTGTCAGTATTCAATTAAATGAAGCAGGCAAACTATCTGACCACATAAAAACCAAAAACGGCCTAAAACAGGGATGCGTACTTGCACCTACGCTGTTTTACTTATATACATCCGACTTGGATGGAAAGATGGATTACGAAAGACCGTTAACAATTTTCAACCCAAGTTAGGTTCAATACATCTGAACTGGCTCGGGTACGCAGATGACTTGGTTATAATAGACGGGACACTGGTAGGTTTAGAGAGAACAGTTGACTATCTCTATCTCAGTATTCTAAGCAGAATTGTTAACAAATAAAAATAGCAAAAGACCAAGATTATGTGCATTCGAAGCTCACCCCACAAAAATGCATTTTGGTGGAAGCTTGATGGGGAAAAAGTTGAATTTGTTAATCATTTTACCTACTTGGGGGGGCTGCTTACTGCATGAAGCGGTGCAGCTCTAGTACGGTCCTATATAGAAAAAGAGTTATGAACCAATAGGTATCTTACCATTACATTGCAGTCCATTACTGCAAATTCAATTTCATCGAAATGTTTTTTGCACATTTTGAGGCAACATAGAGGGGGGGGGGTTGAGTTTTAATTAAGGTGGGGGAAAACGGGATTACATTGAATTCACAATAAGGCTTTCGATGTGATCACATAGATTCGAACAAATATATGCTTATCAAGCAATTCTGGCAAAATGCTGGTGGAGCTTCCATTGACGAGCTGCTATAACTTTATCAAGTATGTATAGTCCCATGTCCCCTGTATCACATAAGGTTTGGAAGTATACAATGAAAATGAATTACAATGGCTAGACACTTTAGAAGGAAACCTATGGTGAAGGGTACTGGGTTTAAACAGATCAGTCCAAATTCAAGCTATTAGGTCAGAGCTAGGCCTGACTGCTCTGATCATAAGGTATCGAATTAAACACAGCCAATGGCTAATTATGATGATAACAAGTGATGAGACAAATGTCCTTGGCCACATTAGCTCACAAATTAGGACCGGATTAGGTGGCATGTGGATTCATGCAATGAATTCAATGAACAAATAGATTGGCATCTATCCCTGCAGGACGACTATAGGTATATTAGATCAAGTTTATGTAAGAAGGCATTACAATGGGATTGGTCCGTAAACATGAATTATTTATCTTCAAAAATATATCAATAGGAATACACAAGATCGACATTTAAACTTACAACACCAGCCGGTTATGTTATGGTCACGCCATGTAAATGCTTGCAATGTTTAATTATGCAGCTAAGACAGAATTCTTTGCCATCATCAATGATAATAGGTGCCTGGGCAGGTATTAGTAGATCTGAGATGCACTTCAGGTTCTGTGCGAACGATCTGGATTCCAGAAAGCATTTATTAGCTCAGTGTGATTCCCTTGTACCGTTTTATGAATTAGACTGCAGCAAACGAGTACATGACATCAGATTTTTTTCAAACTGATGAATTTTGATCATGCGCAGTTTTAACCAGATCAATTGTTTTTTCAAACATGTTGTTCAACCTTTGGAAAAAAATATAAATTGAATTTGCAAAAATGTAAATATTGAAAATGAATTAAGAGACAGATTTTAGAAGTTATTTATTAGGTGTATGTGTTAGGTGATTTGTATATTTGTACAGTTGATGTTTTTTTTTCTATTGTCTTGATGTATGGTTGTACCGTGTTAAAGGTCTGTGCGAACCAATTGACACTAAACAAATACATTAATAAAAAGAAAAAACGTTATTTTGCGACATGTTCACTAAACGTAAGGAATTCACTTTCTACTGGAATGGTGCATACTAGGAAGTATGGCTACAGTGCATTCGACTTAACTTAAGTGCAAAGGACGAGGTATCTCGTCACTTGGGATTACCTCCCTATTGGCAAGGATGACATAGCTCGTCCTTGGCACTTAAGGTGTTAATGAAGGCGAAAACGTTAGAAGGCATTGGATGGCGAAATACCGAAATCACCAAAAATGGCCTTGGCACTGCGGGGGAAAACCCATGGCAGTTAAAATGTTTTAAAGCAATCACTTTTTAAAAAGACTGCAGAATAGCTTGAATAATTGTCCATGGCTATAAATATAACAGTAATACACATTAGGAAGAGTGTGCCATTGTTAATACCAGACATTGGACTATTTAAGACGTGTGCTGTCCGTTCAAACAAGCTCCAGTCCTGCTGTGACAAGGAAGACATGGAAAAGCACAGAACTTAGTTGAGGAAAAGAGACCTCATGGGTAACTTAAAGCCAGTCCCTAAGGTCCTGATTCATGGAATATATATATATATATATATATATATATATATATATATATATATATATATATATTTTAATGTACTTGTGTGTAATCAAATAAAAAATGATTTTTAAAGAGAGCAGATGTAAAATATAGAAAAGCTTTTTTTCCTTTTCAAAATTGCAAGAACGCGCCTTGTAGGGAGCGATTAAAGGGTCAAGCCGCGACAAAAGCGCACCACGTAAGAGTCGTTGACAGATTGCCATGGTGTTCGGCGTCTAGTGGGGAGACTCCGAACAGAGCAGCACAAACAGGGAAGGGGTCTATTGGTATGCAGTGTAGTTAAGTTGAAGATTAAGCGGCAGAGGGTAAATGGCCGTTGACGTTGATTTTGATGAAGGCTGCTTCCATTAATTTAGACGTGGCTACCGCCCAACAGGCTTTTTCTCCCGAGATGAGGCGGCACCACCATGTGTCCTCTTCTATCAATACAGAGTCCACCCATAGAGGGGCCAGAAAAGCTGTGCGTTCTAGATTTAATGATGGACAGTTTAACAGAAGGTGACGAACTGTCTCAATAGAGTCTGGGATTTTGCAGAGTCTGCAGGTTGTCATAGTGGATTGATTTCTTAACCCCAGGATTTCTCTGGTGTGGAGCAGATTAAGTTGTGTTCTTAAGAATATGCTGTGTAGTTTTTTATCCGGAAATTTGGTGCAGTACGCCAGCAGGGTTTTCAGCTTGTTGTACGTGGGAGGCAAGTGCTTCAGATACTTTATCTCTGCTGATTGCTCGATGGTGGTTATCCAATCTTGGATTTTCAGTTTTTCAGTGACTCTTTGCGGATTGGTAATTAGGTTGTCTGTTGAACATAGTAGGTCTTGCAATTTGTTTTTTTGATGGTGCATCCAGGTCTGCAGGACCTTACAGGTCGTTGAAGCCATCTTCTGACCAATGATGTTAAAGATTGGAAGGCCATCTTGGATGAGTGTCTTCTTCAAGAGGGCCAATGAGGCCGCGCTGACGGTGGCGTTCAGCGACAGAAGTCCTAGCTCTCTTCTGACGGCCACCATGGGGATGGCGTTTCGAAGGCCGAGGAGGGATTTCCAAATATATCCCTCCAGTTTCTGCCAGAACCCAAGAAGAATGGTGATCGTAGCGTCCATGCCGTAAGTTAGAGCAGGGACCATTTTGCCCTTGTAAAAATTGATGGCAGGAATCAGCGAAAATTTTCCAAACTTTCGATCGATCGTTCTCAGTTGGGCAGTCAGGTGTTTGGCTTTGGCCCGAAGGTGTTTTTGCATTTTAGACTCTCGAGGCGTCCCGTCGATGATAACTCCAAGATATTTAAAGTGTGGAACAACTTCAATTCTAACTTTGTTCACTGACCAAGAGCTGGTGTTTTTCAGTGGCGGACTATTTTTGGAAAAAATCATGATTTTAGTTTTGGACTTGTTTATGCTTAATTTGTTGAAGTCCATGTACTCAGCCAAATTGTCCAACTATCGCTGTAAACCAATGGGAGTCTGGTCAAGAAGGATCATATCGTCGGCATAACGAAGACGGGAGAGCGCAGTGTTTACAAACTTCGGGGGAAAGTTACGAACGGAAGCTTCTGAGTCTTTAAAGTCCCCCAGGAAGGCAACAAAGAGGGCTGGGGCCAGCGGGCAGCCTTGCTTGACGCCTGTGTGTGCTTGGATTTCCGCGGACAGGGACCCTTGCCTTTTCAACCGAACACTGAGCGTGGTGTTGGTGTGGAGCGCGATTATGGGGTTTAAAATAGCATCCGGGCAGCTCCAGTGTTTCAGATTTCCCCATAGTAGCATTATGTCAACTTTGTCGAACGCCTGCGAAAGATCAATGCCTTTATGATGCTAAGAATGAAGATATTCACCGTAGTGCTGCCGTTTTTCTTAAAGCCCAGCTGGAAAGGGTCGCTGCAGGGGGCCAATTTCACCCAGCGTTGGAAGTGATCCAAGAGGAGAGATGCAAACAATTTGCCCATAATGTCCAACAGGGCTATTGGGCGATAGTTGCCCGGGTCTTCCCTGCTTCCTTTCTTGAAGATTGGGATCACTGTCGCTTTAGACCATGAAAGTGGGATCTGTCTGCTGGCTCGACAGTGTTCAAACGAAAGCTGATAAAGGTTGTCCATTCATTGAGGTGTTTTTTTAAGTCGATGTTGGTAAGGCCATCGGGGCCTGGAGCTCTTGATGGCTTTAGCTTCTGAATGGCCACACTGATTTCTGCTTTTGCCGAGAGGTCGACCCAGGGTGCTTGCGTAGTCTCCCAAGAGAGGTTTGTGGGCGGCGTCGGACTGGCGAAGAGATCGGTGAAGAAATCGACCCAGGCCGATTCCGTGACTGAGTTGATCATGTTTGTAGCTGTGGTACCTTGAGAGTTATTTATCAGAGACCAGAAGTCAGCTGTTTTTTTAGTCATGAGTGCTGTCAACATGGCTTCTGCGTCGCGTTGGTATAGAGCCGCCCTGCGTGATCTGATCCACGATAGGTAGATTTGGTGTTCTTTTTTCCACAGTTCCCATGCTGCCGGGGTGTTTTCCGCTTTTGCACTGCGTTTTTGTTTTCTTGGTGCCTTTTTCTTATCTGGTATCTGTATGTCGTAAATATGGTTATTAGTATTCGGAATTACCTTTGCAGTTGTCTGATGTTTCTTGTACTTGATCAACAGAGGCAGGTAGTTCAGTCTCGAGGCTGTGTCTGGAATCGGCTGAGCATCAGCTTCTGCAGCGTACTCCTGAGTTAGAGTTCTAACACTGGCTGCTGTCAGACAGAGCCGAGTTTGTTGGGGGTTGGACTCGACCTGGGATAAATAGTAGTTCAACGTCCGAGCGGCAGAGGACCATGGTAATGTGAGCATGTTGTGGTCACTCGCTGCTGTTGTTTTGACCACCTGGAAGTGTTCGATTTCTGAGCACATATCTTGCAAGGTGAAGATGTAGTCAAGGGTGGCAGCAGACTGGCCTCTTTCCCAGGTCGGGATGTGTTGATGCCCGTCCAGAATCCATGCTGTGTTGTGTAGGTTTCTTGTTGACATTGGATTCATCCAGGCTTGTCCAATGAGTTCAGAATTCATAGACAGGACAGGATCTGGAGGGTGGTCTTTCGGATGAACGCACTTTGCATTGAGATCTCCGCAGATTATAACGAACGGGGTATTCCATTCAATAAGGATGGCGTCGATGGTTTGGGCCATGGTTTGGCAGAAGTTTGTTGTCGTCGTTCTTTGGGGGTTCCAGTAAGTGGCGATCAGCGCCAGAGAGGTCGTTGAGCAAAGCTTAGTAGATGACTTCGTAGTTTCAACAGAGCGGTTCCACACGATAAGGACAGCTTGCACCCTGTAGGATCTTGCCGTAGTCTTGATGAATTTTAGATTCTGACCAGATCGAACGGCGATGAGGAGGCCAGCAGAGGGTCGGCCTAACAGCCCATTGACGGTTTCTCCTGAAGCCATGTCTCTTGAGGCCAACGTGAGAGTTTTATGATGATAAAGTTCGTCGGCTTCAGTAGGTGGTTGCTATCTGGATCGGTTTGAGCTAAGGACTTCTTTTATCCAGTGCCAGGGTTCACCTGATGTTGTGATTTTTTTTGATGTAGCCGCTGAATCTAAAGGTTTTGTAGAAGGCGAGACATGCCGATAGGCTCTGTAGTTGTGTGGTCTTCTCTGAGGAGAGTAGTCTCTCAGACTTTGTCTTCTTTGATATGGCCGGTGCCTGTCCATAGTGCGCTTAGCCGGACTGTACCTGCTTGTTTCTTGTCGGCCTCGAGTACGGAGTGCGTCCGATGAGTCGGCCGCATTAGGGCGGTCGGGTTTGTCTGATGGACGTCCCGGGTCAAGATTGCATACTACAGTTCGAGTGGGGAACTTGTCGGGTTCACGGCATTCCTTAGTCTTCTCTGGTAAGTCTATGAAGTGGGCCTTCAGTTCTTCTCTTCGAGTGATATAGCGGTATGGGGAGCCATGATCGTGGTTTCTTCTATGTGTGGGAGGGGCTCCTCGAGTATGACTTTTTTGTTCTGGAAGTTTTAGTTCAAAGAGATGGAGACCTGATCATTTTAGCTCTTCAACAGCTTGCCGGGGCAGGTCATGGATTGCGGATGCGTAGTTTGTAAGCAGGCTTTGGCCTTGCTGTCGCTGTGGTATGGCTCAATCCGCTTCAAATTATCTGATTTGAATCTCTTTAGGCCGGTTATAGAAGATGTTATTTTCAACACTGTTCTTCGGTTCTAAATCATGTATTTGTCTTTGCTGGAGATCTGTTCAATTTTGAAAAGGCGGGTGGGTTTGTCTCTGTCAGAGTCTGCTGTCTGATTTCTGCTGAAACTGGAGATCCGTGTGAGTGAGATCTAGTGGTAGGTCTGCGGCGTGGATCGGGCGAAGCGGTTGGGGAAACTTTCGGGCGTACATCCAGTCAATGTCTTTGCGGAGCATTGGAAGTACTATCTTTGACAGGTGACTCTTGTTCAAGGTGGAGAGTCAAGGAAGATAGAAGGCTTGAGTCCATGAGTTCGGCCGTTGATTTAGGTGACTGGGTTAAGTCAGTCACAGAGACTGCCAGATTGATGCGTGGATCTGGGTTGCCCGTAGATGTTTGCGACTGAACGCCCCGCCTGGTCAAATCATGTTTGCAGAGGGTGGACTGAAGAGTGGACACACCAGGTGTGTCCTTCAAGGCCAGTGTTAGGACCTTTTTACCCTAGCTCAGGTGCTGGATCTGTCCGGAACTGAGTGAGAGTAGGGGGGTGGAAGTGACTTTTGTTATGCTTCCTGATGTGGCTGGTTTAGGTTTGTTGAGAAATAAAGGAGCAATTTTGTCGGTCTGTTTGGACAGAGGAGTCTGTGTTGATTTATTCTCAGCTGTCTTTGGTGGTGTGACTTTACGCGAGAGACTGGCCAAGGGCTTATCCACAGTTAGATCCAACACGTCCCTTTTCCTTTGAGTAATGTCGTACTTCAGATCAATGGCGGTTATGTAGCCTTCCAAAAAGATTAGCTTAGACTGAATGATTGCTAAAGTTGACTTATTGTCTCTTGAGGCGTCACCTAGTGTTTCGTATAGTTTGCAGAAAGGAACCATTGCTATAGTTATTGCTGACATGATCGTGGTCATGTCTTTTCTGTTGTTTGGCGACTCTTTATGGATAGGAAAGTCGTTAGGTCTTCCGTTATTCAGGGGAGTGTCCCTGTACTCTAAGAGTAAGGGGTTCGCAACTGAGTGCCTACGCCTGGAGCTGAGGCCACCCATCTCCAAAGGATTTATTGGCCTTGGAGAGGAATTCCGTGCATCAGAGTCGGGACCTCCAGGGAGAAGCAAGTGTATTGAGGGCTCTTGCAAAGAGGTGGGGGGTTTTGTGGTATTTAAGTGGACATTGGCCCATGGTTGAGGGCTCATTCCAGTTTCTGGCGAATAAGCTTTTGACTGCAGTAGGTCCAGAATGTCCGAGACTCCTTGAGCGGTCGGGGGAGCGACAATAGGTGGGGGAAGCGATGTGCTGGCCCCTGGCCTTGGGTCCGGTGATAGCACTTTCCCTACGTGCCAGTCTGTTGGTTGACTTACAATGGTGGTGTCTGAACACTAAGGTTCCAGTTGGAGAGGGCCCACTGTGTCTGGGGGCGATCCGTGCTTAGATGGCACCTGAGTGGCGTCTTTCCCCACTTCGGGTGGTTGAGAATCTTGGGCATCGATAGTTTTTCTACATTTAGATGCAGGTGGGGTGTCATCCACTGCTTCCAGGATTTCTGCATCCGAAAGTTCGGAATCATTCGATAGTTTCCTTTTGCCTTGGGTCTAAAAAAGTTCAACAGGGCGTTTGACAGCAGCGGGGTAGGTGGGGAGAATTTCCCAGGGCCCCGCTTTATGGGACGTGGTCGGCTACCAGTGTTTTTATTCTGTCTGTTGTCATTTGGATTAAAATCTTCTTGATTTTGTTGTTGTTGTTTTTTTTGTGGTGAGAGGTTTACTGTTTGACTCTTGAGGTGGTGGGATTTTAGGTTGCGGTTTGCCTTTTCTTTTGTAGAGTGTTCTTTTCTTGCATGTCTGGAAATTTGATTTTTGATTGCTGTTGTCCGGCGTTGTGCGGCAATGGTCAGGATCTGACTCAGAGTCTAACTCTGAGCTGGGTTTGGAGGGCGAAGTTTGGTTTTGAGGAACCAGGTAGGGGTCAGGGCCCGCGTTTTCCTCCCTGGCTGTCTCTGAATGAAGAGGCTGTCGTGAGGCATCCGCAGCAGGGTGTGGTGTTGTTCACAAAGTGAGGTCACTGGGTGTAGGAGCCGCTGCAGGAGAAGCTGTTTGGTTGGCTGGGAGAGCGGTGCGACCAGCCCGGGCGGATTCAGCAAATGCCATCCCTGGGACGGAGTGCAACATGGCCTTAACGGTCCGTTGAGCGGAGCTCTCCTCAAGGTCTTGGTGCAATTCACAAGGGATTGGCAAGTTGCCACACTGAGCAGGGCACAGAGGCTTCAAGTGGGGATGTGTCGCGGAGGTCGTCTCCAGCAAGGTTAATGGTGCTGGGAGAATCCGGAAGGCATCAGAGTCGTGAGTGAAAAGATCTGATGAAAGTTGCTGAGGCTGCTGGCTGACTCCGGTCGCCCGCGTCTCCGCCCTCAGACCACCTGTCGGCGACCCTCCGATCCCCGTGCAGTATGGGCCACTCGCCAAGGCAGTAACGGGGCGGATGGCGTTGGCTAGCGGGTCCGCACATGCTCCAACAACAGATCCAGGGACTCTGCCTCCCAGGGTGGTCGAGTCGATCGGCGGCTCGCAGGACCCAGCAGATGGCGGCGGTGGATCCTTAGTGCCGCCAGATGGCGTTAGATAGTGAGAGTTCTTTTGATCCGGTCCGGCAAGCAGAAGGGGTGGGGGCAAAGTGTGACCCTTGCTGCCGGTTTTCAGCAGGGGAAGCAGTACGTCTCGGGAGGGGGCGAGGTCAAACGATTCCAGCAAACCTCTTGTCGTGGCTGTGTCTGGCGGGATATTTGGACTGAGAGGTGAGTTTGAAGTCTGCATGTTTTTCTTCACATGGCTTCTTAGAAGTCGTTGGTCAGGATCTTCCTCCATGAGAGCCAGGACACAGGCAAAATGCAGGGGAGGGTGCAGGGGAGAGGAAAAGAGGGAGGGAAGGAAGGGAAGGAAGGGGGGGAGAGGAGGCGAGCAGGCTCGGGTTGGTCGCTCAACTGAGGGTGGGCAGGGGGCAGGGTGGGAACCAAATGTTCGACAAAGTCACAGAGTTCTCAGTGGTCGCAGAATTCACAGAAAGACACAGAGTTCGGGCGAGAAGTAGCAGTGAGGGCTTGCTGCCTACCTCTTAGACGGGAGATGAATGGCCTCCGCCCCCCACGACCTGCCGCAGACTGGTACAGACTGGTACTCTGCTCGGTACTCCGTGCTGAAAAGGAGTTTTTAAAGGTGGTGGAGCTTGAATTTCTTAAAGCTGTAAACAGCAATAGCAGGAAGCAGGAAGCAGAGAGGCAGTGAAACACGTCTTTCTCGCAGCAGGACTGGTGCAGACTGGTACTCTGCTCGGTACTCCGCGCGCACTCCGCGCTGAAAAGGAGTTTTTAAAGATGGTGGAGCTTGAATTTCTTAAAGATGTACACAGCAATAGCAGGAAGCAGAGAGGCAGTGAAACACGTCTTTCTCGCAGCAGGACGGGTGCAGACTGGTACTCTGGAATATTGTGCATGGCTAATCGGGACTTTGCATGCCCAGCACGTCTCTGTGAGTGGACGAGCACCTTGCACGAGACTCCAAGCAGAGTGCGGGCCGTGCCTACGCAGCGACCCGAATAGGGGGCGGAACATGCAGAATGAGGAAGAACACGTGAAAATGTGAGCGTGTTGAAAAACGGGCCATGACCAAACAATCGCACGCCCATTCCAATACAAATCTAACCATATTTACGGATTTCAGCATGGCACATCACGTCACAAAACAACACATGCAAACCCTGTGATCCATCCGCCTCATGATAGCAGGCGTAAACTACAAAGCACATAGGAACCAATGCGTATAAAGCATGCAATGCACACTAAAGCAACGTATACAGCCATTGTGAACCCAGCAATTCTAGGAGCTATCGTGCACAGACACCGCAGGAGGAGGAGGATGCCCAAGGCCTGGATCTTCACAACACGCACCACGCAGTTTGGGATGCCGGATGACCAGGTATGTGCCAGGTACAGGTCTCCCCCATATAATCCTAGTCCTCATCAGGTATTGGAAAGATGGCTTAGCATCACCCACGATCTGCTCTCAGGCCCTTACCCCCTTGAATAAGTGCTGACTGCACTTCATTTTACTGCAACTGGGTCCTTCCAACGAAGCACTGCAATAGTTGGTGGAACATTGCAGGCCATCCAATCCTGCCCCCTACACCAGGTATGTGTGTGCAGGCACATATATATGCCCCGAAGACTAGCGAAAAGGCAGACAATCTTCCAGGATTTGTATGCAGTTGCACACTTCCCCTGTGTTCTAGTTGCAATTGACTACACACATGTTGCACTACGGCCACCCCAATTGATGGAACACATATACCACAATCGTAAGTACTGACAATCCATTAATATGCAGTTAGTGTGTGATGCCAATGCAATCATCATGGAAGTGTATGCTCATTTCTGGACAGTACCCATGAGCTACATCTTTCACCAGTCACCACTGCACTGGGTCCTGGCCTCTGGAAAATATGGCAACGCATGGCTCATTGGTGAGTATGAACGGTCACACACATGTATCTGACACACCAAATAATAGACCCTGACAATAAATGACAATGACAACCATGTACACATTTACAGTGGACAGTGCTTACCCGCTGTCAATATTCATGATGACACCAATCCGGAATCCCACGACACCAGCTGAGGTGACATATAATACAGCACATGTAGCTACTCTGGACAAAGTGAAGCTCACATTCAAATTTCTGAAATCACGGTTCTGCTCCTCTGGTGGGGTGTTGGTTCATGCACCACTGGTAGTATGTCAAATCATTGTGGATGCATGTGCACTGCACAATATCACCACACAGCATGATGATCCAGTGGAAATGCAGGTGGGACACCGCCTGCACCCACAGGCACCACCCTTGCCATTGGTTGGCCAAAGGGCACGTGGAGAGGCTGCATGCACCCAGCTGGTGCAATCATACTTCACATAGAAACCAGCCTCTGTGGAGCACACACACTGAAGCCACATTGCAGGTGCCAATCAATGATGAATTGAGGCCTATTCTCTGTGCCCACAAAAAACTGTGTGAATGTGCCCCTGGGAGTGCAAAATTGTATGTATCCACTAGAAATAAAACAACAGGCACAAACTGAGCCCCAGATAAGATTTGTAAGTGGGAGTGTACCACTCCCACTTTGCAAAGTAGGGAGTAAAATGAAAATGATACTGGAGGCAGAACAAATGTATAAATCTAAAGAAAAATAAACAAGTAAAAACATGTTGGA
The DNA here is from genome assembly GCF_040938575.1 of Ambystoma mexicanum. Classification (NCBI taxonomy): domain Eukaryota; kingdom Metazoa; phylum Chordata; class Amphibia; order Caudata; family Ambystomatidae; genus Ambystoma; species Ambystoma mexicanum. The sequence continues at coordinate 433,204,860 of NC_090932.1, read as the reverse complement.
ACTGAAAAATGCATCAAGTTGGCAACATTCAATTCTTAGCACCTAGTCATTCATGGACATCAAAAGCAACATGTTCACTAATTCCAATCAGCCACTCTAAATAACATTGTACATCTGTGGGACTATGTGCAGTATAGGCTCAAACGTATCCTTGTTGATGTGAGCTTGAAAGCAGGGGTGCAAGATTCCAATTACCACTGAGTCTGATCCCATTTGTAAGTGTCAAAATAGAGGTTGATACAGCCCAAGGGCCTGATTAACAGAAGTGCTAAATAATGACGCAATCCCATAGTGAAACGCTCTGAGAATCATGCCTCTAATATGTATGGCTGAGCAGAAATCATCAACACAGTCATGGCAACTTGAAACAACAGTGTCCATGTAGTACACCCATGAAGATATTCAACCAGCTAACACCTGTACATAGGCTTGTAACTGCAAGAAGCTAAGAAAACAGTGCGGCTTGCTATGATTAGTAGAAGAATAGAGTGGCAAGCGCCAACTATATATCTACCTCAAAGAAGCACATTATATAAGTGCGAGTCCACTTTATACAAAAGCAGAATTAACCCAGGTTACTAATGGTCAAACAGGACAGGACTCGTATTCCAGCTAAAACAAGAAAAGACGGCGAATTCGAAACTCAGCAAGAAGCAGCTCGTGCCTGGGAAGTCGAGGTCAAACCAAGAGAGGGAGGCGGACAGTAGCTTCGGAGAATCGAAACTTAAGCACAGAGCAGCCTGCCCTGTGAAGGTCGAGATAAGGAGGCCCAGGCAGATGGCAAGCCGAATAAAGAATGAAATGCACAAATAGAAAGAAAACTAAGCAGATTCACGGTGTGCTAGCATGTGACCAGCCGAGCAAGAAGAGGCACCTACGCCTGGCTGTCTCCCAAACAGAAGATACCATGGGCCTCAGTACGACCCTGGCGCTAAGTGAAAAACGATGGCGGTAAATGGTTACCGCCATCGTTTTCCGCCAGGTCCGATCATGACCCGTGACCGTTAACTACGATGCCATTAGCGGCATCGTAGTTAACGCTGGCGCTAACTGCGCCAAGGGTGCGCGCACGCGACCGGCCACACCGTACTTAACGCCATGGCGGAAAGGTACGCAAATGCCGACCCAAGCGGACATGCACCTAACGCCATCACCCAGCCCGTTAAGTACCTTACCGCCATGGTGCAAATAACACCATCGCGAACCAACCGTAAAGGGCCATGTTAAGTGAATGCAGCTGCCACAGGTGCACAGAAACAGCACAGGTGAAGGCAATACAGACTCAGGGAAGCACAAAAAGAGCACACCCCACCCCTTCCCACACCCAGTCACACTCCACAATGATGCCAATACGACTAGCAATGTTGGGGCTGGAGGACCTGATAGCAATGCATGTGCTACAACAGCAACAACAACAACAACAACAACAGGCAGCACAGAGGAGACGCAGGAGGAGAAGGAGGGCAAGGCAGGCCCAGCAAGCCCCACCAGCACAGCCAGTGCCACCACGCAGGCAGCCCCCAATCCCACGCATCAGAGCCAATCCATTCAACCTCACTGCTGAGCAGATCCACACCCTGTACCGTTTGGACCGGGACACCATCACCGCCATCGTAGACATGACACACAACGACATCGTCAGCATGATAGAAAGTCCAACCGCCATCCCCCCCCTACTGAAGGTAGTGTCTGTACTCCACTTCCTGGCCACAGGCACCTACCAGCACACAGTGGGGCACCTGCATGGCATTTCACAACCATTATTCTCACGAACACTCATCCAAGTGCTCGATGCCCTCCTCAAGCACACAGACGACCACATCTCATTACCACGGACTGCCCAGGAGATTGCAAACACCAAAGTGGGTTTCCATGCACTAGCCGGCATACCCGGTTGCATTGGTGCCATCGACTGCACCCATGTGGAATTGGTGGTTCCACGTGCCATGGAGGTACCGTACCGCAACCGGAAACAGTTCCACTCAATCAACGTGCAAATGGTCTGTGACTCCAACAAGATCATCACACATTGTTGTGCCCGATTCCCCGGATCAACCCATGATTCAATGGTCCTGAGGAACTCCACAATACCACGCTACATGGAGCGACATGCAGGCCCAAGATCCTGGCTACTCGGTGAGTCCAATGTCATGGAAGTGGGCAGGTGAATGATGTACCGATGCATACTCCACCTGGCAGAAAGGGGGGGGGATGATGCATACTCCACCTGGCAGAAAGGGGGGGGGGGATGATGCATACTCCACCTGGCAGAAAGGGGGGGGATGATGCATACTCCACCTGGCAGAAAGGGGGGGGGGTGATGCATACTCCACCTGGCAGAAAGGGGGGGGGGGTGATGCATACTCCACCTGGCAGAAAGGGGGGGGGATGATGCATACTCCACCTGGCAGAAAGGGGGGGGGGGATGATGCATACTCCACCTGGCAGAAAGGGGGGGGTGATGCATACTCCACCTGGCTGTGAGTAACACAGAGAACGGAGACAGCTGATGGGCACTCACAATGCACACAACCCCTCTGCATACATTGGGTGATGGCATGCAAAACAGGCCATGGGAGCCATGAGCATATACTGGTTGCATTGTGTGAATCAATCAGTGCATGTAGAAGTGAGCCAAAGTAACAGTTGGATGCGAGCCATGGCGGAACATCATGTTCCTGATCAGACGTCATGACTGACACATACATTCTCGCCTACATACAGGTGATGCAGGCTATCCCCTGAAGAGGTGGCTCCTTACACCAGTCCGGAACCCGCAGAACCAGCACGAGGAGGACTTCAACCGTGCACATACACGTACTCGTGTGGTCATAGAGCAGACATTCGGACTATTGAAGGCACGGTTCCGAAGCCTCAGCAGGTCTGGTGGCGCACTCCTGTATGGCCATGAGAAGGTGGCAAAGATCGTCATGGCATGTGTCATGCTACACAATATGTGCCTCAGACGGAATGTGCCCCTGCCCCCTGACGCAGAACTGCAACCACCTGACGATGAGGATGAGGAGGGTGCAGATGGGGCGGCACCCCATGGAGGAGGCGATGCACAGGAGGGGCGTGCAATGCGCCAAAGTATCATCGACCACTGCTTCTAGCACACACGGCTGGTGTTTATCACATGGAGACTGCACTTGGGGCACTGTGTGTCTCTGGGACATGCACACTGTGGACTGTACACCAATAAAGCACACATACGCAATGAAAATGTCCACACATTACTTTTTTTGAAAGAATAAAGTGTATTGAAACTATGAAATGTCGTGTCACACCCCCTCCCACCTCCCCCCTGCACACCCCAACACACCCCCTCCCACCTCCCCCTGCACACCCCAACACACCCCCTCCCACCTCCCCCCTGCACACCCCAACACACCCCCTCCCACCTCCCCCCTGCACACCCCAACACACCCCCTCCCACCTCCCCCCTGCACACCCCAACACACACCCTCTAGGTGTCAACAGATGCCTGTGACAGTGGCCACAGGCTGTTACAAGCCCCCTCTCCCGGCCCCCGGGGCACCCCTGGCTGTGGAGCGCAGGTTACGACCGGAACGTCACACGGGGCTGCTCTGCGCAGAACTGGCAGTGGAGGATGTCCCTGGCTGCCCCTGTGCATGCACGTCCTGTCGTGTGTGGGTGAGGCCAGTGACCGCACGACGCAAGGCCGCAAGTTCTGCACAGATGTCCCTGGACATGGCCTGCATGGCATCCCTCAGGGTGGCAGTGCTCTGCGCCACTTCCGCCCTTAGGGTCTCCGTGGCCTGTTCAATGCTAGACCTAGCCCCCACACATTCCGCGGCATGCTCATCCAGCATTGCGGACAGTTGATGCTGCCGTTGAGTGATGTCCTGGAGGGACTGCTGGCCGTGCTGGCCCATGGCCAGTGCTGGTGGAGTGATGGAGGGGCTGCTCCCCTCCTGTGGAGTGTGGACAGGGCATGGGGTGGATGGCCACTCCTCTACCTCTGTGTGCCCCTGTGTGTGACCCTCATGGGGGCTGGCGTCTGAGAAACAGGGGGAATGTAGTAGGTCAGTGGGGCTTCTGACCTCGTGCTCCATGTCCGAGTCTGAACATGCAGCTGTTGCAGCTGTCTCCCCGATGTTGCTGCTGGCCGCTGACCCCCTGCCTCCTGTGGCAGGCAATGTCGGTGGAGATGGAGCAGCTGCTGCTGGCCTGCTGCCAACAGGGGTGCTTGCCGGTGGGGCCTCCGGTATGCCTGCAGTGGGACCTGCTTGTTGTGGGGTCTGCCTCACTGCAGCTGAGGTTGAGGGTGCAGGGCCGTTGTTGATGGCCTTCTTGGCTCTCTTTGGCGCAGGGGTGTCCTGGTCCTCTGGGTGTGAATCTGTGCCTGTGGTGGAGCAAAGGAGGGAGGGCGTTATTGATGGGTCTGCGTACTTTGGAATGAAATGTTTGACATTATTGTGGTCAGTGGATGAGGAAGATTTCAGGCAGTGCCATGCAGGTTGTCTCCTTTTGGTGTGGAATGTGGATGCAGGTATGCGGGTGCCAGCAGTGTATGCAGGGTGGTGCTCGCATGTGGCTATGGGCAGTGTTGATATGTGTTGCATTTACACTCTAGGGCAACCTTGTGCTACACATGATTGGACTGCTGTGACTATGGCATGTCTTGTTTGAGGCACCTACCTTCATCGCCTGATGTCGGAGCTCCCCTTTCCATCCCTCCGACGCCTTCAATGGATTCCATGCCAATCGTGGTTGCACAGATCTCCTCCCACGGTTGGAGTTTCAGGGGGGATTCCGACCCTCCACCGGTACCCAGGGCAAGGTTGCGGTTTGCTGAGATGACGGCTCTGACCCGTATGCGTAGGTCATCCCAGCGCTTCCTGCACTGCTGTGGTGTGCGGGGTACGGTCCCCACCGCGCTGACGCGCTCAGCCACCAGGGCCCAGATGGCCTTCTTTTTCCCGATAGCTGTCCTGGTCATGTCCGGGGAGAAAACGACACCTGCGTTGTCTTGCAGGGTCTCCGCAAGCATGCAGAGTTCCTCCCGGCTGAATCTCTCCTGGCGCTGGCGGTCACATGCCTTTTTCACAGATTTAGGCATTTTCGGGTACTTGGATGGGTGGGTGGTTGGTTGGGACAGGTGTCAGGGTTGGGTCTGGTGTTGTTTGGTAGGATGGCGATGGATTGTGTTTTTCAAGATGGCCGACGGGCTGTTTCCCGTTCCGGCGCGATGACGCTATTTCCGGTTCGACTTTTTACGGCCGCCGCTAATTACGGCCGCCGCTACTTACGGTGGCCGCTACTTACGGTGGCCGCTACTTACGGTGGCGGAAGTGCACCTTGCTCGCTTAACGATGCCGGTAGGGGCCTTTTGCGCCATGGCGTTAATTGCATTACCGCCATGGCGTAATGCTCGTGCGCGATGGGTCCTAATGTGGCGCTCTTTACGCCATCGTCCCACGGCGTAAACGCTCATTACGCCATGGCGGTAATGACGGGCGATTACCGCCAGGGTCGTAATGAGGCCCCATAACTTTTCCTGACAAGAAGCTGCAGTTTCGAGGCCGACCACAGCCAACTAATTGACACATAGCACTAAAGTACTGATTGATGGAAGGGAGGCTGGGTGAACCTTGGGGCATCCTGCATCCGGTTGACCATTCTGCGTGCTGCTAATTAAAGTGGAGATTTATGCATGGGGTTGAAGCCAACCCAATCACAATGGACCAAATAATATAGGGTCCTATAGATAGTAGAACCAATGGGATGTTGTACTTTTAGTGACGTCCACCGTAGTCATTTTTGAAGGAAGGGGTTACACGCCCACCTGATAATGTTTATCCAATCCTCACACTCTGTTACCATATACTGATATAACACCTATATTTAAGTTACCTTTTCCAACCAATCGAATTGCATGACAACTTTTGAGTGTTACATGTCAATGATGATGAATTTTGGCTATAACTGTTACTGTTTGCATGAAGTCGTTGGGAGTTGAAGCGAGACGGGCTATCGCATCACTGTTGATTTCCATGTTTCCCCCTTTCTTGTACTTGTTATTAAACGGACTCCCCTTTGCCAAACCATTGAGTTGTCCTTATTGATTGGTGTTGGAGTAAGAAATCCTACACCCCATCCACCTCAAGGTGCAGCTATCTCATCTTAAAGTACTTGAGGGCGAACTCTGACTCTATGGGCCAGTCAGGGGTCACTCTCTCTTGAGTACACTTGGTAGCAGAGGATGGTTGGTGACCATTGATTATTGATTATTGATTAAAATAAGACACCTATTGACCGTCGACATAAAGTAACTCTAGGTCTTCGGCAATATCACGAGTCCTTTGCCATTCAAATGAGTAGACCGTGAAGCTCCCCGTAGACACTGGTAGTTTAGCCCAAGACTGCAGTCAGGGCCTGAAGGGACCAGTTTGCCAAACACATCCCTTCGCATTCCTACGGGCAGCTGATTGGGCAAAAATCTGAAGGAGGCAGTAACGAAGGCAGTGATCCCGAGGGTCCAGACACGAACGATGTGAACGGTGAGTGAAGCAAAAAAATTGAGTGCTTTGGCAAACAGTGTACGCCTTAAGAACAAGTAAAGGGAAAAGGTAACGGAGGGAGGAGGAAAAACAAAATAGTCAGAAGTAGAGAAGACTGTATATATATATATATATATATATATATAAGGGGATAATGACTCGAGAATAATTGAATAAATAGAGGTTACTGGGGTAGACACCTGAGAAGAGAGAGGTTACCAGGGCGGACACCTGAGAAGTGAGAGGATTCGCCTTATTCCTGCGCTTTAATATAGTGGCCAGAAGAAACGTGTACTCAGAGTCCCACATAATGGGGAACAATTAGACTACCACCACGTTTAAAGACGTTGTGAAAGGGGTTTGTTTAGACTCCATGAAGGGGTAATGATTAGAGGCAGAGATATCTGTGTCCAGCTGGTGTCCGTCTAGTCTGTCAAGTGTCTGTCTTACATGTTGTGTGTGACGTCATACGTGAAATTTTCGTTAAGAGAACTGATTAAAAATTTTGCACGATTCAATAGCTGAGACAGAATCGCACATTAATTAATGTTTTTGAGCAGATTGGTTATATAATTTTTAGTGTAAAATTTGGATTGGAGCTTGCAGTGTTTCGTGCTCGCTCATATTGTCACAAGATGTTTAAGCCTCGCAAATGCATTGACAAGTGTTATATAAGAGGAAAGAGAACAGATTTAAACATGGAAGACATAACTCCAATGGCACACTGATGCAAGCAGTTGCCAACAAATGCACCCAAGCTAAAGAAGTATAGCACTGAGTGGGTTAAAGGTACTGCCCACAAGATGTTTATACCATGGCCACAAAATGGGTCTTTATCCAAAGCTGTTTTACAACATATGACGACATATTTGCATGCCACAGATACAGGCAAGAAGCTAGAAAAACGCCTTGCGGTTCTAGAACTTTGGAAGGTGTATGAACAAACAAAGGAGGAAGAGCCACCAGCAGATTGGATACTAAATGTATGCACAGAGGGGGGTGTGACACCTACCGCACCACCTGCCCCGCCTGAAATAAAAACCAAAGAAAGTAAGGACGAGGGACTATACCCGTTAAGGGAGCTTAAAGCAGCCACGGGGTACTGCAACCCTGCATATGAGTCACCTACATATAGTAGTGATGAAAATCAAGGGAAGGATAAGGACAAGAATCTTACCTCTGCTGGCCCGAGGGACAAGGGGAGACGCGATGACGAAAGAAAGGATCAGGCACAGACAAGTGCATCTCTCGACAAGGAGAGAGAGGGAAAGAAAAGGAAAGTGAGCGAAGAGAGAACTAATGAGATAGCATTCGCAAAAGACCAATGGATGGGAGGACAAATCTTATTGAAACTCGATAGGAAAGGAAGTGATGACGTGAGACCAAAAGAGAGGTTAGATGAGGCACAGAGAAAGGAGAAAGTGAAGGAGTTAAGAGATGAAAGGATAAGAATGAAAGATAGACTAAGGCGAGAACAGCTATATCGCGAAGAGCAAGAAAAGCAGCTCGATCGCAACCCGAGTGCAGCCTATGATCAAGACATTCAGAAACAGCAAAGGTTAGAAGAAGAGCAAAGAGTGCGTGAAAAATGGATAAGGAGACGAAGATATGAGGAGATTCGAAGGGCAGATGAACGTAGAAATGAAAAGAGAAGGGAAGAAGATAGGGTCAGAGAAGAGGCGAGGAAACGCAAAGAATATGATGATGATATCGAATGTAAGCGAAGACAGAGGGCACGCAATCTCGAATATTTGGAGAGGGAAGTTAAAAAACTTGATCCAGTAGTAGACTGTTAAGACATTGAAGAATTCTTTCCTGCGTACGATTCAGTACTAGGCACGTCTAGGGCAAATATTGAAGATGACTTCGACACCAGAAGCATTGGGGAAACGATAGACAGAGTATATGACGAAATGGGGCTAGAACAAATACCCGAAGGAGAGGGGGAGGACGAGCGCTTGGAAAGCACTCTGCTGTATGACACTGAGGATGTCACCCAAAGTAGTAGGAATAGAAAACTGTCCCTGGACAGATTAGAAATCAGTAGAGACAATGAAGACACAAGAAGTTCAGTGAATTGGGAACAAACAATACCCGACTCTGAAGGGGAGGAGCACGAGGCAAACGAGGAAGGGAAACGGCACGAAAGACGATTCCCAAGGGAAAGAGGGATACGATGGTCAGACACTAGCGAGTCTGCACCAAGGGCATCAGAGTCAGCCGAACAGTCTGACCGACATGAAGGAGTACCTCATGGTCAGAGGGGGGTGTCGTCACCACCCTATATAGAGAGATTAAGGACATTGTCAGGTAGACGGCAATGCAAGAATATTACCCCTGCGATAGACAGGAGAACTATGAGAGAAGAGAAAGAGGGCTGCGCACTCCAATTTCCAATACTAGAAAAAGGGGGTGCAAGACCACAATATATTCCATGACCACACATGGATCGAGAAAACTTGAAAAACAAGCTTCTGATGCGACATCGGGCGCCGGAAAATTGATACACGAGTTAGTAAAAATGACAGGAGGAAACACGCTAGCTATAGTGGACATTAAAGGTATCCTGATCACCATACTTGGTGAGAGAGCAGACGATGTGTGGACACGGGCAAGGTACCCTGGTGAAACCATAATTAACACCGCGCATGACAGAGAGCCATTTAACAATTGAAGACCAGCGGTATGAAAAGAGCTATGAGTGCTTTACCCAGACACTTCCGATATGGGAGCTATAATGACTCGGAAAATGAAGGAGTCGGAAGATCCGTTAATTTATATCCAGAATTTCCAAGACACGTGGGTGCTTGAAACGCATGAATCTTGGACAAAATCAATACCTGTGTTTTACCATATATTGTGCCAAGGGTTGCCAGAACCAGTGCAGAAACAACTCAAGAAATTGGAAGGAGTTGAGGCTAAGCCTTGGGCTGAAATAGAGTTGACTATCGCACATTACTGTAGACTGTTTCAAGAAAAGAATCGCAAAAAGGAGGCAAATCGAAAGGGTGAGGCAGCAGAGCTGGTACAAATGAAATTATCAAAGTATGCTTGTGAAGGAGCCATGCTAACTAACGCAGCTGATATCACATGAAGGAAAAGGTGACCCCTGAAAGGGCTGAAGCCATATTGAACACGGCTAAGCCACACACGATAAGGCAAATGCAGAGCTTTCTAGGCCTGTGCAACTATGTTAGGGCATGGGTTTTCGATTGATTGATTGATTGATATTTTATTTCTATCGCGCTCGTACACAAGTGTTTCAGAGCGCGACAAGGCAAGGGAGGGGAACAGGGGAGAACAAAACAGCGATCTTACTAGGCCCAGTGACATTGCGAACGCGCAAGTGCATGGGAGAGGGGGGAGGGGAAAAGTGCATGGAAGGGGGAGAGGTGGAAAGTGTGAAGCAGAGGAGAAACAGATAAATAACAATAAATAAATAATAAAGGCAACACACAATGGTAATGCAGCCAGCAATTTGCAAGTGGTAGGTTTAAGGCAGCAGACAGGGTAGGTCTGATAAGTGCAGGCAGAAAAAGGGAGGTCTGTATGGGTACAGATACAGACCCCAGTGCAGGGGGTGGCCCGGAGGCAGTGCGGGAGGGTGGCAGGATGAGCAGGTACCTGGACCCAAAAGACAGAGGGCGGCCAGGTGCACGGTCCCAAGAGAGAACAGATCAGCAGAGGAGAGGGGGAGCAAAGACAGAAGAAAAGAGGAAGGTCTTGAGGTGCTTCCGGAACCGGAGATGGTTCTCCTCAAGTTTTAGAGTGGCTGGGAGGCTGTTCCAGAAGGAGGCCCCAGCCACAGACAGAGATTACAGCTCGTATACAAAGCCTTTACTTCAGGCCCTAAAGAAGGCCCAAGTGACAAAGGAAAAGATTGAATGGTCTGAGACGATGGAGAATGGGTTTACAGAACTCAAGAAAGAGATTTGTACAGCTCCAGTTCTCGGAATTCCCAATTATGCAGAGGAATTTTACCTGTTTTCGCACACAGATGGAAGCGTTATGACGGCAGTGCTCGCTTAAAGAACCTCGCTGTGGTATAAGCCCTTAGCATATTACAGTGGGAATCTGAACCCAGTAATGAAAGGTCACTTCCCATGCGAACAAAGTTTAGCTACCGCAGCGTTCGCCATAGAGAAGGTGACAACCATTGTAATGGGATGCTCCATGACGTTATACGTCAAGCACTCATTATTTGCCATTTTAGAGAAACCAAAGGGCACATTGACATCTCAGAGAACTTCTGCCTATGATGTGATCATATCAGACCCATCGATTAAAATAGTCTGATGTAAGATAGTGAACCCAGCTACGTTTATAGCAGAGCCAGTCACTGAAGGAGAGCTGATACATGACTGTACAAATTATTAAAAATTCTATGATGAAATCCCCAGGGTAAAAGAAAATGCCTTTGCAGGAGGAGAGATCGTCTTTATTGACAGTTCTTCGAGGATTGACCAAAGCAATGGGCAAAGATACATAGGCATCGCTGTGATGAAACACATAGCAAATGGAGAATTTCGAGTACTTGTTAGTGCACGAATACCATCTCACTACTCAGCACAGGCTGCAGAATTATTGGCGTTGATACTCGCCATTGAGAATCACGCAGACCAGTAAGTAACGGTGTATAGTGACTCCACCTATGTGACGTCAACAATGCACGCAGGCTTAGTGCGCTGGAAAAGGAGGGGCTACCTCCGAGCGGATGGTACGCCAGTACAGCATGCAGCCTTATTGGATAGGCTGATAAAGGCACTACAGCTCCCAGTGGACAAAGCGGTCATAAAACGTGCCGCCCACACGAAAGGGACAGATTTTGTCTCACGCAGAAATCACGCAGCAGACAAAGAAGCAAAGCGTATGGCATCAAAAAGTGAGACGGTTATGAAAGTGGAAGTGGCGTGCACCCATGAAAAAATGATAGTAGCACGAACCACATTAGAAGCCTATAACGATCTTGGGCAAACGCAACTAATGGAGCTCCAAGGGGAGGCGCCACAGGAAGAGAAAAACTTGTGGAAATGTCAAGGGTGTTCTTTAAACCCCGCTGACAGCTTGTGGCGACAAGACAGCACCGGTAAACCAGAAATGCCTGTAGCCCTACTAAAAATAGCATTGGAACAGTTGCATTACCCGACACACATGACAAAGGAGAATCTAGCAGCAACGCTCGCGGAAGACTGGTTCATACCGAGTTTAGCTGAGCATGTTGCATTCTTTATGGTGAACTGCATAATCTGCCAGCAATTCACCGCTGGGCACACATTAAAAGTAATGAGAGGAGTCATCCCCAGGCCAAATGGGCCTTTTCAGCACTTGCATGTCAATTACGTCGACATGATTCAAGTATGCAACGGGTACAGATATTTAATTGTCGTGGTGTGTCCATTCTCTAGATGGATAGAAGCAAGTCCATGTACACACCCCTGTGCGGCCACATTTTTAGTGATGGAAGTGTTCCCTAGGTGGGGGGTGTTTGAAGTCATGAGATCAGATAATGGGGCTCATTTTGTAAATGCAGTCTTTGAACAGATTAGCTTGCTGCATGGTATAAAGCACAATTTCTCGTCGGCGTATCATCCACAAGATAATGGGATCTGTGAGAGGCTCAACGGCTTGTTAAAGGAAAGGATAGCCAAGTTGAAGCTTACTCTAAAGAGGGGATGGCTGCACTGCCTTCCTCTGGCACTGTATGCTCTTCAGAACCAACCCGGCTCCGACCATCATCTTACGCCACACAAGATAGTCACAGGAAGAAGAATGAGAACTCCCCTCAAACCCTGAGATAGAGCTAGATGTGACGTCCAGTTGACAAGAGAGGTTCTAGGATCTGAAATGCAAAATTATCTGAACTGCATGATATCTTGCCTTACTGTAATTTCAGACCAGCTGCAGCAACGACGAACAGGGTGCAGTGCAGCACAGAACACAGAAAGAGACACTACACCAGACACAGCTCGGGGTCTACGTGTTCCACTCGTCTTCCCTGGAGGCACCGTCTTGGTGAGGAATCACACAAGGAAAAAGTGGGACGAGCTAAGGTTCAACAGACCATTCACAGTTGAAGACGTTACTCCATCCGCAGTCAAGCTGTAAGGAAGAAGAGCTTGGATCTTCCTGGGTTATATCAAGCCATACATCGGAGGAACCCCCCTGCCTGCACCCCACCACAAAGAGACTACAGACAACGGGGAAGAACCACAGCATGTGCAGACGAGATCCATGACGAGGAAGAAGGACACATGACCAGCAAAGTAAAGACAAAGAACTTTTTGCAAGTTGTGGCTTAACTTGGACATTTCCTCTAAGCAAAAAAGGGGATAAGGACATAAAAACGGACACTCTGTGCATCTTAGTTGCAGGGTGAAGAAGAAAATTGTTTGTATAAGCCATGTTTTGTTGATTTGAACTTTTGAACTGGGTCACACTTAAGCCTTGATGAGGAAAAGACTATGACAAACTTTGAACAAGGATATTTACATTGGAAACAGATACAGCATCCCGATTCATCCAAAACCCAGATTTTGTTTGGAAGCACTTATGGTGTCCCACACTAGAGACATCACAAAGGACGTGGTTACATATTTCCAACTAGTGTTAAGATCATACCCATCACTGGTAGGGAGGCTCACCAGTGTCTCAGACTTTCTTCAAGATCCTGACAACGAAAAAATAATCAGACAACTGCTTACTGTCATTGCTGAAACATTCATTGGACTCCCTGAGTACAGCGAGAAGGAAACAAATGCTTCCACCACAGGTGGAAATAGATGAACTCATCAATACACTTTTCTTTTGCATAATCGAAGACTGTCCATCTCTTGTCGGGAGAACAACTGATACATTGACATTCCTTCGAGATCCAGCAAACACTGAACATTTGAGCCATCTGTTGAATAAGATCAGTATTTTGGTCGCACTCCACGCGACCGGACAGTGCAGATATTGTTCACGTCAAGGAAAGAACATATAATCCTGAATCTCAACAAAGACTGGACAAATGTCCCTATCACCAGAAGACAGCACATTAGCTCACAATGTCCTTTTTCGCCTAGTTACTGACTTTCCAGAATTAGTGGGGAGACCTTTCGAGGTTGACGTCCTCACCTTCATCAGAGATCCAGCTAATATCGCACAGATGGGAATGCTCCTGCATGGAATAATACTCCAAGTACAACTTTCCAACCCTCAGAGAGATTATCTGAGGAGATTCTGAAGAAACTTTCCACCGAGGGACAGATTGAGGGAGCAGAGTCAAGAACCTTATTTGTTATATTTGTTGTCATTTTTTCCCTATTTCTTCATACTGACCAGTGTCCAACATGTCCTCAGGACTGAACCAAATTCGAAGAGTGGAGTGGGAACTCACACACTTTGAACATACACAGTTAAGGTGACTCATCGAAGTATTATTCTAATCTATTTTTCCCATAGTTTAGCAAAGGAACTGTATCCTGTATTAAGAGACAATTGTCACCCGCAAGAGGGGGGACTCTTGTGAGGCACCTGACACTTTTTGACACAAAACTATGAGAACAATATTGCATGGTTGAACAATAACATTGACATTTGGTGAATGATCGAGATAGGGGTCCAGACCAGTAACCTGGTCCACCCACAAGCAGAGAGTCACCCCCACTTCTCTGGAAGAAAATGCTGTCGCCTTACATATCGACTATAATGTATTTATGCATTGTATTTATCATTATTTTACTGTCATTAATGATCAGAACTGTATTTTTTATTGGTGCACGAAGCGTTCCAATTTCAGTGCACCCACCTGATGATGCACTCATGAAACCCACAACAGCACCTAGACCTTATATAGTCATTCCAGTCCCTAGAAAATCTGATGGTAGAGTAAATTAACTTGAAATGAACGTGATTAATAGTGATATACACACATTTAGGGTAACGAATGAGCAGAAAAGCTGGAGATGGGGTCAGCCCGAAATGAATGAAGACAAAGCACTGGCAACTATGCAAACACACACACTAAATGCACACGAACCAGGCAAGTGTCAATGACCACAGAACCTCAAACGAAAGCAGCAGAGAAGATGAGACTGACTACTGAAAAACCATTCACAGGAAATTGTGAGAAAAAACTAGAAGAATTATGAGAAAGGCCAACAGAAGTAGTCATATCAGAAGCCCTTAAGAAAACAGAAGCGGCCTCAGAAAAACTCTCTGCAAGGACATAAATGTTAGCAGACCTTCTATTCCTGCACATAGCCATAGTGAGAAAACCACAAGAGGAACTAAAGAACAAAACAACAGAGACTGTATTATCCAGCACACATATTCCAACACAAGGGACAAGTACCAGGCCTACAGTACAGCCATATATCGGACCAGTGCTAGGCTGGTTGGCATGGGCACTTGCACGCAGCAGAGAAAAGATGCATGAGGACCAGGAAAGAGCAGATGAAGAAGCCTGCACCATGGGCCAGGATACCTGAGAACCCTCCAGGAAGAAAAAGCCATACAGAGGCATTCAGAGATGTAGTTACAGCAAACTACAGGAAAAACATGAAGAATCAAGAGAAGCTTACATGAAGATAATAATGAACTAAACGATTACCTAGACAGCACAGCACATCTAGGGAACAACATTTGGTACCAGCACATGAAAGAAGTTGGAAGACAAAATTCAGAAAGAGAGTGCTTCGTTTGTGCACTTCTGTCGTACAGCATGGGGAAATCCAAGATCTTCGAGGCTGTAGAAATCGATGTCCCAACAGCACATTGTCTGTCACACGTTGCAATGTGCAACACCAGAGGCCAGTTCATGGGAAGTGATGCTTCATTGATATGGGCAACTGAAACAGATTATCCCGATGAAGATGATTATGTTCAGAACATTAAGACGAGAAACAGAGCCCATACTGGGAATCACGTGATCAGGTACGAGAAACCTGAAGTTAAAGGAGCAGGAATAAGATGGGAAATAAACCCAAGACTGAATGTCCAAGGAAAAACTCCAGAAGAAGCTCAAATTTGGAAAAACAGAGGCCAAATGCAAATTTGGAGAACAGTGCTTTCACCAAGCGGATGGGAAGAAGGAGTAGTGATCTGCCGAGCATGGATTGTCCTTGGTGCCTGCAAAGAAGCCATTGAAACTCAGAGAGATTATGCAAACTAATATGGCCATAGGTTACGAGATTACTGACATGGGTCGAAGACAGAGGAGGACCTTTGCAGATAGTAGCACTAGAAAGCCTGAAATTGTGCTTCAGGAACAATGGCACAAGGAAGATGGGAGAGAATCAGAACTGTGGACACATTTTTAAAGACTCCAGAGATTACTCGTGGGACTGCAGTAATTATGGATCATTATTGGGCGTGTGGATCCAAAGCCTACATCAGACTGCCGATAAACTGGGGAGCCATATGCACAATAGTGAATGTCCATGTTCCAGCACTAGTGATCTTGAAAGGTGACCTGAATATTGACAGTTTCCCGAAAGCAGATGCCCACCTGAGGAAGAGGAGATCTGTGGAACTGACAACTCGAGTGAAAAGAGAAAATTATTTTTCTGCCAAATAAGAAGAAGCATTTCATGCAATCCCATATGAGCACAGGTTCTTCAGCCTCACCTCATCAGTGTTTGCGACAATCCTCATGCCAAGATTCCAAGTTGGAGCAGATACTAAATGGTTGCAGATAACCATATGGGAGTTACTGCAAACCATCAACTCGACAATAAAAGGATTCAATGAAATCAAGGAAGAGTTAAGAGCCATCCGACTGATGACTCGCAGAACAGATATGTACTTGACATGATCACAGCTATGGATGGAGGAGTTTGTGCAAAAATCAGAGAACCATGTTGCACATGTATACCTTCTCACAACGAAGAAAAAGGAACTTTAACAGAAGCCATAGGTATGCTGACAAACCTACAGAACCAGATGATCAATGAAACTGACGAAGTTGATGACGACAGCTGGTTTGGATCACTGTTTTCATGGGTTTCACAATGGATGGCGGATGCATTCAAATTACTAGGAGCCCTGCTAGTAATGATATTACTAGGGTCTTGTGTTATCAATATAATAATCTCGCAATGCCAGAAAACTGAGAAGAAAGCCATAGGGATGAAGATCATGATTGATGTCAAACCAGGATGGAAGCCCAGAGATCTAATTGATGATGAAATAAGAAACTTTGTGAAGGCCAGCAAGCATGCGCCAGAAGGTACAAAGTTTCTTTATGCCAGGAAACGCAGAAATTATGAAGGGAAATGGATCTATTGCAGCCCAAATGGACAATGTCAGCTAATGACATGGAACAAAGACGAACATGTAAAGACAGCAGGAAGCCTGAAAGGAGTGATAAAAATATGGACTCTAAAGAGACACTCTTTCAAACCATCATGTACAAACCCAGAAGATGAAGAAGAGATGAATACAGAAGAACCAAGTGAGATGAATCCAAAAGAGGAAGCGGAAGTGGTTGATAAACCGACCAGAGGGGGGAGTGTAGAGGAGGTCCCAAATGCAGCCTGCACTCCAGTCGCCCATTTTGAAGTACCAAGAGCGTTCACGCTGAGATATGTGACATATGATGAACAAATAAACCAGCAAAGAGCCGCAGAAGGGCTCAATACCTATTGAAGTACCAATAACCATACAACCATGGACAGTAAGGTATCCATTGAGACAACCCTACCAGCAAATGACACGAAATGAAGATTGCTTGAACACTGTCCCAGAAGAAACTCAAAAGGCCTTAATTGAAGATGAATGGTAACGAGACGAGGGCCCGGACAGACTCACAGATGAAAGAAACGACAACCAAAAGATGACACACAGAGAGGAAACGCCATGAATAAGTAGAAGGAGAGACGATGTTGAAATATAAAAAACCTTAAACTGTAAAGCAGTCTGAAGTTATTCAACCAGCTAATGCCTGTACATATGCTTGTAACTGCAAGAAGCCAAGAAAACAGTGCGGCTTGCTATGCTTAATAAAAGAATAGAGCGGCAAGCGCCAACTATATATCTACCTTAAAGAAGCACATTATATAAGTGTGAGTCCACTTTATACAAAAGCAGAATAAACCCAGGTTGCTAAGGGTGAAACAGGACAGGACTTGTATTCCAGCTAAAACAAGAAAAGACGTACGGAATCGAAACTCACCAAGAAGCAGCTCGTGCCTGGGAAGTCGAGGTCAAACCAAGAGAGGGAGGCGGACAGTAGCTTTGGAGAATCGAAACTTAAGAACAGAGCAGCCTGCCCCGTGAAGGTCGAGGTAAGGAGGTCCAGGCAGGTGGGAAGCCGAATAAAGAATTAAATGCACAAATAGAAAAAAAACTAAGCAGACCACAGCCAACTAATTTACACATAGAACTAAAGTACTCATTGATGGAAGGGAGGCCGGATGAATCTTGGGGCATCCTGCATCTGGTTGACCATTCTGCGTGCTGCTAATTAAAGTGGAGATTTATGCATGGGTTTGAAGCCAGCCCAATCACAATGGACCAATTAATCTAGGGTCCTATAGATAGTAGAACCAATGGGACGTCATACTTTTAGTGACGTCCACCATAGTCATTGTTGAAGGAAGGGCTTAGACGCCCACCTGATAATGTTTATCCAATCCTCATACTCCGTTACCATATACTGATATAACACCTATATTTAATTAACCTTTTCCAACCAATAGAATTGCATGACAACTTTTGAGTGTTACACGTCAATGATGATGAATTTTGGGTATAACGGTTACTGTTTGCCTGAAATCGTTGGGAGTTGAAGCGAGACGGCTTTCGCATCACTGTTGATTTCCATGTTTCCCCCTTTCTTGTACTTGTCATTAAACGGACTCCCCTTTGCCAAACCATTGAGTTGTCCTTATTGATTGGTGTTGGCGTAAGAAATCCTACACCCCACCCACCTCAAGGTGCAGCTATCTCGTCTTAAAGCACTTGAGAGCGAGCTCTGACTCTATGGGCCGGACAGGGGTCACTCTCTCTGGAGTACAAAGGAGACATGAACATCTCTGCAAGAAGCAGCCTGGTCAGAGAGCCCATGAATGACAAAAGTGGTTGACGGAGAAGGGCAGACTGGCAAAGAATGTGCACATGTGAAAGGTCAATCATCAACTGTACATCAGACAAGCCACCGGCAAAATCCACCATGGCATTCAAATCACAAAAAGAGCCATGTACGCAATATTCCTACAAAGAAGTGCCTACAACCACATAACCATAATCTACAACAACCAACAACCACCCCTGTTGGACAGCACTGCAAATGGACCTCAGGACAACATGCAGCTGTTTACTCACCCCCCATTAGACCACACATCCTGAGTGAGACTGTCCCAGTAAATGGGCATGGATCCCAGGGTGCACTCGCAACGCACACATGGGAGAACAGATGAAAAAAAGCTGAGGGGAGTGGGCAATGTTACACATGCATGGGCACACAATGTGCACACACATGCACTCACTGACAGTGCTGGATGAGGTGAACAATGAATACAAACCAAGAAACATGCAACACACCCCCATGGAGATAATCAACAGGAACAAACACTGTACAAAAAGTGACCTCATTTGGTAACACAGAAGCAATCTGTCAGGGGTACACATGCGCATATCTGTCCAACCCTACATGCAGCAAGTCTGTCAAACCTATCCTGTGGAGTGAATGTACACAAATAGCCAGAATTATGTCACCAGATGCTATGTCATGAAGCGGTGTTGCGGAGGATGAGCATACCTGACACTCAACGTGTGTCGTCCATGTGGAATAGTGGCAGAGCGGGTCATGTAAGTGAACAAGAGAGTGGATAGGCAAGTGCCACAGATTAAGGAGTAGTGTGCACAGGGAGTATGTGTGCAGTGCACAGTAGGATACATGGTTGCAGAGGGAGAATAAGGGTGTCAGTAAGGAGATATCATCATGGTCAGTGAGTCAAGTGTTGGAGAACCAAAATACAGACTGCATATACCCAGAGAATGCATGCCCTCAATTAGTTGAAACATCCAGAATTAATGAAACCTTGCCAATGGCTAAAGTGTGACAAGTGCAACCCAATCGTTTCCATGAATTGCGTCAATGGTGCAAGTGCATCCACCAAAACAACGCACCTGCATCGAAGTGTAACTGCATGTACACACACATGCATGGGGGCAGACAAACATCTGGACAAACATTCACCATGGACCCCCCTAACTAGTAAAAATGTTTCATGCATGCAAAGAACATGGCGACCAATATTACAGACACAACACGATAGACAGTGCACATGCTCACCTGCAGACAGAGCTGGCATGATGTGATTCCCTCATCACCTCCATTGGGAAGTGAACCTCCAAATATGTGAAAGGAAGGCCTAGTGCCTTGAAGAGGGCATGCGGACTAGGGATGTGAAAGGGATCAGGGTGGACCTCCCATGGAGTGCTGTGACAGGATGAATCAGGATCACAACATGGGACATTGCATTTCAACAGCCATAGTTTTCAATCATACATACAGCACATTTGTGTCAAGATTACATATACCCAATGTTACATGCACATCCCATCCTCTCGACTGCAAGGCAGCCTTGTCAGTTGACACCACTGTGCATGGCTGCATGTCCACAACTGCATTCATCACGCCATTGAGTGGGCAACTGCACCTCTCAATGGAAAAACAAATGAATAAGCTAAGAATTCCTCCTTGGAATGGGCAAAACAAAAACACATGCCACTTTCCAGGCCAGGGGGATTGAAAACCAACCACAAATTGTCCATACCAAACCAAGGGACCAAAGAAAACATGAAAAAGACTACACTGGACATGTACAAAAGAAAAGAAAAAAGTCCATCCTGGACTGGGGATGCGCAGAGTCCCCCCTGGAGGGGGGACTGGGAGGGTGCATGTCAATATCCACATGAGTGCAAAAAAACAAAACAAAAATATGAAATAAGAACCCCTCCATGGGCTCATGGACCTCACGGCAGCGATGGATCAGGATGCTGATCTGTGCTGGTTCCCCTAACCTGCAGTCAACCTGGGTTTGGCTGTGGTGTTGGAGCCATACCATTGTCCATGGCTGCATGTCCACAAATGCATTCATCATGTCATTGAGAGGGCAACTGCGTATCTCAATAGAAAATACATGAATAAACAAAGAATTCCTCCTTGAAAAGGGCAAAACAAAAACACATGCCACCGTCTGGGTCATGGGGAATGAAACACAACTAAAAAATATCCATGCCAAACCAAGGGGTCAAAGAAAACTTAATAAAGACCAAACCGGTCAGGTACAAAAGAAAAAAGTCCACCCTGGACTGGAGAGGGATCAATATCCACATGAGTGGAAAAAACAAAATAAGAATACAAAAGAATAACCTCTCCATGGGCTCATGGATCTCACAGCAACAATGGATCAGGAGTTTGGTCTGTGCTGTTCCCCCATCCTGCAGTTGACCTGCAGTTGGCTGTGGTGTTGGAGCCCTACCACGCAGTGCCGAGGCCTGGCCTTCACTGCCCGTGTCCAGCCTTGACATGGTTCAATGCACCAGCGGTGAGGTCACCATGCATGTCCTCACAGATGGTTGCAGAGTCTGCATGCAGGCTCACCTCTGATGCATTGAGGTGCTCTGAGAGTGTCTGCTTGAAGGCATCCATCTTCCTCAGCGTTCTTGTGGCAGAAGGTTTGTCATGGATTGCAGTCCTCATGGCATGCATCTCAAGCCTCAGGGCCTCGTTGTGTGCATGACCATCTGCATTCAGGGACCCCTGCAGACACCTCAGATCAGCTCGTTGGCCCTTGATGTTGGCCTCTATGCGCAGTCTGTGGGAGTGGCATGAGGACCGCATGACCTGCATCTGTTGCTCTACCTGGGCCGCTGGTGGGGTCATGGTCTTGGCCACACTATCCATGCACTCTCAAAATGTGTCCATTACGTTGCTGCGTCGGATGCCAGCATGCAACATCTGCTGCTCCCACTCTTCCTCCACAGCCTGCACATATCCACCACGTGTGCAGGGCCCACAGCGGCCTGATGCAAGTGACCATGCCCTTTGCTGTGGTGTCCCTGTCGTTGGTTGTAGGTCTGCAACCCTCCGTTGGACATCAGCCCCATGACACGATGCCAATTCATGGGAGGGTGGTCTTGCAGCCGTAACCACAGCACACATGAGGCCCACCACCGAATGGCCTCATGAAGCCAGCCGCACTGCCACAGACTCATGGGCTCCATCGGATCCACCCATTGGGGCACTCACCCTCGCCTTTTTAGAGGTATCAACATCTGGTTCAGCATGAAAGCCAGCTGAGTCCGAACAGTCTGCAGCAAGACTGAGGATGGTCTGGAGCAACAGTGGATTTTCATGGCGTACAACACCATGGGCCTCATTACGAGTATGGAGGCAGCCATGCCCTTAAGAAGGGCATGGCTGCCTCCATACCTGGTCCCAGTACTGGGTTCCTTCAATGAGGAATAACCGGGTCATTCCGACTTTGGAGGACCCGGTAATTACTCCTTGAAGGAAGCCACCCCCCATTCCCATTGAGCCCCCATAGGGCACAATGGGAATGGGGAGGGAGCTAATAATGGGCCCATTATTAGCTCCCTGGTCCCCACGCGAGACCCACAAGGACGCCTGGTTTTACCAGGCGTCCTTACAGGGTCCTGCAAGGGAACCTCGTAATAGGGCTACCTGTAATGAAGGGTGCCGGTCCCGTACCGGCACCCTTCATTACGGGAGCGCCAGGGTTGTAATGAGGCCCCATGTCTATCACTGGTGATCTGATGCACCACTGACTTTTTTCTTCCTCCCCCTCTCTAGCTGCAACCTCACTGCACATGGACAGATAAAAATATATTGATCCATGTGAAACAAGACACGTATGTACATTTGTACCAAAGTGCGCAAACACAACCAATGGCATTACATGCAGGCATCACATATTGTGTATTCACACACTTTGAGCTGCAAGCAACGGATTCAGGGAATTTTCTGACCAGTGTCCCCCCCCTCTCCCGGTCATGTCCATGCCATCAGTGGAGATGGTTACATACATAAGTGGCGTGAATGGACAATGATGGGCCATGGAACTATCATGTTAGCACACATACCAGGGAAAAGAACCGCACATGTGACATTGTAATGCTGAAGGACATCACATAGCAACAGTCATGCACCCATGTCCACAGACATCCCCAGGGTCAACACATGACACACAAATCAGGATTGGGACAGTGATCTGGACACATTGTTGTCCTGGGCGAAGGGTGAGGGCAGTGAAAATGCCTCTGGGTAGGTGCAGCTGAAAGTGGGCCTTCTAGGCAAAGGCAGTGAAGTGAAGAGAGAAGGAGAGAGAAATCACAGATGACAATAATGTACATTGACTCACAAGAGGTTGAGGGGAGTTGGCCCATAGTGTGGGGCCAGAGTGTGGGAGGGAAAGCGGGAGTAGGGGTCACAATGTGTAGGCTCTCTGTGTCAATGGCATTGAGGCAAAGACTGGTACCAGTACACCATGCCTGTATACCAGACGGGCAGTACTGGATGATGAGAATGAGGGGGAGGCAGGGAATGAGGCTTGTTTGAGAGCTGCGTGTAATCTGCATTACAGTTGCATGTCCCTGCCCTGTTGCTCATGCTCTATCCATGCTGGTGGGGAGGCTGTACATGTGCAAATGTGTAGTGCATACAACATATCCTGACACACAGAATTTGGACACGGTGATGAAGGTCATCCAAGGTCCATGAGTGGCATGCATGTGCAACAATCGATCCAAAAAGCAATGACTCCGCCATGGGTGTTCTTGTTTGCAATGCAGGCCCTGTATATGCACATCATTGCACAATGCTGGATGACACGTTCATGGCCGTGCATGTTCAGACTGTGAATCAGCATTGCCTCAGTTGCATATCACATTGCACATGTTCTAACAAAGCCATCATGCCACACCTGGGTGTGGGATGTAGCTGGCATGCCTGACCTTACCAGACAGATGACACAGATGTGGGGAACTGTGCATGTATCCAGTTCACAGACAGGACAATGCCTGTGCAACTGCACAGCACAATGATGGAAGTGACAAAGCATGTGCCTGTCAAGTATCAACTAACGGACACACACAGGCCTTTGACGCCAAACAGGTGCATTCAAATGTAGTTTAGATGACATGTTTGAACAACTACCATGCACATGCTTAGAATGGAATGCAACCATACACACTCATTGTCATTCATGATATTGATGTGCTACCACATGTGCTGTCTACGGCCATGTGATTTTCATGTCATGTTGCAAGGATGCCAACCTCTGCATGACAACCCAACATCAGCTATCATGCACCATATAGTGGATGGCGTAACCCTTTACTACAATAATTTTAATTAGCAACTACATCATGCCTGTAATTGGGGGGCTGTGGCCAGTTGGCACGGGTGCACCTTCACTCTGGGCACACCACAAGGCGTAGTGACAGACAGTTCAGATATGCATCATGACATGGCATCCCATGGGAGCAGGTGACAAATGGAGCATGCAACTCAGCATGTCATGACGTGATAGTTCCACATTGAATGCATGCACGTTTCTAGCAGTGCAGAGTGACACACCACAAGAATGAAGCACACAACAGTACATGTAGGTATCTCATGATATCCATGTACCAGGGTATTACACTTAACAGTCACACAGACATGTGCCTCACATGTCCACCACCCAGGGTACTCCCAGTATGAATGCCATGTGACATGAGTCTGTACATCAGAAAACATGCATTACCCATGGAATCATAAAACTGCAGCCTGGTGTGCCACGGCGCAGAAAGGTGGGTCATGCATGAATGGAAAAACATATGATGCACAAGGACATCCACTCACTAGATGTGTCCTCAGAATTCACAAGGCCTCCCACAACTTGCACCTGCTCAAGGGCGATGAATTGCCTCGTAGCCTCTTCATGCAGTGTCAGCTGCTTCTCCTCTGGTGCCCCCCCTCCAGTCGCCATTGCAGATGCTAGGTTGACACGGAACTTGTGCTTAGTGCGACGGGTGAGATCATTCCAACACTTCTCATCCTGTTCAGCAAGGCAGATCTCCACCTCTAAGGCATTGTGCAGGTGTATGGGTGCTCCCTGCATACAGGCACATGTCACAATGGTGATCGGCACATAGTCAATGAGAATCTGGAGCTCCTCATCAGTGAAGTTCTTCTTCCTCTGCAGGCCAGTGTCCTTTGCCATGTCTTGCGGTTGAGCCTCTTCCTGCTGTATAGGGTGCCCCTTCCTGTCCCGAGTGGCACAGGGTGTTTTATTTATTTATTTATCAATTTATACGGCACCGCAGCCCACAGGCATCAGGGCGCCAACATAAAGACAAAGGATGACATGGATGAAACGGGAGAGAAAAGGAAAAAAACACAGCACTGTCTCAAAAAGCTCACTTGAATAGGAAGGTCTTCAAAGTTCGGCTAAACTTTGAACTGTGTCTTTCAAGTCTCAGTGGAGTTGGAAGAGTGGCACATAGCTTAGCGTTCTAGCGGAGAAAGATCAACCCAATCCATTGCTACGCTTGTATGCTACATAGTTAATGTGACCCTGGTTTCCTGAACGGAGAGGTCTGCTGGGAACATATGCGCATACCAGTGTCTTTAAATAGAGAAGAGCATCTCCAAAGAGGCAGCAGTGTACTAATGTGCAGGCTGTGTTGGTGCTGCCACTGTCTGGCTGGGACCACGTTGGCGTCCAGGTTCCTGGTCACCTGTGAGCTGGGGCCTTCCACATCCTCCTGGGGCTGGGGCAGATGTCTCCACACCACATCCCCGACCCCTGGGGCTGGGGCATATGTCTCCACACCACATCCCCGACCTCCATGGAGCTGGGGTAGATGTGTCCTCACCACGTCCCCCAACCCATCCCTGCCTGCCCCCTTTCCCACTTGGGGCTTTTCCACTCATGTCACAGGTGTACAGGATGTATGGAAGACATACTAAGTTATTGTCCTGGGTAATATGAGGAAGGGAACTGTCTATGTGATGTGCGAAGTAGATGTGTGGTCCAGCAAGGCTCAAATGTACAAAACAATAAAATACGGTATGCGATACGCAGCGTCAACCAGAGACTAAAAAAATGTGCATGCAATACCTGAAAAGCCTCCTAAAAAGAAAAGAGTGGTATGCGATATGCAGTTGGACCCCCAAACACAGAAAATGCATAGTCGATGCCCGTGAAGCTTCTGTCAAGTCAAGAAAGTTATACGCGCTACACAGGGGCACCCAGAGATACAAACATTGCATACGCGACACACCGCAGGCCTCAAAAAGTTCACAAAAACATGCAAGTATGCGCAATCCTCCCCAAAGAAAAATGCAGTACGCGGTACCTGAAGGGAAGGATTTCATAGCACAACAAAATACTCTGCTAAACTTGTCAGGATCGTAACCTTCATGCGCACAACTAGTGATGCGTGGCCCATGTCTTATATCAACCCGTCATTGCTGTGAGCACCGTAGGTGCAAAGTGTCACCTTACGCATTACGTAACTTACATGTTAAGGGCCTTTACTCTGCTATCGGCTGCTGCAGATGCAAGATGCACACCACTGTACCTCCTGCCTAGCTACTGTTGAGTTTGCCTCCCCTGACCCTGCTTTGCATCACTCACTCCTATACTGCTTCTGCCTGCTCAAGAGTGACTGCCTGACTGCAACCAGCACTGTTTTGGTGTGCCAGCTGCCCCTGTTTTGCCTGGACTCTGGTGTTGGGCCTGCAACCACCTCTTCTGTACTTTTTGAGTCTTCCACCTCTGCCAACACCAACTAAGCTCCACAGCACCTTCCCAGGACCCACCCAGGAAGTCCATACCTGTCTCAGGGGTGCCATGTCTGCCCCATCCATGTCATCTTGGGATTGCAGCACCCTCACATTGAGGCAGAGTGCTGCCAACTTCACCAACACCAAATTTGGCATACTGGTGGATTGGGTCCTGGGCGCCTATGATGCCTTCTTCAGCCCAGCTACACAGCTGGGCACCAATGCAAGACTGAGAATCTGAGATAAGATCACGGCTGCCATCAATGCAGAGGGGGTGGCAGTCCACCCTAGGAACATGTTCTGGAAATGTTGGGACAACATCAAGGTGATGGCAGCCCTCAACACGGAACCTACCATGGAGGTGTACCATGCTGGCTGCCACCGGTTCACCCAGATACAGCAGGGAAGATGTGCAATTTGTTCCCAGATATGTGTGGCGGTACATGTTGTTTGCTTGCAGATCATGCTCTCGCATGTGGACATTGTAGACTGTGTTTGTGTGGGCAGGTGCCCTGATGCTGTCCCCATGACCAGGGCTGTATGTCATTCTTGTGTTGGTTGGTCATTGATATGCTGTTCTAGGTGATGTGTTGGGCACGCACTGTACAATGGGCCTCATTACGACCCTGGCGCTAAGGGGTTTGCGCCAGCGTTAGCTGCGCCGACCCCTTACCGCCAACTACGAGTTCCCATAGCGCCATGGTCATTTTTCCGCCCGCTTTTTGCGGGCGTAAAAATCCATGGCGCTATGGGACCTCGGTGTTAATTACGCCACCGTAGTGTACGGTGGCGTAATTAACACCTTCCCCACTCCCATTGAGCCCTATGGGGCAAAAATGGGAATGGGGAAGGGTAAATGGGGATTGGGGACTTACCGCCCCGCCGACCTCGGAATGGGGCGGTAAGTCCGCCATCCGCCATGGCGTAAAGGGACTTTGCGCCATGGCGGAAAAGTCCGCCGATGGCGGAAAAAATCCGCCAGGGTCGTAATGAGGGCAAATGTGTTTTGTTCACATATGCATAGGTTATGACTGTGATTGAACCTTCACACTACACTCATGCAAAATTTGCAATGCAGTTTGCCAGCGCACATACATGTGTGTGTGCATTGTGTGTGTGTCAGTTCATGATTGAAACATGATGCATAATTTGTCATGTTTATTTTTTATATGCCATAAATCCATTGACGACGACTACTGATGTCAATGTTTTCTTTTACACATTTTCCACAATTCTGAAAGAGGGTGGATGCATCATTGTGGAGCAGAAGGGCAGGGAAAAATCCACCAGACCAAAGCACACGCCCCGGCCAGCCAGTCTTGAGTCCACATCATCTGAGGGTGAGTTGACTGGGGAGCGCAAGTTGCATTAAGCGGAGCTGCTTGGGGTATGTCCCAGGAGGTTGTTGTGGAGGGGGGTCTCCTCAGTGGCTGTGTGCCAGGGTGCAGAGACGGAGGGGCCACCCAGGGCGTAAGGCTCTCTGGAGTCATCCGGGGAGAAGGGGTTGGTGGTGGAGGAGAAGGCAAATGAGGGCCAGCGCACAGGGTTGGGTGGTGGCATTCAGGAGAGTGTTCAGGCCGCACCCCTGGGCCATGCACAGGAGGATGTGCAGTGCACTGTGGAGAGAGCTGCCCAACCTTCTGTCCCTACTCCATCTGATGCAGCTGTGTCCACAGTCGTGAATGCCTCCACCCAGTTCAGGCCCCCCTTTGGGGCCACAGAGATCACCCCTGAGGTATTGCACACCCTTCTGGATGGGATTGCAAGGCGGACAGGCTCGATTTGTGATGCTGTGAGAGAGATTTGTGTACTGCTCTCCCATCATCACAAATCGCTGTGCATCTACCTGGGCCAGCCGGCACATGCCCTGCCCTCATGTGGCTTCTGTGCCCTGGCACATTGACCTGGCCCCTCCTTAACTGTCTCCTCTGTGCCCCGGTCATCTTCTGGGGGACTTTCCTTGCCAGTTTCCATCACAGCCCCTTCTACTTCTATCCTACCCACACGGCCCAGTCCGGTGGTCAGCACGTCCCTGCCTCAGTGGAAGACCTGGCAAGTACAGTAGAGGTAGTCGCTGTGCTTGCCCATGCACCTACACAGGAACAGGCATCAGTGGGGCAGCTGGCAGATTAGGACAGTGCTGGTACTGTACCCCCATTGTGCAACATCCAGATGGTGGGGGTATATGCGCAGGGTACGCTTGGCCAGGTAGCAGCAGTATAGGAGTCTTGCAGGGATGTGGGGTAGGAGGAGAGAAGGATGAGGGAGAGCCTGCAAGCCATCCATGACCAAACGGTGGCCCACCTCCAAGTGTAGGACGAGGAATGCGACTCTGCCCTGGAGGACATCATGGCAGTCTATTGTGCCTGCTGCCTATGTATAAAGTTAATTGTGTTGTTTTGTATTTTTGTGCATTTTTTCCTTTGGACATTTACCCCTTTCTGCATAGCATTTTTTGGTAATGTAAATATTGTTAATACAGTTTCTCGTTATTCATCGCATAGTTGTTGTCTCCATGTTCATGTGCTGCATCTGGTTTACTTTGATTTTGCTATGCATTTGTTATGTGTCTGTCACGTGAGTTTGGGGCCTAACTGTGGAAGTGTGGTATATGATTATCACTTATGTAGGGTGAATGGGGGAAGGTGTGCCTCACAATGCATTGACACCCACCAACACCCCTGAGGTACCAACCAGTGGGTGCCCTCATGTCATGCAGCACATCTGCCACTGTAATGCTTCTTCATCACATGTGAGTTTCTTTATATGTGGCTGTACACATCATCCATCTGCTTGGCTCACATACCCTCAGACTTCCTTCGCATCATCCCAATTAATGCCGGTTCAACTTATGTTAGTTGCAGGGGTTTTGAATGCTATGATTTCCTACCTGAGTCCCTTCATTCATAGATTGCGGTTTGCTACCATGCACTGACATTACATGTGACTATGTCCTGTCAGTGATATCTTGGACTAGTGTCCTCCTAGGTCATTCACATACAGCAGTTTGAAGCAGTTGCAATGGCACATAGGCACAATGATACGTCACATTGCATCATATTGCTTTACTGTGGGACATGTACATGTGGCTTTCATTGTGTGGCTGCTGCTAGATTCTGCTGTCCTGTTGCTGTGCCACTGGTTGTGATGTACCAGGGAGTCCTGTGATGAGCTACACACAAGGATTCTGCATCAGTGCAGGCAGTTGTTGGGTATATGGGTGGGTATGTGGCCAGTGTGCTTCATGTTGGTGGCAGGCCAGTGGAGTTGAGGTAAGTTGTTGTTCAACATTGCAACGATAGGTGGGTGATGTGGCAGGGCCAGGCTGGGTTGGTGTTGAAGGGGAGTGTGGCTGGTGGGTGGTGTCAGGACTTGAGGGGGATGTCTGTGGGTGATGTGACAGGTGAGGGGGGCTGGTTGGTGGTGTCTGGACCTGAGCGGGATGCCTGGGGTGGTGTCAGAGTTGAGGGGGGCTGGTGGGTGGTGTCAGGACTTGATGGGCTGCATGGGGTAGTGGCAGAGGTCAGATGGGCTGGTGGGTGGTGTCTGGGCCTGAGGGGGATGCCTGGGGTAGTTGCGGAGGTGAAGGGGACTGGTGGGTGATGCTCAGACTTGAAGGGACTGCCTGGGGTAGTGTCAGAGGTGAGGGTGGCTGGTGAGTGGTGTCAGGACTTGAGGGGGCTGTCTGGGGTAGTGGCCGAGGTGAGAGGGGTTGGTGGATGGAGTCTAGACCTGAGGGGGATGCCTGGGGTAGTGGTGGAGGGGAGGGGCTGATGGCTGGTCTCTGGGCCTGAGGGGGATGCTTGGGTTCATGTTGGAGGTGAGGGGGGGCTGGTGGTGGTCTCAGGACTTGAGAGGGATGCCTGGGGGTGTTGTCAGAGGTGAGAGGGGCTGGTGGGTGGTGTCAGGACATGTGGTGCTGCCTGAGGTGGTGGCAGAGATGAGGGGGCTGGTGGATGTGTCTGGTCCTGAGGGAGATGCCTGGGGTAGTGGTGGAGGTGAGGAGGGCTGCTGGGTGGTACTTGGACCTGAGAGGGATGCCCGGGGTAGTGTCAGAAGCAAGGGGGGGCTGGTGGGTGGTGTCAGGACTTGAGGGGGCTGCCTGGGGTAGTGGCAGAGAGGAGGGGGGCTGGTGCATGGTGTCTGGCACTGAAGGGGACGCCTGGGACAGTGGAAGAGGTGAGAGGGCTGGTGGATGGAGTCTGGACCTGAGGGGGGTGACTGGGGTAGTGTTGGAAGTGAGGAGGGCTGGTGAGTGGTGCCAGGACTTGAAGGGATGCCTGGGGTGGTATTGGACGTGAGGGGGGCTTGTGGGTGGTGCCAGGACTTGAGGGGCATGCTGGGGTAGTGGCAGGGGTGAGGGGGGCTGGTGGGTGGTGTCTGGACCTGAGGGGGATGCCTGGGGGTGGTGTCTGAGGTGAAGGGGGCTGGTGAGTAGTGTCAGGACTTGAGGGGGCTGCCTGGGGCTGGTGGGTGGTCACTGGACCTGAGGGGATGCCTGGGGTAGTGTCAGAGGTGAGGGGGGGGGGTTGGTGGGTGGTGTCAGGACTTTAGGAGGATCCCTCGGGTGGTGTCTGAGGTGAGGGGGGCTGGTGGGTGGTGTCTGGACCTGAGGGGTATGCCTGAGGTAGTGGCAGAGGTGAGGGGAACTGGTGGGTGGTGTCTGGGCCTGAGGGGGCTGATGTGCAGTAGGGGTATGTGCCAACAGTTTATGTGTGGTGGGATTAGGGGGGCCAGGTCGCAGGGGTGCAGCCATTACTTATTTGGGACCTCACGCAGAGTAGCATGGATGCAGTCATTACTTGCGTGGTTCTTTGCGCAGAGTAGCTGGGGTGCAGCCATTACTTACGTGGGAACTCACGCAGAGTAGCTGGTGTGCAGCTGTTGCTTATGTGGGACATCGCGCAGAGTAAATGGGGTGCAGTCGTTACTTGCTTGTGTCCTCATGCAGAGTAGCTGGTGTGCAGCTGTTAGTTATGTGGGACCTCGAAGAGAGTAGACGGTATGCAGAGTAGCTGGGGTTGTAGCTGTAGAGGAGGCACCAAGCACGATTCGCACTCCAGCTGCCCATTTTGAAGTACCAGGAACGGTCACGCCGAAATTTGTGACATATGATGAACAAATAAACCAGCAGAGAGCCGCAGATGGGCTCTGTCCAGTACCTATCAGAATAACAGCACCTGTTGAAGTACCAACACTTAAGAAAACCTGGACAGTGAGGTACCCATTGAGAAAACCATATCGACACATGAGACAGAATGATGATAGTCAAAACGCAGCACCTGAAGAAGCCAAGAAGATACTAAAAGAAGACGAATGGTGACATCACAAGAACCCGGACTGACTCACATATAGAAGATATGACGACCTGAGAATGATGAAAAGAGACAAAACACCATGGATAAGTGACATCCCAAGAATAAAGTGAAATGATTGATATCAAAATGTCAGAAACTAATGCCAGGAGCGTGATGAAGATATTCAGCCAGTTTAAACGTGTACATAGGCACAGTAACTGCAAAAAGCACAGAAATCGTGAGGCTTGCTTATGCTTAGTAGTAAGATAGTTTGTGGCAAGCGCACCTATACATATCTACCTCAAAATGAGCACTTTATATAAGTACACTTCCACTATGTACAAGAGCAGAATTGACCAAAGGTTACTAAAGGTCTCAAGAGGAGAGCTTTGCAGCAAGCAAATCGAGAATTGAAGACAGAGAGAAACTCAGATGAGGACAACCATGCCAAAAAGCCAAGGTTGTATCGGCTGAAATAGACCCACAGTGGATAAAATTAATGAGAAGAAGAACAGTGTATCCAGCACAGAAAGGTCAAGGTAAGCCACAGATGGCTGACAACAGGCAGAATTAAATCAAATACACAAAGTTGCATGGAGAATAAGACAATTTCAGAGTGTCGAAATCACGTAACAAGCAAGCAGAAGGGATGAAACTTTCACACCTACGCATGGACTCCTGCCATGCCCAGACGCCTTAACTTTCCCAGACCAAGAAGCAGACTCTAGGCCAAAATACAAAGAAATAATTGACACATGACCACTGAAGTGATGATTGATTGTTGCAATAATTGGAGGAAGGCTGGGGGTGCAGACTAACTCCCTGCACCTGACCGGCCATTCTGTAAGTGGAAAAGTATGAGTGGAGTTGATGCCAACCCAATCATAGTGGACCAAGTAATCTAGGGTCCTATAGTTAGTAGAACCAATGGGACGTCATACTTTTACTGACGTCTACAGTAGCCATTTTGAAGGAAGGGCTTAGATGCCCCACCTGACATTGTTTATCCAATCCCCTCACTTTGTTAACATAGACATATATAGTACCTATATTAAAGTTACCTTCCTAGAACCAATCAAGTTGCATGCTAAGTTTTGAGAAATGATACGTCAGTGATGACGAGTTTCACTAAACAAACTCCCTTTGCCAAACTATCGAGTTGTCATTATTGATTTGATGCGAGAGTAATAATCTGCATCCCCATCCATCTCGAGGGTGCTGCTACTCATCTTAAAGTGCTGTTTGGGAAACCCCCAGTCCTATGGGCAGGCTGGGGTCCCTGCTGCACACTTGGTAGCAGACAGTATGGTTCCCGATTATCGATTTTATCAATTAGATAAGAAATCCAGTGACCGTCGACATAAGTAACTCCAGGTCCTCAGAAATATCACAAGTCCTTTGCCATCCGGCTAAGTAGACCGAGAGGCTCCCCATAGATAGTGGATAGTCTAAAGTGCAAAACCTGCAGGTTGAGGTCTGAAGGAACCTGTGCTTTCTCCCACGAACCCCTTCCCACGTCTACGAACAGCTGAACGGACGAAAAGCAAGTAGAGGCGGTAACGAAGGCCTTGATCCCGAGCATCCAGAGAGCAAAAAATGCGAACGGTGAGTGAAAAAGACTAAATGCTTTTGCAAACAGTTGCATGCCTTAGAACAAGTAAGGGAGGTAACGGAGGGAGGTGGGACAAAAATAACGTCAGAGTAAGAGTAGAATGTATATATATAAGGGGAAGAAATATTGACTCGAGGGTATCAGAGCAATAGAGATACCGGGGAGATTCCCGAGCATAAAGAGAGAGATACCGGGATGATACCCGAGCATAGAGGATTGACCCAGATACCTACGCTTTAATATAGCGCTAGAAGAAGCCTGCATTTAAAGTCCTGAATGAATAGGGCGCAGTAGGAGACCAGCATCGATGAAAGAGGCGATCTGAAAGAAATGGGCTTACATTCCATATCGGAATAAATGATAGGGGCAGGAGATTTGTGTAGCCGGCTAGAGTCTGTCTAGTCTGTTACGTCTGTTTTGTGTTTTTTTTTTAATGACGTCACCAGGTAAGAACAGTTTTTGGGGGAAAATAGCATGAAAATTGTGCAATTGTATAGCCAGGATGTTATATGACATGAATTGATGGTTGTTTTTGGAAAAAATAAAAGTAAAAATTATTTTGGGAAAAAATGGGATTTGACCTTGCAACGATTGGTGATCGCTCATATTGTTGATTTTGTTTGAGAAACATAAAGCATAACAAAGTGTTGTGTGAGGAGAAGATAAATACATTTAAGCATGGAAGACATTACACTGTTAGTACACTTGTGCAAACAGTTGCCAAAACATGCACCTAAGCTGAAGAAGTACAGTGCAGAATGGGTCAAAGGAACCGCCCACAAAATGTTTATGCCACGGCCCCAGGGTGGATCGCTACCTAAAACGGTACTGCAACAAATGATGACATATTTGCACGCCACATATACTGGAAAAAAGTTAGATAAACAACCAGCTAGTTTAGAGCTTTGGAAGATGTACCAAAAGGATAAGGAGGAGGAGCCACCGTTAGATTGGATACTTAACATATGCACAGAGGGGGGTGAAATGCCTTCCGCACCACCCGCCCTCTCTGAAACAAAAAGCAAAGCTAGTAAAGACGAAGGATTATACCCGTTGAGGGAATTTAAAGCAGCCACGGCTATAGCAACCAGGCATATGAGTCACCTATGCAAAGTAGTGATGAAAACCCAGACAAAGACAGAGATAGAGATATCACCTCCAAAGTCCCGAGGGACAAGGCGAGATGTGAGAAAGAAAAAGGAGATCAAGCACAAGCAAGTACATCTCTAGATACGAGTAGAGAGGGAAAGAGATGGAAAGGAGATGAGGACAGGAGTGATGAGATGGCATTCACACAGAACAAATGGATTGGAGGTCAGATTTTATTGAAACTCGATGGTAAAGGCATTGAGGATGTGAGACAACAGGGAGAGTCAGATGATTTAAAACGGAAAGAGAAGGACAAGGAAAACGATTGAGAGACGAGAGAATCAGGAAAAAAGATAGACAGAGTCAAGAACAGCTGTATTGTGAAGAGCAAGAAAGGAAATGTGATTGTAAGTCAAGAGCAGCTAATGATCAGGACAGGCAGGAACAACGAAGAATAGAGGAAGAAGAACAAAAGATACGGGATAAGAGAATTAAAAGACGAAGGGATGAGGAAATACGAAGGGCAAATTAACATAGAGGTGCAAAGAAATAGGAAGAAAGGAAGCGCAGAGAGTTCAATGATGACATAGAACACAAGCGAAGACAGAGAGCACGGGATCTTGAAAATCTGGAAAGAGAGGTTAAGAAACCCGATCCAGTAGTAGATTCGGAAGACATAGAAGAATTCTTTCCTGAGTACGATTCAGTACCAGGCACGTCTATGGCAAATATCGAAGATGACTTCGACACTAGAAGCATCAGAGAAACGATCGATAGAATATATGATGAAATGGGGCTACAACAGGTACCCCGAGGGAGAGGAGAGGACGAACGTCTTGAGAGCACTCAGTTGTATGACACTGAGGATGCCTCCCGAAGTAGCAGAAATAGAGAGCAGTCCCTAGATAAGTTGACACTAAATAGGAATGAGGAGGATGAGAGGAGTTGCATGAGTTGGGCACAGACAATATCAGATGCAGAAAGAGAGGAATATGAGGAAAAGGAAGATGAGCGAAGACGCGAAAAACGCTTCTCAAGGGGAAAGGGAATAAGATGGTCAGATTTTAGTGAGTCTGCACCCAAGGCATCGGAGTCAGCCACACAATCAGACCGACACGAAGGAGTATCTTACGGTCAGAGGGGGTGTCTCCACTGTTCTATGTGAGCAGGCTAAGGACATTACCAGGTAGACGGCGCTGCCGGAATATTACCCCTGCAGTGGATAGAAAAATGATGAGAAAAGAAAAGGAGTGCCATGTGTTACAATTCCCATTACTCGAAAAAGGAGGAACGAGGCCACAGTAAATACCCTGGCCACACATGGATCGAGAAAATCTGAAAAATAAGCTTCCAGTGTTGACATCGGGAGCTAGAAAAAATGACGGGAGGGAATACGTCAGCTATCGAGGATATTAAGGGTCTTTTAATCGCCATACTTGGTGATAGAGCTGTCGATGTGTGGACACGAGCAGGTTATCATGGCGTGACTACAGTTAATACTGCACATGATGGAGCTCCATTTAACAATTGCAGAGCCGTGGTATGGAAAGCAGTATGATTGCTATGCCCGGATACTTCTGACATGGGAGCTATAATGACACGAAAAATGAAGGAATCAGAGGATTCTTTGCTTTACATTCAGAATTTCCAAGATGCATGGGTGTTGGAAACACAGGAATCTTGGGGGAAATCTATACCCGTGTTTTACCATATATTATGCCAAGGGCTGCCAGATGAGGTACAGAAGCAGCTCAAGAAATTGGTAGGAATCAAGGCCAAACCGTGGTCTGAAATACAGTTGACCATAGCTCACTATTGCAGGCTATTGCAAGAGAAAAACCACAAAAAAGAGGCTGCACAAAAAGCTGAAGAGGCAAAATTAGTGCAGAAGAAATTGTCAAAATATGCCATTGAAGGGGCAATGATAACTAGCTCAGACGGATCGAACATACAGCAGGTCAACAATCAACAGCAGGTTAATCCAGGCGGTAATGGGTTTTACCCCAGAGGGTGAGGCTGTCGAGAAAGAGGTTTCCAGATTAATCAGGGAGGTTTCCAAGGTAATCAGGGAGGTTTGCAAAACATGCAAAATGGCAATCAGGATATGTCAAATGGGCAAATAATCAGGCCACCGCCAATATGTTGGACGTGTGGGATGACAGGGCATCTAGCACGCACATGCAGAAGCCAAGGCATGGTGCAAAACGATCAAGGAACAAGAATAGGGATGGTGAATCCACCTATGTTTTTACAGCAGAATGGAAATGGAGTTGCACAAAATCACACGGTGCAACAGCAAGCGCCGGGAGCACAACAAGCTTGCAACCCCAGAGTATGACACATTTTCCACAAGGGCAGTCTCAACAGTCGCCTATGCATCTGTCACAGACATCTAGTACAGGACAGGCATTGAATTCTGGAATGAGAACCAGCACTGGTGATGGAGGAAGTCCATTCACTCAGCATGGGACAAAGTTATATATGGACTAGGACAGCTCACTGGGAAACCTGATGTGTTCTATCCTATTAGTGACGCCAGACCCTCACGAGAAACCAAGGGTAGATGTCCTCATAGGAGATAAAGAATATTCCTTCTTAGTTGACACAGGCACATCACGCTCGTGTATACATGAAGGCAAGTTTTCCTTGTCCGGCGATGCCATAAATACTCAGGGCTTCACAGGAGCAACAAGTCGTGTTCCTTTTACAAAAGAACTTCCAGTCTCTATAGGGGAATTCGACATGAATGTGCCACTGCTATATTCAAAGCAGACCCCAGTAAATATATTGGGACAAGACCTAATGACAATGTTAAACATGCCAATCTCGTTCACGGAGAAGGGCATAGTATGTTCAACTCCAGGAATGCATTAATTGAACGTATGCAAAATGATTAGAGCATACGCGGGACAAACAGCTATGAGGGCTGTCCCATTGGAACCAGAAATATTTGGGTATGGAGTGTGTATATTAATGTCTTGGTTACCAGGCATTGCAGAGAAACCAATGAGAACCCCAGATGAGTTTTTTATTTAGGCCAGGAATACGTATGCATGAGGAAAAGGGACAAGTATTTCCCTTGTCAATACACACAGCCACAGTGTGAGAGAAAATGGCACTGATTGATGGTTGTGATGACAAAGGCAGACAATGGTGTACAGTAATCGCCATTGAGGAAGGGTACAGATTGATTGACGTCACTGATGACTATTTGTTTGACGAACAAGCAGGTGTAGATGAAAAAGCAGTTGAATTTAATCTCATTTATTGGGTGAAAATGATCAAAAGAGAGGTGCCACAGAAAATGATGCTGGCACAAAAACGTCCTGAATATTTTGATGACTACATGGCCCAGGTACCTGTCTCAGTGTGGACCACAGGCCCTTATGATGTAGGCTTGTTGAAAGGAGTAGGAGAAGAAAGGATTAAATTGAAACTAGGAGCAATTTTACCAAAAGCACGACAGAAGTACGTGCAGACACAATTCTATTCAGCTATTGACTGTATTGGCTGACAAAGGATATAATGTTGACAAAGAAAAGTTACAATACTGTCAACAAGAAATGCTATACAATGGCCAGCTGATATCACATGAGGGGAAAAGGGTTAACCCTGAAAGGGCTGAAGCCATATTTAACACAGCCAAGCCAGACACGATAAAAAAAATGCAGAGTTTTCTTGGACAATGCAATTATGTCAGGGCATGGGTCTACAGCTCTTACACCAAGCCCTTGTTACAAGCCCTAAAGAAGGCACAGGGGACGAAAGAAAAAATTGAATGGACTGAGACCATGCAAGAAGGATTTATCGAACTGAAGAGGGCAGTTTGCACGCAACCAGTTTTAGGAATTCCCAATTATGCAGAGGAATTCTACCTGTTTTCACACACGAATGGTAATGTTATGACAGCAGTACTCACACAGAGAACCACGTTAGGGTACAAGCCCCTGGCATACTACAGTGGGAATCTGGACCCAGTGATGAGAGATCACTTTCCGTGCGAAGAAAGTTTAGCTGCTGCAGGGTAGAGAAGGCTACAACCATTGTGATGGGATGCTCAATGACGTTGTTCGTCAAGCACGCACTATTTGCTATTCCAGAGAAACCAAAGGGCACATTGACATCTCAGAGAGCTTCTGCGTATAAAGTGATCATATCAAATCCATTGATTAAGATAATTCGATGTAAGATAGTGAACCCAGCTATGTTCATATCAGAGCCAGTCACTGAAGGAGAGCCGATCCATGGCTGCGCAAACTATGAAGAATTTTATTATGAGATTCCTAGAGTGAAAGAAAATGCATTGGCAGAAGGAGAAATTGTCTTTGTTGACGGTTCTTCGAGAATCGATCAAAATGATGGGCAGAGATACACAGGCACCGCTGTGATGAAGCAAACAGCAAATGGAGAGTTTCGAGTACTTATTAGTGCACGATTACCATCTCATTATTCAGCACAGGCTGCAGAATTATTGGCACTGATACTCGCACTCCAGAATCACGCAGACCAGGAAGTGACGGTGTACAGTGACTCCGCCTATGTGACATCAACAGTGCACGCGGGCTTAGTACGCTGGAAAAGGAGGGGATACCTCCGAGCAGATGGCACGCCAGTGCAGCACGCAGCCCTATTTGATAGGCTCATTAAGGCACTACAACTCCCAGTGGGCATAGCAGTCATGAAATGCGCTGCCCACACGAAAGGGACAGACTTTATCTCACAAGGAAATCAAGCAGCAGACACAGAAGCCAAGTGTGTGTCAGCCAAAGACGAAGTTATAATGAATGTGGAAATCACTGATGTGCATGAGAGAATGATTGTTGCACGAAGCGAACCTGAAGGTTATAGTAACATGGGGGCAAACCCATTTAATGGAACTCCAAGGGGAGGCACCACAGGAAGAAAAAAATCTTTGGAAGCGGCAAGGGTGTTCTTTAAACCCCTCCGAGAGCTTGTGGTGACAAGACAGCACTGGTAAACTGGTGATGCCTATATCCTTATTGAAGATAGCATTGGAACAGTTGCATTATCCAGAGAACCTGACAAAAGAGAATCTAGCAGCAATGATTGCTGAAGATTGGTTTACACTGAACCTAGCAGAGCACGTTGCATTTTTTATGGTGAACTATATAATCTGCCAACAGTTCACGGCTGGGCATATACTACGAGTAATTAGAGGAGTTATCCCAAGGCCCAATGGACCTTTTCAGCACATTGCATGTCATTTATGTCGATATGATTCAAGTATGTAACAGGTACAGGTACCTAATTGTTGTGGTGTGTCCACTCTAGATGGATAGAAGCAGGTCCCTGTACACACCCAGACTCTAC
The DNA here is from genome assembly GCF_040938575.1 of Ambystoma mexicanum. Taxonomy (NCBI): domain Eukaryota; kingdom Metazoa; phylum Chordata; class Amphibia; order Caudata; family Ambystomatidae; genus Ambystoma; species Ambystoma mexicanum. The sequence continues at coordinate 433,165,221 of NC_090932.1, read as the reverse complement.
CTGTGCAGCCAAATATCTGGTGAGGGAGGTATTTCCGGGATGGGGAGTGTGTGAGGTCATGAGGTCAGATAATGGTCCTCACTTTGTTCATGCAGTATTCAAACAGATTAGCTTACTGCTTGGTATAAAGCACAAGTTCTCTTCGGCGTATCATCCTCAAGGTAATGGAATATGTGAGAAGCTCAACGGCTTGTTAAAGGAAAGGATAGCCAAGCTGAAGGTTACTCTAAAGAAGGGATGGTTGCTCTGCCTTCCATTGGCACTGTATGCACTCAGAAACCAGCCTGGTTCTGACCATCACCTTACGACGTATGAAATCATAACAGGCAGAAGGATGCACATGCCACTGACACCCTGAGATAAAACTAGATGTGATGCTGAGCCAAAAAAGGAAGTGTTAAGGTCTGAAATGCAAAATTACTTGAACAGCATGACATCTTGTCTTACTCTAATTTCAGGACAGCTGCAGCGATGACAAAAAGGGTGCAGGGTAGCACAGAACACAGAAGGAGATACTACAACAGACCAAGTTCAGGGTTTACGTGTTCTATCACTGTTCCCTGGGGGCACAGTGCTGGTGAGAAACCACACGAGAAAGAAGTGGGACAAACCAAGGTTCAACCGAACATTCAGAGTGGAGGACGTCACTCCCTCTGCAGTCAAACTACAGGGAAGAAGAGCTTGGATATTATTGGGTGACATCAAAGCATACATCGGAGAAGGCCCCCTGCCAGCACCCCAATGCGTAGAGACTTGTCATGATTCCTGCCCCTCATGTCCCCAGCCCTCCAAGATGTCAGGGTGGAGCCAGGCCACAATCACCTACATGGCCCTCAAGGGCCTCTCCATCCCTCTAAAGACCCACTTGGAGTCAGACTTGGTGCTTGTTGCACCAGACTCAATCACTCCCATAGGATAACATTGGGGATTGGACTTGTAGTGCATTGATGGGGACAAGATGGATGCCCCCACATATTTCAGTTCCCAGAACTGCATGTGGAGTCTAGTCTTTTGGGTGTGGTTCAGCCAAGAGACACCTGGGATACCCAGAGACTATTTAAGCCATGCCCAGGCTGAGAAACATGCTTTGTGTTTTCTGCACCTGCAGCAAGACACTCACCGTGTTCGGATCGGTCTCCAGTAGGCCTGCATCTTTCTTCTGCGCTCAGCTCCTGCAAGAACAAGAACACTGTTAGGAACAGCCTTACCTTGCGGCGCTTCTGCCCATCATTCATCGCTTCTTCTGTTCTGCGGGCATCTTCGGCAGTGTCCTTCCCATCCCGGCACGCCACTTCCTAAGGAAAAGGGTAAAGAACAGAAAAAAGGCATTAGTAAGCATTCAGCAAATCTTCGCTTATTTTTAAAGAATGTACGAGCTTCAAACGCTTACCTGAATCCCAGCCGTTCTGGGGGAACTCTGTCTCTGGAACTTCTCATCCATCTGCAAGAGGGAAAAGACACTCCAGGTTAGCGTGGAAACATCTAGAGGCGCCGCATACTGTGCTTACTCACCGTATTTCTTCTTCATAACCGGAATCCATGCTGAAAACGTCGTAGCACCTAAAAGACACAGAAAAAGAACTCAGTTCAATACAAATACGAAAGGGTCGCATCGCGCACGGTGCTCTCACTCACCTTCAGCGCTACTCATCTCAGCAGCACGTCGCCATCCCCGGACGCTGGCCATCATCTAAGGAAGGAAAGGAACGAAGTTAGAGAACTGTTCAAAAGACTCATTATACTTACCTGTCGGACTCTTGCCAGTGAAGTAACTAGGCAGCAATGAGCCCGCATCAATCAATGCGCCCCTTTCGCTGAAAGCAGGACGGAGAGCACACTTTCCAAGAAAACAAGGTGAGCTGTGGATCAAAGAGAAGGGTTGGACCCCGTGGAAGAAGGGGTTCAAGCACACAGAGACAATAGAGAGTTAAACTCTACCAATCTTGTGTTTCAGGCCCAGTCCCCAGTCGAGTAGACTCCAGGGAAGGGTTAAAGGTCATAAAAGGTCAGAACAGGCTGAGTGACGTCCCCGTGGATACCAGGTGAGCGTTACAGAACACAAAGCCTCACATCAAAATCCACCTGGGCGTCATGGAAATGTCAGAAACTGCCCAGTTAGCCCACTTGTTGGGGCAGCTGTGTTCGAAGTACATGCAGCCAGGCAGGAGACCAACACCCTGAGGAGAGAGCTGATAGTAGCCAAATAACGCACTGATGATTTAAGCCGGCAACTTCTCCACTCACAAGAATGGCATGCACCATTGCCGGGAAGCGTGCCCTCGATGCCAGCACCATCAGCCAATCCCGTTCAAATAACCCTTCCTGGGGCAGTTCCCTTGGCCCCCCCGAACGATTTACGGGGGATCCCAAGAGGTTTGCAACGTTCATGAACCAGTGCCGCCTGCACTTCCTTTGTAGATCAGGGGCCTTTCCGAATGACCAATCACGGGTCGCTTTTGTGCTATCCTACCTGAGTGGTAGCGCCGCAGACTGGTCTGTACCCTTTGTGGCCCAAGACGACCCTTTGCTGCATGACTTCAGGGGCTTTCATCAGGAGATGGAAAAGCTGTTCGCCTGTCGTGCTCATGGGCAGGCATTAGGCAACAAACTTCTGTCCCTATGCCAAGGGAATCAAGACCTATTAACATACATAGCCATGTGCAATAGACTTGTAGTTGAAGCAGAATGGCCAGTGGAGAAGAGAACCACGTTATTTCATCAGGGGTTGCGGTGGGAGCTCAAGGATGTTCTCGCACAAGTAGGGAACCCCCCAAAAGACTGCTCAGAATTCATTGACCTTGTTGCTCAACTGGATCATAGGTTGCAGGACCGAAGAGCAGATCGAACCAGACCGGACCCTCGCCCGATGTATGTGCGTTCAAAGGACAATATTGCCCACACAACGGAAGGTTCAGGAGAACAAATGCAAATCTAGGGGGTCAGATCCCCCTTGACTAAAGCGGAAAGGGATAAAAGGAGACAGCAGCAGTTCTGTCTGTACTGTGGAAGGTCAGGTAATTTCCTTAAAGAGTGCCATGTGAAGCCACTGAGGAGGACGGTAGGGGCCACGGACAAGGAAGATACCATCAAGGAATCGGAAAACTCCCCAGCCCGGCAAGTGTAGGGGTCCACTTGTCGAGCGAAGAAAGTGAACTACAGACCTCTCATTTTGCACTATCTGTGGTCTTGATCAATCACCAACAACCATCTCAGATGCATGTAGTAAGAGCGTACATTGACAGTGGAGCCGTTAGGAATTACATCGACCGGGATCTTGCGGCAAAGATGGGGCTTCCGTTACGCCCTAAATCAACCACCGACACCGTTACCACTGTCGACGGCACGGAAATAGCTTCTGGTCCAGTATCCCAATCCACTGCAGCTTTAACCCTTCTGTGCCAGGATGGACACCAAGAATCTATCGTTTTCGACCTCATTAAGGCACCACAGTTCCGGTTGATTTTGGGAATGCCATGGTTGGTAGCTCACAATCCTCGAATCGATTGGCGAGCAAAAGAATTGGCCTTTCCCCAGACTTGCGCCCACACATGTTATCTCCAAGAGGAACAACCAATAGACACCTGAACCTCCACGCTTGCGACTGTGGCAATCGGCACCCTACCAAGTGAATACCAGGACTTTCAAGATGTCTTTCAGAAAAAACAGGCTAATACCCTGCCACCGCATAGACCATACAATTGCCAAATCGACCTGATACCCGGTGTACAAATCCCTTGTGGGTGAATTTTACGCACTCACGGAACCAGAAAACCAGCACCTGAAGGCCTATCTTGACCAATGCCTAGGCAATGGGTTCATCCGTCCCTCGAAGTCTCCAGCAGCCAGTCCTCTGTTCTTCGTAACGAAAAAGGAGGGGGACTTGAGAACGTGCATCGACTATCGTGCACTGAACCAGATTACCGTAAAAAAAACGCTGCCCCCTGCCACTGATCCCTGAATTGCTTGATCAAGTCAAAGATGCCCAAATCTACACAAGACTAGACCTGAGGGGGGCATATCACCTTGTTTGCGTAAAACAGGGGGATGAATGGAAAACCGCTTTTCGCACCAAATACGGCTTGTACGAATATCAAGTAATGCCCTTTGGCCTTTGCAACGCGCCTGCAGCATTTCAATACTTCATGAACGATGTCCTACGGGAATTGATTGATGTCTGTGCTCTAGTGTACATCGACGATATTCTAGTATATTCTGCATCAAAGCAGGACCACGTTAAACACGTCCGATCCGTATTGGAGAAACTCCGTCAACACCAGTTCTACGCCAAGCTCGAAAAGTGCTCATTCCACATCTCAGAGGTGGATTCCTGTGCTTTATTCTCAGCCCAAATGGAATCCGAATGGATGTACACAAGGTAGATGCTATCCTGAACTGGCCATCCCCAAATTCATTCAAGGGGGTTCAAAGTATGCTGGGTTTTGCAAACTTCTACCGCCAGTTCATCCCAGGATTTTCGCAAATCGTGCATCCCATCACGTCATTGCTAAGGAAAGGCAACAAAAAGTTCCAGTGGACAACAGAAGCCGAAGAAGCTTTCCAGGAACTCAAAGCAAGATTCACATCTGCCCCAATCTTACGCCACCCTCGCCCTTATCTCCCATACGTGGTGGAAACGGATGCCTCAAGCATGGCTATGGGAGCCGTCCTCTCACAAAAGGACCCCGAAACGGGCCAGTTACACCATGTTGCCTTCTGGTCACGAAAATTCACACCCCCTGAACTCAATTACGCTATCACAGACAAAGAACTCCTGGCCATTAAGTCAGCCTTTAAGGCATGGCGGCACTACCTCTTGGGCGCCAGACACACAATAACCGTAATAACTGACCACTGGAACCTCCAGTACCTAAAAACGGCAAAGGCCCAATCCTCACGACAACTACGTTGGGCTCTTTTTTTTGCTGAATTTGACTACGTTATTACATTTTGACCAGGGGTGAAAAACGGGAAGGCCAATGCCCTTTCCCGTATAGGGGTGGAAGAGCAAGGGTATCAGACCCCTGACCCAATAGCAATCATCCCGAGTGACAAGCTCCTAGGAATCACAGCAACCATAGCTCAGAAAGCATTAGATGAAGAAATCCAAAACCTGATGAGTCGGGAGCAATTACAAGCGTGGAGTTCACAAGGAGAACATTACATGATAAAAGATCAGTTGCCCTACTTCAGGAATCGTTTATTTTTTACCAAACCAAGAACTACGAGAACACGTCATGGCCGGTTATCATGATTCCTTGATCGAGGGCCACCCCGGAATCGCTAAAACCCTAGCCAAAGTAAAACGAAATTATTGGTGGCCCACGTGGCGTAAAGACATTAGGCCTCATTACGAGTAGGGCGGTAAGGGATTACCGGCACCGGTAAGGTCACCGGTGCCGGTAATCCCTTACCGCCTGTCTATGAGTTCCCTTTGCGGGTCCTCCCTTAACGCCTGGTTTTACCAGGCGTTAAGGACGGGACCCGCAAAGGGACTTTGGAGCTAATGACGGTACCGCAATTTGCAGTACCGTTATTAGCGCCTTCCCATTCCCATTGAGCCCTATGGGGCTCAATGGGAATGGGGAAGGGCCCTGGAGAATGGGGAATGACCGCCCGCCAACCTTGGAATGGGGCGGTAATACCTCCATTCACCAGGGCCGAGTCGGTAAGGATTTGGAGGAAGCCATGGCGCTAATAGTGCCATGGTTACCTCCAAACTCGTAATGAGGCCCATTATCCAATTGATCCTATCTTGTGGAGTGTGTGCTCAAAACAAGTCATCCAAGCAGAAACCGGCTGGGCTATTACAACCATTGGAAATCCCACCAGCACCCTAGCACACGTTGTCCCTCGATTTTATTACTGATTTACCACCCAGTCAAGGGTTTAACACTATTCTTGTGGTCGTGGACCTATTTTCTAAAATGGCACATTTCATTCCTCTTAAGGGGCTCCCAAATGCTTCAACTCTGGCAAAGGTATTTCTTGAAGGCATTGTACGGCTCCATGGGTTTCCTTCAGTTTTAGTCTCAGACTGAGGTACTCAATTCTTATCTAACTTCTGGAGAAAATGCTGCTCTATGGCCCAAATCGACATCCGGCTATCCACCAGTCACCATCCCCAAACGGATGGTCAAAATGAGAGGACAAATCAGATGCTCAAGCAGTATCTGCGTTGCATGTTACACCAAGCTAAAGGAAGCTGGTTCGACCTATTATGGATAGCTGAATATGCTTATAATAATTCCCTACACACCAGCAAAGGGGAGACACCCTTTTGTACCATGTATGGCAGGCACCCACGTACTTCTGAGTTGGACGTTTCTACAACCCTGGAAATGCCAGCAGTCAAAACCTTGCACACAACCATTTCTCAAACCTTTAAAAGGGCAGCTGAACACCTACTTCAAGCTAAGCATCGCCAAAAGAAGTTTGCTGATCAACACCGAGCAAAGGCCCCCAACTACCAAGTGGGAGACAAAATCTGGCTGACGTCTAAACACGTTGTTAGGGAGAATTCTCTGTTTAGGCTGAATTTCCTAACCTAGTGAGTCCCCCAGCAGCTTTGCTGGATTTCTGGAGTTTGTTTTTGTCCATCCTGCCAAGAGTGAGACTCTTTTATCCCCCTCTTGGACATGAATGTGGTTGATTCATGTGAATGTCAATGTGTTCTATGGGCTATGGGGTCTTTTACTCCATAGGGTCTCATGTGTTTTACTATGTGTGTTACACCGCACGCTCCGTGCCGTAACACCGGGGCGTCCTAGAGGATCCCCACCATAGACTCCATACCCTGGGACTGACTACTGTCTCCCAGGGCATGTAAAGTCACCATTGGCTTTACTAAGCCTAAATTTACTAACAGAACTAGTACAAACCATCCTATTGTGGACGTACTAGTAGGGGTAATTCGATTACCTCTGGGTCTGTTATTCGAGGGGGCACTGTCCCGTCCCCCCTCGTCGAGTTTTGGCTGGTGGCAGTGGAAACTACTTGGTATATTCGACCCCGAATATAACTCTATGGGATTCTTCCCTTTGTTGGAGGCTAATACTTTTTCCCGTTAGTCTCTAACATACCGCCGGTTTATTTGTCTTAAATAAATCTACCGTTCGGTATTTTCTGCCAAAACTCGGTTTTTAAAATGGCGTCTGTGTTCACCTCTGTAACTCCGAACCAAAGGTTGAGCCCTTTGTTCTACTTTTGGCAGGCTTCTACACAGAGGCCCTCCAGAGTGGTGCCATTCTGTCTGGGTACCACAGGGGGTGTGGGAGGGGGTTTAGGCACCCTGGACTGAGTTGCCTTGCCAACTCAAGTCGCACTCTGGTGTGATTGGCCCAAGTGGTGAGCCACCCCGCTCACCACTTAGCGTGTTTTGATTGACAGCTAGGCTGAATGAATGGGGGTGTGCTGCATAAAAGCAGGGCTTTTGGGACTGGATCTTGAGAAGTCGCCACAGGACCTAAGAATCCAACGAGGGTAAAGCTGAGCCGACCTGCAACGACGACACCTCTGGTGGAGCCCTGCTGAACCGACTCACCACTTCCCAACGACAGAGGAGATCTCCCGGCTGGAGAGTCTTCTTCCCCTGACTGGTGGGAACAACCAGTCCCTTTGCTTTTTCTTCGCTTCCAGGGCATAGTGGTCGAATTCCCCGTGCTGAGCACCCCGGCAACCGGATAGCCACTAGCCCATACTGCGACCAAAAGGTGGTGCCTTGTGACGGAGCACTCCGCGGCTGGTCTCTTGCCAGGTGGTGCAACGATCTTCAACTTTCCTTCGACAACGAGATCATCTCATCTCTTGGCAAAGCCCCGACTTGCATCCACCACCAGGAACAACTGCCCCCGCCGGAGCTGTCTCTTCACTTACAAGGTACCGTGTCCGCCTGGCCTCCCTTGTGACGGTTAGCGTGAGGTGTCTTAAATCCTTACCTTTCCAATGGGTCGCTTCCAGACCTTCTTAACTTTTTGTTCTAAACTGGTCCAACCTTTCTGTGACAATTTGCTACAAAGACTCGAAGTGCATTTCCACTGTGATACTTTTTGGGACATATCGCCTTGCCTCTCTCCGAGTGGGCCTGGCCTCTGAACTTTGTGATCCACAGTAGACCCTGCCTTACTTGCCTTGCATTTGCTTCGTAAAAGAGTTGGTACCGAGTTGGTTTCATACCCTGCTTTTTCTCTCCCGTTCTAACGAATATTAGAGTGCCATCTAGGTTAAAGCATTCGCCTCTGTCTGCAAATAAGTGGTGCCGTTGAACCTAGACTTGTCGAAATATTGTTAGAGGAGTGAGATACTTATAGTAATTGTAATTGAAGTTGTTTGCCGTATTAATGCCAGTGTGTTTTTCATAGATGTGTTTTTATAAATAAATAACTATATATATTTATCACCAAGCTCTGTTCCGTGTCTGCTTGTTCTACTGTGTAAATTGCCCTATTTTGTATACTCCACATACTGCCTAACTCTTCTTGAGGGAAGTCTGACTGCTCAGCCACAGCTACCAAGTGAATCTGTGTGGTACAGACTGCTACCAAGTGGGTTTACTGCCAAACACCTGTAGGCCTAAATCTTTTGCAGTGGTCCCAGAGGGAACTGCACAGGTTTCTGCTTAACACTGGTGTACAGCGGTGGGATTTGTATTGAGTATACAGTTTAGAGTGCTTTTCAACACTTTAGGATAACTAACCACAAAGCTTAGCACTAAAAAGCAACTTTCAAAAACATGTCTACTATAGAAGTTTACAGTCAAGAGTCCTTGTCAGGTGAAAATACTGAGAGTTTGAGAGCTCTCTGTAGACAAGAGAATCTTTCTGTAAGAGGCAAGAAAGTAGAACTGATAGCGAGACTGCTGGAAAACCAAAGTCTGGGTACTGGTTCAGAGGAACCAACTTCTCCAGCGAATGTAGAAAACAGTGATGGTATTGATCTGAATCAAAGTCTTGATAATGAATGAGAAGAGGAAAGTGAACCTAATGAAGTTAGCCACTCTGAGCCTCTGTCTGCCTTACCTACTGTACCTACGGGGCCCATACCAGGTCCCACATGTAACCCTGCTTATTTTGAACTTGAAAAAATGAAGCTCGAATTAAAGTACAAACAGTTTTTTGCCCAATCTGAAAGAAACCAAGAGCTAGAGTTCAGACGAATGAATGCCCAAGCTGAGCAGAAGTAAGCTGAGTTAAGACTCAGAGAAATAGAACTTAATCATGAGTTAGAGATGAAAAAGTTGTCTGTGGAAAATGCTTCTCTCTCCTCTGGTTCCTCTAGAAGTTCCAGTCCCAAAAGACCCCGGATGCCTAAGGAATTAGTGGGTATCTATGAACCTAGATTGGATGTGTTGGATTGGTTAAAACTGTTTGAATATAATCATGGGCTCCAGGACATCACAGGGAATGAGTTACTTCCCTGGTTGTTCTCTAGGCTTCCCCCTGTTGCGACTGATGTGGTAATGGAGTTGTGGGAGGTGTATAAGAAGGATTACGAAAGTGTGAAACTAGCTTTGACAGCTAGGTTTGGGAAGACCCCTTCCCAGTATCTTAAGAGGTTTAGAACCCTCAAAAAGCATGATAGTACCCCTTGGGCTACCTGGGTGAGTGAAGGGTTGAAAAACTTAGAGGGATGCATTAAGGGTTACTAGGTGAACACTTATGAGGGTATGAAGAATCTTTTTATGTTGGAGTCTATTTATGATGCCTGTTCTCCTGAGCTCAGACAGCACTTGGCTGATTCGAAGGAATCTGATTCCAGGAAGCTAGCTAAGGCTGCTGACTTGTGGGTTGCCAACAGGGCTACTCATAAGGATTCTGGGGCAACTCAGAAGAAGGATGAGGGAAAACAGCCTAAAAAAGACTCAAAAGAGAATTCTAATAACTCAAATTCCAAAGAGGGCCCCAAACAAAACCATAAGGGTAAGCCACAAGGAAAACCACAGCAGAATAGTGTACCTTCTGGTGCCAAACCGGAGGGAGGCCAGAACAATCCACCATTCCAGAAAGCATTCGGTAAATGCTTTGTTTGTGGCTCGACTGACCATGTGAAAGGAGATCCCAGATGCAAGGGTAAACCTTCAGGGGTCCAGCTTGTCTCCTTAGCCTTCGCTCCAGAGGAGGAAGTCCAAATGGCAAGTGGAAACTTTCTACTACTGGCTGATGAACCCACTGGAGTCTCAGGCAGTGTTTCTTTAGTGTCTCTGGGTTTGTGGGAACAACATAATTTAGATGTATATAATTCTATCCCAGATAATACTAAAGAGTATTATAAGGACAGTGTCCAGGTGAATGGTCAGGAAACTCCTGCCATTAGGGACAGTGGGGCCAGCATAACTGTGGTGGATAAATCTTTTTTTCAGGCTGAGGATGTTGCTAAGGCACCCAAATGCCTCACCAAGTTAGCTGGAGGGCCTGTGCAGATGCTTCCCCAATTGCCAGTTCTCATCCAGTGTAACGACATGACTGTAAAGATACCTGTCAGCATACAGAGTGAGGTACCAGGACGAGTTCTGTTGGGTAACGATTTAAAAACTCTCGGAGTTGTGTCTCATACCCCCAGACCTCCTAGTAAACGGTTACAGGAGCTAACCAGACCTGCAAGGGAAAGAACCATGAGAGGTACTCTCCAGGAGATGATGAAGAAAGATATCACTCCTGCTCCACTGGAATTGGCAGCTGCTGTCTCAAAGAAATCAGAAGCGAAAGGGACACCTAAGACTTCTATACCAAAACTAGCAGCCAGCATTCCAGTGCAGCCAACAAGGACTTCCCCGTGGTTGTCCAAAGTTACACCCGTAACTCCCCCTCCAGCTGAGGCTGAGAGGGTGGTACAACCCTGTGTGGTAGAATTAGACTCTGAGGAAGAGCTAATGGAAGGCCAGGAACTCATTGGAGATCTGGATCCTGTTGACCATCCTGAGCTGCAGTCTTTACTGGCAGAAGGTGGACCCAAAAGGGCAGACTTCAGTAAGGGACAGAGGGAATGTCCAACTCTGGAAGGTCTTCGCCACCAGGCAGAAGCCCAGGCTGAAGGGCAAGAGCCTGGGAAATACAGGTTGCACTGGGAAGATGGCCTCTTCTACAGTGAACCGACTGAGTCTGCACCTGGAGACTACAAACGACTTGTAGTGCCCCAAGAGAACAAACCACAGTTCTTGCAGTTAGCCCACGAGATTCCTTTGGCTGGTCACTTGAGTTTCAAGAAGACTAAGGAAAGGCTCTCTCTCTACTTTTATTGGCCGAAGATGGGGGCCGAAGTAGAAAAACACTGCAGGAGCTGCCACACCTGCCAGACCTCTGGTAAGGTGGGCTCCAAGAATGTGGCACCTTTAGTGCCTCTCCCCGTTGTGGGAGTCCCATTTGAGAGAGTAGGGATTGACATTGTTGGTCCCCTTGATCGTCCAACCTCCTCAGGCAACAGGTTTATACTTGTTGTAGTAGACCATGCTACTAGGTATCCTGAGGCAATTCCTATTAGGACTGTTACAGCTCCGGCTGTGGCTAAGGCCCTCCTTGGTATTTTTACCAGGGTCAGGTTTCCTAAGGAAGTAATCTCTGACAGGGGGTCAAACTTTATGTCCCACTACATGAAAGCCATGTGGAAAACCTGTGGAGTTACTTACAAGTTCTCAACAGCTTACCACCCACAAACCAATGGGTTGGTAGAAAGGTTCAACCGAACCATGAAGAGCATGATAGGTGCTTTAGAAGAAGCCCTTAAACGAAAGTGGGACCTTCTACTGCCATGCCTTCTCTTTGCTTATAGAGAAGTCCCTCAGGAGGGAGTAGGTTATTCTCCCTTTGAGCTTCTCTATGGTCATCCCGTCAGAGGTCCATTGGCCCTGATTAAGGAGGGGTTGGAGAGTGCTCCTTCCCCCAAGCCAATCAGAGTGACTGACTACGTGATAGGTCTCCGGAGGAGAATGTCGCACATGATGACAGAAGCAAGTGATAACTTGAAAGATGGACAAGCATTGGTCAAGCACTGGCATGATCAAAAGGCTAACATGGTTGAGTTCACTCAAGACCAGCTAGTTCTCGTTATGATCCCAACAAGGCAGAGGGCCTTGCAAGACAAATGGATGGGACCCTTCAGAGTTGTGGGTAAACTTGGAGAGGTCAACTATCTGGTGGACTTGGCCAATCCCAAGGAGGCTCCGACAGTCTTCCACACCAACCGACTCAAAGCGTATGTCCCGAGACCTGATGCAGGAGTGTTGCTTCTAGCATCATCAGAGGAAGAAGAAGAGCGTGAAGCTCTTCCGGATCTCCTCAGAGGCTTGCCTTTAGACAAAAAAATTGAAAGAGTGAATCTCTCTTCAAATCTGACACCTGAGCAACAAGAAGAGTGCAAATCTATGTTGAATCAGTTTGCCTCTCTGTTCTCACTTTCACCAGGATTGACCCCTTGTGGCCAGCATGACATACTCACTGGTGACTGTCGCCAGTCAAAAGCAGAGGATACCGGATGTCAGAAAACGTACGGACCCACATCAAAGGTGAGGTCAGCAAGATGCTTGATCTCGGGGTAATAGAGCCCTCTACTAGTCCATGGTCTAGCCCAGTTGTGTTAGTACCAAAGGCAGGATCTAAAGAACTTAGATTCTGTGTGGATTATAGAGCTCTTAATGCAGTCACCAAGGCTGATGCCCACCCTTTGCCAAGAACAGATGAGTTGGTGGATAAACTTGGTTCAGCCAAGTTTGTCAGCACATTTGACTTGACGTCAGGGCATTGGCAAATAGCCCTGACAGACCATGCCAAGGAGAAAACTGCATTTTCTACCCCCGTTGGCTTATACCAGTTTAAGGTGATGCCTTTCGGATTGAAAAATGCACCTGCTACATTTCAACGGATGATAAACCAGGTTCTGAATGGGATGGAGGACTTCTGCATGGCATACTTGGATGACATAGCAGTGTTCAGCAATTCCTGGGAAGAACATGTAACCCACCTAAGAGATGTTTTGCAGGCTCTTGGACGAGCCAATCTGACCATAAAGGCGAGTAAATGCCAAATCGGACAGAGTAAGGTAGTCTATCTTGGACATGAGGTAGGAGGTGGAGAAATAAGGCCTTTGCTCAGTAAGATTGAAGCTGTGCAAAATTGGACAACACCTGCTACTCAGACCCAACTGAGAGCATTCCTAGGTCTCACTGGGTATTACAGGAATTTCATTGAGAACTATGGGACCATAGCTTCTCCTCTGAATGTCATCTCCTCTCCAAAATTTCCTAAAAAGGTTAGATGGAACGAGGAGTGCAATCAGGCTTTTGAAAACCTGAAAAAGGCTCTTTGCCAAGCCCCAGTACTCAGAGCTCCTGATTACCACCAAACTTTCATTGTGCAGACAGATGCTTCAAATGTAGGAACAGATGCAGTACTCAGTCAACTGGATGGGAAAGGTAGGGAGCACCCGTTTGCTTCATCAGCAGCAAGCTGAAGGATCCTGAAACAAGGTGGGTAACAATCGAAAGAGAATGCTTTGCTATCGTGTGGGCTCTGAAGAAGTTTAGGCCATACTTGTATGGTTCTACTTTTGTCATTCAGACTGACCACCAACCCTTGAGATGGTTAATGCAAATGAAAGGGGAAAACCCAAAACCACTGAGATGGTCAATCTGCCTGCAAGGGTTTGATTTCACCATTGAGCACAGGTCAGGGTGTCACCACCAAAATGCTGATGGTCTCTCTAGGATGTATGTCATCGACTAGAGGTATGAGATTCATCCAGGAGTGGATTAAATCCTCCTGTCCCTTAGTCTGGCGGGGGCGAGTGTTAGGGAGAATTCTCTGTTTAGGCTTAATTTCCTAACCTAGTGAGTCCCCCAGCAGCTTTGCTGGATTTCTGGAGTTTGTTGTTGTCCATCCTGCCAAGAGTGAGACTCTTTTCTCCCCCTCTTGGACATGAATGTGGTTGATTCCTGTGAATGTCAATGTGTTCTATGGGCTATGGGGTCTTTTACTCCATAGGGTCTCATGTGTTTTACTATGTGTGTTACACCGCACCCTCCGTGCCGTAACACTGGGGCGTCCTAGAGGATCCCTACCATAGACTCCATACCCTGAGACTGACTACTGTCTCCCAGGGCATGTAAAGTCACCATTGGCCTTACTAGACCTAAATTTACTAACAGAACTAGTAAAAAACATCCTATTGTGGACGTACTAGTAGGGGTAATTCAATTACCCCTGGGTCTGTTATTCGAGGGGGCACTGTCCCGTCCCCCCTCGTCGAGTTTTGGCTGGTGGCAGTGGAAACTACTTGTTATATTCGACCCCCAATATAATTCTATGGGATTCTTCCCATTGTTGGAGGCTAATACTTTTTCCTGTTAGTCTCTAACATACCGCCGGTTTATTTGTCTTAAATAAATCTACCGGTCGGTATTTTCTGCCAAAAATCGGTTTTTAAAATGGCGACTATGTTCACCTCTGTAACTCCGAACCAACGGTTGAGCCCTTTGTTCCACTTTTGGCAGGCTTCTACACAGAGGCCCTCCAGAGTGGTGCCATTCTGTCTGGGTACCACAGGGGGTATGGGAGGGGGTTTAGGCAACCTGGACTGAGTTGCCTTGCCAACTCAAGTCGAACTCTGGTGTGATTGGCCCAAGTGGTGAGCTACCCCGCTCATCACTTAGCGTGTTTTGATTGACAGCTAGGCTGAATGAATGGGGGTTTGCTGCATAAAAGCAGGGCTTTTGGGACTGGATCTTGAGAAGTCGCCACAGGACCTAAGAATCCGACGAGGGTAAAGCTGAGCTGACCTGCAACGACGACACCTCTGGTGGAGCCCTGCTGAACCGACTCACCTCTTCCCAACGACAGAGGAGATCTCCCGGCTGGAGAGTCTTCTTCCCCTGACTGGTGGGAACAACCAGTCCCTTTGCTTTTTCTTCGCTTCCAGGGCATAGTGGTCGAATTGCCCGTGCTGAGCACCCCGGCAACCGGATAGCCACTAGCCCATACCACGACCAAAAGGTGGTGCCTTGTGACGGAGCACTCCGCAGCTGGTCTCTTCCCTGGTGGTGCAACGATCTTGAACTTTCCTTCGACGACGAGATCATCTCATCTCTTGGCAAAGCCCCGACTTGCATCCACCACCAGGAACAACTGCCCCCGCCGGAGCTGTCTCTTTACTTACAAGGTACCGTGTCCGCCTGGCCTCCCTTGTGACGGTTAGCTTGAGGTGTCTTAAATCCTTACCTTTCCATTGGGGCGCCTCCAGACCTTCTCAACTTTTTGTTCTAAACTGGTCCAACCTTTCTGTGACAATTTGCTACAAAGACTCGAAGTGCATTTCCACTGTGATACTTTTTAGGACATATCGCCTTGCCTCTCTCCTAGTGGGCCTGGCCTCTGAACTTTGTGATCCACAGTAGACCCTGCCTTACTTGCCTTGCATTTGCTTCGTAAAAGAGTTGGTACCGAGTTGGTTTCATACCCTGCCTTTTCTCTCCCGTTCTAACGAATATTAGAGTGCCATCTAGGTTAAAGCATTCACCTCTGTCTGCAAATAAGTGGTGCCGTTGAACCTAGACTTGTCGAAATATTGTTAGAGGAGTGAGATACTTATAGTAATTGTAATTGAAGTTGTTTGCCGTATTAATGCCAGTGTGTTTTTCATAGATGTGTTTTTATAAATAAATAACTATATATCTTTACACCCAAGCTCTGTTCCGTGTCTGCTTGTTCTACTGTGTAAATTGCCCTATTTTGTATACTCCACATACTGCCTAACTCTTCTTGAGGGAAGTCTGACTGCTCAGCCACAGCTACCAAGTGAATCTGTGTGGTACAGACTGCTACCAAGTGGGTTTACTGCCAAACACATGTAGGCCTAAATCTTTTGCAGTGGTCCCAGAGGGAACTGCACAGGTTTCTGCTTAACACACGTGTCCATTAAAGGAACCCAAACTTTCCGTCCAAGATACCTGGGTCCATTCACCGTCACATCCTTGATAAATCCTGTGGCGGTAAGAATAGCAAAACATGCAGATTCATCCTGTGTTCCACGTGTCTCTCCTTAAACCTGTTCAACCTGGGACCCGGGTAGCAACGCCACTGCAGCCAGTAGTAGTCGCCGTGGAGCCAGAATTCGAAGTCAAGGACATCCTGGATTCAAAGTACGTCAGATACAAATTATACTACTTAGTAGACTGGAAGGGGTATGGTCCACAAGACAGGACATGGGAGCCTTGTGAGTACATCCATGCACCTCGCTTGCGTAGATGATTTCATCAAAACCATCCAAACAAACCAGGACCAGACAGAAGAGCCACCTTGAGAGGGGCCTTGGGGGGGAGTGCTGTCATGATTCCTACCCCTCATGTCACCAGCCCTCCAGGATGTCATGCTGGAGCAAGGCCACGATCACCTACATGGCCTTCAAGGGCCTCTCCATCCCTCCAAAGACCCACTTGGTGTCAGACTTGGCGCTTGTGGCACCAGACTCACTCACTCCCATAGAATAACATTGGGGATTGGACTTGTAGTGCATTGAATGGGACAAGATGGATGCCCCCACATATTTCGGTTCCCAGAACTGCATGTGCAGTCTAGTCTTTTGGGTGTGGTTCAGCCCAGAGACACCTGGGATACCCAGAGACTATTTAAGCCATGACCAGGCTGATAAACATGCTTTGTGTTTTCTGCACCTGCAGCGTGACACTCACCGTGTTCAGATCGGTCTCCAGTAGGCCTGCATTTTTCTTCTGCGCTCATCTCCTGCAAGAACAAGAACACTGTTAGGAACAGCCTTACCTTGCGGCGCTTCTGCCCATCATTCATCGCTGCTTCTGTTCTGCGGGCATCTTCGGCGGTGTCATTCCCATCCCGGCACGCCGCTTCCTAAGGAAAAGAGAAAAGAACAAAAAAAAGGCATTAGTAAGCATTCAGCAAATCTTTGCTTATTTTTAAAGAATGTACGAGCTTCAAACGCTTACCTGAATCCCAGTCGCTCTGGGGGAACTCTGTCTCCGGAACTTCTCATCCATCTGCAAGAGGGAAAAGACACTCCAGGTTAACCTGGAAACATCTAGAGGTGCCGCATACCGCGCTTACTCACCGCATTTCTTCTTCATAACCGGTATCCATGCTGAAAACGTCACGGCACCTAAAAGACACAGAAAAAGAACTCAGTTCAACACAAATACGAAAGGGTTGCATCGCGCACCGCGTTCTCACTCACCTTCAGTGCTACTCATCTCAGCAGCACTTCGCCATCCCCGGACGCCGGCCCTCATCTAAGGAAGGAAAGGAACGAAGTTAGAGAACTGTTCATAAGACTAATTATACTTACCTGTCGGACTCTTGCCAGTGAAGTATCTAGGCACCAACGAGCCCGCATCAATCAACGTGCCCCTGTGCTGAAAGCCGGATGGAGAGCACACTTTCCAAGAAAAAAAGGTGAGCTGTGGATCAAAGGGAAGGGTTGAACCCCGGGGAAGAAGGGGGAAGAAGGGGTTCAAGCACACAGAGACAATAGAGAGTTAAACTCTATTTCTTCTTGTGTTTCTGGCCCAGTCCCCAGTCGAGTAGACTCCAGGGAAGGGTGTGAGGTCGTAAGAGGTCAGAACAGGCTGAGTGACATCCCCGTGGATATCAGGTGAGCGTTACAAGGCTAAAGACAACAGGGAAAACCACAGCACGTGCAGACAAGATCCATGACGAATAAGAAGGACGCATGACCAGCAAAACAAAGACAAAGAACTTTTGTGCAAGTTGTGGTTTCATTTTGGACATTTCCTCTGAGCAAAAAAGGGGATAAGGACATAAAACACGGACACCCTGTGCATCCTAGTTGCAGGGTGAAGAAGAAAATTGTACGTATGAGCCACAACATAGTCTGTTGACTTAGAACTTTGGACTGAGGCATACGGAAGCCTTGATAAGAAAAGGATATGCCAAATTTTGATCGAGGACACATCAATTGGAAGAAAATACAGTATCCAGACTCTTTTCAAACAGAAACCTTATTTGGACTCACTTATGTTGTCACACAGTAGTAACATCACTAAAGACGTTCTAATATACTTCGAGTTAGTTCTGAGATCATACCCATCATTGGTGGGAAGGCTCACTAACATCACTGAATTTCTTCAAGACCCTGAAAACGAAAAGACAATAAGGAGGCTGCTCATTGTGATTGCCGAGCAGTTCCTTCTACTTCCAGAGTACAGTGAGGGCAAACCAAATGTCCCAAGCAGAGGAAACAGCGAATAGGCTTGTCAGCGTACTATTCTTTCGCTTAATTGAAGACTGTCCAGATCTTGTTGGGAGACACACTGACGTCTTGACATTTCTTCGAGATCCAGCAAATACAGAACGTTTAAGTATAATCCAGAACTGAATCATATTTCAGGTTGCTCTTCAAGCTCATCGAAATCACAGAAGCTGCTCACAGTGCAGCAAGGACAAGACAAAATTCCCTGTCGCCAGAAGATAGCAGACTGGCCAGCAACGTCTTCTTTCACTTGATTGAGGACTTTCCACAACTTGTGGGGAGGCCTGCCAGTGTTGACGTCCTCACGTTCATCAGAGACCTAGCGAACTATACACAGATGAGCATGCTCCTGCATGTTATTGTAATGCAAGTCGAACTTTCTAATCATCATCAGAATTTCTGGAGAAGATTGTAAACTTTCCGCCGAGGGACAGATCGTGGAAGTGTTGACAAGAATACACTTTTGCTGACATAGAAGCAACATGTCTTCTGGAGTGAAACAGATAAGAGGCATTGACTGGGAGCTTGTTTATTTTGAACACGCACACTAAGAGACTTGCTGAACTTATTACCTTCTGTTGCCATTTTCATATACAGAAAAGAGAACTGTTTCCAGAAACGAGAGACAATCTAGTATTCAGAAAAGGAAGGATAATCGTTCCAGCACCTGCAACCTACGAGCAGAGACAGCAGAATCCAGAGATAATATTATTCAGAGTGTATTAAAATGTTAGTTTTCTTTCCTTAGATGATCGAGATGGGAAACCAAAGTAGTAATGTTGTCATCCCTCAAGAGGAGAGACGCTCACATTGTTCTAGAACTAAGTGTTGTAGAATTACTTATAGAGGAATCATGTACCTTTGCGTTTTATTCATCACTGTTTTACTGTCACTGACAATTCGAACTGCATTTTTTATTGGTGCACAAAGCGTTCCAATTCCAATGCACCCACCTAATGATGTAAGCATGAAACCCACAAAGGTACCCGGACCTTACATAGTCATTTCAGTCCCTAGAAGGTCTGATAGCAGAATGAGTGAACTTGAAATGGATGTAATGAGCAATAATACACACTCACTTGTGATAACAAACAAATTCAGCCGCCGGAGACAGGGTCGACAGAGCAAGCATGAGAAAAGTTTGGTGAACAGCACATACACGCAAACGATGAGTGCACATAAACCAGGTTTAGTGTCAATAACTGCAGAACCAAAGCCCAAAGAAAGGGAGAAGTTTGGACAACCTACTACGAGAAGCTCCACACCAAACGAAGTAAAAAGACAAATGAGAAAGCTGAACTTTTAAAGAGACAAAAGGAGATGGAGAACAAACAAACAGAGACAGCATTGACAAGCACACCTAATCCAATGAAAAGAACAAGCACAAGTCCTGAAAAACGATCACGTGCGGAGATGATGGCAGAATCAATTTGGCCATTCATGGTCAGAGCCAGGAAAAGACAAGAGGACAATGAAAGAATTGCCAGACTTTCCCCTACTCAAGTGGTACAGATGAAGATGCACAAGAATCCTCCAGTAAGAAGAAACTACATGGATGCTATTAAGGATGTGGTGATAGCAAACTACATGAAAACCTTAAGAATAAAGAGAAGCATACAAGAAGATGACAACAAACTAAACGACTACCTGGACAGCACTGCACACCTGGGAAATAACATCTGGTACCAACATATGAAAGAAGTTGGATGATGAAATTCAGAGGAGCAATGCTTTTTTGTGCACTCCTACCTTACAGCATGGGGAAGTCAAAGATCTTTGTAGCTGTTGAAATAGATGTGCAGACGGCACACTGTCTATCACACGTGGCAATGTGCAAGACCAGAGGCCAGTTCATGGGAAGTGATGCTTCACTCAAATGGGCAACTCAAGCAACTCATCCAAATGAAGACGATTATGTCCAAGACATAAAGACGAGAAACAATGGAAAAACAAACCACATTGTGATCAGATATGAGAAGCCCGGAGTTAAATGAGCAGAGATCAGAAGAGAGGCAAATCAAAAACTGAACGTTCAAGGAAAAACTCCAGAAGAAGCTCAGAGTTGGAAGAACAGAGGCCAAATGCAAATTTGGGGAACAGTGCTTTCCCCAGATGGATGGAAGAAAGGAGTAGTGATCTGCATAGCATGGATGGTCTTCGGTCATTACCAACCCACCATTGACATAGTACAAATTGGATGCAAGCCAGTATGGCCAAAAATTGCTAAACTATTGACATGGGTCGAAGACAGGGGAGGACCCTTGCAGATAAAATTCTGCTTCAGGAATAATGGCACAAGAAAAATGAGAGAGAATCAGAACTGTGGACGAGTATATGACGCTCCAAGAATGGTGTCAGGATGCCCAGGTCCAAGGCGCAGGAGCGAAGCAGTACCAACCACCCCCTCAATGGTCTCAGTGTCTGCAAGTCGAGGCTTACACAGACCTCTGTAACCAGAGCGGGGAAGGAGGGTTAGGGTCTCGATGAGTGGATAGGTAGAGGGATTTTAGGTTAACCGGATTGAGGGGTACGAAGAGGTTATGGATGGGACTGGGAATTTTAGGATAAACGATGACTGCACACTTTTCTTGGACTGGTTGCTGTAAGTGTTTGTAACACCTTCGCATGCAAAGGTGTTTCCCTTCACACTACATTGCCCTTCAACAAATCATGTACATATCCCTCTGAACATGTAGTTAAAACAAACATGGATTGGTAAACAAGTTTGAGCCCAGTTACAGCTTCATGAACAAAAGTCTCATGCATTATCACACTTAGCTTATACTTCTGTCTTAAGTCCTGTCCTGCAAAGGCTGTCGAGTCCTGTGCCACGTCCTTGCGGTCAGGTGAACAGATGCACACTAAAAGGAAAAAACAAAGAACAAGCATTAGCGTGTGCTTTAGTTCTGTCGGTCACTCACTCTCCCAAACACACTCTACACGCATTCAGCATTCCGTGCATTCAAGAATTTCAGGTTCCTTTTGGGTGCACTGCCGCACGTGGCCTTTCAACCCCCCAGGATCTATGTTTGCCAATATTCGGTCTTCCTTCAGACCGAGTGCCTTTTGCACCGTAAGGCGCTCCCGCCTCGTGCGCCTTTCCGGCTTATGTTCCACGAGATGAAAACACGCCACAAACAATGTCGTCTTTGATCTGCACACATTCACTGAGCAGAACTCTCTCCGAAGCCCGCCCACTTGGCTTCTATGTGACGGCGCAGGGGCTCTGGAGGGGTTGGGAAATGCCCCCTGCGCTTCCCCCCGTAAATCCCAGACACTCCGTGGGCTGAGCGGTACTTATCTCTTTGAAGCGAGGGGCCGGATGGTTCCTCCGGAGGCTCTGGGCCCCTCGCGTGTGAATTCCGGGGAGCTGCTGGGCACACGTCCACTCTCCTCAATGTCTCGAGCACAAGCCCCGTGCCTTGGGGCTTGCGCATGCGCACTCGCGCGCCACACCCAGCGCGGCTTCCCATTGGCTCGCGAGTCCGCAGAGCATGCTGGGAAACGTAGTCCTGGCGTGCCAAATGCTGGGATTTGTAGTTTTGGACGGCAATATGCCTACAGAAAGGGCATAACAGCCTTTTCAAGTACAGTAGCTTTCTGGGTCTGGGTTTCCTCATGGTCCCTGGCCCTACAGCTCCAACAGTACATGGTCTATGGCCAGTCCTGCCCCTGATGAATGGTACACAACACTGCAGTGATCATGGATCATTATTGGGCATGTGGATACAAAGTTTATATCAGGCTGCTGAAGAATTTGGGAGGTATATGCACACTGGTGAATGTCCATGTACCGGCGTTGGTGATTCCAAAATGTGATCTAAACATTGACAGCTTTACGAAAGCATATGCTCACCTAAGGAAGAAGAGATCTATGGAACTGATGAACTGAATATAGAGAGAGAATTACTTTTCAGCTAAATCAGAAGAAGCTTTTCATATGATCCCGTATGAACACAGGCTGCTCAGCTTGACTTCATCAGTGTTCATGACAATGTTTATGCCAAGAGTTCAGGTTGGAGCAAATACTAAATGGTTGCAGATAACCAGATTGGAGTTATTGCAGACCATCAACATGACCCTAAAAGGATTCAATGCAAGCAGGGAAGAGTTGAGGGCAATTCGACTAATGACTCTCCAGAACAGATATGTCGTTGACATGATCACAGCTATGGATGGAGGGGTTTGTGCAAAAATCGGAGAATCATGTTGCACATTTATACCATCTCACGATGCCGAAAATGGAACTTTAACAGAGGCCATAGGTATGCTGACGAAACTACAGAATCAGATGATTGATGAAACTGACGAAGTGGATGACGACAGCTGGTTTGGATCACTATTTTCTAGGAGCCCTGCTGGTGATGATATTGCTCAAGTTAATAATATCTCAGTGCCAGAAAACTGCAAAGAAAGCCATAGGGATGATGATCCTGATTGATGTCGAGCCAGGATGGAAGCCCAAGGACCTGACTGATGA
This sequence comes from Ambystoma mexicanum, assembly GCF_040938575.1. Taxonomy (NCBI): domain Eukaryota; kingdom Metazoa; phylum Chordata; class Amphibia; order Caudata; family Ambystomatidae; genus Ambystoma; species Ambystoma mexicanum. Next base: position 433,142,522 of record NC_090932.1, on the reverse strand, counting down.
AGAAATAAGAGACGTTGTGAAAGCTAGAACACGTGAGAACAGCAGGAAGCTTGAAGGGAGTAATAAAGATATGGACCCCAAAGAGACATTTCTTCAGACCTTCATGTGTAGATCCAGAAGATGAAGTAAAAGTGGATCCAGAGGATGCATAAAAGGTGGAGACCAAGGAAGAAGTGAAAGTGGTCAATGAATTGCCCAGAGGGGGGAGTGTGGAGGAGGTACCAAGCATGATTTGCACTCCAACCGCCTTTTTGAAGTACCAGGAACGTTCACGCCAACATTTGTGACGTATGATGAACAAATAAACCAGCAGAGAGCCTCAGTTGGGCTCTGTCCAGTACCTATCAGAATAACAGCACCTGTTGAAGTACCAACACCTAAGAAAACCTGGACAGTGAGGTACCCATTGAGAATACCATATCGACACATGAGACAGAATGATGATTGTCAAAACGCAGCACCTGAAGAAGTCAAGAAGATACTAAAAGAAGACGAATGGTGATATCACAAGAACCCGGACTGACTCACATATAGAAGATATGACGACCTGAGAATGATGAAAAGAGATGAAACACCATGGACAATTGACATCCCGAGCCTAAAGTGAAATGATTGATATCAAAATGTCAGAAACCTATGCCATGAGTGTGATGAAGATATTCAGCCAGTTTAAACGTGTACATATGCACAGTAACTGCAAAGAGCACAGAAATCGTGAGGCTTGCTTATGCTTAGTAGTAAGATAGTTTGCGGCAAGCGCCACCTATACATATCTACCTCAAAAGGAGCACTTTATATAAGTATACTTGCACTATGCACAAGAGCAGAATTGACCAAAGGTTACTAAAGGTCTCAAGAGGAGAGCTTTGCAGCAAGCAAATCGAGAATTAAAGACAGAGAGAAACTCAGACGAAGACAACCATGCCAAAAAGCCAAGGTCGTATCGGCTGAAATAGACCCACAGTGGATACAATTAATGAGAAGAAGAACAGTGTATCCTGCACAGAAAGGTCAAGATAAGCCACAGATGGCAGATGACGGGCAGAATTAAATCAAATACACAAAATTGCATGGAGAATAAGACAATTTCACGGTGTCGAAATCACGTGACCAAGCAAGCAGAAGGGATGAAACTTTCACACCTACGCATGGACTCCTGCCATGCCCAGACGCCTTAACTTTCCCAGACCAAGAAGCAGACTCGAGGCCAAAATACAAAGAAATAATTGACACATGACCACTGAAGTGATGATTGATTGTTGCAATAATTGGAGGGAGGCTGGGGGTAGAGACTAACTCCCTGCACCTGGCCCGCCATTCTGCACGCTGATAAGCAAGTGGAAAAGTATGAGTGGAGTTGATGCCAACCCAATCATAGTGGACCAAGTAATCTCGGGTCCTATTGTTAGTAGAACCAATGGGACATCGTACTTTTAATGACGTCTACAGTAGCCATTTTGAAGGAAGGGCTTAGATGCCCCACCTGACATTGTTTATCCAATCCCCTCACTTCGTTACCATAGACAGATATAGTACCTATATTAAAGTTACCTTCCTAGAACCAGTCAAGTTGCATGCTAAATTTTGAGAGTTTATACGTCAGTGATGATGAGTTTTTGGTATAAATACTGTTTTTTTCTGAAATTAAGTGGAGTGGAAGCTAGAAGGAAGATCGAGCAATTGCTGATATTCATAAACTCCCTGTTTTTTGTACTTGTCATTAAACGGACTCCCTTTGACAAACTATCTAGTTGTCATTATTGATTTGATGCAAGAGTAATAATCTGCATCCCCATCCATCTCGAGGGTGCTGCTACTCATCTTAAAGTGCTGTTTGAGAAACCCCCAGTCCTATGGGCCGGCTGCGGTCCCCGCTGCACACAGCCATTACTAACATAGGACCTTGTGCAGTGTAGCTGGTGTGCAGCCATTACTCATGTGGGACTTTGCGCAGAGTAGCTGAGGGTGCAGCCATTACTTACGTGGGACCTTTTGCAGAGTAGCTGGGGTTCAGCCATTACTTACGTGGGACCTTGTGCAGTGTAGCTGGTGTGCAGCCATTCCTCATGTCGGACCTTGCGCAGAGTAGCTGGGGGTGCAGCCATTACTTATGTGGGAACTCACATAGTGTAGCTGGGGTGCAGCCGTTACTTATGTGGGACATCGCGCAAAGTAGCTGGGGTGCAGCCGTTACTTACGTGGGAACTCGCACAGAGTAGCTGGGGTGCAGCCGTTACTTACGTGGTACATCGTGCAGAGTAGCTGGGGTGCAGCCATTACTTACATGGGACCTCGTGCAGAGTAGGCGGGGTGCAGCTGTTACTTGCGTGGGTCCTCGCTCAGAGTAGTTGGGATGCAGCCGTTACGTTAAACCTCGCGCAGAGTAGCTGCTGTGCTGGATGTTGTGTCTGAGGTGGACATGGAGCTTTGCGTAAAGGTTGCGGAAAGGCTCGATTCCCTTTGTGGGTCGGGTTGAAATGCACTTTTGAATCCATGAATGTGTGGACCGTGCAGATTTTCTTCGGCACTCAGGCTCCCTCAGAGTCGTTCACGATGCGCAGGCTTTGCGGTGTCATTGCGCACAATACCATGAATCAGGCCCTAAATGGGAAAGGCAAGAGCTAAGAGCACCAATCACACCAAACACTTTCCAGAAGTGGAAACTGAAGTGCCCATTCGGATTACTATGGCCAGTTGATATAGTCTTGATGGTTCGAAATGGTGTCTAGAAATTGCTTGGGTATGTCTATATTTGTTCGAAAAATATGGACATTTCTTGAACACAAATGTATGAGGCTAAATAAAAGGTAATATATGGATTAATAGAAATTGTGTAGCTATCACACACAGCAGAAGTTCAGCAATAAAACAACAAAAGGTTCCTTCACAGTCAAGCGTGTTCGATCAAGACCAGGACGCCACTGCCTGACTCGAAACTGAGCATGTCACTTTCACTTTATTCTCTAGTGACCATCAGTGTTGTCAAAGTGGCATTGGCTCCACGCTGGGAGTTTTTGGGGCTAAACAAATATCCATATAGCATAAAACAGCATATGACAATGTAAGTGTAACTCGTGTGGAGGATGCAACGTGAAATTGAATGCTTAACTTTGTGGATTCGTGGTCACCATAACGCTCTATTTCTTTCGCAGCCTACCTCTGCACCTGCTGTCCCCCCTCTGTTTCCTGTCCAATGCATTCTTGCTGCCCTGTTTTTTTTTTGTTTCTATGTCTTCCTCGTCACATGGAACGACCCCCACGCTTCCTCTGTCAGAGCAAGACAGGCTGTGAAAAGGTTGCAGCCGTAAAATGACCGGCTACCTAACTTTGTATCTCATTTTCTCCACAGCATCAAAGTACTTCTGTGCCCTTTTTTAAGCACATGCTAATCTGGATTCTCAAAATTGCGCTTCTAGTTGTTTATGGGTGCAGAAATAACTACAACATCTGCCTTTTATAATAGCCCTGTTTGTTTCTGTAAACGTCTCGCAAACAGTTAAACAGATCTCCGTGAAATTTCGTTAAAACTGTGCGTGGGGTGTTCAGGGCCAAAAGAAAAGGTGTCTTGACTCTTGAATGGGGGTTATTCTTTTATCAAGTTAAAAGCTTCAAATTGAGGTTTGATGATAGTAATTGGAGTACAAATGGAATATTGCTGATGTGAATATAGACAGACCCTTACGCAGGGACGTCATTTCACCAAAATGCCAGGGGTAGCGGAAGTGACATCACCCGACCCTTGACCCTCTGATGACATCACAGGAAGTGATGTCATTAGACCCCGCCCCAAAGTGATATAGCGGGTAGCGATGGTACACGACATTTCACCCGTTGAAAAAACAGGAAGTGGCATCACATAGCATTGTACACTATGAAAAATATAGTTATGATATCACTATATGATGTACATTCATACAAGAATGGATCGCCATATGTATCTTTAAGTTCAGTGTGTATTGGCCCATATTACCAAATTACTGTGTATGCAAGCAGACGTCCATGACCAAATGATAAGCGTAAGTGCTATATAATAACACAACATTAATCGCTTTATATAGAAAAAATATACACCCAATATCACCCAACCTGTGTTGGTACTCATTTATCGACCTCAGAAGGATGAACGGCTTAGGCTTAGTGAGGCGTTTAAGAACAGACTAAATCAGTGACTCACCCCCTGAAGTGTGCCTGAAATAAACATTTAATGAGGCCAGCAATTACTGTATAGAATTCCAGAAAGACACATTATTTGGTATACCTATTCTTTCTTATTTAGGGTCAGTGCTGAAAGTGTTAGAAGAAAAATAAGAACAAGTGCCTCAAATCTTTTTTTTAAGGGGCCTGAACAAGAAAGCCAGCCACCCCACAAGTAAAGAGCCACAGCCCAGGAGCTTGCATAACTTAAAAAAAAAATAAAAAAAAAAAATTTTTTTTTTTTTTAGTAGAGGTCGCAAGGGACACCACAGAGGTCGCAAGGGACACCACAGAGGTCGCAGTTGCGACCCCTGGCGACCCCCAAATGACGTCCCTGCGTGGTACCGTTCCTTTAAAATAAATCTTGGAATGAAAAAGGAAATATTGCTGCACACATCTGTGAATTTTGCGACATTTATGGATAATCAAAATAGGGATAGGCGCTACTCTACTAAATGTATAGAATTGTATTGCTCTGTAAAGCGCTTTGGATTAAGGCGCTATATAAATAACACATCATTATCATTAATGTCCTCTCCTGATTGGCAGAAAGATGTGTGTGGTTTGGGAACACTGTTGGTAGAGGGTAGTAGAAATTCACATTGCTATGTCTGTCAAAATATTTTAAAACGATTGGTGGATGGATAAAATAGCACATGTTGCACTTTTTTGGTAGCATTTCAGAATTGCTGCTGAAACTGATCCATTTTGCATTTTTTGTTGCGCCTGCAAACTCGGTGTGAGCTGGATTTTCTGGGAGAACTGACTTTAATTATTAAACAAAGACATACGATGGATATCATTCCTAGAAAGGCCAAAACGCCACTTCGCGGTAAACGAATAACTTGCAGTAGGCATATTTTGAATCATTAATTAATTACCTCGGCTTGGTTACTGCCTTGCACTAAATCCAGCATGTTGGAATCTGACATCGCTTTGAAGAGTGCTTCCCGAAGGTTGCAGCGTCACGAGGAATCTTTCTCCACTCCCGCGCTAATTAGGCGGCGATAATTAGGCCGGGGTAGGAAGTGACTGGTCTCGAGGGACTAGCTGGATTCCAATGTCCGAAAACCCAAAACCAAGGGCAGGTCTGCAAGCTGATTGCCGCCAAGAAATATTCTTTCACACCTTAACGAGCCCCAGCGAGAACCCAACTTCGTCCTGGGGTCTATGTGGACAGCTCTGTTTCCGGGAAATTGCTTGTCTTGCAATTGACTAAAAGTTGGTCGAACTCAAACGCCTGGAATAATATTCAGTGACTGATATTGAATGCTTTCATCTGATCAATAACCAGGAAGACTGCTTATTTCCCATTTCCCCACTGCCATGTCACTGTATTTGGATGTGGGGCAATCCCTTGCGGTAAAGGAGGGGGTTGGGGGTCTAGAGGGTGAAATAGGAGGTACGGTGTGTGTGTAAGAAGGGTGGGGGGGCAGGTAGGACCCTGTGCATTTGGGGCGATCTAATACTCTCATCTGCTAATCTAATCTATTTTCTTCTGATTAATATTCAGGTGTTAGATAGCATAGCACCGAACCAACACTTTTTGCATCACATTTTTATTCCGTGATATATTTTAAACCCTTATCAGTTATAGATTGTTTTCCTTACAAAGCCTTGAATTTGGAGGGGAATTGATCAGTCTAGCTAAGTAGAGGAGGTGGGGGTCTTATGAAGAAATTTTAAATGTGATTGTCTGTTCCCTAGAATAACACTTCCACTCATAGATGGACACCCAGGGTACTCACAAAAGAAGTGAGGGGGGCTGTTCATATTTCAGAGTAAATACTTTTAATTGTGGACTTTGCAGTTAGGTGTTTTTGGAAATCTTGAAAGGGTACATCCATGAATTGGTGTCCGCCTGTTGTTATATAGATTTAAGTTCATGAAGGACCTGAAGACCCTTCAAAGAGCACCTTACCAATTGTGCCACTCAATTGTACTGCTCCCTTTTTTGAGCCACCACCCCTGCTCTCCACCACCTCTGTTCTCAACACTCCTTCATTGAAACCTCTGCTATCCCTGCACTCTACATGTATCCCTCTGGGTGGATGCACTTTCTACAGCAGTTTGAAGGTGGAGGTCCAAGTGCGGCCCTCACAAGCCCCACTCGACTTGCAGCTTGAAGGCAGAGAAATGAGAAATGAACATTACTCCTGGGCCCTTCATCGCCATCATCGATGTATCACAGAGGTGAGAAAGGTTACTCACTCAGACGGTATTACCCAAATTGTTCGAACACAATTTTTCGAATTACCTAATTGACCGAAAGTCAAGGGTCCGAATTGACCTTTGCACAATTGACCGCATATATATATATATATGCGTGAAACACGTTGTAAGCAGGTCGTGCTCACGGGCGTCCTGCCTTTGTTTCTGCTGCTTCCCCAGCCGTGTTTTTACACAATTTTTGTGTTCATTTCATTAAAACGTTTTAATGACCTTTCTCGTGTGAGCTGCGCCTAATTTTTGTGGATTTTGCCATCGGATCCGCGGAGAGTGCAGTCCCCCCTTCTCTCCTCTTGTCTTCACAATATATATATATATATATATATATACATGTGTTTATATATATTCAGTAAAAAAAAACTTTGTTAAAGGGACGTTATAGTTAAGTTGTGCTACTAAAAACCTAAGAAATTCAGTAAAAAAACTTTGTTAAAGGGACGTTATGGTTCAAAGTAAAACCAAAAAACCCCTGAAATTCGCTAGTTATGGTAAGGTAAGCAACCATAACTCACGCCACCACTGTGCACTGCTAAGACTAACACCCAGGACATCAAAGATGACATCACAAATGTCATGGATGACATCACTGATGACATCAGATGCCTGGCTCACTCTTTTTTCCTTTACTGATATATCTAGGCCAGTAACAGTCAGGAACTAAAAATTCAAAAAGTACTATATTTGTAGACTTATACTTGAAATATGTTCTAACAGTAATTCACTTCGGGTCCACTCCCAGCATATGAAACATATACAAAGGGGATAACACAGACTTGGAAGACAGCAATGCTATCTATGTATGAAAATGATTAGTAAGGTTATCAACACTGTCTTACAGTTCTGTTGATTTTTTTTACTGTACTTTCCCTCGGTATGCTCATATTTGTACACATTGCATTTACACTACTTTCCTTAGGGCCTAGTCACAATATGTGATAGTTATGCATAGGGAAGTAGTAGCTTTGAAGCAGAGCAATCATTTCTGTGCATGAAGATAATCAGTTAGGTTACTTCACTTTCCCTGTATATGCTCAAATTTGTATGTGTTGTTGTATGTTTGTGTTTTGTGTGCAGTAATGCAATAATGTAGTAAGTGGGTTTTATTAGGTACTTATTAAATGTTTTACAGTATGCAACACTCTAATAAGAAAGCATTTATAATTTTAGTATTTAACATGGCAAGATTATTAATATTGCATCTCCGTCATGTCTGCTGCACACTATGCCTTTGTTACTACATGTATACCTTGGTATATTGGAAACAACTTGATAATAAAATGCTATTTGGATTAATGCATTGCTTAATGCACTACGTACCTCATGATATTTATTACAATGATCCTTGACACTTTTTGTATTAACATTACAATAAGAATCCCTTGTACAGACTTTACATGAAAGGTAAATGCACATGTGATGTCATCATTGATGTCATCAATGACATTTGTGATGTCATCTTTGATGACCTGGGTGCTAGTCTTAGCAGTGCACAGTGGTGGCGCGAGTTATGGTTGCTTACCTTACCATAACTAGCGAATTTCAGGGGGTTTTCGGTTTTACTTTGAACCATAACATCCCTTTAACAAAGTTTTTTTACTGAATTTCATAGGTTTTTAGCAGCACAACTGAACCATAACGTCCCTTTAACAAAGTTTTTGTTACTGAATTTAATAGCTTTTTAGTAGCGCAACTTAACCATGACGTCCCTTTAACAACGTTGTTTTAAAGAATTTCATAGGGTTTTAGTAGCGCAACTTAACCAAAACGTCCCTTTAACAACGTTTTTTTACTGAATATACATAGGTTTTTGGTAGCGCAATTCAACCATAACATCCCTTTAACAAAGATTTCTTAAAGAATATACATATACATACTTGAATTTGATGTATGTTTACTAGGATTCCCTTACTTTACATATTTACATACATGTAACAAAGAACATGCTGAACCCCCAGCTAGTGATTTTGATATCCGCGGACTGTGTGTATGTCCGCGGACCGACGCTGAAATAGGGGATGAAAGCATTTGGCAACCTAGGTTCCCAAAGCGGAAGCCGGGGTGCTAAAAAAGAGGATTTTGCTTCCTACAGCGGGATGCCTGTGGCGTCCCAGTATAGGAAGGAAAATCCTTTTTCAAAATGGCCACCATGGAAAAGGAAGGCAAGGGTTCCATACAGGGCCCTCTTCGCTTTCCATGGCAGCCTGCAGAGGCAAAAAGAGAACCCTATGACCATATTACCACAAGCACATTTTCTTCCCTTTCAGATCTATCCTAATTTCGAATAACTTTACCACAAAGCCAGTCCCGGTGGACATGGCCACTTTAATCCTATGTTTTCTCCCTTGTGGTCATAGCCAGTAGCCAGATTGTCTGGATCATGACTTTATTCCATGAACCAGACAATCTGGCCACTGCCCATTGCCACAGGCTACCCCTCATTCACTAAAGGTATTCTGCAATTTTTTTATAGCTACATTATGACACTTGGCAAATAATAAAATACTGGCACATTGGCAAAACCATGCTTGTAGGTCCTTGCCAATGCTCCTTACGCAAGGTTGCTACAAATTACCCATGTTTTATTTTTTCAAAAGTGTCAAATGAATGCACACACAAATCGTCATATAACCTAGCCCCCACTTCACAAAATCCATTCAGATTGTACGAAAACATGTATATCTAGATCTATAATCTTTTTGCAAACCTTTGTGTAGATTTGTCAAATGGCACCACATTTTAAGCTTTTACATTATTTTAGCACCCCCCCTCTAATTTTGGCCACTCTTGACAAAACTTCGCAAAAACATTTATATCTAGATCAATTATCAGTTTGCCAAAATAAGTGTAGATTCATCAAATGTCACCTCATTTATAAGCCATTACAGTATTTTGGGACCCCCTCTAATTTTCCCCCCTCATGACAGAATCCTACCAAACTTTGTAAACTCATTCGCAATCAAGGCCCAAATATACCATCCCATCCTCATCACCCCTCACCTCCTTAGAGATTATTTGATACGTTTGACAAGAGCAATGCACAGATAATATTATTGTTCTGAGGGTTCAGGCATGTATTTTTATACATACGTTGATCGATCGCACAAACATTTCCAATGCACCTTAACTTAGTTTTCCTCTTTTGTACACATGCGAAATCTGGCAGCCGGGCACAGCCATCTTGTGCTAATCTTACCCGTTGCTGCATCGGCCTAAGGCAGCGGTATTCAAACTGTGGGGCGCGACCCCCCAGGGGTCAGCGGGTGCATCACTGGGGGGCCCTGAGAGCTCAGCATGAAATCTAAAATATATATATATATATATATATATATATTTTTTTTTTAGATTGGAAGAAGAAATGGGCAGAGTGGCTCACATGATCGGGCTGAAGCATGAAACTGTCTCAGGTAACAATGAAAAAGTGAACCGCAGTTGTAAATGGATATTCATTTCTTTAGTCACAGACTGGGCCTCATTACAACTATGGCGGTACGGTAACAACGGTGCCGGTAAGCTACCGGTACCATTGATACCATACCGCCATAGTTAAAGTTGTGCTTGCGGGTGCCTGACAGCCTGCCAGGTCTGACCTTGCAGGCCGTGAGGCACCGGCGAGCACAGCTCGTCAGATGCACCATTATTAATGGTGCTGGTGCATTCGAGCTCCCCATTCCCATTGAGCCCTATGGGGCTCAAATGGGAATGGGGATCTACCGGTACCGGCACCCACGAAAGGGCAATTATCAGGTCTGCCTAACTCAGCATGACCCGGTAGTTGCCCATTCGTGGGTGCCAGACCCAGATGCAACTCCGGCGGCAGCCGTGCCGGTTTTACCGGCACAGCTACCGCCAGGGTTGTAATGAGGCCTACAGTTTCAATAGTACCCAAGGGGGTGCTTTGTGTTAAAATGTAAGTAAATTGTGATATATTCAGCAACAATGGTCAAAATTACTAACTGCATAGTTAAGTAACTCATCAAACTGGTCCACATTGGCCAAAATGGTGGCCCATTTTGACTGGCCCACACTAGCATTTTACATTTTTGGTACAGGCATTGCTCTATAGCCCAGTCCGAGCCTGGCGGCTCATCCATTATGGAAGAGCTAAGGAGCCAGCCCGGTGAAACAGTGAGCACTCCTTCAGCTGCTTTTTCCAGCTGATGGAGTGCTCCTGGGCTGGCTGAACTGTCAAAGGAAAAACTGTTTCCCTTTGACAGTTCAGTTTAGTTCCCCAGACGCACATGCTCACTGAGCCATACAAGTGCTGGGGCGTTTTGCTTCGCCAGCATTGCATAGCTCATTGAAAATGCCCGAGCAGGAGCTCCTGCGCCTCCTCGCACATACGGACAGAGCAGCCTGGAGCAGGGCGTTTCAGCACCCACGCGCAGCCCAATGCAGAAGGTACGTTTATGTTCATTGTTTTTATTTAAACATGTGTATGGATGAATGTATGCTTATGATATGTGTGAATGTATGGTGATGGATGCTCATGTCAATGATAGAGTGATTGCTGTATAAATGTGCAGCGCCTTGCATACACACGTAATCATGTTAATTGTGTTAGGCCCAGTGGGGATGGTATCTTTTTACTGGACATCTATGATAGATGTCCAGTAAAAAATGTCATGCCTGCCCTCTGGACCCCCAGCACCAATTGCAAACTTTTTGGCTATTTAACCATTTTTTTGCTAAAAGTATGCTCTACAATGCAACATTTTAACCCATTATTTAAAAAACATTCACAGGCGGAAACCCCCCGAACACTTCTTTATTGGTTCTGGCTCCCTCACTATGCTCGGTCGCTATGGCATTTTTGGGGGAAATAGTTATGCCCCTCCACTTAAAAAAATCACCAGCAGACTCTGACCGTCAGACTGTATTGGAAACAGGATGGGGGGAACCCACGTGCTATGGTGGGAGTACAATGGGCAGGAACCATGGGATAGTGGTGGGAGCAGAGTGGGGAAAGCCCAGGGTGTGTGACGGGGTGCGGAGAGACCAGGGACTGGGTAGGAGTGGGATGAGGGAGCCCAGCGACTGTGATGGGAGCAGGTGACGTAGCGCAATATATGCTGTCCATTTGGCATTTCTGGGGGGTCCCGACTTGCCCAAATTTTGCTCAGGGGGGCCCCGGCCAAAAAGATTTGAAGACCGCTGGCCTAAGATGAACTGCCCTGATGGCACTAAATCATATGCCCCACCCCTGAGTCTCACATCACCAAACCTAGTGATATTGTCCGCCTTTCTTGGTGATGTTCCTGAGCAGCGTACCCGAACGCGCCCAGTCATCACCTACGTGACGTGACGCAGAACACAAAAATCAGCACACAACTTCTCACAACACAGCACGGCACTATTCGGAATACTAAACCGTACTTTAAAAAGAAACACTGTACAATTTGTAAAGTACTTTTATTTCACGATAAACGCTCCGACAACATCCGACTATTGCCATATTCAATCAAATTTGAAATTTCTTTCTTCGCTCGCGATCCAAAATGTTTATCGTGAGTCACGCGTTGTTCTTTTTGCATACACAAGGTGTTCGTTTTAGATAAAAGAAGCACTTGCATCGCACAGTGAATTCCAGGGCTTGTGCATCAACTTGAGGCTAGACTTCAAGTGACTTCAATCCAGCACTCCAACCAAGTCAATGCTTAGTGTGGGATGCCCAATGGAAGCCCTTATTTATATATTTTTATGTCAAAGTTCTTTAAATCTGGATGATGAACCCTTATATAACGCCCCTCTCTTTGGATCTCCCCGACCTCACTGAGCCAAGAAGTAGGTTTGTTTTGCAAATTAAAAGGTTTATTTGAAGAATTGAACAATGTATATATATATCACACTTTTATGAATACAATAATATCTGAATAGCACACTTATAAATATGAACGGTAATCAGCAATGGGTCATATTACAATATCAACAATCTCTTTAATCACTTAGGAGTAGGAACAGGAAGGATAAGGTAGCAGTTTTCCCCTGTGACTACTCACTCCCCCCACTATGCAATATGAAGAGATGGAAATGAGGGCACACAGCTTTCAGGGTTACAATCAATAATGCAGTTCAATCACAGTTCCCACAGCAAGCTTAGAAAAAACAGTTCGGATTTTAAAACAGGTCAATATGCTTATGAATGTGATTGCAATGAATGTGAAAATATACTAAAATGATTTTAATTCACTAAAGGAGATTCAGAATAAGTGAGAGTTACTTTGGATTGGTTCAAGTCAACACTAGCAATGATTCATGAAGGATTATCAGATTGAAAAATGAAATTCAGCAGTTGAAAACAAGAAACAGCTATTCTGACATGTGGTGAAATTTAACCAAAATGCAAATCGCGGCAACTTTTCTGCATGCGGGAAATGCGATTGCAGAAAAACTATAAGGTTCGTTAGAAAGCTTAGGATCTTAGCTCCAACATGACGGTTCAAAAGTTACAGAGGTTTTTTGTGAGGGTAGATTTTTCAGAAACAGAATCAAGATTTCGAAATGAAAGATGCGCTATTGAAGATTGGAAACAAAGATTTCTTAACACTAAAGAGTCTATGGAGCCGCAAACTACATGACAGCCCAGCCACCTATCCAGAGGCGCCGCCGGATGGTTTCTATCTGAACGAGACGATTGCCTTTCTCCAGAAAATATATATTAGCGCCAAGATGATTATCATTACAATTATAGGATTATATGGAGGAGAGAAGAATTTAGAATAGACAAAAGAGATTCAATAATGCAGTTCTGGACAGATTGAAATGGATGGAATAGTATTACTTTAAGCTAAGGGATTGGTTATGGACAGTTCTAGAATAGATACTTACTCCTATGGCTTTGGAATGGAGTGGGCCCCGAAAAAGATCTGGTCAAGGGTTTGGCTGGGATTCTCTCGCCACCGGACAGGTTCTGGTCTCAGCACTGCACTGCGGTCTGCACGCTCTCTTGGACTGGATCTGACGGGTTCTGGATACAGCTCTGCTTTCTAGGTCTGGATCTTGGTTCTAGCACAGGGTTCTTAGCGAGAATAGCAAAACAGCACAGCCCGGCTGTTGAATGTGAGAGCTCCTTGGAAGTTTAGAGGTTAGAATCAGGTTGCTAGGTTCTGCAGGCCTGCTGAGAAGGGTTCAGCTTTTGTGTTAGGCCTCTCTGCTTCAAAGTTCTAGAGTTGGTTCTAGAGTTTGGTTCTGGATCTATGTCTGGAGCTCTGTCTCGATCTTCTTACAGGGTGCTTTGCCAAGAAATCAGTTGAGTAATGGAAAAGTGGGTGGGGAGGCTGATTCTACAATGCCCAACCCTCTAAGGATCTGATAGGTCATAGAATTCCCTGTCCCATGATTGGAGAAAGGATCAGCGTGTCATCCTGTGTCATCTTTATGGCTTGGGGAAAAACACTCCCCTTGGTCTCTGTACAGCATATCTTATTTATCATAAAACACATATTTACAATATACACAACTTGTTAATACTACATAAATCACATGACAAATTAACTAAGGTACATTTCTGTTCAACTCCCATCTTCCTAAGAACTTTGGTTCAGAAATGACCACTTTTGGCGCTTTTGGTGGGTTTCTCAATATTATTTCTGCACCAATTTTTAGACATGCATGCACACCCCATCTGAGCACAATTCTGTAATTTTTCCGGTTCCTGGCATAAACACAGTAGCTACAATATGAATAATTCCGGGGTTTGGTCTCAGAACATCACATGGAGTCCAGCTGAGTCTTCAACTGTGAGCGAATTTTTCATTTTAACAATCTCAAAGTTTCACATTTTTGTCAGTTCGGTACAACATTTCATAAGCATTTTTCTAAAACATACATTTGCTGTGCTTTCTGAATCCACACAATGGTTTGTCTACGCCTCCAAGGTCTGGGCTGACTCAGAGGTCACATGTCTTTCTTTCCTGCCAGCAGTTTGTTGTCAGTCACACCCGAATTAGCATTTTCCATTCAGCCCAAGGATTCCTTTGTCTGCACTGAGAGCAACAGGGCAGGGTGCCACTGCCAGTTCCTTTTGACACCAGCCTGTCAATCTCTTACCCAAGGGCAGGGGGAAGTCTCCTTTGTCCAGGGTGAAGGTATGGACTTGGTTTGAACACAGTGTGGGAAACTTTAACTCTTAACCCAATGTCTAAAAATGGTCTTTTCTTATAATATAACTCTCATTTTTAACCCACACATTAAACAATTTCTTGCTTCAAGCCTTTTCAGAATATGGTTTTAAATTGTATCCACCTCTTAAGCTTCTGATAGCAAGTCTTTCTTTGGCCTAGTTTGAGTTCCATGTTCAACTTTACCCAAAATGGTTTTAAAACGCCGGCTTCTGGTAGAGGTGAGTAACGGTATTACACCCATTTTTGACAGATTTCTTCCAGCAAGCAATCCTCAAAAGTATACTTTGTTCAGATATAGATACACTTCTGTGGACCTTATATTTATGTAGATTCTAGAAGAAGAATGATATTGACCACCCAACAAGGAGGTTGGATCTTTTTGGGTGGTTTGTAAGCCATGATTTCTACAAATTTGACCCTAAATAAAAACAGATTTTTGAAACCAGCTCTGTTTCTTTTGCAATGATTTTGCTCTGTGAGCAGCCAAATGATAGGCTTTGGCAGTGGTCTCCTGTGTTACCACTGACATAGGCAAAAGTAGATGGTGGCCTATTTTTCAGGTTTTCACTGCGCACTTTCTGGTGATTTCTGGTGAGCAGCATGGTTTCCGGCGGCCATTATGATGTTTCTGCTGCCAGCAATGCACAGTGATCTTGCAGGGCTTGGATTAGTGGGTTAAGACATCCAACACACCGTAAAGGATGTTATGTTGTTCCTAATCGCTGCCCTTGCCAATCGTCCCAAAAAACTGTTAAACACATCCAGGTGTTCACAAGTAGCTGGAGCTGCCGATTAAAAAATCTGTCAGTTGGCATCTGGAATCTATGACAATCGCAAAATGGCAAAATGTACCTGTTTCGGAAACATAATAGAAATATGTCTCACTAGCCGATCTTTATTACAATTTGCTTCCGAGAACATTGCTATGTAGTATGATCAACTCTAAACGGGATACGAAAGCTGACGCTACAATTCTATGTGCTCATACATGGCATTTTAATGAAATATTAGCGTTCAACCTGGGAGAACTGAGTAGTGGTCTACATGTATATCATTGCTGGCCTGCCCATCTGGACGGTAAAAAGAACATTACACACAAAGGTTATACTTGCGTTTCATTGTAATATGCCACACAGAACAAACAACTACAATGTAACCCACAAATAATGCTCAGATAATGATAAGTTGATACTCGTTCGAGTATAAAATCATCCAAAATTAAACTAACATTACATTCACCATTTCCATTCTCTTGGCATAACTCAGACCGTAAGGCAGACTCCAATCGCACCAACAATTTTTCATGAACTGAATTTACATGTTCCTTAGTCCACTTATTGAATACATAACCTTATCATATCTTACATTATAACAACCCTCCTTCAATCAATTCCTTTCGGAATGGTCCCTTTCTCTCAAGGTCAAAAAACAATTTAACCTTATACTGTGTGCCCGATGCGTGGGCTTCCTGAGTTCGCAAACAAAAATTCAAAGCGGATGACCTTCACTCAGTATCAAAATACATTCTTACTTTGCAACAACTTGCCACACCGCATCCATGAGAACTGTAATTCCCATGCACGTGCAGGGCGGTCTTTGCATCAGGCAGTGCAGCTGGCTGCCTGAGGTGCCGACTGTAGGGGGCGCCAGTCTGACTCCATTATTACTTTAATTACATTTTAACACAGACATGAATAGCCCTTTCTTTACCGCGCTCTGGGTGTAGCACAACATCCATTTATAAACATCAAGCGTCATTGCAAAGTTTCCTTACCCCTTAGCAGTGGGTACTATATCACTTCTCTGCACAGTGTTTTTAGCCTGCAATCTTCACAAATTTTCAAGTTATTGCATTATTTCAGTGACAACACAGATGGTGAGGCAGAAATGTAAATGGTGGACTTGTAAACAAAGATTGTAAGTCAATCAACCACTTCTTCCGGTCCTGCACAGGACTGTTCATGAACATCCTAACTGTTCGCACTTTTGCGACAAAAAAACACCAGTTTTTTACTTCTTACAGCCATGTCCCATCCTATCCTCATCACCCCTCACCTCCCCAGAGATTATTTGATAAGTTTTACCAGTGCAATGTTGTCTTTTTCAATATGTTTATACCGCGATGTCCGCGGACACCAAGCACAGATCCAAGATGGCGGGTGTTTCCAAAATTCTGACGCACTTCACGTTCTTCACCATCCAATCACAGGACATGTCGCATGTCTGCGGACATGACGTGAGCCGATTAGCCAATCGGTGTCCTGCCCGTGGAGCGAACAGGGAAGTGTGTCTGCGGAGCGGACATAGATATCACACATTTTTTGTGACCTAGTTTTTGGTCATTTAAAAAAACAAATACTGGACGGATTTTCACCAACTTTACAAAAGCACACTTTTGTGACCAAGCCGCTGCTCCTGCCACAAATTTGGTGAAAATCCATCCAACGATTTGGGCTATAGGCGTGCGCAAAGTTTTTTCCCCATTCAATCTATAGGAAAGAAAGAACTTTTGGGACCCCGCCTATAACTTTGCCCCCCCTGGACCGAACCTCACCAAACTTTGTAAAAAAAATTCAGGGTTGGCCATATACTTTTTTTTGCAAAGTTTGTTGTGGATTCGTCCAGGGGGAGCGAAGTTATAAGCACCCAAAAAGTGCCCTTCCTATGGGATTAGCAATTTAACCATAACTACACGGCCACTAACGTGGCTGTGTAATATATATATATTGGTTTGGTTATATATATATATATATATATTTATATACATAATGGGGGTTGCGGGGAATCTCCCGCCGCATATATGTAACAATTGACCTTCACAATTCGGTTAATTGTGCGAAGGTCAATTGTAGTTCGAACAATTGTAGTTCCAACAATTCGTATACAACCGCTCAGACAGCCATTCAAACTATATCCAACTGACAATATGGAGGAGATAGAGATGTCATCGATCGGACAAATCGACTGACTAGAACGTCAAAGCTGATGATGTCACTACTGACATCACGACGTAGATGCATATAGACATGAAGCATATACGCATCCATGCATGAAGATACACCAACACATTTAGTTTATTGCAGATATACACAAAACAAATGCTTGTGGCTCATGATAGTTAGAGGACTGATAAACTTACACCAGTAAATCTTAAGCTACACGGAAACAGCAAGACACCAAGAACACGTACAACCAGCTTGCACATGCTTAACTGTAACTAATATGGACGGCCATAAGAACAAAGATATAAGCCATAGGAGCACTGAAGTGAATGGGGAAGCTGACGGCCTGGTTCTGCAGAAGGCAGACAGACAGAGCTTCCAGCACAGATACGGTGCACATCCTAGCCAAGAGATGAGCAGAAATGGAACGTTTCCTGTTTACCAAGGTGATAAGACACCTGCAAGGAATGCAGCTTAAAATCCTAATAATTGCAAACAGGAGATCTCCATTTCGTGGTCCAAACACACGTGACTTGGAATACTAGGACAGTGCCTATTCATTGAAGGCAGAAGTAGGCTTAGACGAACAGTGACGGCAAAATGATGGGAACATACAACACCTTTTGATCGTTCCCATTACTTGGAGTAATTCCACTCAGCCTGGTAGCAGTCCAATGTCCCAAAGCTGGGAAGACAAGTTCTGTCCAATTGTTAGCTACCTTTCATGTTAAATGTAAAAAAAGGAGGGGTGAGGTGTGCACTCCAATTCCTGGCCAATATACTACCTGAAAAAAAGAAAAAGAATAAATGGGTTAAATCCCAAAGTGTCCAATTCACTGGGTTAGATCCCAATTGTTGCAAAAATATTCACAGGGTTATATCCCAACTGTTGCAAAAATATTCGCAGGGTTAAATCCCTTATGCTGCATTGGTACTGCTGTTCTCCCCCTTCAAATATTCACAGGGCTGGATCCCTTATGCTGCATTTGGGCTGCTGTTCTCCTCCTCCTAGTGCTTTCGTGTCCCAACACTCTTCAGGGAGGCTGTGTTGCCTTTTACTTCAGGTGAATCCAATTAAATTGCTAATGCAGTCTCTAAGAATTATGGGAGCTGTAGTGAAATCATTAGTTCATTTCAGGTGACCTAGGAAAGACTCCCCTCCAGGAGCACACATCTTACCCTTAGCAGGGGGCGGGGGGAAAACCATCACTATGATTCTCCACTGTAGGGAAAAATGTCCCCGGGGCTGCAGCCTCTGGAGTCCGGATCTCCACAAATTACATGTAAAAAAAAGGAGGGGTGAGGGGCGCACTCCAATTCCTGGCCAATATATTACCTGAAAAAAGAAAAAGAATAAATGGGTTAAATCCCAAAGTGTCCACTTCACTGGGTTAGATCCCAATTGTTGCAAAAATATTCAGGCTGGAACTGCAAGGAACCGAAGAGAAACGGAGAAGAAGACGGCTGCTGCAACTACTGAGTCCCGGTGGAGCCCTGCAGCAGTCTTGAGCTATCTATCCTTCAACGACAAGAGAAGATCCAGTCCGGAGTCTTCTTCCCTTGAGCTTGGTGGGATCAACCAGCTCATCTTCCATAGGCAGAGAATCCTCTTCTTGGTCGAAATCACTGCACACAGCTGTAGTGGTCAGGATAGCCATCTGAAGAGCCTCTCCTGTTTTAAAGGAGTGCACCTTTTATTCACCGTTGCTTTTGCTGCTGCTGGCCTCATCCCTGCGTAGTGCAGATCGCTCCAGACGTCCTCCTTCTTGTCCCCATGACTGAAGCCACAGGAACCGTGAGTCTGCAGGAACTACCAGGAACAACTGCCGTAGCACCAGCTCTTCTTCACTTTGAATAAGGTATTGTGTCCGACCTCGAGGAACTAGGGTGAATCCCTTACTCCTCACCAAAGGCTTGTTCTTATCTTCCTTCCCTCTTATAACTTTTGCTTCCTCCTTTTGACAATATCCAAGTACTCCTGGCAATCTCGAATCGTGAACTGCACTAACCGTGTGATCCTCGGAAACAGGAACCTTGTTCCACTTGACACTGGCACAGGCCTATTGAATTTTATTCACTTGTAGGAAAGTGTCCTCTGATTCTATCTGACTTGACAAAAGTATTGCCTATGATTTTTATCCCCAACTCTCTTGTGTTGATTCATGTGCTAAGTGTGGTTTAACTCTGGTAACATTTCCTCCCGCGAGTATGCGTATTTTTAGTAAGACCGAACTGTCATTACTGTCAAAAAGTGTTTGCATCTGTACCCCCGGTAACATCTCTGTTTCACAACACTGGTCCATCAAAACCAAAGGTACTTACCTTGAATTGTACTGCACAAAGTGAATTGGTTGTGTGTAGTGTATTTTACGTGTGGTTTTAAATTAATAGAAGTGAAGTGTTTTACGAACAGATGGTCTAGAAAAAAATGTACTCTTACTTTTTAAACCAAAAACCTTGAGTCAGTGTTTGCTTGAGTCACAGTAATTGTAGTCCTTTGTGTAATCTCTACTACTGCTCATTTACTCTTGAGATAAATCTGGCTGCTCTGCTACTGCTACCACTTTAACAGTGTAGTACAGGCTTGTACCAAAGGTGAACTTGTATTGCCACTTGTAGTCTTAATTGTGTGTAGTGGTCCCTTAGGGCACTGCACAGGATTCTGCCTAACAATGTTTCATTATGTCTTTGCAGAAATGTCTAATGAACAAATGCCTTTAAGCAGCCATAAGGTAGCAGATAGCACTGCCCAAAACACTCAAATAAATAAATTAACAAGAGGAGCGTCACTCAGTTCATGAGCAGGGTGTAATTAAAGCCCCAAGTAGAGCTCCAGCAAATGTAATCTGGTGAGCAGGCGCGGCACCCCCGTTTTGACCTAAAATGTGAATGCTACCCTCTATTAACATGATAAGGTTACTGCAGCCCAGGTCAAGAAGGCTATACAAAGGCTGAATTATGCAGATTCACTCCCATAAGAGCTCAGCATCAATTTGGGAGGAATCGTGCCTGAAACGCCGCTATAACCATCAGGCCCCAATACCCACCCTCATTTCAAATTTCCCACATTTCCTTGCAGCTTGCCTGTCTATAGAACCAGGCCGTGTGTGGCTGTTTGAAGCCCAGGGGGAGTAATTAGAAGGAATTTGCCTGCCTGTTTTATTTGGTGTAGTTTCAATATGCCTGGCTCCAAATGGCACCGTGGCAGTGTGGAAGGCCTGAAGGCCTGACTACTGCCCAGCCTAAGACAGAGCTTGCTATCCTTAAAGATTTTACACAAACTGAGAAGCATAGGACTTTTGAGAATACGGTGGTGATGGTTTGGTTCCATAGAAAAGCTTTGTACCCTGAAGAGGCAAACAACATGGAAACTACTGTTAATTGTTCAGGGAGTTGGACGAATAACAAAATAGTGTTTCTGACAAAACCCCAGCCAAATGTTTTCATTACAAGGGCTTAAAGATGTACAAGTTGCACAGATTAGTTTCTCTTTTCTGTGAGTCCGTTTTGGAGCACATTCAATTCAGTGGCACTCCCATGCTCTCTGATTGGGCTGGCTGGCAGTTGTGGAACCTCTTAGATCTGATCCCTGGATGCACTGGTGTTCACGTTGTTGACTTGAAACCTGAAAGATTCCCTCAGCACCCTTCAGTCCTGTGGAGTGGCCTTTCAGTGGCATAAGGCGCTGTAAAGCAAAATAGCATGTTTTACCATTAAGGCAACAGTCAACGCATAGTAACATAACATAACAGAAGGTGACAGACTTTACTGCATACAGCAGGATGGACATCTGGCCCTTCTCACTCTACATATTCTGTTTGGCCCAAGTCCACCTTCACCTTTCACACTGTAAAATTAACTCACCCTGCACAGGGAGCTCAGGCTAAATTTTCTTTACATAGATAGCTATGTATTACTTCTTATACTAAAGAGGTTTTTTCACTATGTTCAACAATGTATTTGCATCCAATATTAAACATTTATACCGCATTAACCTGTTCCAAAGTGCCACATTATGTGTAATATGAAAAGGTTCACTGCATTAACTCGATATTACAGACAAGTGGACATGTGCTGAATGTTACTTTGATGTAGCTGTCAAATGTGCATGTAATTTGCATGTGAGAGCATGCTATTCAGTATGCATGTGTTCTGTATGTAAATATCAGAGTGCTCAATTTTAGACAGATGCTCTTGGGGTTGACATGCTAATCTAACAATATTATAAAAGGCCAGATATATGTTTGTCCAGTATCCGATGCAGTCATCCCCTGTTGTCACCACTAGAGGGAGCTCTTGCCTTAGGATACATATAGACAATGCCAGTTTGCATAGTTTCACCTATTGTCAGTGCTAGAGGGAGCTGTGGCATTAGGATATATAGTGGCCCTACTGTGTTAATGAAAACCTGCACTTTGGCCCCTGTACACAGGCTTCTATACTAGTTTATAATAGCCTGATCCCCCTTTGGCACAATGACCCACAGAAAATGGATATGTCCCATGAAAGATTTGGTCCAGCTCTCACATAGTCACTGGCAAAGCAATCCCCTCTGTGCCTGAACACACTTAATTGCGTGGCGAGTATAATTGCTCTAAACTCGCCATCTCTGCTCTTAATGGACCAGTCACATAAATTCGAAATTCTATTTACAGGCAATGTAATGCTCTTTTATTTTCATGTTTTTTCAGATCTTGGTCTGCACAGGCCATTCACACATAGCGTTTGGAGGCCATAACAATGTCAGCAGATGCTATACAAATATCAAGGAACATAGAATAACATGGATGGTTGGCGGCAACTCAGTCCATCTGGCTTTTGTCTTTCAGTTTTTTGATTATGGCGTTAAACCCCCATTCCCAGGGCTGGAACAGGGTTAATGGCCCAGCAGCCCAAGTTTTCAGCCTGAGGGACGGAAGGGCTGATAATGGGGGATCCAGGTCATTAACACCCACTCCAGCCCTTGGAATGGAGGCTTAAGGCTATTAGGACCCCGGGTTGCCAAAGCAGTAACCCAGGGTAGTATAAAAAAGGATTTTCCTTCGTATAACGGGACACGCGTGGAGCCCCGTTGTATGAAGGAAAATCCTTTACAAAGATGACTGTCATGGAAAGGGAAGGCGGGCTCCGTACGGATCCCCTCTTCCCTTTCCGTGGTGGCCGTTGTCAGCAGAGCGGAAGGTGCACAAGCACGAGGGCCACCACGACCGAAATAAGGTACGTTGGGAGTGGTGGGGAATAAAAAAAAAAGAAAAAATAGGATGTTGGGTGGGGGGAAGATGGTGGCGGGGGGTGCTGTCAGGCGGCATAGAACACAGGCTTTCACCAGCAGTTCAATCCCAAGTTCCTAGTCACCTGATTGCAGCCACTCGCCACCAGGGTGCTAATATTCTTTGACAATTCCTTTTGCTGTAGTACTTCAATCTAAACTGTAGATTCATTTTGCGTTGTTCTCCTTTCATTGAGAATTCATGTGGAAATCCAGCAAAGCATTGCATTAGCTTTTGCAATTGGCATTCAGCAAGGCATCAGCTAGGTCCACTTTGCTGTTGCTAAAAAATTAGGACTGGGACTAGCAAGAGAGACCTGGATGTAACGCCTCGATACTGATTGGTAATGTTCATTATCACAGTCTGATTCTTCATCATTACAATCATTACAATCCGATTGGCCATCCTTTCATTTTGAGACATGGGTATGTACTAAAAGGACTGTGGGCCATGGCAGAGTTTACGTAGCAGCAGATTGAAAAAAAAGAGAAACTTAAAAAGAGTTCCTTACTGGGAGATGCGGATCCCTGAAAACCCAATGACTGGGGCGTGGAAAATTCAAGATTAGGCTTAACACTTCTGTCGCCAAGAACAATTACTTTGTGCATTCCCCCTCCACCAAGCAGTTCTGACCAGAGACAATTACTTCCCCCTTCCTTTTTTACAAAAAGAGGGCTCATGTGACATCTCTTTTGTTTCATCTATGCAAACAATGCAAATACGCACACACTATGCCACTGAAGGCCTAACTACAACAACTAAACAGGGGCACCTACCTGCCTGCAGATGTGGATAGCAGGAACATAATATAGGCTCATAGAATGATTCCATCCCTACAGGCCCTGCATCCATCACTAAAATATAAAGCTACTGGCAAAAAGGGTATCCAGTGATTTTAAAGAAAACATTTCAGAGAATGAATTTTTAACGAAACAATTATAACAAGAACACATAGATTTTTCTTTATATATATGGAGGTGGGGTAAGTGGTTAAAACGGGTGGGGAGGGATCTGGGGTGCGGAAAAAAGCATAGGGAAACGAGGGGCTTGATGGTAACCCCCTAAAATAAAAAATAAAAGTGTTCTATGTTTTTTTCATTCTAACTGTTTCATTATTAAATACCTCTCTGAAATTGATTTTGGTAAAATCACATAGAAGCAAAAAAAGTACCCACATTCTGCATGGGTTCTGCAAACAAACATGGAAACACTCTCTTCAATTGTAGGAAATCCATAATCCTGTAAGTCTCTGTTCCGAGTCACTTATCACTTGATGTGCTTTCCACCCTGAATTAAACTGAACTGATAATGGGCATGTTTGTCTGGCTTACATACCCCGGACTGAACATGGAGGGGAGGTGAGCGTTGGCGTGCTTTAATATACTTAGACTTACTGTGTGCTCTCCCCACCTGTCGCCTTTCCCTGGGGCGGTGCTGTGTGTTGCAGTGTGTAGCAGTGCAAATATCTCAGAAACGGTGCAGGCTAGGGGCTTGAAATGTGGTTTCTAAGGTAGAGACCTTGCATTTTGTTTCTTGCGTCGAGGCACTTGAAATGAGCTTTGTATGGTCCAGGCAAACGTCTCATGTGTTAAGGGGATGAAAGGGGAAACAAGGGGATAAAAGCCAGGTGAAGGGGTGGGGTGTGAAAATGTGATGTAGCAAGTAATGTTGGGAGGGTCGTAACAGGTAACTATGCAGTCTGCCCACCCGCCGCCTCACCCTGGCATGATGCTGTGCGTTGGGGTGCATTGCAGTGCAAATATCTCGGAAACGGTGCCTCCTAGGGGCTTGAAACATGGTTTTCAAGGTCTTTGAAGGCATCATGAAGTAGGCCCAGACAGGAAATGTATAGTTTTGGCTATAAACCCTTTATTAAATGAAAAGAAGGTTGGGAAAAAGTCCTAACTCGCCCTATTCTAAGGGGGATTTTCCCTAGCTAACAAAACTAAGGAAAGTATGCATCAGGATGTCCAGATTAAAAGTTCTGCCTGTGTGCAAACGTAACCTGTCCCTCACTTTATACTTGGAAAAATGTGTATGCGTTAAAATATCTAAATAATAAGTGCTCAATAACTGTTGAGAGCTTCTCCTTGCTCTGGACTTGCAACAGGGTTCTCTTTGCCACACTTCAAGGCAGTTCACAATGCCAAGGGAGTCCCTTCCCCAAGCTTCAATACATTTTCCAGTGCAAAGGGCAGCGACGCCATTTGGCGGTCACCAGGGGGTCGCAACTGCAACCCCTGAGGTCTCCATTGCTACCCCTGTGCTCTCCCTTGCTACCCCTAAAACAAGTTTTTTTAAATCTTGTTTTTTTAAATGTAAGATCCTGGGCTGGCTGTGGCCAGCGCAATGTGGCTCTTTGCTTCTAGAGTGGCTAGTTTTCTTGTTTAGGCCTCTTAAAAAACGGGGTTGCACAGGTGTAACACTTTGAGCAGTGACATTAAGTAAGAAAGAATAGGAATACTACATAATTTGTCTTTATGTAATTCTATACAATAATTGGTAGACTCATTAAAGGTTTATTTCAGGTACACTTCAGGGGGTGAGTCACTGATTTCGTATGTTCTTAAACACCGCAACTCAGCCTTTCATCCTTCTGAGGTCCATAAATGAGTACCAACACAGGTTGGGTAATACTGTATGTATATTTGTTCTATATGAAGCGCTTAAGCGTAAGTGCTTTATAATAACACATCATTATCATTTGGCCTTGAACGTCTGTTTGCATTCACAGTAATTTATTAATATGGGCCCATACACATTGATATTAACAAAACATATGGTAATCCATTCTTGTATGAAATGTTTATCACATTACTGTGATATTGTGACCATATTTTTCGTTGTGTACTTAGGAACAATGCTATTTGATGCCCCTCCCTCTTTTGTAAAGGGGTGAAAGGTTGTGTTCTATCGCTTCCTGTGATATCACTTCAGGGTTGGGTGAAAAGACATCACTTCCTGTGGTGTCATCAGAGGTCAAGAGCAGTGTGATGTCACTTCTGCTACCACTGACATTTTGGTGAAATGACATCCCTGTCCAAGGGGTTCCCTTCCCCAAGCTTTCAAGTCTCTCAACTTCATTAAACCACAGTTCTCAGTGATAAGTTCCAGCACCTCTGATTTGGTTACTTTTCACCGGTTTCACAAAGGTAAATTTCACAGGATTCACACAGCGAAAGTTCCTTGACTTGAAACACAAGACTTACTTTATATTCAACCACGAGTTTCTCTGTCATTATTTGAGTGGCTTTTCAATAAGTATGTGGCCTCAGTCAAGGTGCAGTTGTTGGACCACACGGTTCACACATCACAGGTTACTCAACCGATACACATTACTTGATACTTCTCATCAGTTCCTTGTATACGCGGTACCACTGCTATTATGCAATCATATGGCTTTTGCTAATGTTTGTTCTCACAACTCATAAAGTTCTATCATAGATTTAGAAAATGCTGTTTTCTGAAAAGTGCCCTTTCCATTTCTCATGGGGTCTTTTAAATGGTTTCACAATTGCTCTTTGATATTTTCCCTTTACTTCGGTATTCCCAAAAATATTGCTTTTGTTCTAACCGGTATCGAAAGTACTGGATTTCATTCATATCGGTATTCAAAAACAAATGTCCTGGCAGGTTTCAGAGCCCATCTGTCATGCCGGTATTACCCAAATTGACCTTTTACAATTGACCTTTTGTCCTAATTGACTTCTGCACAATTGACCTTTATATTATTTTAGTTATTTTATATATGTATTGGGTTGGTTTTGGATTATAAATAATATAAGGGGATTGGGTGGAGGGTTGCAGGGTTTTTGGATTGGGTGGGAGGTTGTGGGGGTTTCCCCACATATATTTCCTAATTGACTTTTTAAATTAGATCAATTCTCCCGAGGTCATTTGTATACATCCGCCATGCCTGGTGTCCCCCTATTCTAGGCTGACTCACTGGTTGATGTGCATGGCAATGAAATGAGGCTTCTGACCACCACGATCCCTGTCTCTCATGCAGCGCCTCTCTTTCCTTCGGATCTGCCACCAATGCATCTCTTGCAGCTTGGGCATCACACCAAAGCTCCACTTGGTGACGACTGCTTCCTCTCTGCAGTCTACCACAGGCTTCCACCTTCCCTCGGCTCTGCTTCCCGCTGCATACACTCTGCCTCTGTCTGGTGGTCTTGAGTGCTTCTTCTGCCAATGCCGCATTCCAGTAAGGGTCTGCGCTCCTCCAGAAGTCCGTGGACCTGCTTCCCCAGCTGACACCATCTTCTCTGTTCATGTCAGTTTGAAACCTCCCACCAGGTTAGTTAGTCAAAAAAAGACTACAATGCTCACTACCTGTTTGGAAGTTCTTAATTGCTTTTGCTTGCCTCCTCCTTGTCCCAGTACCTAACTGGTGTAGGTGATTGTGCGAGTCCAAGGGAAAAGGATGCATTGATCTTGTTTACCTCTTCCTCGTCCCTGTACTTAACTGGGGCCGGGGGGGTGTTAGTAGATGAAACACTTAGAAAATGGGGAAGGGAATGGCAATAGCCTACAAAGGCTTGGCAAGGGGAAGATTCCTTATGAAAGGGAAAAGGGGATACCATGTCTCACCTAAGCGTACCTCTCCCCAAGTTATCGTCCCCCCCCAGGTAGTTCTCCCTTGCATATCCAGCCCTAGGACCAGGATCCGGTAGCTTCGGCCTTCCCCTGGCCACCTGGGTGGAGGCATTGCCAGGGAAAGGCGTGAGGATACCATCAGGTTCCTCACAGGTCCCATAGTATTAAGAGTTGTGTTTCTCACCTCGTATGCCTAAAATGATCTCTGTTCGCTCCTCCTACAACCATATTGCTGATTTGCCGATTTCAAGCAACAGTGAAATCTGGGGAAAGGGGTGGGCTGTCCAAATGTCATGTAGCCAGTGACATCCAAAGGGTCCTAACAGGTAAGTATACAGCAGTGGTCGTCGCCCTATAGTTAAGGTGAGTTAGAATTGCATAGGACATTGAAAAATTAATCATGAATAATCTTTGACTCGGGCAACAGATTTGACAAAACTTCTGCAGACAATTTCGTACGAGCCGCCCCCGCCCTTACTGGATAGTTCAAGAAAGATTCTTTAAAAAATAAAAAAGTTATTAAGAAAAATTAAAGGGACTTTTGGCCTAGTCCCCATTCATAATTTTTCCAAAGATAAAAAAGGTCAATGTTTGATCCACGGCACAGCCAAAACCTTTGGATAGATTTCGACCAGGTTTGAAACAACGAAGCATTGACTGGCGACCCTTTCATGGCTTGGGGTTATTCCTCCCAGTTCTTTTTAAAATATATTTGACATAGAAGGGCATGCCCCCTTCTCCAAAAGAGCTATCTCTTCCAGGGTGTTTATAAGTGAAACAGTCACCATTTCTTTTTCTCCACGAGAGAGATTCCTGTGGTCATACCCCAGATTATAGCCCAGGATATCGGAAAATAAAACACAGAAAAAAGCCATTACGCTAGAAGTGAGGGGGTGGGCAGAAGGACACCAAGTGAAATTTGGGAGTTGGAAAGGGACTAGGGATCAAGTTTTCAAGACGAGGCTCAGACATTGCTCAAATATCCTCGGGCATAAACTGGTTTTTCTATGGCTACCCAGCATTTCAACTGAAACTGCGTCACAGAATCGATGAGTGTTGGGGGTACGAGAGAGATCAGGGGAGGTGAGGAGGTTAATCGGGGAGTGAGGGGAGCAGGTACACATGTGAGGGCCCCTTGGTGAGTGTCTAGGAGGACAAAAAAACATTTGTTTCACTGTTTTCCATGATAACTGCGGGTGTAATGACTACAAATAACCAAGGGCATAACCAATTGTATTTCTAGTTCATTGTAAATACAGTCATGGTTATAGATAAAAGTGATGGAAAACATAGCTTTACTGCTACAGTGACGTTGTGGGAGAAAGCTCACTGACACAATGCTATTTTAAAGGACAGAGTGGGTCCGGCCAAAGGGCATGGCTAGTGGGCAGTTTCTGTTTTAAAATATACAGTAGGCATGGCCAAAGTTTGTGGCCACTGGCCATGTCCAAAAGCCATGGCCAGTTGGCTACAAGTGTTTAAATACAGGGGGAACAGTCGAAGGCCATGGCTAGTGGCCAGTTTGTGCTTTTCAAATATATAGTGGGCACGGCCCATTTGTGTTTTCAAATATACCATGGGCACGGACAAAGGCCATGGCCAATGGTGCAGAAAAAAACGACGGAATAACAAAACCCTTGAAATTCAAGGAAAAATCTTTCGGTAAAGTGCAGGTAAGGTGAGTAAACATAACGCAAGAAAACCCTTAAAATTCAGCGTGTTGGGAAACCCAGGATTGGCTTAACTCAGCGTGTTCCTGTTGCAAAGCCCAAGAGCAAATATATATTATAAGACAAGGAATTTAAAATACCAACAACAGGAACGCGCCGAAGGCCATGGCTAGTTGCCTATTAGTGATTTTAAAAATACTGTGGGCACAGCCGAAGGCCGTGCCTACTGGCCATAGCCATGGCTGGTGGCCTGGTAGCGTTCTAAAATATACAGTGGGCACTGTTGAAGGCCATGGCAATGGTGCAGAATAATCTATGGAATAACAAAACCCTTGATATTAAATGAAAAAACTTTAGATAAAGAACAGTTAAGGTGAGAAACCTAACGCAACAAAACCCTTCAAATTCAGCTAAAGCCACATTAACTTCACTCCCCCTGTTGCACAGCTATGACCACAATTATGACATCACAGATGACCTCAAAGGTGACATCACTAATGACATCATCTATGACAGCAATGATTGTTTAACTGATGCCATCAGACATAATATCACTCTAGGTATTTACACATAGTTAGACCACCCTTACGTTTCTACATATGTGATTTTAGCATTTTAGAATAGTTCAAAACAATGAGTACATTGTGTAAAAAAGTAAACTGCTAAACATACATCACTTGTGAAGCTTTCATATGTTGCAGTTTGGTAAAAGATAATATCTGAATTATAAGTATCTAATATTTTACAAATATGTTTACTTTCTTTTAATAGCAATAAGGTACAAAGGTACACTGCCTGAAAGGTTCCTGTTTGTGCCAAATATATATGACATGTTCACTATATTATAATATGTATATGGAGTTACAAAAACATTATTATAGAAATAGAGATACATGATGAACCCCAAATATTTAGTACATTTTAAAATAAACATATGGAAATACTACATTTTATTTATTGTTCAGAAAAATGTGTACACTTATTTTCTAATTGACATGAGAAGTGTTTTAAAACATGGAACAAGTATGTATTAGGATATAAATTTAGGATACATGTGTATTGAAACAGAACTGATTATTACTGCAAATGTATATATGTATTGTAAGGGTGCAGAGGGAGATAGACGAGACGCAGGTGGCATATTGATTTTGGAATAAAGACTTGCATTAATTTCACAGGAAAGAAAAAGGAGACGGGGAAAGGCCTAATTGTCCCTAACTATTTAGAGGGGTTGCCCTGCCTCAACAAAAGAATACCATGGACTCAGTTAGGATGTCCGTCAAACATAAATGTCTGCCGTTCTGTATCTAAGCCTATCTACGTCCCTTACACTCTCAATCTAACTAAAGTAAAAGTTGGTGTCTTCTTAACTCCTGAAGAAGGCCTTCTTCATTCTGGATGCTGACACCAAGGCACAATTCTACTGCAAAAAGGAATATATATATTGTGAGACAGGCATGGTATCAAGAAAAGACACAGAGACAATAGAAGTGCAATTCCAAATAAAACTTTATAAATGGTCAGGATGGTGTAAAGCCTAACTAGTCCTATACTATGGTGGGATATTCCCTGCCTAAAGAAACCTAAGGAAAGTCTTTGTCTGTATATCCAAAATTAAAGTCTGTCTGTGTCAAAACCTGTGCTTGTCCTCACAACTATAACAAAACATGGTGTGGGAATCTTTCTCAACAATCAGAAGTGTTCAAAAGGATGAGCTACTTCCAGCTTTAGTTCTTCTTGAGTTTCAATTAAGATTCAGTTCAAAAGTATTTGATCAAGACAAAGTCCTCCTCTCGTTTGACTCTCAGGCTTCCCTTCCCCAAGACTTTAACATAATATTCCCTTTGGGTTTCTTCTGCTGAATAGTTCAAAAGAAAAATACAGGTCTGATTAACCCTCATTCAGGTTTGCTTCACCAAGTATTTCACATTTCTTTACAGCTTGTTCATTGTTCAGGGATTCCTAGTCTAGGCGCAGTTGTCAGACCACACAGTTCACCCATCACAGGTCATGCAACCATAAGTCTCCCCAAAGCTGTTGGGCCCCTTGTAGACTCTTCTGCCTTGGACTTTCACTTTCCACACTTGTATTCTTTGTAACCCTCTTTGATGCTAGTTCTTGGGTTGTATTATATTGGTGACTCTTTCTCACATTTGCAACTCTAATTGGCTGTCTTTCTGATCTTTGCACACTTAACGCTCACCACAACCCTTCAATCCTTCATATGCCTTTGATTCTGTCCATACGGTTCATAATTGATAGTGCTGGTTGGCATATCTATTAAAGTGTTCATTCACCATTTAGCATATCGTAGTTTATTAATTTGCTAGCTTTCTTTCAGTTCGGCATACATTATAGGTTGCATTTACTTGTGCTTGTTTGAATGGTAACTTTCTTTCAGTTCGGTATTCAATATGGATAGCATTTACTTTTGTTTGTTCAATTAGAGGTTTTCTTTCAGTTCAGTATTCAATATGAGTAGCATTTACTTAAATGCAGGAACTGTTACTTATTTAAAGTACCTTCGAAGCGCACTGGTCTCCTCAGTGTCTCCTGACACTTACTGGCTTTCGCGGCTCCTCCCAGTGGCTCTCCACAAATGGGAAAACCTTGAGTTAATTTGCCAGGCATGTCTCCAGACACAACCCTGCACCTCTGCTCTGCTCCACACGCAGTCCGCATCCCTGTAGTCTTCCGCAGCTCCAGCTGCAAACAGGCTTGGGCGCGGATGGCTTTTCTTTCTCCTCTTCTACCTGGCAGTGCCTGCTGCCCACCTTCACAGTAGAGGGTCCTGCAAAGCTCCTCTGGCAGGTCTCCAGGAATCTTTCCTGACATCGCTGCTACTTAACTTGGTCCCAACACAGCAGATTTTCTTCCCTCTCTCTCCTCTCTCTGTGCCTTTGGACTCCAGCTTTTATACACTTCATCACAGGCTGCAGGTGAAAATGTTTAGATTCATTTGCCTGACCTTGTGTAAGCCTGTTAGTGCGACATGCCTGAACTTCATTACTAAGTGCATGGAGGCCCCTCTTCTTCGTCCCAGTACCAGAGTGGTGTTTACAATAGGATATGTACATAACTCATCTCAGTATTTGATGAGAGATTAGAGGGAAAAACTGGAAAGGACTAACAATATCCCATGAAGACTGATGGAGGTTCAGGTAGGTCAATCATAGTGAAGGGAGGATACCATGTCTTACCTTCAGGCATCCTCTCTCCAAACCCGAAGAACCCTCCGCCCAGGTGATCCTCCCTCTCTTGTCCACACCCAGGTTCGGGATCCAAAATCGATGGCCCTTCCCTTGCCACCTGAACGGAAGATCTGTGGGCAGTAGATGTGGGAGTACCTTGAGGTCTCTCACAATTTACAGTTCAATGTTGAACCAACTTATATATAGCCCAATTCCATGCTCTCCTGGGGGGAACCTCTCTGGTTCCTTTCACAAACTAACGCTCCTCAAATCCTCTGGGGAATTTCTCTCCCCTAATCCGTAGCACTCAAATGATCCTTCCCAGTCCCTTGTCAGGCCTTGTTCACTAACCTACTTGAGCAGGAACAAAGTGTTGTTCCTTACTCCTAGAGACTGTAGGGTTCCAGTAATGTATGCATTATCTAAAGTCCACAAGGACTGTGTGAACCTACCAGGGCACCCTATTGTATCTATGTGTGGTTCATGTCTGGAACCAAGCAGTAAATATTTATACACATTCTTGCAGCCAATAGCCACACCCACTCAGTCCTACATAAAAGAAAATACAGTGGTGATCAATATGGTAGAGGGTCTCCCGTTCAATGACAGCACTAACCTCCTGATCACTCTGGACATTACCTCCTTGTACACCAAAATCCCACAAAGAGAAGCATTGGAGCTGCTGAAGATATCACTGGACAGACGTCCACTCCCACAGAAGATGCCTACCGCGTTTATCTTGGAACTCCTGGAAATTACCCTCTGCAACAATGTCTTTGAATTTGAAAATGACATCTTCATGCAGATCTAAGGACCAGCTATGGGGGCATAATTTGCCCCGAGCTTGGCAAATGCATAAAATATGGTTAACTTTGAGGACTTGAACATCAATGCCAACAATCCCTATAGTCTCAAGATAACTAACTTGGTGAGGTATATAGATGATATTATTTTCATCTGGTCCAATACCAGAGTTGAGTTTGATCTCTTTTTTGACTGGCTTCATCATCATAATAGCAATTTGGCTTTCACAACCCATGTGGAACCCCAGTCTATTGCATTCTTGGATCTTACTATCACACACCAACATGGTCACTATATACTAATCTCTATAAGAAAGAGACTTAGCAAAATATGTTATTATTATACTCTAGTCAACATCCTAGATCACTTAGGGAAAACTTACCCTATGGCCAATTTCTCAGTTTGCAAAGAAATTGTACATAGGTAGGAGACTTCGAAACCCAAGCGAACTTCTTGACTGATAGGCTGAAGCAGATAGGGTACCCACGCATGATTGTCAAATATGCAACCAAACGGCCCAGATTTGCTAACAGGGATGCGTTGTTATCTCAGGAAGGATTGAAACAGGACAAAAATAGGTTAGTTTGTGTTACCACGTTTGGCAACCATACGAACCAAACCCAGAAGATTATTAAGAAACACTGGGCATTAGTCACAGAAACTGGATATACCCAAAAGCCCCCCTTTTTGCACTTAGAAAAGGGTAGAACATACATGATAGACTAGTTCACTCTAATCTTAAACCAGTATGGACCCAAGGGCAGAAAGGCCTTACAGCAGCATGGAATACAGACAGAGATCCCGTTCGGGTACACTACCCATGTGGTAACTGTACTGCATGCCAACTTACAAGTGCCACAAAAGGAGTTTTGTTACAGCAAATTCCGGTGTCAAATTCGCAATTTTACAAATTGCAATACTAGTAATGTAATATACGCCATAAAATGCAAGTGTAAGCTAGCATACATAGGAATGACCACAAGAAAGGCAGCGATATGCATAAACGAATATCGGAGCACGATAAGGAATGGGACCCTCACTGCTCCGCTAGTACAGCATTTCATAGCCCTGAACCATGGGCCAGATGATTTCAGTTGGGTAGTTTTGGACATTGTAAAACCTAATTGTGTGAATTTTTCTACAGTCACACATCTTCTCCGAATGGAACAGGAATGGAATCTTAGACTTGGAACCCATGAGAATGGAGTTCATGTTGAGATTCACTGGCAAGAGGTGATTTGATAGAGGTCTGCCTATTGGCAGGCACCCACGGATTGGTTGACCGTTCCAGGACAATTGTGATGTCACGTGGATTAGCAGGGTGGCTGTGCAGTTTAGTTGTACACACATGCAGTTTTGTTGTGCACACAGACAGAATGAGGCGTTCGCCCATTGGACTTTCCATGTATTCTTTCGTGTCTGCCACCACTTTGTGAAACGACCGCTAGCCATAGTGCTTTCATCTTGCAATAAACCAAGTTGGGTCCACCAAGCTGCAGTTTTGAAAGATGCAGCTTTGTCACAACCCCTATAGTTGCTGGGTCCTGGCACAGTGTAACTTGCTTTTGTCTGTCACCTCAAGAAGGGGTTTTGTCCATGCATTCCATCAATTATGTTTTCAATTTCAGCCCCTTCTACAATCACCACAATCATGGCAGGGCATTTGCATTGGTAGTCTAGCTATTCGGATGAGTTGTGTTGCCTTATCAGTTCAATGATTACAATTACTAGAAGGTTCCTGCAACAGGATTATAGTAGCTCACTGTGCCACTCCAAGATCGAGGGCTTCAGTGTCTGAATGAGGGCCCGGCCTCGCAGAGGCTATGAAGAAAGATGTGCAATGTGGTGACATCCTGCTACCAGGCAAAAACAATGCCTCCTAGCTTACTTGTATCCCATCAGGGATACAGCATTGATGCGCTATCATACGAATGGAGACAGTTGCGGTGTACACAATCGGTAAGGAGCCTCACTGGTACACAGGTTTGGGGGACAATTTCATGCCCCTCCCATAGACTATTTCAAACTTAGTGCCTAACTGTAGGCAAGTGTAGAGTCCACCGTATAGGACCCTTGGAGCCAGTCACTGACATACAAGTCTGTTTTCTTAAAAGCATGAAGGGATTCCGCCTGAGTTGGTGGCCTACAAAGCAATTTGCACAATCGGACCCCTGCATTTTCAGTGACAGTGGGTCCATGCATATTCAGGTGAATTTTTAAAATTTCTGTTTTTATATAGAAATATGTTTTTCTTGCACAATGCCATACCAATAGCATACTTCAACAGGGCTAATGGTTTTTGGCTCTTGTTTTTTTGTGGCATCCAGCGCTCCGGCTGTGGTCTCCAGTTGACAGTGGTTGTTCTATGTGAAGTAGCGTTCTCATATCCTGGACATGGTGCTGTAACCTACATGTAATCTACACAAATGACAGCTATTAACATGGCCACCCTTAGACCCTAGCATTCACAAATGCTACGTTATCTTTTGTCGCCACTAACTTCGCGGGTTGACTATTGAATTCCACCATTAAGGCAAGCAGGCCCCTAGTGGGCTCCAGATGCCTGTGGTTGAACAGCGGCCTGCATTGACCTACAAACTGTAGCACCTGGACAACAGGAGTAACCTTTGACAGGTTGCCCTTGTTGAGAAGTACACCACCATCCCTTGGAGGCCCCTTGCGTTGGTTAGGCATAGGTGCTCCTGCTCTTTTAAGTGACACAGGCTCTATTTTTCCTGTCTTGTCCCTCTTAGTTACCCACACAAGCTTGTTTGGACCAGTTCAAACCAAAGAACATGCACCGAGCCTTGCATTGGACGGGGGGGGGGGCGGGAAGCACTGTCTTAATTGCCTCGCGTGGTGAGTAGCATTTACGTCGACTGTCCCTATCGTTCCATGGAGATATCCACGGGCGCCGTGACAGGACCAGTGGCCTACGGTTCTGGCAATCTTGGTATTGAGTGGCAACATCAACACTAATGTATACTTTTCTTCACGAGTAGATCCCTTGTGAAATACGGGAGGTTTCCTGGCCCCACCCGGTCCCCTGTACCTATCCGGTTCACCAGTGACAGCATGAGATTTACTCCTCAGATTTGACTACCACCTGCTTTTCAACAAGAACTTTCTTTAGTTTTCTGTATCTGCAGCTGTGTCTTCCTGCATTCCTTTGAGCTGGTAGATGGTGCAAGTGGTTTTCCTACACCACCTTCATCCAAGTAGACAGAGCCAGTTTAGCCGAAATGTAAGTAGGCCGCTCTCTTTCAACCAAAGTGTATCAATGAAAAAAGACCCAGCATTAACTGTCAGCTAAAATGTGGCAGATTTGCTCTGTCGTATTGGCATGTTTAAAAATTACTTGGCAATAGATTGCACTATATGAAGTACTGTACTAAGAATTATACTCTGTTGGTCAATTGCAGGCTTTGTGTATGATTAATTGTGTTTATAATTAGGATCTGTATTGTTTCTATACATAACTACGATTTAGATGCTATTACAATTCGGTTCATTTTTGTTGTTTCTTTGTTTTATTTTGGTTGGTGATGTGTGTGGACCAGCAATGAGACTGGTCTAAGGGACATGTACATGTATGTGAATGCGAATGAAAGAACATGAGTTTAGACATGTAGACATGTTAATCTAATCTATTGTACTATGGTGTTGGTGCTCATTTAAGCTTTATTTGTATGCAAATAGTGTTTGTCCTAGGACGGACGTTTAAGAACGAATAAACATTTTGTAATCTACAGAGGAAGTGTATTTACTGATGCCTAAATTGAAACGAAAATGGCAGATGAGTAT
The DNA here is from genome assembly GCF_040938575.1 of Ambystoma mexicanum. Lineage (NCBI taxonomy): Eukaryota > Metazoa > Chordata > Amphibia > Caudata > Ambystomatidae > Ambystoma > Ambystoma mexicanum. The sequence goes on along the minus strand of NC_090932.1, from coordinate 433,105,699 downwards.
TTTTTTGTGTTTATAGCCTGGTTCACTAACTTACCAGACCTCAGGGTAGACTTTTCCAATAGTGTGTCAAGTCTGGTTTCCTCAACTGCCAGACTTGATTTCTACAACTCTCACTCTTAAAGGTTTGTATATTTTATGCTCCAGCCCACTGATTATCAGTCTTCCTGTTTGGAGGTGGGTCCTTGAACCTTATGCATTCCTCTGATGGGCTTTGGCTGCTTTCATCTGGGTCGCAGACCCTGTTCCTTTAGCTTAGTAGAATCCTTGTCCGTTCTTTAGCTAGTGTCCACTTAGAGAGGTGGGGTTTACTCCCCTGCCAGGTACTGTCCCACCTAGGTTCACTATCAATGTTTGTTTCTGCTTGCTCATTTGTTCTCCTATTTCCTTATGTCCTTCGGGATGTTTTTATCTGCTTCACACAGTTCGCATTGTATTTCAGATTCTCTCTCTCACCCCCTTCAGGATGTTTCTAGTTAGTTTACATAGTTTGTATCTATGCCTTCTTTTTCATCACCTTGTAATCTTCGGCTTGTTGTTATAATGTTCACAGCATTTGTTTTATATGGCACAGTATCCCTTTCACCCCTTGGGCTTTTCAGGATGTTCCTATTGGGTTTATAAGGTTTGCAAGTTCATTTTCACAATCTTCCTTAGCTCCCTTAATGCCCTCCTGAGCGGTCTGTCCCTTTCCCTACATTTCGGAACTTTCTGGGAAGTCTCCAGTCTCTTTGGGAGTTGCAATGAAGATTTGCTGCTCCTGCCACGCTCTGCCTTCTCCTTCACACGGCTCCTCAGCTCCAGCATCTCTCTCGTGACTTCGACTGCCTGCGTCTCTGTTCCTGGCTGGTTTTCGCTGGTCTGGCTTCCTGTGCCTCTACCACCGAGTAGGTCTGTCTCGCTAAGACCTTTCAGGTACTTTTGGCAGTCCACATCCCAGCCTTCAGTCTTTCGGGCTCCTCAGATTGGGACCAGCGTCTCTTTCCCTGCTCCTCCAGGGCTAGTTTTTCAAACACTGAATGAGTCCTTCTTCCCTTTTTAACCCCAGCTTGCCCTTTTGGCAGCTCCATCACGAGCGTTGGTTCCGTGGTGGGCATTCCCCTCCTTGATTCATCTGCCTCATCGCATTGCTATTCAATATCAGGTTCGGGAAAGTCTCCCTATTCCTCGTCTCAATCCTTTTAAGTGTGTCCTCTGCTAAACCACAACAAATAGTAGTGTGGGGGACCAGAGGGACTTGAGTGAGGGTTAAGGATGATGGGAACACCAAAGAGGTGCATGAATAAAATGTTCTCCCAGCCTCATTGTTACCAATCCCATGAAGGATTTCCCCTCCCTCTTCCTCGTCTCAGTCCTTTTAAGTGTGTCCTCTGCCAAACCATCACAAATAGTAATGTGAGGGATAAGAGAGACTTGAGTGGGGGTTAAGGAATGTGGGGACACCAAAGAGGTGAATGAATACTGTGTTCTCCCAGGCCCATTGTCACCAATCCCATGAAAGATTTCCCCTCCCATGAGATGCAGCCGCTGAGTACCACCCCCAGGGGACTATCGGGTAGTGGCCACACCTCCCTGGCCTCATGCAAAGGGGCTCCCCCATGGAAGATGTGTCAATGCCCTGGGATTCAACACAGTATTGCAAAGAAACAATGTTTTAAAATTCAACATTTGCTCGGAAACATGTTCATAGATGTATATTTCTTTCTGTGTGTATTTGGCAAATGATTAACATGTTAAAATCGAAATAAAACACATACTGTACAAAGTAAAAACATCTTTTAATAGCATCCAAAGTTTTCAAAGATTGACTTTTGTGTGTATTTCTAACTGAAGATCATACAATAGACTTTAGAAAATTGCCACTTAGAGTATGTTATATTTTCAGCTTAATACCATGTCACTCCATATGTTATTTATGTGTAGTTTTATACAACAATCAGTAGTATAATTTGAAATGATTTTTGGAATCAAATCTTGTATTGGGTAAGTCATAAATGATGTTATGTCTGATGCCACCAGTGATGTTATTAGTGATGTCATTTGTGCTGTCATCATTGTGGTCATAGGCTAAGTTAAGGTGGCTTTAGCTAATTTTCAAGGGTTTTGTTGCATTAAGTGTCTCACCTTAACTGTTCTTTAACTAAAGTTTTTTCATTTAATTTATATAGATAGATAATAGATAGATATATCACTGTATCCCACACAGGGCTTTTTATAGTATAAAAAAATAATATTTTGCTGCAACAGTTTTACGTTGTATGCATTAAAATTCAATGAGTGTCCTCAGCTCCAGTGTGAGTAAAACGCTTGTTTATACATGTTGATCCGTATCCGGTTATAACTGTTCACTCCTTCGTTTGGCTTGTGCATGATAACGCCACCGTTATTGGGCCTCGTTTGTACATAAAAAAAGTGTTCATTGAACAGAGGGGACTGCCAGCATTTGCACTTCCATGCTGTTGCTCTCCCTCCATGCAACTTTCATAATTTCCTAAATGTAGGGGGAAACACGTGAAATTGCCTTAATACCTTTACTCCACTATGTATTGGAAAAAGTGTAAATGCCACGCACAGTTAACAACTGTGCAATGTGTTTACAATGAGTTCCTATGGAATCTGACAGCTTTTAGCAGTTGGTTAAAAAATGAGTTCTTTAAGAATCCCATTGGTTTAACGCCAACATGAAACTGACATGCAGGTGTTAAAACCAAACGTTTCCCATGTCCCCACTCTGCCTGCAAATATGATGGAAATATGCCAGATCGGGAAAAAAGATGGTCAGACAGGCTTTATCATTGTTTACAATCACGAGGACTGGAAAATGAGCCTTCAATATTGTGACATCAGACTAACATGAAACCACAGACAAAATCTCAATGCCTTTACAAATTACAAAAACAAGGTTTTTCAACAAAACAATTTAGGCATGTATGGATGTTCATGCTACCAAGAAAACACATGCCATCCGTGATGAACTCGTCTATTTATGGTATTTAGCTAATTCTGACAGCTTTCAGTAGACTTTATCTATTTGTTTCGACCTAAATGCCCAAGGTGCAATATATTCTTTACAAATAAAAGCCAGAACTGACTGATGACGCCACACATGAAATGTGGCCACTTGTCAACTAGGCCCATGTTATGTCTGTGCAGACATAATACGGCAATAAAGTACCCCCAACCACAAACCCCCTATGCGCTTGCCCATAAATCAGCCAGATTCATATTTCTGAAATGTGCCAGTCCACGAGAAATGCTGTGAAGATTGCCTCCTGGTGTGAAATACTCTGGGGGCTGATTAGTGATTCAGCTGTTTGTAAAGGTCAGATGTCAGGAACTGGATTATTAGAAGAGTCTCCTAGATTCAGATTACACTGTCAAGCAGGTCTGTAGAAAAGTATGGTTATGCAATCATTTGAGCTACATCAGGTAATTCGTCCATAAAGTGTAAAAAAGGAATTTACTTCATGTTCACCCTAATTCCCATAATCGGTCAATCGGAGCATATGTGCTTCAAATGTGACAGGGAATAAAAGAAACAAGGTCTCCCCAAAGGTCTCCCCTTATTAAATGCCAACTGCAGCTCATATGTCCAGCAACATCCATTACAAGCCCAGGAACAGGCTTCTATAGTCAGATGTTTTCATTGTATGCCAGAAGCAGCCTCAAATGCCCAGATATTGTCATGGTATGCCATGAAATCTATATGTGCCCATGTATAGGGGGCACATGCCGAGGTCAGGGTTTACATTGAGAAAACTGCCTCAATGCACAGTTGATTCAACAAATAGTGCTGCTATTTGGTGTTTAAGTAACATGAACTGAACACAGTATTATTGCACAATGTCTACTTTTTATTGGTGTTGTTGAAAAATGCAGAACAGACATAAAAGAAAGAAAACCACTGTTATGGAACCAAGATTGAGCACAATAATGAATTAATTGCAACATGAAATAGGGTGTGTGCTGTGGTTAGAATTGGACAACATTGACCACAAATATCGTGAGAACCTGCTGCCTTTCCAGACTTGGAATGGACGTCACAATGTCATTGCAATGTCTTTGTACGTACTTAGGGCGATTAAGATGAATAAATATCTTCTGTTCAATAAAGAAAACATGCACAAATTCCTAAAACCAGTCCTGAAAACAGGGAGGGGCGCTGCTTTTCCAGGACCCGAGTATTACAATATGAACAATAGCTTTTTCTTTGATGATTATTATAGTGTTATAGACGGGGTGAGGGGTCATTATGGCTGTATAATTACCTGCTACAAGTTGGGGAAGGGTCATCATCCCAAGCGACAATGACCCTTTCTGAGTTCTCTAAGGCTATTAACACATTATGGTAATAGATATATATGTTTTGGAGTTTTGTTGTGAAGTAGAAATGTAACTTTAATAGTGAGTAAAGAAAATAGACTTGTTTAATAAATGAAATGTGTATTTAGGGTTTAAGAGTATAAAGCATCTGGTGTCATATACAAGTGCAAGGTTGTTCTATAAGAAAGCAAAAGAATTTTCCCACGCTTTCTCTTTCATGTATTAAAGAGGATGTTGCAGCAAAGAAAAGCTCCCTCAGAGAAGAAGCGCCTTAGTGAGAAAAAATCTTGCTTGGAAATTGCGTTGTTGTTTTCCTGTTTGCTTTTGAAGACAAGAGGCTCAGAATGCAGTCAATAACAGCAGTTTTTGACTGCACTCTGAACACTCTGAGTGGCTGAGAGCAGGTCAATAATAATCTCCATGTGCCAATAAAGCATCTCCACTGACCAGAACAATGCCATATTACTACCAAGCAGCACAAGTTAGCTTCCAATTGTAAACAAACTGTATTCTAAAAGTGTGCTAATGATGGGTAATCAATGAAATCAAAAGAACATGTGTTGCATCCCCGCATCACGATCCCCAGAATGTGTGGGGCAGGCACACCCATTTACCAAACATTGGTTCAGACATTTTGGTGTAAGATACATCCAAAAAACGGCCTAACGCTAATGGGTTTTATACATGTTTCAAAGCCATTAGTATCCTTCTAGACGTTTTAAAGATACACCCAATTTCCCTGGAATATTCAAAGATTCAAAGTGGAAGACTCTTCCTACTAATGTTCTATCTCACTGCCCATTATGATTTTATATCAACAACTTTTTTTTCCACAGAGCTAAGACTAGTTTCACGTAGAGAAATTGGTTATTTGTAATGTGCTTAATACCCAGAGATTTCTAAGTGCGGACCTGGGGATCGAACCTGTGGTGCTCCGCATTGTTTTGATACCTAAGCGACCACGTGTCCCCTGAGCTATCCTCTCGAGGGTGAAAACGCAAGGGTTAACAGTGGACACCGATGTCTGGTATTTGCTTCAATGTTAAAATAGTACATTCTGAAATCTCTGATAATAATTCTAAACCTCAAAACAGTGTATAAAGACTGAACTAATTAAAGAAAACATAATGGAATGTCCATTTTCCATTTGACCTGCATGAGGCACTCTCAGCTGAACCTATTGACAGCTTTGAAGACATTCAAGAGTATCAGGGCTGCTGGCATCCCATGTAGATAGCACTATTGATTAGTACTAAAGTGGTATTACTATGGTACTAATCACTTACACTCCTAAAATGATCCTCCTTGTGCTAGAGTATTGTTGCACACCTAGGGCCTCATTACAGGGATGGCGGTAAGGATTTACCGGTACTGGTAAAATACTGGTACCGGTAAATCCTTACCGCCTTACTACGAGGTCCCTTTGCGGGTTGGGGGATTTAACGCCTGCTTTTTGCAGGCGTTAAAAACCAACCCACAAAAGGACCCAGGGAGCTAATTACGGTACCGCAATTTGCGGTACCGTAATTAGCGCCTTCCCCATTCCCATTGAGCCCTATGGGGCAGGAATGGGGAAGGGCAATGGTGGAAGGGGGAATTACCGCCCCGCCAACCTTGGAATGGGGCGTTAATTCCCCTTTCCGCCAAGGCGGTGCGGGTATTTTACCGGCATGAACCATGGCGCTAATAGCGCCATGGTTCTCCGCCATCCATGTAATGAGGCCCCTAATGTTTTTCTTAAGTTTCTAGAATCCTGATTTCGTTGAATGGCTGCACTGGGAATGTACGGCCCAACCTGTAGGAGCTCTTATCAATCATTGCAAGGCTTAACACAAGCCCTCTTGTGGCAAAAACATTTCCACACCCAAATAAAACAAGTCTTACTTAAATTATTTCACAATGTATTCAAGTGCATTGGCTATTTTTAGTCACTGCAACATAATATATCCAGCTCTAATTAAAACACCTATTTGATGTCTTTACACATGTATAATAAATGTTCAGCATCCAATTTAACATCTTTGAATACATGATATACATACTTCATGCCTAGACGTGTTTTGCTTAGAGAATGCAACTAATCTCATGTGGCCTCTATTGAGCTTCTTCCAGGCCAAATGAAAATTACGTTATACAGTCACTACTCCTATTCATCAACCCACAATAATTAAGCAATAAGCCCTGAGACGCGGGGGCATTACTGAGTCAGGTAATGCCCCGGGGCCTTCAGTAAGGCCCTTGCAGGCCCCGGGGCATTACCTGACTCGGTAATATCCCTGCTGCGAGGGGCTTAATGCTATTAGTACCCTGGCCCACGAAGCAGGGTTTCGGAACAGAACATTTTTTTAAAAAACAAATGTCAAAGAAAATGGCTGCTGGGGAAGGGAAAACGAAGTCCGTTTTCCCTTTCCATGGCGGCCATCAGGAGCAGATGTTCTGGGAACATAAGTGTTCCCAGCGCGTTTGCCCCCGAAAAAGGAAATATCGGAAGGTAAGTGGGGTTGGGAGGGTGGGGAGAAAAAAAAACATACCTGAATACTCGACGGGATTCTGATGTTTATTTGCGCCCACTCCAACCAAGATCTCATCTTTTCAGAGTACCATGGCCCATAATGCACAGCATCATATGCTCTACTGCTGGAAGTTTCAATTCCACTTAAGCATCCCCCACTGGCACGCAGGCTCATTGTGTGTACTGCACCTATGTTTTCGCTACCTCTTTTTCAAATGATTAGTGACCATCACGGTGCCAACTAGAGAGTTAACTTTTGGCAAAATCCCTCCTAAATCTTTTTCTTTAGCACAGAAGCGGATTTATGAGTGAGGTTACCAAACAGAGAAGACTCAGCTCTAGTTGATGAGTGCTGTAGCAGTTCAAGCTCGAAAAATCAGCACTTCCGTTACTAACCATAAACAACAACAAAAACTGCCATGAGTGCAAAGGATGAGGTTTTCCCTTTATGGGCCAAGTATGCGGCTTCAAGAGGACCACTTTGTGCTCAGAGCAGTTCTCCCACCTCCTACCACTGCCACATCCAGAAAGTTGTGCATGCGCAACATACAAGAACGCTGCTTTCACAGCCATTCATACTGATTGTATTCACAGTGCCCACACTGCCATCGCACTACCCCCAAAATAACGTACAGCAATAAACAGTGACTCATTGTGTGACCAACGTAATCACTACCACTGCACCATCTTCAGTATCTGAAGTTAAGTCCTAAAATGTGATCGATTTGGAGAGGTTCTTATGTGAGCGGAAAGTCTTTTATCGTTGCTAGCAATGTCAGACAGTTGGTCAACTACTTTAAATGAATGTTTCCCGAATCAGATGCGTTTGTTTTTGGACATTTCGACTACCATTGAGGGGATTATTCTCGTTGTACATCTACTGCTGAACAAAGTGACTTTATTGGTGAAGTAGGTGTAGTGTCTGGGTGTATTGTGCAGAGGTTAAATTGATGAAGCCAAACGAAGAGGAATTTGCATAAATTAAGTAGAGTGATTACAAGAACAGATTTTAAGTGGGTAGTGGGTTCAAAGGCTAAATAAGCACACACGTGGTGAAAGTCTGCCAATAAGAAAGCTCAGATCACAACATTGGTTCATGTCACTGTTCCACGCTTTCTATTGGGCAAGGTCCCTAAAGCTTTTGTTTTTCTTATTTTATCCTCATCTTCCTTGCTCCCTCCCAAAGTTGCTCCTATTCCACTTGTTCCGTGTTTTCCTCGATTGCATTCCCAAGCCCCCCCCCAAGCCCCGGTCGAAATGAAAAGGGTTTATTTATTTTAAAGTGCCCTTCCATTTCGTATGCTAGGCATGTTGAGTGTATTTTTGCTGTTGTTGGGGAAATAGACCTTCATGTGCGAAAATGGATTTTCCAAAGTGAAAAGTGATGTTCATATGTAGGAAGCTTGCGAGGCCCAGCACCGCCGTAGTCTCGCGAGATCCTTGACGGAGGTGCGCTCAGCCGAGCGAAGCGGCAAAAGAGACAAGGTGCGGCACCAGAGACACAGAGAAGATGTGCTCCTGGCGATCCTCCTGAATGTAGGCCCAAAGAGTGCCACCAACCTCTGAGTTCAGCACTGGGGCCACATGTTCTGTATCCTTGCTCTTAAGGGGGCCCATGAACAATATATAGGGCCTCATTACGATCCCGGCGCTAAACCATGGTGCTATTAGCACCATGGTCCATGCCGGGGTCCGCCATGGTGAATGGCGGAATTACCGCCCTATTCCAAGGTTCTCGGGGCGGTAATTCCCCATTCACCATGGGCCCTTCCCCATTCCCATTTTTGGCCCATAGGATGCAATGGTGACCCCTGTTTACAGCATACATGGAGGCGATAGGAGGTGCAGGGTATACAGCAGCGAGATGCAGAGCGATGTTATTGAATGCTGCAGGCTGACTCCTGAAGCAGCTGCAGATGAGAACAACAATGTGTACAAGGAGGCTGTAAGGAGAATTGTGAAGCGATAAGCAAGCAAGGAAAACACAGTGCTGCACAGAATACGATTCTATGGTCACAAACAAGAAGCGTCAGAACCTGTGGACAATTATTTAACCAAGTTGTGCGAACTAGCTGCACTGTGGAACTTAGGCAATAATGCAGAAGGAATGATCTGCGACATGTTGATGGTCAACACCAACAGAAGGAAAGTGCAGGACAAGTTCATCTTGGAGAAGGAACTTCAGCTAGATAAGGCCATAGATATACAGAGGGCCATAGAAGAGACTGCAGGGCTACAGAAAGAGTTTGCTGGCAGTTCTGTCCCAGCAGAGGTCCAAGCAATCACGTTCAGAAAAAGAAAAGAGAAGTAAGTGGCTGATGCAAGAGAAAGAAAATGGGGAACAAAGGAACTGCTAAAGTGTCACAGATGCACCAGTATGAAACACTTGCCAATGACAGAGAATGTCCGGCAAGGGATAAGGAGTGTTCTGTGTGTAAGAAAATCAGTCATTTTACATTGTTTTGCAAGTGGTGCAACAAAAAAGTGATGACCGTTCATGCAGAACACAACGTGGAAGCCGAATCCTATTTGAAAGAAGAAGGGAGACCCATTGTGTTGATAGGGAACAGCTCAAGAGCCAGAAGGCAGAAGCCCCATTGCGTGATCAGAGTGAACGGAATGGGGACAAGAGGGATGGCTGAATCAGGCTCTGACTTGACCATATTACCACTACACACGTACAAGGATACAAGGAAATGATGGGAACCGACAGAGATGAAGTACCGTATTTGGAGGCATGTCAGTGAACCTGTTAGTGTACATTAATGTAGTTGTAGAGTTCAAAGGAAGAGAAACCACGACAAAAGAATACTTGTCCAAAGAAGGTCCAGTGGTCCTAGGATGGGACGACCAAGCCAAACTCAAAATCAACTAGATCCCAGCACAGAGGATCAGGTTTTGGAAGTTAACACAGGAGGAGTGCCGGTGGTGAAAGAAGACTTCCCCACATTTTTTTCAGAAGGGCCAGGGATAATCAAGACGTTTGTGCACAGAATAATGCTCAAGGCAAACGCTGTCCCTGCCAAGCATAAAGTATGGCCGGTACCAGCGATCACCAGGCACATACTCAAAAGCAAACTCAACAAAATTGTGAAAGAGGGCACCATCGAAGAAGTGGAAGCCTCAGAGTGGCTGAGGCCAGTTGTGCTGATCAAAAATCAAAACTCAAAGGATTTGAGAGTATGCATAGACCTTCACAGCCTCAACCTGGAGGTCATTTCAGATAGCGACCCCCTTCCCAGCATTAATTAACTGATCCTCATGATGAAGGAAGCCAAAGTGTGTTCAAAGCTGGATATGTGGGATGCATATCATCAAATTCATCTTCACAAAGAGTCCATGCTCTTCACAGCGGTCATCATCCCGTTTGGCATGTACCAGTTTACCAAGATGCCCTTCGGCCTGTCATCAGCAGCCTCGGCATTTCAGCGAATGATGAACTCATTAGCGAGACATAGGAAACGTCTCCTATTTCCAGGATGATATTCTGGTGTATGCCGAGGGTGAGCACATGCATGATGTCACATTGAGAAAAATCCTCACCAGGCTACAGGACGCTGGGTAAATCTGCAATACGAGAAGTGTGCCTTGAAAGCACAAGAAGTCAAACACCTAGGGTACAAGATTTCCACCTGAGGAATGAGCCCCAAACAAAACTTTGTGCAAGCATTGTCAAAGCTCCAGAGCCTGCCAACAAGGATGTAGTAAGATCATTTCTGGGGCTTGCAGAATATTGTGCCAAGTTAATCCCGAAATTTTCAGAAGTCACTGCACCACTGAGAGACCTGCTAAAAAGGGAACCGAGTTTGCCTCGTCCGAAGCTCAAAGTGAGGCTTTAGAAAGCATAAAAGGATGGATAGTGGAAGCACCATGCCTACTGCCATTCAATCCTGCATGGGATTGTAGAGGAGGTCTCAGACATGGCCTGAACCCCAGCCCCCCATTTTGAGGTACCAGGAACGTACTTGCCGAGATACGTGATGTATGAGGAGCAAATGAACCAACAGAGAGCTGCACCAGGACTCTGCCCAGTGCCCATCAGAAGAGCTATACCTGTTGAAGTGCCCATAACCAGACAACCATGGGCAGCCCGGTACCCACTGAGAAAACCGTACCAGCAGTTAACACGAAATGAAGACTACTTGCAAACTGTCCCCGAAGAGACCCAAAGAGCTTTAATGGAAGGCATGTGGTGACGACACACGTGCCCGGACAGACTCACAGATGAACGAAACGACGGGCAAAGGATGACACACAAGCCGAAAAGTTATGAATAAAGGTGTGACAGACTTAAAAGAAGAAACAACGTTGCAGTACAAAGAACATAACCATAAAGGAAGGATGAAAATACGCAACTGACTAAATGCATGTAAATAAGCTTGGAACACAAGAAGCCAAGAAAACAGTACTGCTTGCAATGCTTGGTAGAAGAATAGAGCGGCAAGTGCCAATTATATATCCACCTCAATAAAGCACACTATACAAGTGCGTCTCCAATTTTGTAAAAACAGAATTAAGCCCAGGCTGCAAAGGGTAAAACAGGCCGAGATTCATATTCCAGCTAAAGCCAGATTGGAAGAGCTGAATCGAAACTCAGTAAGAAGCAGCTCATGCCTGGGAATTCGAGGTCAACCTAAGGAAGGGAGGAGAGCGGCAACTTCGAAGAATCGAAACTTCAGAGCGTAGCAGCCAGCCAGTGAAGGTTGAGATAAGGAGGCCCCAGGCAGGTGGCGAGGCTAAGTAAGAATTAAATACACGAAAAGAAGGAAAATGAAGCAGATTCACGGTGAACAAACACGTGACCAGCCAAGCGCGAAGAGGTACCAACGTCTGATGTTACCCAGAACTCGAGGATGCCATACATTTTTCCTGATAAGAAGCTACAGGTTCGAAGCCATCCTCAGCCAACTAATTGACACATAGCCCTAAAGTACTGATTGATGGAAGGGAGGCAGGGTGAATCTTGGGGCACAAGGCACCTGGGTGTCCATTCTGCATGCTGCTAATTAAAGTGGAGATTTATGTCTAGGGGTGTAACCCACCCAATCACAATGGACTAAATAATCTAGGGTCCTATAGCTAGCAGAACCAATAAGATGTGGTACTCGTAGTGACGGCTATCACGAGTGATGTAGAGGGATGGGCGTAGACGCCCACCCGATAAGAGTTATCCAATCCTCATGCTCTGTTACCATATACAGATATAACACCTATACTTAAGTTACCTTTCCCGACCAATAGAATTGCATGACACGTTTTGAGTGTTACACGTCAATGATGACGAGTTTTGCCTTTAAGAATTGCTGTCTGAATGAAGAATTGGAAGTTGAAGTGAGACAGGCGATCGCATCACTGATGATTTCCATTTGTTTCCCCGTTTTTGTACTTGTCATTAAACGGACTTCCCTTTGCCAAACCATTGATTTGTCCTTATTGATTTGTGTTGGAGTAAGAGAATCCTGCACCCCATCCTCCTCAAGGTGCTGCTATCTCATCTTAAAAGTACTTGAGGGTGAGCTCTGATCCCATGGGCCCGTCAGAGGTCGCTCCGCCCTCAGTACACTTGGTAGCGGTGAGGATGGTTTTGACCATCAACTAGTGAATATTGATTATTGATAAGACACCTATTGACCGTCGACACGTAGTAACTCTAGGTCTTCGGCAATATCACAAGTCCTTCGCCATTTGGCTGAGTAGAGTGAGAAGCTTCCCGTGGACAATGATAGTGTAAGTCCATAAAAAACTGCAGTGGGTCTGAAGGAACCTGCCTTACAGAGCATAACCCTTCTCATTCCTACGGGCAGCCGATCGGACGAAAAGACTGAAGCAGGCAGTAAAAGAAGGTGCGGTGATCCCGAAGATCCAGAGAGGAACCATGCGAGCAGTGAGTGAACCGAAAAATTCAATACTTTGGCAAATGTCTTATGGGCATTAGAACAAGTAAGGGAAAGGTAACAGAGGGTGGCAAAGAAAACAAAATAGTTAGAAGTAGAGAAGACTGTATATATATATAATTGGATAATGACTCAAGTATAATTGGGAAATCACAGTTTACCCGGATAGACACCCGAGAGAAAACAGAGGGTACCGGGATAGTCACCGGAGAGAAAAACATGGGATACCAGGGAGGATACCTGAGATAAAAGTGAGAGGATTCGCCTTGTTCCTGCACTTTAATATAGCGGTCAGAAGAAACGTGAACTCAGAGCCCACAGAATAGGAGATGATTAGGATACGACCACGTTTAAAGAAGTCGTTAAGGGAGTTCGTTTACACCCCAATGTCGGGGTATTGATTAGAAGGAAGAGATATTTGTGTCCAGCTGGTGTCTGTCTACTCTGTCAAGTGTCTGTTGTATGTGTTCTGTTGTATGTCACATGTAAAGAATTTTGTAATCATTGATTGTTTGAAACGAAGTTTGGGTTTTGCGAGATTCTGTAATTGAGGGGGAATCGCACCTGAATTGATGTTCTTGAGTAAATTGATGATATAGAATTTTGGCGGGAAAAGATTGTATTGGAGCTTGCAGTATTTGGTGCTCGCTCATATTGTTGGGAGTGGTGAAATTGCATGAAAGTATTGCTAGAACCAGAGTACAAGCATGCAAGAGATTACCCCACTTGCCCACTTATGTAAGCAACTACCTAAACATGCACCCAAGCTTAGGAAATATAGCACCGAGTGTGTTAAGGGTACCTCCCACAAGATTTTTATGCCGTGGCCACAGAAGGGATCCTTATCTAAAGCCGTTTTACAGCATATGACGACTTATCTACATGCCATATATACAGGTAGAAAACTAGAGAAACACCTCGCTGTTCTAGAACTTTGGAAAATGTTCGAACAGTCAAAGGAGGAAGAACCGCCTGCTGACTGGATATTAAACATATGCACGGAGGGGGGTGAGACGCCTACCGCGCCACCAGCCCCGCCTGAGCCAGAGATCGAGGGAAGTAAGTCAGAGGGACTCTACCCGCTAAGAGAACTCAAGGCAGCCACAGGGTACAGCAACCCTGCATATGAGTCACCTACGTACAGTAGTGACAAAATCAAGGGGGAGGATCAGGAGGGACAAGGAGAGATGCGATGATGAAAGGAAGGACCAGGCACACATTAGTGCACTTCTCGATAAAGAGAGAGAGGGAAAGAAGTGGAAAGGAAGTGAAGACAGAACTGATGAGATAGCATTCGCAAAAGACGAATGGATGGGAGGACAGATATTGTTGAAACTCGATGGGAAGGGAATTGATGATGTGAGACCGAGAGAGAAGTCTGATGAGACACAAAGAAGGGAGAAAGAAAAGGATAAGGAAATAAGGGGCGAGAGAATAAAAAGGAAAGATAGGCGAGAACAGCTATATCGCGAAGAGCAAGAAAGACCGCTCAGTCGCAAACAGAGTGCAACCTATGACCAGTACAGACAGAACCTGCAAAGGTTGGAAGAAGAGCAAAGAGTACGTGAAAAGAGAATAAAGAGACGGGAAGATGAGGAAGTTAGAAAGGCAAATGGACATAGAAATGAAAGGAGAAGGGAAGAGGATAAGACTAGAGAAGAAGCGAGGAAGTGCAAGGAAGTCGATGATGATATAGAACATAAGCATAGACAGAGGGCACGGGATCTCAAATATTTGGAGCGGGAAGTTAAAAAACCCAATCCTGTTGTAGAATGGGAAGACATTGAAGAATTCTTTCCTGCGTACGACACAGTACCAGGCACAAGTGGGGCGAATAACGAAGATGACTTCGACACCAGAAGCATCGGGGAAACGATCGATAAAATATATGATGAAATGGGGTTGGAGCCAACATCCCATGGGGGAAGGGAAGATGAGCGCTTGGAAAGCACGCAGCTGTATGACACAGAGGATGTCACCCGAAGTAGTGGGAGCAGGAGACTGTCCCTGGACAGGCTAGAAATTAGTAAGAACAACGAAGATGCAAGGAGTTGCGTGAATTGGGAACAATCAGTGTCCGACTCCGGGGAGGAGACGGAGGACGAGACAAATGAAGAAGGGAGACGGCACGGAAAGCGGCTCACAAGGGACAAAGGGGTACGATGGTCAGGCGCTAGCAAGTCCGCACCCAGGACATCGGAGTCTGCCGTGCAGTCTGACCGACATGTAGGAACACCCCACGGTCAGAGGGGGGTGTCAGCACCTGCCTATGTAGACAGATTGAGGACATTGCCAGGTAGGCGGCGATGCGAGAATGTTACCCCGGCGATAGACATGAGAGCCATGGGGAAAGAGAAGGAAGACTGCACATTCCAATTCACGCTGCTAGAAAAAGGGGGAGTAAGACTACAATATATTCCATGGCCACACATGGATCGAGAGAACCTGAAAAACAAGCTTCCAATGCTGACATCCAGAGCCGGGAATTGTATACACGAGTTCGAAAATATGACAGGGGGTGTCAAGTTAGCTATAGGGGACATTAAGGGCCTCCTAATCGCTATACTTAGTGAGAGAGCAGACAATGTGTGGAAACGGGCAGGGTACCCTGGTGTAACCATAATTAACACTACCCAGCACCATTTAATAACTGTAGAGCAGCAGTGTGGAAAGCGCTACGAGTGCTGTACCCAGACACTTCTGATATGGGAGCTATAATGACACGAAAAATGAAGGAGTCAGAAGATCTGTTGATTTATATCCAGAATTTCCAAGACAAGTGGGTGCTCGAAACGCATGAATCTTGGACGAAATCTATCCCTGTATTCTACCATATATTGTGCCAAGGGTTACCAGAACCGGTGCAGAAACAGCTCAAGAAATTGGTAGGAGTAGAAGCTAAACCGTGGGCCGAAATACAGTTGACTTTTGCACATTACTGTAGATTGTTGCAAGAAAAGAATCGAAAAAAGGAGGCAACTCGTAAGGGTGAGGAAGCGAAGCTGGTGCAAAAGAAACTATCAAAGTATGCTCTCGAGGGAGCCATGCTGACAAGCCCAGCTGAACCGAATGTACAACAGGTGACTAACCCGCCGCAGAACAACCAGGGTAATGCAAGATTTTACCCGAGGGGAAAGGGGATTTAGAGGAAGAGTATGGCAGAGTAATCAGGGAGGGTTTCAAAGTAATCAGGGAGGTTTCCAGAATAACCAAGGAGGCTTTCAAAACGTGCAGATGGGCAATCCAGATATGTCGAATGGACAAATAGCCCAACCGCCGCCAGTGTGTTGGCTGTGTGGAATGACAGGGCATGTCGCGCGCTCGTGCCGAAGCCAAGGCACGTGGCAAAATGGACAAGGAATGGGAGCCGGCATGGTGAATCCGACTGCTATCCCACAACAGGGCGGTGTACAGAATCACACAGCGCAGCAGCAACACCAGGCTTGCAGCAAAATGCACAGCAAGGGGTTCAACCCCCGAACATAGGGAACCTGCCACAAGGGCAATCCCAGCAGGCACCACCGCAAATATCTCAGGGCACAAACTCCGGAAGGGGAGGCAACCCTGGGAATGGAGAAAATCCACAAGTATACAGTGGACCAAACTTATATATGAACTAGGACAGCTCACTCGGAACCCTGATGGGCTCTATCCTATCAGTGACACCAGACCCTAACAGGGAACCAGGGGTGAATGTCACCATAGCGGGGAAAGAATATTCCTTCTTATTCGACACGGGTGCAACACGCTCGTGCATACAGGAGGGCAAGTTTTCCTTGTCCGGCGAGGCCATAGACACTCAGAGTTTTACAGGAGCTTTCAGTCGAATATCCCTTTACAGATGCACTCCCAGTCTCTGTAGGAGAGTGCAAAATGAATGTACCTTTATTATATTCGCGTCAGACCTCAGTAAACATTTTGGGTTAAGACTTAATGACAAAGTTGAATATGACAATATCGTTCACGGAGGAGGGCATAGTATGCTCCACTCCAGGAATGCATTATTCAAAGTTGTGCGAAATAATCAGACCATACTCAGGACAAATAGCCATGAGGGCCGTGCCTCTAGAGCCTGAGGTCTTCGCATATGGCATACGTGTGCTTATGGCGGGATTGCCAGGCCTTGCAGATAGGACCATGAGAACCCCTGACGAGTTTCTATTCAGACCAAGAATACCTATGCATGATGAAGGGGGACAAGTATTTCCCTTGACGAGACGATACATATTGCAGCAGTACGAGGGAAAGCATCAGTGGTCGAAGGGTACGATGACGAAGGCAGGAAATGGTGTGCGATAATTGCCACTGAAGAAGGGTATCGAGTGACTGATGTCACTGATGATGATCTGTTAGAAGAACAACCTGACTTAGAAGAGACGAGGGTGGAAATAAGTCTCATATTCGGGGTCAAAATGATCAAACGAGAAGTGCCTCAGAGAATGATGTTGGCACTGAAGCATCCGTAAAATTTTGATAACGACATGGCCCAAGTGCCTGTCTCAGTATGGACTACAGGACCCTTTGATGTAGGCTTCCTGTAGGGGTTAGGGGAAGTGAAAATTAAACTGAAACAAGGAACAATTTTACCAGGAGCACGAAAATATCCCATGTCCAGAGAAGCGGAGGAAGGGATCGCGAAGACAATTTCCGCCATGATGGATCAGGGCATCCTAGTGACATCAGAATCACCTTGTAACAGTGATTTACCCCGTCAAGAAATCAAAGGGAGGGTCTTGCCGTTTAATCCAAGATTTAAGAGCATTAAATGATATTGTTGAAGCCGAGTTCCATCTAGTCCCTAATCCATCTACGATCCTGTGTAACATACTGATCGAGGTGAAATATTTTACGGTAATTGACTTGAAAAATTCATTTTTCTCAATCCCGTTGCACCGTGACTCACAAGATCTAACGTCATTTACTTTCAGACAAATCTGTCTGATAAGCACGAGGTTGCCACAGGGGTATTGTGAATCCCCCTCCATTTTCAACAGAGTCCTGCAAATGGACCTAAGCAATATTGCAGTAGACAGTGTTGTTTTGCAGTATGTGGATGACTTTCTGATCTGCAGCACCAATGAAGAGCAATGCAGGCGCGATCCTGTCCAGCTACTGACTATACTGGCTGAGAAAGAATATAAGGTTGACAGGAAAAATTGCAATACTGTCAACAAGAGGTTCTGTACATAGGCCAGTTAATTTTCGCATGAGGGGAAAAAGGTAACCCCAGAAAGGGCTGAAGCTATCATGAACACGGCTCAGCCACTCACGATAAAGCAAATGCAGAGCTTCCTAGGCCTGTGCAATTATGTTAGATTATGGGTCTTCGATTACAGCTCGTATACCAAGCCCTTGCTCCAGGCCCTAAAAAAGGCCTAGGCGACAAAGGAAAACATTGAATGGACTGAGGCAATGGAAAAGGGGTTTACAGAACTCAAGAGAGTGATTTGCACGGCTCCAGTTCTTGGAATTCCTAATTATGCAGAGGAATTCTACCTGTTCTCGCACACGAATGGCAATTTTATGACAGCAGTGCTCGCCCAAAGAACCTCGTTGGGGTATAAGCCCCTGGCGTATTACAGTAGGAATGTGGACCCAGTAATGAGAGGCCAGTTCCCATGCAAACAAATCTTAGCTGTCGCAGCATTCACCATAGAGAAAGCGACAAGCGACAACCATTGTGATGGGATGTTCTATGACGTTATATGTCGATCACTCATTATTTGCCATCTTAGAGAAACCAAAGGGTACTTTGACATCTCAAAGGGTCTCTGCCTATGAGGTGATCATATCTAATCCATCGATCAAAATAGTTCGATGTAAAACAAAACTTAAACTTAAACTTAGACTTAAAAGAAGAAACAAGGTTGCAGTACAAAGAACATAACCATGGAGGAAGGATGAAAATACGCAACTGACTAAATGCATGTAAATAAGCTTGGAACGCAAGAAGCCAAGAAAACAGTACTGCTTGCAATGCTTGGTAGAAGAATAGAGCGGCAAGCGCCAATTATATATCTACCTCAATAAAGCACACTATACAAGTGCGACTCCAATTTTGTAAAAACAGAATTAAGCCCAGGCTGCAAGGGGTAAAACAGGCCGAGATTCATATTCCAGCTAAAGCCAGATTGGAAGAGCGAAATCGAAACTCAGTAAGAAGCCGCTCATGCCTGGGAATTTGAGGTCAACCTAAGGAAGGGAGGAGAGCGGCAACTTCGAAGAATCGAAACTTCAGAGCATAGCAGCCAGCCAGTGAAGGTCGAGATAAGGAGTCCCCAGGTAGGTGGCAAGGCTAAGGAAGAATTAAATACATGAAAAGAAGGAAAATGAAGCAGATTCACGGTGAACAAACACGTGACCAGCCAAGCGCGAAGAGGTACCAACGTCTGATGTCACCCAGAACCTGAGGATGCCATAACTTTTCCTGATAAGAAGCTACAGTTTCGAGGCCATTCTCAGCCAACTAATTGATACATAGCCCTAAAGCACTGATTGATGGAAGGGAGGCAGGTTGAATCTTGGGGCACAAGGCACCTGGGTGTCCATTCTGCATGCTGCTAATTAAAGTGGAGATTTATGTCTAGGGGTGTAACCCACCCAATCACAATGGACCAAATAATCTAGGGTCCTATAGCTAGTAGAACCAATAAGACGTACTTGTAGTGACGTCTATCACGAGTGATGTAGAGGGATGGACGTAGACGCCCACCCAATAAGATTTATGCAATCCTCACGCTCTGTTACCATATATAGACATAACACCTATACTTAAGTTACCTTTCCCGACCACTAGAATTGCATGACAAACTTTGAGTGTTACACATCAATGATGATGAGTTTTGCGTTTAAGAATTGCTGTCTGAATGAAGAATTGGAAGTTGAAGTGAGACAGGCGATCGCATCACTAATGATTTCCATTTGTTTCCCCATTTTTTGTACTTTTCATTAAACGGACTTCCCTTTTACAAACCATTGACTTGTCCTTATTGATTTGTGTTCGAGTAAGGGAATCCTGCACCCGATCCTCTTCAAGGTGCAGCTATTTCATCTTAAAAGTACTTGAGGGTGAGCTCAGATTCCATGGGCCCGTCAGAGGTCGCTCCGCCCTCTGTACACTATACCGTCATCACCACGGATGCCAGTGCACATGTGGGTTTGGTGCTGTGCTAACCCAGAAGAAAGGAGATACAAGACATGTGGTGGCATTCACCTCCAAAACACTGTTCAAAGCCATGAGGAAGTAGTCCACCGTGGAGAAAGAGATGTTAACCTGTGCATGGGCAGTAGAGCATTTCAGGACCTATGTATGGGGCACAAACTTTAAGTTGGTCACCAACCATAAGCCCCTCTTCCACATGCTCAGTCCAGGAGGGACAAAGCCGTCAACACACCGCCTGGCGCGCATTGCAGCAAAACTGCAGGAATACATGTTTTAGATAACCCACATAGCCGGTTGGAGGAATGCCCAAGCAGACTGTATGTCCAGGTTACCAAGAAACAAAGAGAAAGCCACCATATTTCTGCAGGACGAATGCATCATCACGTCCATCCAAGGCCTCAGGGGTCCGGAGTTCTTAGAGTTGAGTGAAGGCCATTGGAACGAGGAGGACAGTAAAGACCCCATCATGCTGAGACTCAGAGTGGGCCAGGAGTGGATGGCCAGAAGAAAGAGCCACCCCAGAAGGTATGAGACCTTACTGGAAGGTGGTGGATGAAATATCAGAGGCACAAGGACTGATCTTTAAAGGCAACCAGGTAATACCACCAGTGGAAATGAGATGAGTCAACCTATGCAGAGCCCACTCAGGGCATTTAGGGAACACAATGATGTCCTGACATGTGAGAGAAGCATACTGGTGGCCAGCTATAAATCAGGACATACGCTCCATGACTGAGAGATGCCACGAGTGCATGAACAGTGATAAACGTTTGAAGGCCAGACAAGCCCTGATGATTCCCTCAGAAATCCCCAAAGCACTATGGCACAAAGTGGGATTGGATTTCATTTGTCAGTTAGAAGCAATGGCTCCTAAGCATAGGTACGGCATAGTGATGGTAGATTACCTGTCAAAATGGGTGGAGGCGGAATTCGTCCCTAACATTACCACTACAACAGTTATGGAAGTTTTTACAACCATTTTTCTGAGGGAAGGCCTCCCCAAAGACATTGTCACAGACAATGGGGTCCAACTACTGTCACAGAGATGGAGTAATTTCTGCAGAGACATAACATAAATCAGAAGGAAGCTGCATTGTACCACCCCCAGGCAAATGGACTAGTTGAGAGAGTGAATAGGTTAATCAAAGAGGTGATTCAATTAGCAATGGCATCAGGAATGGATCCGCTGAAAACCGTCAAGGAGGCTGTAGTGGCCCACAGATTATCCCCCAATGGGGTCTCCCAAGTATCACTTTTTCACAGTCTGAGGGGGAGAAGAGCGGCTTCCACACTAGTACCACCATGGCTAACCAGAGTAAAGGAAGATGACCAAGTGAACATGGACGAGGTTGTGTGGAGGTTGGAAAATAGTAAAGCATGAATGAAGATATTGAGCGATGGGAGAAAAGCGACCCAAGGTTGTGAAATCAGGGAAGGAGACTTGATGAAAAATGTGTCTGCCATGTAAATACCAAATGACAGGGTCGAAGTTCAGCAAACCCATAAAAGTCATTCACAGAGGGACCAATCATGATCGCACAGAAGACGGTTGTACGTGGAACATGGAACGGATGGCAATGTTTGAGAGGCCTCAGACAACTGAGAGAGTGCAAGAGGAGTGTAGTCCCTGCAACCGCCGAGACCGTGATGCAACCGGAGAGCAAGAACTGCAGGCATCAGCGAGGGATGTTGCAATTTCTATACTATGGAAACAAAATAAGATCACAAAGACACAGAGATGGATATTCAAACCGAATGCAGTTTATTGTGCATGACAGCATGCTCACTAACAAGCAAAGGCCTCAGTACTCGGCACTAGCAATGAGAGCTTCAGCAATACCAGCCCTCCCAGCACACCCTTGTAATGAGAGCTCACTCGCTCCCTCCCTTCTCTCTACTGAACAGAAATCCACTGTTATACACATAGTGGCATTCCACATAAATTACATGCGTAGGAGCATTCCATGGCAAGCAGAATTTTGCCTATGTGCATACATTTCATAATAGCATGAACTGTGCTGTACATTCTAAGAAAGCAAAGCATATCTTGCAAACATTCTTTCTCTCGCACGAGACAGAAGGATTCTGCAAAAACCGAAAACTTCAGTCATGCTATCTCGTCAAGGCTGTTTCTCTGTGCTAAAGGATAGCTGGCAGTCTGCCAACAGTGTCTGTTATAATAACATCTATTCACTGTGTTCAGCTGCATTCAGCATTTTGCATTTCCTACTTAGCAAAGCCTGGTTCATAATGGACAAAAACAGACCACAATTAGCGGTTCGAAACAAGAATGTGCTCTTTACATAATAACTAGCCTATCTTTCTACACGGCTCTCAGCAAATGTTAATCAATGAAAGCTCAGAACAAACTATATTGCTAAACAGACTTTACATTAATGCAAGAATGGATTAGCTCATGCTAACTATAAAATAATGCAGATTGACAATGATGCAACCGGAGAGCCAGAACTGAAGGCATCAGCGAGGGATGTCACAGAAAGTGAGATTGAAAGGGAGATGCCAGAAGTGTCCCAGGAAGCGAAGCAAGCACAGGTTGCAGGGGGTATGAAGGACAGTCATCCGAGAAGAGAGCACAGAAGAACGGTGAAGTATAAACAAAATGTTTATTCCATAAAAAAGTATTTTTTTTTATGGAATAAACATTTTGTTTAACAAAAGGAGGTGTATAGGAAGCTTGCGAGACTCGGCACCACTGTAGTCTTGCGAGATCACTCACGGAAGTGCACCTAGCCACCAAAGTGGCAAATGAGACACAGTATAGTGCCAGAGACACAGAGCAGACATGCCCCTGGTGCTCCTCCTGATTCAGTACCGCCCATTCACTGTCACCAAGCTCCCAGTTCAGCCCTAGGGTTCCAGGCACTTTATCCTTGCTCCTAAGGGGCCCATGAACAATATATGGACTTTGTTTAGTGTTACCTGCAATTGCATATGTTAAAGCAAATATAGTTGTTTCTCTAAACCATCAGTGACCTGATTACAGTACATCATGCCATGGTGATAATTACAATAACAACATTCGTTGCTGCCTATGTCATCTGGTAATGGCACCATAGTCATTGGTAAAGGTTCTAGTGAAGGCATGTTAGCTCAGCATAGTGGGCTGTTGGCAGACAGTACAACCCGGAGCCATGAGTGATACTATTTAAGTAAAGTCAAGTAATACACTTCAAGGCCCACTTCTGTATTATATAAAATACTAAATAAAGTCATACATAGAATTACCCAATCATTTCCGATAAGAAAAACTGAGGTGAGGGATTTATTAATTTAATTGATGTATAAAATCAAGAGATCTGACAGACAAAGATATCCCAAATGGAGAACTGAAAGAATGTAAACCAGTGGGAAGGCATCCAGATTCATGCTTATGCATTTGGACAGACCGTTTACATCTTGAGAAGAACATTGCTATTTCCTTTGGCAATTTTTCACACGTCTCAACCCACCCATGATATGCGCATTGCAATCCCATTTAGTGGGTACAGTTAGGACCAATAACTAATGCTTTCAAAGAAGTCATAATTTATTACCAAAAAAAGCACTTCTCATTCTAATGATCATTAGGTCGAATTTAGTCATTATAATTGTGTATGTGTTGATTACTAGAGAGCATGACTGGCAACAGAGTTAGAGAAAATACAAGGTTGATAGTCCTCATGGAGTTATGACTACTTCTCATGTAACAGAAACACAAACAGCCCACCTTTCATGATATATATTATAGGGTGTCCATATCCGCCCTATAGTTACAGTGAGTCGAACTCCCATAGGAACCCCTCACAATTCTATCATTAATAACTATTGATTTGAGTAATGATTTTGGCTGAGATTTCAAAAATTATGAACCCCCTCATACTGCAAAGTTTCATAAAGATTCATTAAAAAAGAAGAAAGTTATTAAGTGTCCCCAAAAACATTTTTGCCAAAAGTGCGGCCTACTTCCCATTCATTTTCCCATAGACAAACAAGGTCAATTAGTACCAAAGTGCACAGCCCAAACCGCTGGACGGATTTGGACCAGGTCTGAAACAACTTGGGCACGAAGAGTTAACTCACGATCCATGCATGGTTTGAGGTTATTCCGTGCAGTCGTTTTTTAAATCTTTGACGGATAAGGGGGTGCCCCTTCCCAAAAATAGAGATATCTCTGGAATGTGTCCAAAATTGTTTTTCTTTAGAAATGAAACGACTGCCATCTTGTTTTTCTCTCGATGTGAGAGATATCCGCGGCCATATCTGTGGATATGGGGAAATGAAATGCAGGAAAACATCTATTTTCAATTAAAAAAACATGCAAATTCCATCAGGCTAGAGGGCACCAAGTGAAATTTTGGAGTTGGCCAGGGTCTAGTGACTGAGTCTGCAACACAAAGCTTTCTGTAGCCTCGGCTATAGCCTTGATTGGCTGACATCTCAAAGCAAACTGAGTCACTGAAACAGGGTCTGTTGTGGGGGGGGAGGGAGAGGACAGGGGAGGTGAGGAGGGCTGGGCATGGAAAGTATTTTTTTTCAGCTGTTTTGCCGATATACAAGGCTATAAAGGACTACTGATAGCCAATGGTATGTGTAGTTCAGTACCCACGGTTACATGGGTTTTTTCAAATTATATTTTTATAGTTGTAGTGACCTCAGGGGTGAAAAATATACAATTGCCATTCAGTGGCCAGATTACAGAGGGCCTCATTAGGACCCAGGCGGTAAGGGGTTTACGGCGGCGTAAACAGCGCCAACCCTTACCGCCTGATTCCGAGGTCCCTTAGCGCCATGGAGGTTTTAACACCTGCTTGTAGCAGGTGTTAAAATCCATGGCGCTAAGGGACCTTGTTGTTAATTACGCCACCGTAATTTACGGTGGCGTAATTAATGCCTTCCCCACTCCCATTATGCCCTATGGGGCAAAAATGGGAATGGGGAAGGGTAAATGGGTTAATGGGGACTTACCGCCCCACTCACCTCGGAATGGGGCGGTAAGTCCGCCAACCACCATGGCGTAAACGTAGTTTACGCCATGGTGGTAAAGGTACGACCCAGGCGGTAACTTACCACCTGGGTCGTAATGAGGCCCAGAATCTTTGCACCGGTGCAAGGGCAAAGTTGCACGATATTAGCACTAGGGCAAAGTTTGCCCTATTTTTAAAAACACTAGGATGTATTTCAAAACTATTGCACCATGACAACTGCACCTTGGTGTTGTATAAGCACCTGGAAAAAAATGCCCTAGGGCAAGAAAATACATTTTGGATACGTTTTTTCACCAGGGCAAAGTTTGCCCTAGTGCTAATACCATTCCGTATTAGCACTAGGGCAAACTTTGATCTGTTGCAATAATGCAGTGAAAATCTATCTTATTTGCCCAAGAGCAGTTTTTGCCCTGATGCCTACACCATGCCAAATTGCACTTGTCATGGTGCAGTAGTTCTCTAATATGTCCCAGTGTTTTAAAAAATAGAGCAAACTTTGCCCTAGTGCTAATACCATGCAACTTTGCACTTGCACCGGTGCAAAATTGCTGCAATCTGGCCCCAGGTATCCCATCCATGCAGTAACCAGGACAGACCCTATTTAGCTTCACAATGAGGAAGCTTGATACAAAGCAGTAAACCATTATGCTACAATGATGTGATTGTTTAGATTCTCTCAAGTTTCGTACCTTTTACAATTGTACATATTAAATTGTAGGCTAAGTATGAAATGTATGCACCATGAAGCACTAAGCAATTGTGGTGTAGTGGTTGAATGCTGGTCCTTGAACTCTGGCAGACCAGAGTGCAAGGCTTTTTTTCATTTAAAAATAGTATATTTTGGTAAACACTCTGTATTCTGGACTATGTAGTCTTAACAGGCATGCCTTTGATCCAAGTGGCCTCCTTCATGGAAATGTTCACCCAATCACTGCATGATTATAATAAGTTCTTTTGGGCTGCACTACCAATGAGTTAATAATAGTTGTGTTTCTTCCATTGCACGTGAGCCAGTGCAAACAAGATTTTCTTTGCAAGTCAAGGGAAGGGCTTGCCACACAGAACCATTATTCCCTGAATCTGTTCTGCTACTTTTAGACTTTGAAAACAGCAGGGGCAAGTAGACACCACTCCTCTCCAGCCCCTTATTCTCACTTTCCCGAGCTGAAAAAAACGTATTTTACATTTTTTCCCCTCGGATTCTACACTACATACCTCCTTCTTCAACAACTTACAGATCTCCTACTGCCATTCAACCCAAACAAATAGAGGTGCAGGAGAAATTATGAATATAGCCAAGTTACGTGTGGTGTATATATTGTTATATGCCACACGTCCCTTGATATTTGGAAGATGATCATTCAGATGTCCTTTTTACTTTGCATTTTGGCACATGTAGTACAGGACACTTGATAGACAAAACAAAACTACAAGTCACAAAATGCATATAAAAACAAAAACTGGATGGGCATCTTCGAATTACAAGGAGACATTCACACACACAAACACACACACACACTGACACTGAAAACTAACACTCGACGTGTCACAATGCTCACATACACACACGGGTGCACCTGCGTGTGCACACACTAACACTCGCCATCACAGAACAAATGCACACTGAATGCACACTCCTTCACACACACCTTTACACCATGTACACACACACACGCTCACTTCAAACACACACACATTGTACACACACTCTCTCAGATGACATGCACACCCTCACACCACAAATTCCCCCTTACACTGCAGATCTATCAAAAAGAGGACTACACTGTCTCTGGGCAACATTATAAAACAGAAAAAATGAAATTAAAAAGGGAGCGCCGAAACGGGCGCTGCGGCTGAATGTTTCCGCCAAATCGGTGGACAGCCAAATAATGGTGCCGAAAAGGGGTGTACCGCTTGGAGCACGCTGCTTATCCAAAGTGTGTGGTCCATGCCTAATAATGTAGTCTCACTGAGCATTGCCTAAAAACATTGTGAGTTCTCAAAGCCTGCAATCCGAAGGCCATGCTAGTGGTCTGGTAGCATTTTAAAATGGACAGTGGGCACCAGTGACCATGGCAGAAGATCATGCAAGTTGTCTGGAGGCATTCCAAAATTCTATGGAATAAGAAAACCCTTTAAATACAAGGAAAATACTTTAGTTACAGGGACGTTAATGTGAGCATTACCTTGTAACAAACCCTTTGAAATTCAAGAAAATAAAACTTTAGTTGCAAGGGCGTTAAGGTGAGAACTTACTGCAAGAAACCCTTGAAATTCAGCTAAAGCCACCTTAACTTCACGCCCCCAGTTGTGCAGCCTATGACCACAATGATGACATCACAGATCACATCATTGATGACATACCTTATTACATGCTGTATGGAAACACTGATGACATTACAAATCACACTACTGATGCCATCACTGGTGACAACACTAATTACATTGAATATAAATGATTACATCAAAAATGGAATTAGACAGAACTTCATTTGTAAGTTAGCTCATGAAAAGTTTGATTACCTTAATAACAATTTAGGTCATGGACTTGGCCATGACAAAGGCTGGGGTCACTGGCCAGTATCAAAGGCCATAGCTAGTGGTGGGTTAATGTTAAAAAATACCAATCTGTATGGTTAAAAGCCATGCCTAGTAGCCCATCACTGTTTTCAAATATACAGTGGGCAACATTGAAAGCTGAAGTCAGTGGCCATGGATAAAGGCCATAGCTAGTGCACTTTAGTATTTTAGAATATACAGTAGGCACAGCCAAAGGTCATGGCCACTTGCTAGTAGTGTGTTGAAGAACATGGCTAGTAGCTGGATAGTGTATATAATATACAGTGGGCACGGCCAAAGACCATCACTTACTGCATTTTATTATTTAAAAAAATACAGTGGACATGATCAAAATATCTACCAACTGATCAAGGTCAAAGGCCATGGCTAATGGCTCATTTATATGTTAGAATATAAAGTGGGCAAAGACAAAGATTGTGCCCACTGGCCATTATTATGCTAAGGTCCATGGCTAGTGCCTGACCAGTGTATATAATATGCAGTGGACAGGGCTGAAAGCTGTGTCCAATGGTAAGGGCCAAAATCTATGGATGGTAGCCTATTAGTGTTTTAACATTTTCAGTGCACATGGGTGAAGGTTGTGACCACTTTCCATAACTGAAGGCCATGACTTGTACCCCTTCATGTGTTAAAATGTATTTGGCTATGCACTCTGACCATGGATGAAAGCCATGCTTAATGCCAGTTACTTTTGTAATGTAATTAGTAATGTCATCAGTGACTTGATCTGGAATGTCACCATTGTGGTCAGAGGCTGTGCAACCGGGGGTGGCTTTAGCTGAATTTCAGGAGTTTTGTTGTGTTGAGGTCTCACCTTAATGTCCCTGCAACTAAAGATTTTTCCTTTAATATATATGCTTACATACAGTTCAGTTAAGGTGTTAAAAGTGGCATGGAAATAGAGAACATCCAGATTTGTAAGTCATTTTGCATTCATGATGAAATCGTATTTGTTCAGGGCATTTACTCTGTTTTGTTCCATTCTGATATTTTATTTTTTTCTAATGCTGCATATAGGTTTTTATTCTGTTCTTTGTCCGTGTTCAGGTTTCAAAGCAGAGTTTTGTTCATGTTCACAGAACAATGGACAAATGTTTGTCTAAAATACTCTCTATATTTATATGAAGTAATAGTTCCCACTATTAATTTTATTATTTCTCTACCTTGAACATTTGTCAGGACCAAATGTATCTTAAAAAGGCTTAAGGCAGTTGACAACAGTGTATTTCATTGTACTTAATTTTGGGTATTTATTAGGTATGAACTTAGCTCCAGGAGACAACCGAGTACAGTAATCTGTAAAAGTTAAAGGCAAATATAAAATGTGTACGTGGGGAAGAGTCCTTGTAAAATAGTATTTATTACCAGCATACCATATGCATGGCGGCAGAAATACTTAACATTTGCAGTTAATGGGGAACGTGTTACAGTGCCGAAAGGTGTGTGGTGGTAGAAGAGAGGGTGAGATAATCAAGTCAAATAGGATACTGTGCTTGGTGGGTTGGGAGTGTATCTTACAAGGGGTGAAGAAGGTGCTCTTTGAAGGGGGTTATTTTTTTCTGAATTGCATGAGAGAGGGGTGAGACGTATCTTGATGGGTATGTGGGTCCCAATTCTTGGGCATGGACCAGGAATGCTTGTTTCCTGATTCTTACTGTTTTGAATGTCTGCCTACTTGAGTCTGGCCAGGTCCTGACTTCTGATGAGGAACTGGCTACCTGAGATGGTGGGTTTAGCTGTTTAGTACAAATGGAGCATGCATGGTAACAACGTATTTTGTGACAAAGCGGCTTTAGAGGAGTAGCATGTTTGTAATTTTAGCCATTTATGTTTGATAAGGATTAGCATCATATGGTCTGCTTCCAGAAACCTTTTATGATGTGGATAGTGGCATGGAGGATTCTTCTAACATATTTAGGGTGGTGGTGGTTGACAGCCCAGTGAGCAGGACAATTCCTCCAATAAAGGGACAAATGTTCAGGGCACGCATGGAGGATCTGAATCTAATGTCTGGAAGGAAGGGCTTGATTTTCTACAAGGATAGTTGCTTTGTGTGTTTGGTAGGATACATGTCTGACTATGTGGAATCCCAGAGACTTGGTTACATGTGTCAGTTATGGGTGAATATCTTGAAGTTCATCATGGGCAGCCAAGTTATGATGTGGGATGTTTGCTTTTGTTCAGTAGAAATTCCCTCCTTGAGGGGTCCAGTTTGACATACATGCTCTCCACAGGTCTGGATCAGGGTGAGGCAGGACTGGAGTTGAGCAATCACCTTCAATGGATGATATTTTCAGGTAAAGTTGTGTATGATCTGCTTATTTATGGGTGTTGATATTGTGGTTGGCTAGTTGGGTTCCTAGGGACTCCACAAAGGGTTTGAAGATCATTGATGAGAGGATGGATTCCCAACAGACTGCATAGATAACGGGTATAGCTGGTGATATGAAGGTACTCATCTGGACTGGATGCATGTAGTTTTCGTGTCTGAGGTGAATGATCAGAGGACGGTCTATCCAATACGTATGAGGTTGTGTATGATAAAGGCAAATACATGTAACAGAAATACGATAACTAGTCGAAGGCTCACATGAAGAATTGCATTTCAGTTGTTTGCAAAAGTGGAATACGTTTCTGGAGCCGCTGAGCTGTTGCGGAAAAGAAGTCCACAGAGACGGATCTCTCACAGAAAGCCTTCTCCCACCCAAGTAGCACATCTAAACAGGGAAAGCAGTGATGTTGTTCAAGTTCATGAGGGAATCGCATAGTGGTCTAAGAATCTAAAGCTGGTGATGATGTAGCAAATCTGTTAATGAGAATTTCATGTGAAGAGCTTTATGGACCAGGGTGAAAACGTTTGAATTGACATGTTCACTCATAGAGACCCAAAGAAATTCTGGAGAACAGGTCACATGTGGGCCCTCCAAACAGCTTAGATGCTGAGCATTGTGGAGTTGTGTAGAGTTTGAAATGTTTACATGAGAGATGGTTTAGCTCCCTTAAGAAACATGTTTTCAGTATCCCAATTTTGTAGCAATAAATATTTGCTTGGCGATGTCAGATCAGAGCAGGATGGAAACTACAGTGTCTAATGGAAATACCAGAATTAACACGACTTCAAGTGTGAGAGAAGAAAAAACAAATGTGATGTAACTCAAGGATCATCCGTCATCCTTATTCTCTTCAATATTTATGCAGTGCCTATTCCCAAAATCATAATCAATTATCAGAGTGATTCCTGATGTATGCAAATTATTCTAATTGTAATGCAAAATATATCACAGCTCTATAAATCAATGTATTATTACAGATTGTCTCTGACATATTCAAAGATGAATTGACAACACTCATCACTGCATGAAAACCGTTAAAACCAAAATGTTGCTTCTACGGCCTGTGGACCCATACTCAAACCATTTCCATTGGCCACCATCTTTCAGCTCCCATCAGTTTCCTAAACCTCAAGTTCACAATATTGGGATAGTTTTGGGCACATGTGTGTCCTTTATTGTTAAAGTAAGTGTGATCTCAAAGACAGCCTCCTTAGACATCAAGCATGTTGAGTGAGCTTGATGAACATAAATTGACTAATCCCTTTTTGAGGACCACATTCTGACAACATAAAATGATGGACATACACATATAATGCGAGAGGTAAAGGTTAGTAAAAGGGTTGTAAAAAAGGAAACAAAGCTGGGGCATGCAATGGATTTGGGAGGTAGACTGAGCATTGGAACTCTTGTGTATCACACCCAGCTGGACAGTTCTTTGGTTGCTTTCACTCACTGAAGGTCATGCTTAATAATCACATAAATGATGAGGCTGGATAACAAAGCATACCATGGCAAATGTATCAAGGAGGTCCAAATACATTTTAATTCCAAAATAAACCAATAAAAACTGCTACCTCACAGCAACACAAAAGTAAAAGCAAAAGGAAAAAAGGGTGGCCTATTGCCCTCTAACAAATACATAACAAAAAGAAATATCTACATAAAAGAGGAAAAATGGAGCAAGGAACTATATAAGGCCACCTCTGTGGCCAATCATGGTCTCCGTATAGTTGAGCTGCTTCTGCAAATCCCAGAAATTTTGATTGTTATTCTTCCACGGTCCCCAATGGTGTAGCAGTGCCTGTTTGGTGCCATGACAGTTGGGTTACTTGTTTTCCTTCTCAGGTTAATCACTGCAGGTGCTGTCTCTTTTTTATGTACAATTCTCGCACGCATGCAAAATTACTTTTTGGCAATTATTTTCCATGCCAAGATCCAGGTTCTGACTCCTCCAGATTTCGATCTCAGAAAAGGAAAAAGGCATAAATTATTTAGGATAATATACTCCTTCACCACAGGGCCATAAAAGGAAATCATTATAATACATCATAAAACAGTGCACAGGATACATAATTATAAAACAGAGGGATTAAGAACAAGATTTGATCACATAAAAACATAAGAATTCAATAAATACAGCAAATCTATAGACGACACTAAAACGTAGTGGTCGGAAGTGGTTTGCCGTGGTGATGGTATCTCTTCACTCTCTATTGCTGGAGGAGGAGTTTTGTTAGAGGGCTACTGCTGCTAACTGTTAAAATTTCCCAGATCGCGCAGAGTGTGACATGGAGAAGTGGTCAGAAGTGGTTTGCCGTTGTCTGCTGGGGAAAGTCGGGATTGGTTTGCCCTCCTTCCCCCCGTCCGTGCATGACCGTAAAACACTGAAGCGAGGTGCCTTCGTTGCTGCAGTCGGAGACACATTGGTTTGTGAGTACTACCTGATATGGACAACGTTTTAAGTTGCCTAAGAAAAATATTTGCGTAGGTTACAGGTAATTGCCAGCTAATGGCCACCTTACAGATCAGCATTCACAGACCTACTGACTTTTTCGTGTTATCTGCTGGACTGATGTGTCGGCTGTCGGTTGTTTCAGGTCCCAGCAGCAAAACGAAAGAAGGCATTCATCATGTATGACTTGAGAAGTAAACCAACAATTGAACTAACATCCTCTGCTGATCCTCCTGAGCGGGAGGAATGGGGTGCAAATGCCCAGAGGTGAGGAGAAATAGTGCATGGGTTGATGTTGCTTGTGCCAACTCTGTTGTTTGAAGTTGCTGAGATGACAGCAACTAGCAATGGTGAACTAACTACATTGGCAGGGGTGGGCCCAAAAATCATTAACTGTGATAAGAATGGCGCACAACATCGTACTGCTATGGCTGCCTCTAGTGCCTCTATTGCCTCTACTGCCCCTACTACCCCTACTGTCTCGACCCAATTAAAAGACAAGTGTCTATCGTTGGTTCAAAGCGTGGGTCAAAGGTGACAGGCACAAAATGAGACTCAAATGGGTGACATATTGGATTCTGAAGAGGGACTTGTCCTGAGAGGTATAGCGGCCCCCCACCTCCTAATACACAACTGGTCAACATGTGTTTAGCTGGAGATTGCATTGACTTGGTCATATTTCAATGATCCCAATTGTTACGGTTGAGGACGTAGCAACTTCTGATGCCCTAAGTAAGTTTGTTCATGAGGTGAATATAGTGGACCTCACACCTAACAACTGCACCCTGAGGAGAAATGAAGCCTCACCATCAGTGTTTAATATTGGCAAAGCAATTGCCAAACAGAAAAAAATTGAAGATTTATTTTGAGTGGCCGAGGAGCTTGGCCCATGCCAGGAACAAGTACAGGGATGCAGAAGAATTTCCAAGGTACTGGACAGCAATTTTATTAGTGGCCAAAGTCTCATTGCCATGGTCCTGTTGGCAACCCATGAAATTTCAAATTCTTATTCACGTATGAGGGACAGTCTGTTGAATTTAGATGTATTGTTGGAGTATGGTCCATGATATTAGGTCTCCATGGAAGGATGTGGGTTAAGATGTTGTCCCTCCACACAGTGTACATTACACTTTAAGGGAACTGGATGAACAAGGTTGATTCACTGCCCCTTGCATTTCTGCTCTAAACAGGTTCCTCAGCTCGTTTGCCTCATTATACGATAATATAAAACTGGAGCTGGCGGTTCATACTTTACATTTGAGTGAACTGAAGCGGGGAGTGGAGGAGGTGAAGGGCAACTGCAGGCGGCTGGTTGAGAATTGTGATACGAAAATAGATACGCCGGCATTGCCCAGCCCCACACCCATGAAGGTGCACAGAGCCTGCTGATAGTTAATCTGCCTGTGGTTGACACATCTCCTCAGCATAAAAGAACAGGGGATTTGGATTTTGGGTGGGAGAAAGTTGTATTCGCATTAGGGAAAACCATCCCAGAGGTGATGTTGACAATCAACCACAAGAAAAAGGGTGGAAATGTAGGCTCAATATACAATACCAGAGGAACCTTCAAGTTCCCTAAAAACTCTGTCTTCTTCAGAAAACCACAGAAAAAGGGCTCAAGAAGGGGCTGGATGTGCTGGAGGTTTCTCATAAAATGGGAGTATTTGGGCATGTCTCTGTACCAGAAAATCAAGTAACCATGGTTGATCATGTGCGGAGGAAGTTAACCTCTGAATGTGCCACTCAGACGGAAACCCCATTTCAGAAATCAACTAAGCCGGCATAGGGGGTAACAGGACAGAATCTTGTGCCGGAAATCCAAATAAGCATGGTCGAACAAACTCAGAGGACACTAACATTAGACATATTGTTACTGTGCAAATGATTTTAAAGTCTAAATGAAATCTGGTAATGGCTGAAGTAGATTCTGTTTGTAACCTTGGTTATGACCTATACTCCCTGGAAGATCATCAGGTTGTGAGAGAGGAAGAGGATCTGGCTCGCTATGGGAAGGAGTATACACAGGAGTTGGTGCGATCCTTAAGAGTTACTTGTGATTTTGCAGGAATTACTTGGCCCACCATGGATCAAAAGTGGAAACCAGTACAATCAAGGGTGATGGGGGATTTGTGGGCATGGCTCCCGTCTTCTCTGCCTGGTGTCCAGAACCCGATGAGTGAAAGAGGGACAGGACTCTGACAGGAGAGGTAGTAGGACAGTTTTTTGTCAGTCATTAGTTGGAACTCTAGGAGTTTTAGTAGTCTAACTAAAAATATATTCCTGCCGACTGCTGATGTGCTATTACTTCTAGAAGAGTGGCTGTGTAGGGATGTGACCCTGGATCCCTACACAATCTTTCAACAACTAGCTAAAAAGAAAATGGGGGCAGATCATCAGGGGGTTTGATCATGGCTATTAAAAATACACTGCTCACTGAATCAAAGTTGTTCTCGGATGAGACGTATGGATGTTTGGCTTGCACAGTAAAACTGAAAAATATCCTAAGTGAGGCTTCAGTGTTGGTGGTTAATGCTTACAACAACTGTGTGCTGAGTTCTCCTGCCTCTTGTATAAGCTGTCTGACATTTTTGAAGACTTCGTCTGTGATCAAGGGGGGTAGGAGGGTACATGTGTTTATGGGAGGTGACTTGAATGCAGTGTGCTGTGAGCCCGAAGATACTACGTATCTAACCCATTGTGGGTGTGAGGACGGAAGAAGTGGATGGCTTTTTTAGATAAGTGGGGTCTCTTAGTGATTAATGGAAAAGTCAAAGGAGAGATTCTCCCTAAAGCCACATGGAAGAATGAATTTAGTTTGTCATGCATTGATTACATTGTCACAACTAAACATCTTATGTCCCTCTGTCTCGAACTTTAGTTTTCATCGACTTTGCTGAGTGATAATAACACCCTAATAGCAAGGTTTGATTTTAGAATCCAACCTGTTATGCAGCCTAGTTTAGTGAATCTAACTTTATTGAATGGATGCAATCGATTCTTGAAAGGGTCTATTAAAACACATATAAAAGAAAGCCTAACAGAAGGCATTTCATTGATATCAGGGGGAGAAAAATGGGAGACCAATTACTTGCAGCCCCCTTCAGCAGGTAAAATTAAATAAGCCAAAATTATTATGTTGTAAAACCATGGGCGTTAACTTAGGAGTTTTCTTTTTTTTTATCCTGAGAAGCCAGACACAGTAAATATACTTTGCCACTTTATATACTCTTCCTAGATCTTCAGTTTTTTTACACAACGCAAAGGCCTCTCTGATAGTTCGAACACCTGATAACCATAGTAGAGGCTTCATATATAGAGTTCTAAGGTGTCGAGCTACTGGGCATAAGAACATAAAATGGGTCACAGATTCCTCAGAATTATTACATAACGGGCATTGACCCGAGTTCCACATAGCCCATGTCATAGTGAACCTTGCCACCGTCAGTGTACCAACATTAAAATTCATATACAGAGTTTGAGCAAGTGGGGGATCAATTAAGTCCAAATATTTCTCAAATCCAAAATTAAGCTTAATTCTCACGTATTCTGGGTCAAACTTTAACGTTCCACAGGCAATCACCATTTGATCTTTATAATACTCTTCTTCTATTTTCCTCCTAATGCTGTTAAACTTTAGCTTATTAATCAATGATGGTTTTAACCAAGTATCCTGTTCCCTCAATTCGTAAAGCCTTTCCTGACATGGGCTATTCAAGACGACTTCAAAGCCCCTCAAGCTTTAATAAGCAAGCCAAGTCCTCCCTAAAGGCACCCAGTTCTGGGGTCTGCCATAGTCGAAGCCAATACCTTAAAGGCTTGTTCAAAAAGGTATGAATCTCGCCATTGAATTTTTCAATTAGAACAAAAAAGGAGACAGTGGGAACGTGATACCGATTGCATTCAAAATTAATTAATGGAGCAAAGTCCAGTGATACAATGGAGTAGTATAGAAGAGTTCCTCCTGATACAGGGAGCAACCTCAGGGCCCTCCAGAGTAACCCTAGAAGAGAATTTCGATATAGGGAGCATCGGATATAGGATTGATAAAGTTTATCAGGACTTAAGAGAAGGTGACAAATCGGGAAGCCGAGGGAAGAAAGAGCAAACCCTAGTCTTCCAATCACAAAGCAAAGAGAATAATCAATTCAGTCTTGAGCATAGAGCCTTGTCTTTAAGTAGACTGACCTTAGGCAAGGGTGAAGGAGATGAGAGGCACACTAGTTGGGGACTAGGTATGTCAGATGAGGAGAGAAAATGCTTCCGTGAGGAAGGGAGAGGAGATTCATGTGCCCTCGAGGGAGACTGCAGGTAGACAAGGAAGTAAGATGATCTGATCTAGAGGGACCTAAAGAAAGAACGGCAGATCCTATAGCCTATCCAGATAGCCCTAAAGGATGATTGTATAGCAAGAAGGGGAGTAACCGCCATATGTGAATAGGTTAAGGTCATTGCAGGAAGAAGGCGATCAGGAACCATTGTCCCCACTATGGATAGGCAGATGATGGGAGCCGATTGCGAATCGAGATTTACGAAGTTTGCCTTATTGGAAAAAGGGGGAGCAAGGACACAGTGTATTCCATGGCCACAGATGGATAAGGATGATTTAAGGTGCAAACTTCCCAGTTTAATGGCGAGTGCGGTAAAATGGATTTATGAGATAGAAAAAATGACGGGAGGAATTACTTTGGCAATAGGGGATATTCAGAGTCTCCTAGCAGTCATTCTTGGGGAAAGAGCTGATGACATTTGAGCAAGAGCAGGATATTCAAGTGTCACAGCACAGAACACAGCACACAATGGAGCACCATTTTAATAATTGTAGGGCGGTTGTCTGGAGAGCTCTCAGAACAAAGTACCCTGATGTATCAGACATGGGTGCAATTATGACACAAAAGATGAAAGAAGATGAAAATGCGCTTGCTTACATTCAGGATATTCAGGAATGCTGGACTCTTGAAATGCGCAAGCCATGGGGAAAGACAGTGGCAGTATTTTAACACTTTTTATGTCAAGGGTTGTCTGAGCAGGTACTAAGGCAACTTAACAAGCAAGTGGGAATGGAAGTAAATCCATTGCTTAAAATACAGTTGACTATAGTGCATCACTATCGGCTGAGGTAGGAAAAAAATAGGAAGAAAGACGATGTTACAAAACTTGAGGAAGCCAAGTTAGTCCAGAAGAAATTCTCAAAATATGCCATAGAAGGGGTGGTATTGACGAGAGGAGAAGGGCTAGGAGTACAACAAGTAGTGGGTTCATCACAGGCGAATAATCAGCGCCTGATGGACCAAGGAGGGAACGGATTTGTACCAATGGGTAGAGGCATGGGCTATAGTGGAAGGGATGGATTTCAGAATATTCAAGGTGGATTTCAGATTACTCAAAATGGATTTCAAAATGCACAGAATAAGAATCAGAATTTGCAAGGAGGATTCAACCAAGGGGGGCTAGTTAGACATTGTCCTCCTACGTGTTGGACATGTGGGATGGCAGGGCACATTGCGCGCATATGCAGAAGTCAAGGGTATGTGCAAAATGGCCAGGGGAGACAGCTTATCCTCTAGCATATAGCTCACAAGCTAAGGAATGATTCACCCAAGATCAGACAGTCTATCAAGCACAAGTGCCACAGGTACAGCAGGCACAGCACCACAGCAGTCACAGCAAGCACCATTGAATCCACCGTAAGGGCAGTCACACCACACCCCCATGCAGATACAGCAGAACGCAAACACAGGACAATTATTGACACCTCGAATAGTGGGTGTCACTATGGTGGGAAGGAATTCTTTCACAGGTACAGGGGTATGCAAGTATCCACAATAGGACAGCTCACTTGGCAACTTGATGTTTTCAGTACTATCTGTGACACCAGACCCCCAAGAGGAACCAAGGGTTGATGTGATGATACAAAAGCAAACATTTGGTTACTGTTTCTCTCATGCGCCCTTATGCTTTGAGAAGAAAAAATCCACCAGACTCTCCTTCTCTTGATTTTGTAAAAGATGGATATCTTTTATTTGAACAACTTAATTGTACTCTTTATGTTGCCCTTTATGATTACACGTGTTTCTACGAACACATCGTCTTTTTCAAATCAGGGCTAATGCTTCCTGTTCAATACTCATATTGCTTTAGTCTGTCTCTATTGTTGATAATGGGTTTGTCATGGGTTAAATCCCTGTGGCCGCGTGTCATGTTCCAAGTGGTCCTGACCTGGTCCATTAAAAGTCAAATGGCTTGGGTAGATCACTATCTACCCCATTCCACATAACCCGCCTCCTTCCACACCTCAGGACATGCTCTAATTTCACTATTATCACACTCTACAGTGCAGTTAGATATGCAGCCAAAGGGAGCGTTTAAGGGAATAACACTCTCCAGACCCAATTCTTTAGCCCTCTTTGTTCCACTAGAATCGAGGAAGTCAATGCCCTGTATTAAATCCCTAATGTTTGTAATCAGGACATTGACATCCTTGATGGGGCCAAACATTCTAGAGATTTTCTTTTGCCGTTTCTCTGGTGACTTTCCTATTTGACATGTTAAAGTATTAGGATTGTCCTTAAGTACGATAATCACCTATACCATAAGGTGAAGAAATGTGCAAATGTGTACATTTCAAATATAGGCATGCATATAATAGATCCCACCTACTCCCTTCCTAATATCATTGCTTTAGTATTCCTTAAAGTCCACTATAGAAAACGTAATCAACCCTTAACAATCCTTGTGCAGACAAAGAGAACATTTTAATCCAAAGTCAAATAAAAAGAAATACAGTCACATCCATCAATATAAAAGGGGTACTATGAACCAGCTCCTCCTCTTGTCTACACCCCTCTGTATTTACAGGATTCGATATCACGCCCACAATAATTCTGCCTTCTTCGTCCATTAACGTTACACACCTCCACAATCCACAATCCAACGCAAGCAGCTAGGTGCCACTCTGCTGCATCCAGTTTTGCTTGTGTTGTCTAAAGATGGCAATATGATGACAGAATGCAATGTGCAAAAAAGTATTTACTCTATAGCTGTTTTTCCGTTCTAGCACACGCTGCCGCTCTTGGCTGAGGTACGTCCATATGCTACTTACTTAGTAACGTTTTCTGCACTTTTGACGCATTTCGGGAAGATCAACAGAACTACAATATGGTACGTTGTTACTATAGTGCATAGGCACCAGTTCGTCATAGCAGCAATTACGGCAACTGCAAGACTAATTAGGTAGAGCTCGACAGCTCACTCACCCACGTCTACCAGCTGCCACTCGCTTCAGTCACTATGCTCGCAGTCTCAGAATCTCGGATATAAACTTCACTGTACTCCAGCAACACCAGCGCTTCCAATAGTGGTGTAACAGCGCCCTTTCCTACAAGGGCGACCTGCAGCGCAATTAAGCCCCGTCCTTTTTCTCTTCACCTTGTTATGGGGGGGCTGGTCATGGACATAGCACCAGCCCCCTGTGGTACTCAGGGACACCATTACCACAGAGGCCCTGTGCCTCTGAGGATTGATGGTGGGGGCTGGTCATGGACATCGCACCAGCCCCCCCTCTGAGGTGCTATGGGGCACTAGCACCTATGAGGCCCCATGCCTCTAGGGGTGGCAGGTCGAGACCTACCTGCACATGCAGACCCTGGATGCACTCCTGGCAAGGGGGCCCCATGGCAACCTGGGCTGCAGGCCCTGCTTGTACAGGGTGGGCCCGCAGGCCGTAATGAGAGACGGACTCAATTCATTCCGTTTCAGAGTCTGCAGCCATTCTGTCCCACGTGCCTGCAGGGCTCCCTTTTATTAGCTTGGGCCATGACACACTCATGGCCCATCTTAAAAGTGAAATAGACGTGGGAGGGACACATCCCCTTAAAGGGGTAACACACATGGGAGCGTTACTATACAACATCCCTCCTTTTTCATAAGGAACAAAACAAATGATACTACAACATAAACAATTTCCTCCCCCTGTTACAGAACAACATTACATGGGTTATTTTGCGGTCGTGGAATCACCAACCAATAGGACATGCTACTGCTACTTACATGGTCTCACACTCTTATACACAGATAACACATATCAACCCATCACCCTCAGGTGACAGTCATCACGGTGTGTGAACCACAGGTGGATGGTTGGCAGTTGGACCGCAATTTACATAACCCTTTTTTAACTTGGGGTACGGAATTGCCATCATTGCAAGACGCTCACGGGTAGCCACTGGTAACATATAGAGCACCCTTACCAACTGCAGAGCCCGGCTTCACATCACTGTCCTATACTGAGACCACTTTAAGCATGAAGTTACTGTGCCGGTTCACAGTATCACAATGCATGTTTACTGAGTCCTCTTTAAGCAATGGCAGGACTGCGGGAGACAAGTTGCCCTTCTATCAGCGTCCGTTCAGGAGTCACTTCCCCTGGTCAAGGTCCATTGATGGTACAGTTCAACAACGGCAAAGCCGCACCTGCCAGGTACCAAGGGCCACATCTGCATAGTCCCTTGATGTTGTGGGCAAGTCAGCGAGACACAGATCGCTGGACGTTCAGGCTGCTCGGGCACAGGGTGACAGGACATCACTTGCCCCCTTTTTGGCGATGTTCCCCACAGTCAGGAGTGCCGCTCCTTCCGGGGCCTCACGAGGGCGCACAAGCACTCCTCAGAAGCTGCAACCCTTACCTCGCCCGATGCACCGCCTCCTCGTGGTGGGCATCAGGGCCACCAGTGTTGAATGGTCAGACACCAGTTGTTAGCTGATCTCAGGGGGCCGGCAGGTATCTCCCCCAAGCCCACATTGGCCTGGCCTCTGCTGGCACGGTATGCTGGGTGACACTATCGCCAGGCAGTCTGGGCCACTTTCTCTCTGGTTCTTGGACAGTACCGTAGGAGACGTTAGTGGCATGGTTTTGAGGCCACTTGTAGGGCAGGCAAGGTGTCATGGTTTCCTGATGGCACTGTGCTGGGAGATGTTTGCTTCTATTCTTGTTCGCCTTGCGTTTTGATTGCTGGCACAGTACACTTGTTCTTTTCCGGCTGGTAGTGCGGGACTAGACTGCCGTTCCGGGTGCGTGGTGGGACTCAGTCTCTCGGATCATCTGGCAGTGCAGAGCGCCTCTTACCCCATGCTTGAGGGTCTTTCTCCTGTTCAGTCCATCGTGTGCAGCGTCTCAGGCATGGCACTGTTAGGGAGGTGTATAGTGCGCAGAGCGCAGGATGCTCAAATACCCTGGCTTGGAGCTCTGATGAGCATGAGGATGGAAGCCCGACATTAGAAGCAGTGAGGCCACTGTTGGTGCTGGTGCAGTAGCTTTGCACTGTGGCCTGTGCTGACCTGGAACACTTGCTTCGTCACTTTCAGTCTGTTCCCCCGGGAGCACATGCGCCCACCCCAGTGGTGTTCATCCTCCGACACAGAGCTGCGATCTCTGTTTCCACTGGGCGGCCTGGGATCTCGCTGGGACCAGTGAGTAATTTTCTCACTTCCACCATCGGATGGCTCAGGCCCATACGATATGCATCCATTGTTGGTGCCTGCAGAGCACGCATGCCTCTTGCCTTCTGCTCTGGTTTTAAGCACTTTGTTTTCTGCCTGTATATTGGTTTGCTTCTGGTCAGTAATTGGACTGCTGGGACTGCCAGGACACGAAAACATCCTCACTGATCAAATTGTCACGCTTTGATTCGACGGTTATGCAATGTCATTCCCATGATGTGATCAATATGATAATTCCTCTTTTGAAGCTTGAAACTGAGGACATGCAAACAGTAATGAATGCACAGTTCTACCGCTCTTATGTTTTTCTTCTGCTCCGAGTCGACAGGAGCACCATAGCAATGCTCGCGACTGGAGCACGTCCTCATTTCACCGCAAAGGCAGCAATTGAACAGCAAAATAAAAAAGGCAACAGCATTGTATCAGCACCCGTTCCCACAGTGGTCTTTGCCACAAGGGCTTCCTGCAGAGCAATTTAAGCCCCTCCTCTTCCTCTCCACCTGAGGAGGGCACATCAAAGCCAGCAATTGAGCAGCAGAAAACCTTGGGGAACAGTGATCTAACAGTGTGCTTTCCCACAGCCCGCTTTGCCACAAGGGCGACATGCAGATCAATTTAAGCCCCCTCCTCTTCCTCTCCACCTGAGGGGGCGTGCCCAGGCACAGCAGAGGCAGCAATTGAGAAGCAAAATAACACAGGGAACAGTGTTGTAGGAGCGCCCTTTCAACAGCAGGCTTCATCACAAGGACGACCTGTTGAGCAATTTAAGCCCCTCCTCTTCCTCTCCACCTGAGGGGGTGTGGCCAGGCACAGCAAAGGCTGCAATTGAGCAGCAAAATAACACGGTGAACAGCATTGTAACAGCGCTCTTTCCACAGCGGGCTATAGTATAGTATATACTATCATCTAGTTATTTTTACATTTGTTATTTGTATTGCCTATAACGTGAACTTAGCTGGAGAGAAGAAGAGTGCGTTCAAACAGGAGGAGGCCAGCATTGGATTTTTCATTTGTAGTGCAATACTGTTGGTGGGGGGCGGGAAGGGTTTTTATGCGTCTGGCAGCTATTGTTGAATGAGACACATGTTTTGTGCTTCGCAGAACTGGAAGATGCTATGTGCCTTTCAAGCATCTGCTGGGATTGAGATCCAGATGATTGCGGCACGGCAGGAGAAGGACTGCTTGTGAGTCTTCTCTTAACGGGCTATCTTAGACTCTAACCGTTGGATAGTTTTGCTATATAAGGTGTGACAGCCTTCAGAGATGGTGAGTTTAGCCACCAAGTATGTCAATGTTCCATTCATGGCTGCTTTGGAGGCAATACATGCAGTTTTGAATATGAGGGGGAGCCAGTGAAGCATGCACCATGTTGGAGAGATACAGTCATTTGTGGGCACATGTAATATGGTGGGCTGTGACATGGTGAACTGCCTTGAGTGGGCCAGGTGTGCAGCTGGAAGGTTTGTAAGGAGAACATTAGGTCCATCAATGTGTGAGAAGATCATGAGGGCTAGGACCACCAAGCAATAGTCATGCAGAAGGATAAAGGGTTCGATTTTGTTGAGTGCAGGGATCTGTAGCCATGCAGTTTTCACCTTTTTGGCAATGTGCAGGGCTGCTGCTGTCAACAATGAAGCCAAGGATTTGTCTGAGTTTAACAGCTGAGGGGTGAATCCTTCCATGTGTATGTCATACAGCCATTGTTGCACGTGTTGGTGTTTGGTGGGAGAACTGGCAACGACAAATTCGATCTTGCTGGGTTTCAGCGTGAAGTAGGAATTTGGCATCCATGTTGGGATGACAGCCAGAACTTCATGGAGACGAGCGATGTCCTGGGAGCAACTGAGCTCAAGATACAGCTGAGCGACATCAGCATACTGATGCATGGCTATGTTGAGGCAATTTAGCAGAGTTCTGAAGGGTTACATCTGTACTATAAAGGTAATTCTGGCACCAGCGGACAAACTTAAAAAAATAAGCTTGAT
Organism: Ambystoma mexicanum; assembly: GCF_040938575.1. Lineage (NCBI taxonomy): Eukaryota > Metazoa > Chordata > Amphibia > Caudata > Ambystomatidae > Ambystoma > Ambystoma mexicanum. The sequence goes on along the minus strand of NC_090932.1, from coordinate 433,061,981 downwards.
GGCTGCATAAGTAGGGAAATAGAGAGAGGCAAACCAAAAAGGCACCTACAGATTACAAGTGCTTGACAGGTGGGTGGGACTTAGCTCAAGTGACCAAGATCCACTTGCACCAGCTCAACAACTCATCTAGACAAGTTTAGAGTTCAGATTTATTTTACTTGAGAGTTTAATGTTAGTTTAGAGCTATGAGTAGGATGGAGTGAACTCGGCTCGAATCAGATTCGAACCCATCTAAATGACAACTGTTTGGATCTGCTCTAATGATTCAAACCTTTTGGAGGGAAAGCGTGACATTTTTAAACCTGTGAAATTGAATTCGAGCCACTTGTCTAGATGTAGTTGATGGTTCGCTTCAGCTTGAATAAAAACTCTGTGTAGTACTGGATTCTGTGATACTAGTGGCTAAGGAAATTACGCAATACGACCATCGTTTCCTGACTGGAGCCCTACTGGTGGATAGAGATCAGAGGGACAGACATCTAAGCCTATTTTGCTTCATCTGCTTCAATCCTTTTCACATATAGTTTAAAAACTGCAGTTTTTGTAGGTAATTCCTGTCATTTTCCAAAACACTGTTTATATATGTTTACTTTTGGTTTACTTTATTTTAATAGAAATAAGACAAATCAGAGCTTGGTTCATTGAGCTAGTGCCCAGGATACCTCTCAACCTTCTGAACCGCCTGGGTGGGTGTAAATAGAGGATTTTGTTTTTGGCAGATGAGAGCTAGCACTTTGCTTTCTGAGTTGGTGCCTATTCTCTGGCATATTACACTTACTTTTAGACAATTGTTCATAATTGGATTTTTTTTGCTATCATTTCAGTTCATCTCATTTTAAATATAAGTAGCCTTCTGTTTAATCTGGTCCTTCAGACTGTAAATTGTTTAACTGTTTTGCACAACTATGTTTTCTTTTTTTCTTCTGATTTGTTCTGCTTATTTGGTTGTTTTCTGTTTTATTGATCTATCTTTGTTTATGAAAAAAAGGCAAGCGACAGCGGAAGCAATTGGTTTGTGTTTAACCTTCCAGCTGTCTAGAGTAGTGATTTCCAGTTTATTTGGTTTATAGTCATTCCATCGATAGCCAAAGCATCAAATGCTATTCCAGCTACAAAAAAGCATCTAAAAATAAAGCATCTAATGCATTTTTTTTTTCATTTTTTTTAATGAGGGGTTCCCACTCATCCCCCTTTTCTTAACCTTAAAAACCGATTTGTATTAAACTAAACCCTTTACCATCTAAAAAAATGCATTAGATGCTTTTTTTAGATGTTTATTTTTAGATGGTATGGCTGTCGATGCTTTATATTGTCAATTCAATGACCGGATACCATTTATTTTGATCTTATTAGGTCGAGGCTACTCAACAAGGCTCAAACGAATACATTCCTCTTGTTTAAAAAAGACTATGTTGATTCAAAGCAATACATTTCTAGTGCTGTTACTGTTATTATTAATATTAGTGTTATCAGGGTATTTATTGAGTGCAGAAATAGCTTCGGGAAGCGAAGGAGCGTTTTACAAGTCATAGGGGGAGTACACAGTGAGGGAATCAGATCACAGGGATCAACACAAGGGAGTGGGGGCTAACAATGGGGGGGAGGTCCATATAGGAGCAAGAGATCTACAAGCAATGAGGGAGAAGACAGGGGTTGCAGTTCGGCCAATCTCAGAAAAGGTACAAAAAGGAGGGGGTATGGACAAATGTTTCAAAGAGGAGCCATTCCTTGAAGAGGAGGGTCTTAAGTTCCTTCCTGAAATGTAGAAACGAGCCAGTAAATCTGGTGGTCAACAGGAGGAGGTCCCAGAGTTTGGGGGTGTAGACGGAGGAGGCTTATCTTTTGGTTCTTTCTTTCCTGCACCAGCGGTTCAAGCCTGCACATTCCCTGCCTTCTGGTGGATCAAGGACTTCCTGAGATACTGAGATTATCAGCGAGGTTGCTTGTGGACCCAAATGACCCATTTGTGTCTGCTGGGGAATTATAACTATCCAGACTCACTCTTTTTTATGGCCATGTATGTTACTGTGCTGTGGCATGCAACTCTGCACAAGGCCACCAAGTGGATGATTCTTTTTGGGCAATGCTTCACTGCCCATGCCCATTCCTATCTCACAGTGGCTGGGAATCTATATTTTTTCCTGATCCTTATTCTCTATCTCCCTTTCAATTGCTCAACCCTATACACTCAGATTCCTCGCGTCTGAATACAATTGCCCATCAGTGTCCACCATACTGCGGCCAGACACCATTGTGCACCATTGCACACACTTCATTGGGTGCCACCCCGCTGCTGGCTGCTTCCTGCTGCCTGCTGCCTTTGAAATAGGGGTTCTCGCGCACACCGCTCCTCTACGATCCCAACCTCTCACCACTCAGCACAACCTCCCCACCTCCCAACAAGCATCTCTTGTCCTAGTGTGCCTCTCACCAACTTCATCCATTGCTGTGCCAGAATTGGGGGGAGCCCCCTATGAGACCTGCATCAATTCTATGACAACCGGCCAGCATGTGAGCAGGCAGGACATGAGTCCGTGGAGCTCCAGCAGCTGCTGCCGAAATCCTGTTTAAACATCCTTTTCGGTGGAACATATTTGGCTTCAAACACATCTGTGGCGAAGAGGACAAGGTGCGGCACAGATACACGGAGCTGGAAAGCAGAAAGCCAGCCTCTCACCAAGATATTCGACGACAACGAAACCCGATCAGGCGCGAAAGCGTGAAACCAAGATGGCCGTCGTGACTTAGTGGAGCTGCAGAAGAGAGCTGCGGCATCCACAAAGGGGCTGGGAACGTGGCTGTGCTGTCCTGTCGCCCGGTTAGTGTGCCCAACACCAAGGAGGCAGGCAACGTGCGCAGAGCTGCGGTGCAGGACCGAGGGAAAGACGCTAGGAGCAGCGGGAGTGGCGGGTGATACACGGAGAGGATGGCACAGCGCTGCGTGTGCCTCCCAGAAAGAAGGTAGGAAGGGACGCTGTTCCGAGAGGGAGCGGACGGATCCCTCCTTCCCCCAGCTGGAGTGCACGATCCCCCGGACCGGAGAACATCCTTTCGACTCCTCTCCCCTCCCCCCAACCTCGTTGGAGTAACAGCTCACCGTTGGACTGGCGGTGAGGCTGGGACTCCGCTCTGAGGACGAAGCAAGAGACTCAAGTTGGCGTGAAGTGGCCTCCCCCCGTGAGTGGCACTAGCTTTGCGGCCCACGGCTGATCCTATCCTCGCCCTCCACCCCTGCGGGGAGAACTGGAGCTCCAGGTCATGTTCCTGCAGGAGCAGAGGACCCACGGAGCACTCCAGCTGCCCAGCCTTGCTGACCATGATTTTTGATAAGCACTGATGCCCCCCAGCCAACCCCGAAAAAATCTTATCCAACGGCTCGTTTTTTCGCTTGACGAGCAGGCATCGACCCCGGACCTTGTAAAAAGAAAATAAAAGTGTTTATTTTCTCAAAAGGCTGTCTGAAGCCCATTGCCACCATCAAGGTACATGAGGTACCCAACACTCCAAGATGGCCGACTGCCCAGTGCACACTGCACCTTCCACCTGATCCAGGCCCCTGGAGGCGAGCCGATTGGTCACTGGGCCCATAACCTTCCCCATGGGCCGCCGGCAGGCAAAGCTGGCCCACTCCCTCCAAGGCCCACGGGAGGCAAGGCCAGCTCCTGTTTTGAGCCTGTTTTGCCGTGGTTGCCGTAAACCAGCCCCCCTGGCTCCTGCACTACCTATTATCAAGGTAACACCACTTCCTTTTATGCTAGGCATTCTATGTTTACTCATTATCTAACGCTGCCACCATCCGCATTTAGGCACCAGCATCTTCGTGAACACTGGTGATTCCTACAGTGAGTTTTACTGTCTCTGCCCCATTAACTGCACGTGAGCCCGGCTACAGTGCACGCCGTGTCTCTGCCATATCCTGTCGGCACCCGACTTAAAGTACATTACGACAAAATTAGACGCAGGCACATTGTACTCCACCCTACAAACTTGACACTAGTTGCCATGACACTAACTAAGGTATGATTAATACATCATAGTACCACTCTGGGCATCACTACCACCATATGTGGGGAGATAACTGGTCATGAAGCAATGTTAGTTTATATTGCACTCCTTTCTACCTCGATATGCTCATCATGCCATGCTATTTTGACTGCACTGTTATTTCTACATTTAAAGTCTGCCACTGAATTGCCTTTATCCAAACTCTAGATTTAAAGCCGCTGTTGCCTTGCCAGCATCTGTTGGTGAGCCTGTAACTGTCAAATCTGCCTATTGCTGCATTCTACCTAGCTTTAACTACTTAGCTTGTGTTACACTGCCAGCAAAATTCAAATCTGCCTATTGTTGTATTTTATCTAGCCCTGCCTACCTCGTTTGTGTCACACTGCCAGCAAAATTCAAATCTACCTATTGTTGTATTTTACCTAGCCCTGCCTATCTAGTTTGTGTCACACTGCCAGGAAAACTCAAATCTACCTATTGTTGTATTTTACCTAGCCCTGCCTATCTAGTTTGTGCCACACTGCCAGCAAAATTCAAATCTGCCTATTGTTGCATTTTACCTAGCCCTGCCTACCTAGTTTGTGTCACACTTCCAGCAAAATTCAAATCTGCCTATTGTTGCATTTTACCTAGCCTTGCCTACTTAGTTTGTCTTACACTGCCAGCAAAATTCAAATCTGCCTATTGTTGCATTTTACCTAGCCTTGCCTACTTAGTTTGTGTTACACTGCCAGCAAAATTCAAATCTGCCTATTGCTGCACTTTACTCAGCCCTGCCTATCTTGCCTGTGCCACACTGCCTTAGCAATCTCAAAACTGCCTTGGCCGTTTCCACAGCATTCCCAGACTATGTGGCCGGTTGTACTTACAGTGCTTAAGTCGCACCTCCTAGAGTGACTTTCTTGCCTCTAAGTGTTGTGTATTCCTAGTCACATTAATCACTATCGCATGTGTGCCATAGCTTCTATTCTAATGCCATCATTGCGCTAACCTTGACCTTAACCTTGACCTGTTAGCCGTGGTGACACATTTCTGCCAGCACTATGCCTATGCCTTCTCACGGCACTGACATCAGTGTGCTTCTTGCTATGCCTTGCCTAATGTTGTTGATCGTATCATACTAGTCACTTCCTAGTTCCACCTACTAATCTGCTCCACTTAGAGGTAACTGAATACTATCTTGGATACTACACTATCTTTGATACTGGAATTGAAAGCATGTTAAACTTAGCAATACTGCTCTGTACTATGGCTGCTGCCATGCATGTGGACTCTAGAAGCCAAGAATACATTGGTCAGTCACTAATACCTATCCCAGACTCTAGCCTGCTAACCCCTGCAAATATTGCGCAATCTAATCTATCCATTCACTACAGAGCCCCAGAGACAACAGCTTCCGCCTCTCTACCATGCGCCACGTCCAGTAGAAATGACAGACTCCGCACTAGACTAGCCAAATTATATGAACCTTTGAGAAGAGCCCTTCCGGCCACTAACCTCAAAACTAACTATAAACTCAACCTTAGACCTAGCCACTTAAAGTTGTCTTCACCGCTGCCCATCTTGAACACAAATACCCTTCAGCTCAATAACCATAAGCCTAAAGTTTGTAACAACTCTGACAAACCTATCCGAGTCAACAAGGCCCCTTCCCTCAAAGGAGCGCTCCTCAATGCAAGATCACTAGTCGCACATGCTACCGATATTGCCGACTTAATCACTGAAGGGAACTTGGATTTCCTCGCAATTACGGAAACATGGCTCCATAATGCAGCAGGACCTGCTCTTATGCTAGCTATCCCTGATGGCTATACCATAGTCAGACAAGACCGAGATAATGCCTGAGGTGGCGGCATTGCGATTATCTCTGAATCTACTCTTGGCCTTAGACTAGCCCCTACCCATCTATCACAATCTTGTGAAGTTCTCACTGCCAAAATCCAGATAAATAACTTGCAATCCCTTACTATGCACCTAATATATAGACCACCTGGCCCTCTTGGTACCTTTGAGAAAGATTTGCATAACATAATTATGAATAACCTTAATCCTACCTCGCAACTACTCCTATTAGGAGACTTTAACCTAGGTTTTAATGACCAAATGGATAAAAACGCAACCGACATAGCCAACACTATCAACGCATTAGGCCTCACCCAAAAAGTCAATAAACCTACCCACCTTAAAGGGAGAATACTGGACTGGATAGTGGACCTTAACTGTTCAGTTACCATTTCATCAATTTTGCCACTATCGTGGACAGACCACTTTCTGGTCTCCTTCCACCTACCACTATTCGACCCACTCCACTGGCTCAACCATTAGCGCCACCATGCTCAACTAGAAGTAAAAAAAGCATCACTGTAGAGAAAGTTATCCCTGCCATTTTGCCTACACTCAACGCACTACCATAAAATCTTAATCCTAGCATCCTAGAGCAGGAATTTAACAATATTATGCTCACCACACTGGATAAAATTGCCCCTGTCAAACTTAGACCTAGCAAACCAATAGCCCATTTAAACAAATGGTTCACTCCACAACTTAAAGACCTTCGCACCTACCTTAAAGAATAAAAGTGAAACTAATTGGAGACTTTGCCCCTCTAGTGAGAACAAAGCTAAATTAACCTCACTTTCCTCAGACTACAAGAAGGAAATTTGCCAGGCAAAACGTAATTCCTACAACGAGCGTATTGCTAACTCTAACTCGAGCATGAAAGAACTCTTTTCTATACTCAAAGAACTAGAGTCCCCAATTGCTATACCTGATGTCTGTACCAAGGATAAAACCTGGTGTACAGACATCCAACATGCCTTAGCTAATAAAATTAATACACTCCAGAATAAAATTCAACAAAAAAAGAAGTACTGAACTTACAGCACTCGCCCAACACCCTCTTGCCCAACGATTCACCATCGGCACACAATACTACCTTCCATTTTTCTAAAATGTCTATCCTGGAGGTAGAAAAAATTATCCTATCACTGAAGCCTTCAAACTGCAAAGGCGATATTTGCCCAGCTCAATTAATAAAAGATGCTGCCAGAGAACTCTCCCCATTCATAACTAAACTGATAAATGCCTCATTTGCCACAGGTACCATACGTGTTAACCTCAAACAATCTTGGGTGCTACTCCTCCTCAAGAAACAGACACTAGATCCTCTTATTCCCACCAACTACCGGCCCATCACCACGGTCCCATTTCTACTAAAAATATTGGATAAAGCCGCATACATCCAAATTCAAAAACACCTGGAACTGCACAAACTTTTAGGCAATAGACAATCTGGTTTCCGTCCACTACACGGAACAGAGACAGCCTTAATTGACCTAAAGTCCCAAATTGACGAGCAGAGAGACAAAAGAAGGACAGTACTCCTGCTCCTACTTGATCTTTCTGCCGCATTTGATTTGGTCAATCACAAGGTCTTATGCCGGCACCTTGACTCTGCAGCCCACTTCTCCATGGGTGCCATCAAATGGATTGAGTCATTCCTGAGTAAGAGAACTATGAGAGTCTTCTCCCCCTCAGCAGCTACCGACCCAATACCCATCCTATGCGGTGTTCCCCAAGGGTCTGGCATCTCGCCTACCCTCTACAATATCTTCACTAAGCCACTGTTCGACGATCTGGACCAGCTGGGTATCACCTACACTAACTATGCAGATGATACTCAGATTCTCCTCCCACTTTCTGGGGATTACAGTACAGACATGGGTTTAGTGAGCAAAGTTTACCTTATCATCCAAGCATGGATGGCCACGCATGGCCTGTGTTTGAATGATGATAAGACTGAACTTATAATTCTGGGTTCACAGGATAACATTAAAAAACTAGGCCAAGAATTCTCATTTAATATTGACGAGAACACCATCAAAGTCTCCAAGGAAGTAAAAACCCTTGGATTCTACCTCGACTCTACACTGTCCTTCGATAAACAGGTCAAATCCCTCACCTCTGCCGCGGCTTACACCTGCAAGCTACTTAGAACTGGTAAGCCGTTCCTCTCTGACAATAGTTGCCTGATCCTGGCTAGAGCTCTAATACTCTCTAGAATTGACTATTGTAATGCCCTATACAGTGGTGCCAATAAATCTACCATCCAAAAGCTCCAAACACTACAGAATAATGCGCTAAGAGCAGCCCTAGGCATAAACAAGAAAACTCACATCTCTTCTCTGAGACGCCAACATAAATGGTTATCCACATCCAACAAAATACAACTAAAAACGCTTTCCTTGACCTACAAAGCCCTTAATAACTCAGCCCCCAGTTACCGTATAGATAAACTCCAGAGAAGAACCTCTCGCAGACCTACCAGAACTGGGAATGCCAACTGTCTGACTACACCCAAATATAAGCTCACCACTATTGGGGGCAATAGCTTTACTGTAAAGGCAGCTAAATTCTTGAACTCACTGCCTCAGGAGCTGAGAGCGGACCAACCCTACCTACATTTCAGGAAAAACGTAATAAAACACATGCTACTGACCCTTAGTCTCCCATTACCTACTGGGGACCTGTCCACTTCCAAAGAGACTTGGTCATCCTGTATTAATAGTGTACTACTGCGCTAACTCTGAAGACCTTACAATCTACTTGGAAGCCTAAGTGCTTTACGAAGGGCCCCACTTTTGCACGCATATCTTTTTGTACAGTGCCTATTGTTTATTTATGTAACTACATTGGCTACTCTTTGTCTTCGCCCTATTTTGTACATTGTATATATCCTGTAATCATGCAAAACTGTATATTTTGTAACCTTGTAAATACTGTATCCTGTGTATATTCGTAACTTTTGTAAGCTTTGTATTTCCATATTGTTGCGCCCATTTACTCACGAGTCTGGTGCGCCTAACAAATGAATAAACAAACAAACAAACAAACAAATAAACTGGAGAAAATCTGCATCCCGCGGACTAGGCAGAAAAGCAACAATAGATCTGGAACCGGCGCCTACAGAGACACTCCTGAAAGTACTCAAACACAACTCCTACCTTGGCAGCTACCGAGAAGCGAAACAGGCACGGAATCGCACCAGAAAGCACGAAGCGTTAAACCCACTTCGCCCCAGTCAGGGTGTGCAGGCACAGGGGTAGTGCGGGTGACACCCCCATTAGGGAGAAGTGGTTACACAGCGCCTGGACCAGCCACTGCCAAGGCGGACTCATAGGAGGCCCCTTGCGGGGGGCGCAGCGGCACAGTTCAGCTACCATAGCAATCGCATATCTGAGTAATATCTGTGAAATTAGTTAAAGAGTTTAATAGAGCAAGCTCCCACACACTATACCACCACCTCCCATGCTACAGAATGGGGAAAGACAAACCGCGGATATCGAGCATACAAAGCAGAATGGACCAATATGCTTTCGCCACGACATCTCAACCGACGGATCAAGCACCGCTGTCAAACTCTCCAGACGCGGAGGACGGCCTCTCTCTGAAAGATGTAATGGCGGCCATTGCGAGTTCCTGCACCTCCATGGAAATGAAAATAGACAGTATAGCGGCGGATGTGTCCTTCCTCCGCCATGACCTGCAAAAACTCACTTCCCGCATGGGTGAAGTGGAACAATGCATCTCAGGTACAGAGGACAACATTAGCACCATTAACCAACAATTGTCACAGACATTGCGCCGGTTGAAGACCCTGGAGGCCAGAGTGGATGAGGGAGAGGGCAGGTCTGGCTGCAACAACGTGCGTATCCTCGGAATCCCGGAGGGGACGGAGGGACCGAGCATGGAACTATTCCTGCAACAGTGGCTAGCGGACATTTATGACCCACATTCCTTTTCCAAATTCTTCTCAGTAAAAATTGCCCACAGGATACCTTCTGGCAAGCCCATCCCAGGAATGCCGCCCAGGACTGTAATTGCTAAGCTCCTTAATTATCGTGATAGGGATGCGCTGCTCCAGATGGCCCGTGCGAAGGGAACGGTCACTTATAAAGGCTCCCGGATAGCCTTCTTCCCCGATTACACAAAAGAAGTGCAACGCGCAAGACAATCATTTGAACCACTGAAGCGGCAGCTATCCCTCATGAAAGTAGAATTCGGACTGCTATTTCCAGCTCAGCTCAAGATTTATCATAAAGGTACGACCACACACTTCACTGACCCTCAGGAGGCCTGGAAATGGGCGGAGACCCACATTGAGGGCGACTGGTCGGCACAACCAAGGAGGCAGGAAGGTAGATCCGGGCCCTGCCCGGACTGGGCCCCCCGGGGGAGACCTCCGGCAGATTTGGAACCAGTGGCTCTAGAACAAGCAGTGGATCCCGCTGAGCACCAGCCAGGATGATGCACTCTCACCCCGAGCCACAAATAACATCAAGAAAACAACATAGCAACGGTGGCCACCCGAGGCCACCTCCCAGGAATTTTAACTTAAATATAGACTGTGAACACGACAGTCAGTTTGGCAACGGAACAACCAAAGTAAGACAGTTGGAGATTGGTTAAAGCAGAAGCACAGAGACTTGGGTAATGGTTATTAGTTAATGAGTTACCTGTCCGTTTGACAAGGTGTTTGATTGTTGTATTGGGTGACAGATGCTTCACATTGGGTGGAGTATAGGGTGGGGGTGGGAGGGTGAGAGTTGTTATGTTAAAAGTTGCACCAAGTTCAAGAACTACATAGCAATAACTCCCTAGCGTATGACCCGCATGGAACGAAAGAGCAAACGAGTCCCGACATTGATCCAACAGATGTACGATCCAGCTCAAACCCTGCCCAGGTTGGTGGATCATGGAACACTCTTAGATATACAATATACTGACACCACACATGCACAAGTTACATGGCGCAGAGCACCAACGTAGATAAAAGCAGAGCCATCCCGGTGATGACATGGAACGTTAATGGGCTCGGAAATAGTATTAAAAGACGCCTAGTCCTTCAAGCACTGAACCGTCACTCACCAGATGTGGCCTTCTTAACAGAGACACATCTGGCGGGCACAAGATGCACACTGTTTAGACGCACAAACTACCGACAAGCCTTTCATGCCGGATTCACCATGGGATCACGTGGGGTATTGATCCTAGTACACAAAAGACTTCCCTCTAGCCCCACTGCAGTCACCCAGGACCAGGGAGGTAGATATGTGCACACGACAGGAACCCTTTCGGAACGCACTATCTCTATGATCGCTGTATATGCACCACCTAACCTCCTAACCCCCCTGACTAACGATATTACACCCCTAATTGTTGACAACACTGAAGGCCTCATGTTGATTGGAGGAGACTTTAACGAAGTCATGAACATAGAGTTGGATAGGACACATGTACGATCCAGAAATCCAGACATATGCACTAAACTCGCCACATTTACCAATGCACTGGGGTTACATGATGCATGGAGATCCCTACATCCCAACACAAGAGAATATTTGTATCACTCCGGTGCACATGCTTCGATATCCAGGTTGGATTACTTCTTTCTACCAATGTGTAACATACATGAGGCGTGTGCCGCACAACTGCTCCCCAGAGGTATTTCAGATCATTCCCCACTCATGTTAACGATTAAGACCAGCAGGCCACTCCCCCCACCCAGTTGGAGACTGAATGGTTATTACCTGGGATTTCCCAAATTGGTGGAACACAGACAAAAGGTTACCGAAACATACTTTGAAATAAATACTGACTCTGTGGACAGCCCAACAACGCTATGGGAGGCACTAAAAGCAGTATTAAGGGGTGAAAACATAGCCCACAAGAAAAAACACCTTGAAGCGATACGTTCAGCTGAAGCCAAGGTACGGAATGCAGAATCTGTTCACCTGGCTCATGACCTACCCGAGACACAACGTGCACTGCAGTTAGCACAGAAACAGCTACAGCACATGGCCTTACACAATGCAAAACAAGCGCATGCAGCAATGCGAGCGAAAATATATGAAACTGGGTACAAGGCGGGGAAAATTCTGGCATGGTTGGAGCGCAGGGACTTAGGCCTCACCCAAGTTAGGAAACTAACAACAGAAGAACCAGACCCACTAGTAACAGACCAGGACAAAGCGGAGGGATTTGCTAAATATTACGCTGAACTGTATAGTGCACCACCTGCACCGCCACTGACTGATATATTAGAAGAAATTACCCTTCCTACCCTAGACGAAGAACAGGCGGTCCTACTAGAACAAGAAATCACAGAGGAAGAAGTAACCTGTGCAATGTAAGAACTCCAGTCAGGGTAGACCCCAGGCCCGAACGGTTTTCGTGTCGAAATATGGAAAAAAAATAGGAGCAAACATAATCTCTCCACAACTACTGCGCCTCTTTCAACACTCAAGCTCGCAGGGTTGCCTCCCCCCAGACCTCAGAAAAGCTACAATAATAGTTTTGCCAAAAACAGATAAGCCACCTGACAAGTGCATTTCCTACAGACCCATCTCTCTTATAAACTGCGAGGCCAAAATACTGGCGAAAGCACTGGCCAATCGGCTGCAGCGAGTCATACACACACTAGTGCCCCCGGACCAATGTGGATTTATGCCACAAAGATCCACCAGGCAAAATGTATATAGATTACACACAGCACTAGAAAAAACACCTAAGCTACCAAACCCCCTAGCCCTACTGTCCATAGATTACGAAAAGGCCTTTGACTCTGTGCACTGGGAGGCAATTTGGGAAATTATGCGACGAATGGGCATAGGCCCTTACTTCTTGAGTTGGGTTAAACTACTATACCACCCCCCAGTAGCAGCAACAAGAGTGAATGGGTATACTTCCGAACCCTACCAGCTAGGTAAAGGCACGTGACAAGGTTGCCCCTGTCAGCTTTGATTTTTGCGTTAGCAATTGAACCTTTAGCAATCCTGTTAAGATCCACGCAAACATGGAGAGGCTTCAGGTGGGCGGACGGCTGGGAAGACAGAGTGTCTTTATACTCAGATGATCTGTTAATTTATCTGGCGGACCCGCGAGTTTCCTGTCCCGTTGTGTCGCACTTACTAGAGAGATATGGCGCGTTCAGCGGACTCCGCATCAACTGGTCAAAGTCCATACTATTCCTGGTGAAGCATATAGACATTGCAATACCAGACGTGTGCCCCTACCGTATTGAAAGGGAACAATTCAGATACCTCGGTATACAAATCACACACAAACTAACGGACTATGTGGGGAAAAACTTACATCCAGTGGCGACCAGGTTCAAGGATGATGTTCGCCACTGGATGTCCCTACCACTCACATTACTGGGACGCGCGGCACTCTTCAAAATGATGGCCCTTCCCCATTTTCTCTACGTACTACAAAATGCACCACTACCAATAGCACCCAGTGAGTTCCATAAGATAGATCAAACACTTAGGAGGTTGTTATGGAAAGAGGGGCACCCACGAATGGCACTTACTACCCTACAATGATCCATATGGGAGGGCGGGATTGGACTCCCCCGGCTACGGACCTACTACTGGGCCAGTCAAATGGCAACAGTGAATGATAAATCGCATGGGGATACAATACCACTCGCATAACATAATACAGGACACCGACGCACAGGAAAGACCCATCATGAGCCTCCTCTACCAGAAAAAAGAGTGACCCGCTGACCCATCCATGTTGTCGCATATAACTCTAGTCTGGGCAGATACACATAAGTACCTAGGTTGGGATAAAAAAACTAACTCTAGCACAACCACTCTGGAACAACAGACATCTCCAGGAGGTGAACAAACTCCCTAAATGGCAAGCATGGGCCCAACTAGGTATTACGATAATTGGCGATGTGATGAAAGAAAATGTAATAATGTAATAATAGCATTTGCGGATCTAGCTGCCACCTTTGCACTCCCACCCAACGAACAATACCACTATATCCAGTTCAAACATGCGTTGCAGGCACATCTCCCTGAATTGAGTGACACACCTGATTACTCTCCACTAGAACGTAATGTATTCCCAGAACTGCTTAAACAGAAAGTCACATCGACTATGTACAGTGCTATTAACTCCTTTGCTACGAAAGAGCTGTGAGCCTGAAAGCCAAGTGGGAGAGGGAGGTAGGTGATATACTCCCAGAGGAATGGGTGACTGCGTTAATGTACCCCAGAGAATCAGCTATCTCCTCCAGGCTTAGATTAATTCAACTGAAGATACTACATAGGATTTATTACCCAAGGGTGGCACTGTTCAAGTGGGGAAAGGCTACGAATCCATACTGTTTGCGATGTAAGAGGGAGGAAGGCTCCTATTATCATATTCTGTGGGACTGTGCCCTCATTCAACAATACTGGCAACAGTGGTGTGATGAACTGTCAAGGGTAATGGGCAAGAGGATACTTGTAAATCCAAAGCAATTACTGCTGGGGATAGAAGGAGACACTGATCTAACGAGGTATGAGAGAGTGTTCTTATCTACCACCACAGCAATACTTAAAAGGAACATAGCGCAACTTAGGGGCTCCGTGAGGCCACCGAGCCTTGAACAATGGATCACGGATGTGGATATCTGCATCGCGATGGAAAAGAGAGTTTATACTGCCAGGGGGTGCCCAGAAAAAGCGCAAAAAATATGGCAAAGCTGGGAAGAGGCGCACTAAAAGTAACTTATAATACTGTACTGTTACGCTATCCAGAGACTTGCAAATGAACTGGTGGGTGTAATACGAAAGGGACAAAATGTTGTGGCATGTTTTGAAGCTCGTTGGTAAGGGACCACAGCGGGGAGTTGTTGGCGGGAGGGTATGGAAATGTTTTGTTTACCCCGCTGTATGGGGCTGTATGTTTTGTGTTTCCAAAAACCAATAAAATGTTGTATTAAAAAAAAAAAAATTCTACGACAACCCCCTCCCTACCATTCCCTTTGCACAATTTACCGAGCCTGGGTTCCGCCTTTGCAATTACCCCGTCATCCGGATGCCCTCTTGTGAATTTGTGTGCTGTGGCTACCAAAATTCACAAACTTTGTGTTCATTTTAATTGTATGCATTCTGACAAATCCACTGCTGCATTACTTTACATGTTTAACGCAGCCTCTTACCTGGTCACTTGGTGGCATGCAAGTAGTGAAATGCACTGTTTGTTTTTGCACTTTGACGTTACTGTGTTGTACAAGTGAGTGCACTTGTTTTTGCACTTTGACCTTACGGTGTTGTACGAGTCAGTGCACTTACATAGTGCGCCATACAGAACACCGTCTTTAGATGCTGGGGTATTTTAAGCTGTTCTGTTGCAAATGATTGATTGTTTTTGCACATCGGAGTTCCTTAACTCTAAATGTGCACCCATACTCGCTGAAAATGTAAGTGCAAAGGTAATGTAAGCTTCAGATTTTTTAGAATGTGTCTGTGTTTGTTTGAAGTGCTAGATTTTGGCATATATGCATTGCTTGAGTTAAAAAAGAACATCTCTGTTTGCCACCATTGTTCACCTCCTACAGTGAAGAGGGCGACGACATTTTATATTTATTTTTATTCAGTCACTTAGGGCATTTTGTTTTACACCAAGGAATACATGTGAGTAGTCTTTGGACAGGAAACCAATTCATCTTATAAGAAGGTTCTGTGCACTCATCGAAAGCCTCTTTAAAATAAATTGTTTTTCACGACAATGAATTATAATTATATGACAGGGGAGCAGCTCTGAATGAGACGACTGCTTCCCATAGGTTTCCTTTCTGCGATAAGAATGACAAACACAAACACAGCGGCTCCCACACATACACACATAACCGAGTTGCAACTTCCTGAATGCCAGAGTAAGGTTAAAGGGATTTGTGGGGGACGGGGAGGGGGTGTTTGTCCCATTTTAGACAATGATCTGTGTCACACGGGGAAGCTGGGTGTACAAAGTAAGGAAGGCCCCCTGGGCCGCGGTGCATGTCTTTTGCATCCTGTGAATGAGGCTTATCTGAGAGGGTCTCTGCGCATACACACTGTGTATCTGTTCTGGCCGCTCTGGGAGAGGAAAAGGTGTTTATTTTTGCACTGCCCCCTCCGTGTCCGAGGGCAAGGCGAGAGTTGGCCCAAGACTGTTGTGTTTGGATGAGGAAGACTGCTGGAATTGAGGTTGAGAACCATGGGGCCATTCACAGAGCTTGTTTGCAGCTGTTAATCGATATGTGGCTTTGAAAAGTAGAAAGTAGTGGTAGGGCAGGAAGTGCATGGTTAACACAAAGGAGTGGAATGTTAGCAGGAAAAGAGGACGTGAGTGAATGCATAATATGCTGTGATTGGTCAGTTTACCTCTACACTGATGACTAATGTGGCAGCAAATGTCAAAGTAACCTTGGGGGTTCATGTACAGTGTTGATATGCACATGCAAAAGACAAGTGTCCGCGGATACCACCACAAAGACCAACACACATGAAGGAGTAAATCCTGCCATCCAAGTACTGATTCATAAAGAAAATGGCACCGGTTTGCTGAGTGTTGCACCTGTCTCCACTTAAGTCTATCCAAGGCAAGGGCAAAGTTCAAAAGGTGCAAGCCCACTCGTGTCCACTCTTGGAAAGTGGAAGCTGCAACTGTGGTGGCGGTGGTCCCACTGCTCAGGCACAGGAAAGGGGGCCCAGACACTTTTGTCAGGCAACATCCATACCTGGGTTGTCTGATGAGAAGTGAATCACTTTCCACCATCGTTTTCAATTCTATATGGTGGGAGAACGGGAGGAGGAGTTAACTTCACTCGCAGTTTGCTCACAACCTCTGCCACCGGTTCTATGAAGGTTTGCCGTATTTGCTTAGCCGAATGGCAACTTTGGAGAATTTCTTTTCACCGAATTTGCTGATTTTTTGCCACAAACAATGGGGGGATGCCTCACCTCGCCCTTTGCACACACAAACTAAGCCCCATTATATACCTAACCCCAATTTACCATATATCTGTTAGTGGTCAAAATAAATCATCTAAACCGAATTCGGCAAAGTCGCCATTCGGCAAAAAAGAGCTTCACCCGACCACCACATGTCGGGGTGATTCTAGTGCACGATTTCCTGGCAACTGAAGCATTGCAGCACACCACTGCCATTACTGGGACCATTCCACTAACCAGCCAGTCGCAGAGCCTACACAAGGTTCTTCAGTGCCTGTTATGCCATATCTGCAATACATGTGGACACTGTGCAGGGTGCAGGACAGGTATCACGTGTTTCAGCTGTTCACATTTCTCATGTGTTGTTCCGGACACCCGAGTGCACCCATGTGGCATTGCAGCTGTGACTACAGACTGAACTCATGCGCTGCCAGCACCATCTACCATCCTATAAATGTACAAGTAGTAGCAATATCAAGGGTTCCCTCATAAATTAAATGCCAACTTTCCATGCAGCTACATGTTCTGATATTCATTGATTGCTGCACAGTTACAGGATGGATACTAAAGGAACAAGTGACTGCTAGCTGAAGGTGTGTGGAAATGCTCAACACAGTGCTGCAATGGGCAATGGCATCAGGTCAAACTCTCCGGCTTGCCGCCATTTCCTGCAGTTGAGAGTGCATGCACTCAGCACTTATTTCTCCTGACAGCACTACACAATCACAAATCCCTGCAACATCTGTGCTATGTTGACACACAATTATCCTCTAGTGTAGTCATAAAGCATCATTTTAGCATGCTGAAGTCATTTTTCTAGTGTATGGTTCTTACACGTAATGTTTTCTCTGCATACATCACCTGTGCTGTGCAGTGTTATATAACGTTGGGTGTTTCATAATACTACTATTCAATGGTGTCAGGTCTCTTTATAATTAGTACTATGTTTATTAAGGTATTTGTTGAGAGAGGGCGGGCAATTTGGTAGTAAGGGATCTGCAAGCAGCCAGGAGAGGAACCAATGGGAAGCAGATTGCCCGGTCTCAGGTAGGGTGGGAAGTGGAATCTATAGAACTAGGTGTCATGGAGGAGCCATTCCTTGTAGTTGAGGGTCTTGAGCTCCTTCTTGAAATGACAATGCGTTTGGGACAAGTCTAGTGTTGATGGGGATGAGGTTCCAGAATCTTGTAGTATACACAGAGAAGGCCGGGCTTCTGGTTCTTTCCTTCCTGCACCAGCAGAATTGAAGCTGGCACACGTTCTTACTTTGGGTGGATCATAGGCCCCTGGAAACTATGAGTTTCTTAATGAGGTAGCTTGGGGACCTCAGAGCAACAGCCTTGTAGATGATGTGGCAGGATTTGAAGATGATATGTGCTTGCAGTGTGAGCCAGTGAGTTCAATAAGGGTAGGGTGGTGTGGTCCTTTGCAGAGTCCTTTGATAAGTTTTGCTGTAGCATGCAGGACACATCTCAGGAGTGCCAAAGTACTCACTGGGAGGCTTCCCAAAAGGACATTGACATCATCCATGTGGGAGAGGGACAAGACTTAGATAGCAAATCTGAAGCTGTTTCTTGGTATGAAGGGCTTGATTTTCTGCAGGAGAGAAGATTGGAACCAAGTCATTTGTGTCTTTCTTGCTCTGTACTGTTTGAAGCAGAGGTGCCTGTCGATGTCATACCCAAGGGATTTGGTGCAGGTGACTGTGATGCAGGAAATGCATTGGAAGGACAGGGCCTCCCTGTCCTTGTCCTGTAGTCCTTTTTCCATTTGTGTTCTGTATTATTTTCTGTCCAGGAGTCCATGTGGGACTCCTGGCAGTGCAGCTCTTCCTGTTTTTGGTTTGGTGTACAGACCCATGGGATACCCTTATGGCAAACAATATATAAAGGGGGAATCCCAGATTACCACATAGGTGGTAGCTCTATCTTATTCTGGGAGGTAGAGACTCGTTTAACAAGAGATAGATAGCTTAGGAAAACACAACAGTTATAAACATTAAACATCAACTGCTATTTATGACACATTGAATATTTTAATAAAGACATAAAAAGTAATTTTACAAATTCGTTGTAAATCACTAAATAAAACACTCTAAAACAGTGACAATATTGTACCCTAATGGGTAGGATTGACATCAATGTTAATCTGATCAATGATAGTACAGAGTATCTAGCGTGTTAGTTCTCTGGTGTAGTACTTATTTCGACATTTTTCTTATTACTATGGTCAAAAAGTTACCATTGTATAGTACATGTTTCTGTTCGATGTCAATTAATACAGAACTTTCATCAGGAGTATAGTCACTAAGTTTAAAAAACCACAATCTGAACTTTGAATCTGTTAAGCCGAAGGATCTTCTGGCTGGGTGTGGAAAGTGTATACGACAAATCTGATGTATTTTCTGATAGTTGTAACTGTTGGTAAAATGCAGTGGAAAAAGAGAGAAGCTATTAGTGCTATTATCTCAAATGAGAGAGAAATCTCAAGAAGAGGCATGGGATATAAATTACCGTGTCCCTTCTGTGGAGTTAATGCAGAAGCTGGCTTGGTTAAGGCATATTTAAGGCTTCTGTAGATGAAGAGACCCTTAATAGGGGGTAAACATCTTGCAAAAATAAAGGTTGCAACAAATTTAGAATCGTCCTGCGAGGTCGTATAAAAGGGAACACAGTGGAGAGATCCCCCTTAAGGCGTTAAAACTAGTAATGCATTCACTAGCAAACTGTCCCCCGGAGTATTTACCTGGAGGTTTTGGATGGTAGTAGCTCTATAATCCTAAAAGAGCAGCCAATTGGAAAGACATTTTCTGCAGCCCTCAGAATAGTTTTAGTTCGGCTGGGATGAACTGTTAAGGAAAACAAATGAAGTACCTCATTAGGGTCTTCAGAAATTGAGTTATATAAATAAAATAACAGGTAGGTTAACCACCAATGGGTATAGAATCTTACCGTGGCTCGTTATAATAAGGTGCTGTATTCTTTAGTGGGCGCTGAAGTAGAGCTGTGTTAACTACAATCGGTTTCTGTGTAGTATAGCGTCTTGTAGATACCTGCCAAAACAAAGATGGGGATGTTTATATGGCCGGAATCTATTTTTTAGTGAATTATCCGTGTTAGTCGCGAATCCTCAATCTTATTGTGGTTCTGATCTGGCGGGGGGCAAAAGTCACCCCGGTCTAGATAGTAAGAAGAAAGGTTTTACCTGAAGTAGGGATCTCTGTCGCACAAGTCTTTTAAGGGGACTTCTCTGTGGTCGGTTGAGTCCGGCCTCTTTCCTTCAAAGATAGACAGCCGCCATCTTGAGTGTGGATATATATAGGGATTGTAGTCCCTTGTTTGTGTCGGCTCCGCATAAGTGTCAAATACAGAAATGTAGCTATTCCAGTGGCGCTAGCTAAATACTCAACGGTGCCTTTTAACTCTCGACCAAGCCTAGTTGCTTTTACTCAGATAGTCAAGACGTTAGAATGTTAAAACGCCACTAGTGCAAAAAACGATATCCATGATCAAGATGATATGCACAAGTTGGGAATATTTTTACAAAGAGGGGCTAAGGAATGTTCCTCAATCTACTCCATCAGTAAAAAAAATGATGAATGTGGATTAATGTGAATGGCTAATTGAGTTACGCAGTTGGGTCAATAAATTTTACCCCATTCCACTGCGTCGTTTAACCCTTCCTTGTCACTCTGTGTTAAAAAAAATTAGTCTTTGTTCCTTTGTGATTAAGGCTTGTTTCTTTTTGTTGATATCAGTGCCTATCATAGTAAAGAGGACTGTCCAGCGGAGATCTTTACCAGTATGGTTATTATTTGTAAAATGAGTAACCATAGGGGCTGTAAGCACCTTTTTGTTAATACAGCTTCGATGTTCAATAATCCGGGTTTTAACTTTCCTATTCGTTTTGCCTATGTATCTTTTACAACATGGGCATGTGATCATATAGATCACATATTCTGTGTTGCAGTTAGAGAATTTTGTTTGTTGCCATTTTTTATTCAGACCTATCTCTACTTCGTTGGAATTAGAGGTATATTTACACACGCTGCAGTGTCCGCATGGATGGTGTCCTGTAATGGTGGTTAAGCCCCAGCTTTGAGTAAGAGTTTCACTTTTTTTAGGGTTAACTCTAAGCTTACTACTGCTAATGTGGTTTCCAATTGTCGTAGATTTTCTGTAGGCGAATAGTGGACAAGTTAACTGGGCTGGAGAGTTTTTAAATATCTTCCAGTGTTTCCGGACTATGTTCGTAATGGTCAGGCTTAGATTCGAAAAAGTGTTTACACTTACAATTCTGTCGTCTCTCGGTTTTTTAGCTTTGTCCTCTAATAATGATTGCTGATTATTATTATAGGCTCTTTTTGCTGCTCGGCGTACCAGTTTTTTAGGGTAAGCCCTTTCTATAAGTTTATCTGTCAAGATATCTGCTTCCTTTTCATAGGCCTCCTTTTGACTGCTGTTCCTTTTAAGCCTAAGAAACTGGCCAAACGGTAAATTGTCTTTAAGGTGTTTTACGTGGTGGCTGTGGTAATGAAGTAGTGAATTTCTTTCGGTACTCTTATGATAAGGTTGCACCAGAAGGGTGCCTGCCTCATGAAAAATAGTGACGTCTAGGAAATTAATCCTATTTTGATTAATAGTCATAGTAAATTGCAAATGACGATTCTTCTGATTTAACCATATGAGGAACTCTTCTGCCTTTCAAATATTCCAAATAGAGGTTCGCCACACTGGGGGCCATAGTGGCCCCCATTGCGGTTCCTTCTATCTGTTGGTAATATACTCCTTGGAATTCAAAAATGTTTTGAGTAAGGGCCATTTCAAGGCACCACATTATGAAAGAAGTAGGGACTGGGTTATTATCTATACGAGTAAGGAGTACCTCTTCGATTGTTTCAAGGGTAGCTGTTTGTGGTATATTGGTGTATAAAGAAATTATATCAAGAGTGATCAAATATTGAGTAGTATTATCAAAGGGAAGATATTAAAACCTCTTTATAGCGTCTTTAGTGTCCTTTAGGTAAGATTTCATTAACACGACGTCGTTTTTCAGATAGTAATCCACACATTTTGATAGGGGTTCTAAGATGAAATTAATCCCTGCCACTATTGGTCGACCTAGGGGGTTCAAAAGAGTTTTATGAATTTTGGGGAGGCAGTAGAAGGTGGGTGTGGATGCTTCTTTGTTCACCAGAAAATCACTCTCGTGTTTACTAATCCAGTTTCTTTCAACTGCTTTAGTAACTTTTCTATCAATCGCTTCTAGAAGTTTAACACTCGGGTTCTCTTTCAGAATTTTATAATACTGAGTATTATTCAGTTGACTGAGACACTCCCTGACATAGTTTTGGGTATCTTAAATCACTATGCTCCCGCCTTTGTCGGCTCTTTTTATTATTATTTTTTCATTTTTGGCCAGGGCTTTTAGCGCTTCCATTTCGGTTTTATTTAGATTGTGAAAAATGCGCGGGTTCGTTTGTTCAAGAGCTTCTATTTCAGAGAGAACTCTTTTTTCAAAAATTCTGGATTCGGATGAAAAGGAAGAGCTAGGTGGACAGAACAGAGATGGATTACGAAGTCCTGTATGATTAATGGTTTGAGTTGAACCTGCTAGGTTGATATCATCAGCAAAATATTCTTTAAGATGAATTTTGCGCATCAGTTTTTGAAAGTCTACCCGAAACTCGAACGGGTCGTGTTGTTTAGAGATCACGTATCCTAAACCTTTGTTAAGGACTTGTTCTTCAAGGACTGTGAGTGTATGTTGTGATATATTCACTACGAGCGATTCCCGCTCCGTAGTTGCCGTTGGTCGTTGTTTTTTTGGTCCCGTGTTGGGCCTTGGTATAAAAAATTCCTAGATCTGTTGCTCTGATTGTAGGGGCCCCGTCTGGGGTTTCCTCTGCCTCGGGTGGGTTGGTAATTACCCGAATTGGAATTATCGAGATCGTTACTGCTATTGCTGGAGCTAAAAGATGTAGGGCGAAATCTAACTCTTCGGTTCTGTTTTTGTGGTCCATTAGTGGCATTCCCTGTACTTTTATATCCATCAGTGGTATAGGGGTATGCTTTTTCATGGCTAAATTTTGCCAGATCTTTTTGTAGTCGTTGAATACGTTCTGTAGTGTTAATTGTTTTGAACTCTTTCATTTCTTTGTCTGTTTCTTCTAATCTTTTTTTAAGAACGTCAAGGGCTATTAGTTTTTTAATGTCCTCTTCCACTTTTTTGAGGTCAATTTTGATTTTCTGAGCTACTTCTTTAGCCGTGTCGATGATTAGAATCAGCCAATCCCGGCCACAGCGATTAGCTATGTAGCTCCATTGGAGCTTAAATTTAGCATTATCTAGAAAAAGACGGGGTTCGTTAAGAACTGTTAGGCCTTGGGGAAGTGATTTATTTTTGAGATATTCGAGCATTACAGCTCCGTGCAGTTCGGTTCTAATAAGTCTCTTTCTGAGCTGCAATATCTCATCCTATTCGTTGTTCTGATCTTCAACAAGTTCCAGTTCACTATTGTTTATAATCGATACGGCATTCATCAATGCTGAGGCATAGTCATCACTATACCCCATAGTTCTATCTTCAGTCATGATAATAGCTAATCAGGCTAATTTACTGAGGTCAACAAATATCTGACTGTCCTTCTGGGTTCTCTCTCTCACTGTACTTCCCTTAAAGGCAACCTCGCAGGCTCCACTTATGAAAAAATCCCGTGACTTATCGTCACTATATCAAACAATATATAAAGGGGGAATCCCAGATTACCACATAGGTGGTAGCTCTATCTTATTCTGGGAGGTAGAGACTCGTTTAACAAGAATAGCTTAGGAAAACACAACAGTTATAAACATTAAACATAAAATGCATTTTACCAACAGTTACAACTATCTGAAAATACGTCAGATTTGTCGTATACACTTTCCACACCCAGCCAGAAGATCCTTCGGCTTAACAGATTCAAAGTTCAGATTGTGGTTTTTTAAACTTAGTGACTATACTCCTGATGAAAGTTCTGTATTAATTGACATCGAACAGAAACATGTCGACACTATACAATGGTAACTTTTTGACCATAGTAATAAGAAAAATGTCGAAATAAGGACTACACCAGAGAACTAACACGCTAGATACTCTGTACTATCATTGATCAGATTAACATTGATGTCAATCCTACCCATTAGGGTACGATATTGTCACTGTTTTAGAGTGTTTTATTTAGTGATTTGCAACGAATTTGTAAAATTACTTTTTATGTCTTTATTAAAATATTCAATGTGTCATAAATAGTAGTTGATGTTTAATGTTTATAACTGTTGTGTTTTCCTAAGATACCCTTATGGCACCCATGGGTGGGGGTACAACCCTGTGTCCCTAGTGTATGTTTTTTGGGCACCTGTGGGTGGCCCACAGAGCAGGGTATGGGCTGGTGGCAGTTCCATGCTGAATTTGACAGGCGCTATGGGTGTCCTCCATTTTGGGATACCCAGGCCCCGCCAGTGGAATCAGTTGATTCCTGATAGGAAACAAGATGGCTCCAGTGGCCACTTGCTTTCTATTGCTTTCTATTGCCTGTTACCTTGTTTTCCCAAAGTTCTGGGAAGCCCTGACTCGGTCCCTTCCCCCTGACTGGCTGTTGGGTGGAAGTTCCATATATGGTGTTGTTGTGAAGGCCCGGCCAGGCTAGCTGGAGCCTTCCCAGTGACTGTATGTTGTGGGTACCTCCTGTGGGTGGGACCTGGGTGAATGGAGTGTGTGACCAATATGCACTTCTTGTTGTGTTTGTCTGGTTTCTGGCATGAGAGACAAAGACTGAGACAGCCCTGCCCAAAACTGGCTGAATTCAGTGTGTAGTGTTGAATGGCTGGGTACTTGTCCCAGTCCACATTCCTGTTGTGAGTGTCTGAGAGGGAGGAGGATGGCCTGAATGCACTGTCTGGCTTACTGACTGAGCATGAATGCCCTTCTGTATGATTGGCTGCTTAGAGTGACCCAGCAGTGTGGATGAGAGACAGAATAGTATATCTGGGGACCTCGCACCACTGGAAATTGTTCAGAAGCGTTCAGAAGCTGTGTCTACACTTTAAGAGTAACTGGAACTGCTGATCCTCGACGCCCAGCTGGAAGAAGAAGACTTGCTGTTGCATTTGCTTTGACCTGATCTGAAAGCTGCCGAAATCGTTGAAGGCTGATCCGAGAGAGGACCTGGTAAGGCGCCCTCTTCCCGTGCTCCGAGGGACCATCGAGCACCACTGACCTTCGCCAAAGCTCCCTGGAAGCCAGACCCTCGAAGGGCTGCCGACCGGAGACGGGGACCGCTGAGGAGATCGAAGTGAAGCAACCGGACTTCGCCGAAGTCCATTGCCGTCGCCCAAGGTTCGCAGGTTTGTGTAACCGCTGGAGACCCGTCGAAATTGTGTTGCCCAGACGTGGGGACCGCTTGATGCTGTGCTGCCGACGACCGGAGCTGCCCGCTCCTTTGCCTAAGAACATTCAAATCGAAGGACTCCCTTGTGCTCGCCGTCGACCAATTTTATCCCGCCGGAGAAAGTCTAGGATGACCAACGCACTGAGGAGAATCCGCCGGTGGGTTTCCCGCCACCTCACGACCACAAAGACTTCGATGACTCGACGCCCTTGCTGGGCCACAGTTCTTTACACTCTTTGCGGTCCAGAACTATCGTCACCGAGGTGCCCCGCTTGCCTCTTCCTTGCAGGACGCCAACGCGCCGTCGTCGACGAGCACTGCTCGGATCGAAGCGGCCGCCTCATTGACGCCATTCTACCCTGTTCACCGTCGGATGTTCGACGACCCGTGACTCCTGCTTTAAAGGGAGGGCACTCAAGAACGGTCGTCGATTCCCCGACGCCGAACGCCAAGTTCACCTTCCTCGACGCCTCTCGACGATCTGTGACTCCTGCTTTAAAGGGGGTCACTCAAGAAGGATCTGTCGACGCCTCTTCGAAGAACTCGACTCCACCAGGTACATTGGGGGGGTAAAAACATTATAGGAGGGAATAAGACTATTGAACAATATATAGACTGGGCTTGTATAGCTTTATTTTACAGGTTGCCCAAGTTTGGGGCATCTCCACACAGAACTGTGTCTAGGTAACGGGGCCTGTATTCTGCCAATTGTGTCAACCATCTTGCTTTCTCTCCTCTCCCTACTATATGGTTTCCTCTTTATTGATCTGTGTGACATTTTTACATGATAGTTGATGAACTTTAATGAGATCTAATATTGGTGGTACGACTTTAGAATTGTAGATATTTGCCATTGTTGATTTTCCTGAGCACAAAGTGAGTTATTGTGATAAGTGTACATAACCTTTGAACATTGATTATATAAAGACTATGTTTTCAGTAATATAGTGTGTGGACATTCCTTTGTGTGGTCTTGGGGACTACACTGTACTTAAGAACCAGCCTGCATCACCTCCTGAGAAGCTAGGCCTTGATTGCTCGTCCATTGCTACCACAATAGAGAATCTTGGCTGGGGTCCTCTGTGCCTCTCCTCTACCATATAGAGAGCAGAAGTACAGACACCCCCCTCCAGTCTTTACAGTGGCCACCTGGAGTGGATGCCCTTGAGGTTTATAGCAGAGAGCCAGGTATGGATGTTAGGGTGTTCAGTGTTGTAGCTCAGCAGTAGGAATTCGATCTTGGAGTGATCAAGCTTCAGGTAAGCACTGGATATCCAGGACTGGATCAATGTGAGGCAGGCCCTGAGCCTGTGGATGTCTTCAATGGACACAATCTTGAGTTAGAGCTGTGTATCGTTTGCATAGTGGATGTGGATGTTGTGTGAAGCCAGGAGGTTAATGAGTGGGTCCATGAAAAGATTGAATATCATGGGGCAGAGGATAGATCCTTGCCAGAATCCATGGATGATGGGTAGAGTTGATGCTCTAGAGGAATCCATTTGTACAATCCTTTGGTGATTAGCAAGGTAGGATGGACCATATTTCCTGGATCGCCTCTAAAAAAGGCCACCCAGGAAACACTGCCCAGAGAAGAGCGTACCACAACAGGTGGAAGCATACAGGCCCAGAAAAGGGATATGCTGGTGATGGTATGTGGTTTGATTTGATTCAGGAGACAGGAAGAGGGGGTGGGGCAAGAAGTCAGGGAAGAGGGGGCCTGGAGTGGGAGGAATACAAGGGGCTCAACATGGTGGGTTTGGATGGGGTGGGTACACGCCAACAAGGAGGACAAGATACAGGGGGCAGAGTGGGTGTGGCTGGGTGGGGTACATGGTTGTTGAATGTAAAACCCCTGATGGAGGCAGAATCTTGCCATTTGGAGGCCACTTCCAGGTTGTCTAAAAAGGCTGTCTTCTATGGGAGCGGCCTCCAAGGGGCGGGATAATGTCATACAATCTATTCAACTAGTCCTACACATCAAGGTGCAGGATTACCTCCATCCTAATCCAGTGGCGTAACACAAAATGTAGGGGCCCCCCTGCGAGACCTCCCAATGGGGGCCCCACTAAGCTCTGCCCCAATATAGGCATGCCCCGCCCACCAATTTAGACCACACCTACCACAATATGCCCCGCCCACACAAATTTGCTCCACTCATATATTTATGCTCCACTCATAGCCATTACTCCCACTCATACCTTGACGAGCATCTGCACTCAAGTACAACGTTCTCACTTTTATTTTGTAAACATTGCTACCAATTAATGTACAATGTATTGTATCTAATACATGGCACAGTCAGAATATAATGCAATACTTATGTTATCTTACGATACATACAAACTAAGCAAATATACATAAGGAAGTGATAAAGATAACAAGCCCCAAATCAGAGTATAGTGATCAAAATAAAATATTATAAAATATATGCTTCTTCTTGTCAGTCACACAATAGTCATTATCCCAAATCAAGTGTTGGGAATTTGGAATTGCAGGTTTTCAGAAATAAAACAATCTTAATGACATACGTATAGTAACATATAAATACAAAGAAAAAGCATGTGTGCATGCAGTGCATAAACATCAATGGGAAACAAAAAAGGCAATTGAGCAGGGTAAAGAAAGGGCAAAATGGTCTCACCAGCTAAACAGTGTGACAGCGCATCGATTTAGTGAATGAAGTCCCTTCAATTAACATTGTCACAGTGAAAGATCCTTGCACCTGGAGTCCAGAACTATAATTTGAGTAAAAGAAACAAGAATGAAATAAAGTACCTTACAAGCAACATACACATCATACATTTAACCATCTAGCAAATTACCCTATGATTTTAAAGTGGTAATGTATCTGTATATGAACTGCCTTTAGATTTGTTTCCTAACAAATAATCAGATGCACTACTTCATTGTTAAAAATGCTAAGTGAACGGTTGCTAAAAACAAAACTGCTAATTAAAGTAATTTCAACATCACTTGTAAAAGACATTTTTGGAGAAAAAAGGAACGTTACAAATAATGAATACTTCATATCTATGCAAAAACAAAGAGGTGATGGCTGGAAGGTTTAGACTGAATCTTAACCACTGGCATTGCTCGGGGCAACCCTCCAGACCATCGTTCTTCGCCTGCCAAGCCATTACAGAAGGGGAAAGACCATATGCAAATCAGGTTTAGCCATTACAGAAGAGGAAAGACCATATGCAAATCAGGCTTGGCCCCACCCCAAAAGCGGAAGTGCAGCCCGAACTGCTAGGTCACATAACTTCTGCACTGGTCTTTCCCCTTCTGTAATGGCTTGGCAGGCGAAGAACGATGGTCTGGAGGGTTGCCCCGAGTAATGCCAGTGGTTAAGATTCAGTCTAAACCTTCCAGCCATCACCTCTTTGTTTTTGCTTTGTCACCCCGAGTGGGACGGGTATGCCCATCCGTGGGTCCCGTGCCTGCTGGGCCTAGAGACCCAAGCTACTCCTCACTGATGAGCCCCAACAAGGGCGAAACATGTTTGGGGATGCTTGTGGTCTCGTGCAGAAGGGATGTGACCTAGCAGTTCGGGCTAGACTGCCCCTTTTGGGGTGGAGCCAAGCCTTATTTGCATATGGTCTTTCCCCTTCTGTAATGGCTTGGCAGGCGAAGAACGATGGTCTGGAGGGTTGCCCCGAGTAATGCCAGTGGTTAAGATTCAGTCTAAACCTTCCAGCCATCACCTCTTTGTTTTTGCTTTGTCACCCCGGGTGGGACGGGTATGCCCAGACGTGGGTCCCGTGCCTGCTGGGCCTAGAGACCCAAGCTACTCCTCACTGATGAGCCCCAACAAGGGCGAAACATGTTTGGGGATGCTTGTGGTCTCGTGCAGAGGGGATGTGACCTAGCAGTTCAGGCTAGACTGCCCCTTTTGGGGTGGGGCCAAGCCTGATTTGCATATGGTCTTTCCCCTTCTGTAATGGCTTGGCAGGCGAAGAACGATGGTCTGGAGGGTTGCCCCGAGTAATGCCAGTGGTTAAGATTCAGTCTAAACCTTCCAGCCATCACCTCTTTGTTTTTGCTTTACCTCATATCTATGAAACACTTGGCTGTCACACTGGGCTGGAGAGTGACTGCTTGGCTGGTAAACTTGACTGTCACTGATGAACGCTTGGCTGGCATAGTGCACTAGAGCCTGGTGACTGCCTGGCTGGCAAACTCGACTGTTGACTGCTTGGCTGGAAAATGTGACTGTAGACTGCTTGGCTGGCAGACAAACTGGACCACACCAATGACTGCTTTGCTGTCACATTTGACTACAGACTCATGGCTGTTTGGCTTGAAACTGTTACTGTTGGCTGCTTGACTGACAAACTTGACTGTTGGCTGCTTGATTGGCAGACAAACTGGACTACACCAATTACTGCTTTGCTATCACACTGAACTACAGACTCATGGCTGCTTGGCTGGAGAGCTTGACTGTTGACTGCTTGAATGGCAGACAAACTGGACAACACCAATTACTGCTTTATTGTCACACTGTAGTACAGACTTGTGGCTGCTTAGCTGGCAAACCTGACAGATAACTGCTTGTCTGGCAAATGTAGACTGATGACCGACTGGCTGTAAACAATTATGACTGCCTGGCTGGTAAACTGGACTGCACACTCATGACTGCTTGGCTGGAAAACTTGACTGTTGACTGCTTGACTGGAAAACGTGACTGTTGACTGCTTGACTGGGAAACCTGACTGTTGACTGCTTGATTGGCAGACAAACTGAACTACAACAATTACTACTTTGCTGTCACAATGGACTACAGACTTGTAGCCGCTTGGCAGGCAAACTTGACTGCTGACTGCTTTGCTGGAAAGATTGATTGTTGAGTGCTTGATTGGCAGACAAACTCGATTACATCGGTTACTGCTTTGCTGTTACACTGGACTACAGACTCATGTCTGCTTGGCTGGAAAGCTTGACTGTTGACTGCTTGATTGGCAGACAAACTGGACTACACCAATTAGTGCTTTGTTGTCACACTGTTCTACAGACTTGTGGCTGCTTAGCTGACAAACCTGACAGCTGACTGCTCGTCTGGCAAATGTAGACTGAGGACTGACTGGCTGGAAAACATGATGACTGCTTGACTGGCACACTGGACTAGAGCTCGGTGACTGCTTGGCTGGCAAACTGGACTGCACACTCATGACTGCTTGGCTGGCAAACCTGACTGTTAACTGCTTGACTGGAAAACCTGACTGTTGACTGCTTGACTGGAAGACACACTGGACTACAACAATTACTGCTTTGCTGTCACACTGGACTACAGATTCATAGCTGCTTGACCGGCAAACGTGAATGTTGATTGCTTGGCTGGAAATCCTCACTGTTGACTGCTTGGCTGGAAAGCTTGACTGTTGACTGCTTGATTGACAGACAAACTGGGCTACATCAATTACTGCTTTGTTGTCACACTGGACTACAGACTTTTGGCTGCTTATCTGGAAAACTTGACAGATGACTGCTCAACTGGAAAATGTAGACTGATTGTCTGGCTGGAAGAAATAATGACTACTTGGCGGGCACACTGGACCATAGACTAATGACTGCTTTGCTGTTGGCTGGTACACTGGACTGATAACGTCTTGGCTGGCAACCTGGACTTCAGACTGTTGGATGCTTGCTGGCACATTTGCCTGTTGACGGCTTGACTGGTTGACAAAATGGACTTCACTGATTACTGTTTTGCACTCACACTGAACTACATATTGATGACTGATTTGCTGGAAAATTAAAGTTGTAGAGTATTAGGGCAAAAGACACTTTTTGTACCGTTAGTCAAGCACAGTTATCATGCCGCCATTGGTTAAGCACTTTCATGGTGTTAGTCAAGCACAGTTTAAGCTCTGCAAGTATGAACATGACTTTTCTGTTTTACTTTTCCAATACTTAGGTTTGTGGTTTTCTTAACATTGTTTTTCTCTGGGTATCCATGCATTCCAGAACATGCTTTTATGACTAGATAAAAGAGCAATTTTGTTAGGCAGTTTACCGCACTTGCAATCAAGAAGGAGAGGTTGTGTTGATCTGTGATTTTGAGTAACACCTTGGATTAGAATTTAAATGTTGCTGGCACCTTTCTTTGAAACTCTAGTACTGTGTTGGAATAAAGTTTGTCTGCTTGCTTTTCTCTGTGCAAACTCATCTGTTAGCTCCTTAACATCTACTTTCCTTTCTCTATCGCTCTCTATACTCAAAATGGACAGTCCTGTCAGTCTCTCCTGTGTCATGGAACTTCTAAGGTAATTTCTTATTAATTTTAGCTTAGAAAAATATCGTTCCGCAGTAGCAACAGTTACTGGAATTGTTAGGAAAAGTTTAATAGCTGTTGCAACATCCAAAACACTAGGCAGAATTCCACTATTTTTAAAAAATAAAAGGTCTGCCAAATCTTTCATTGTGCGCCCTGATATGTGTTTGATTTGCCCTTTCAATGCAGTCCTGAATTTTAGAAGTTGCAATGGGAAGTTTGAGGATAGGTCATCCTTGTATTGAGCTGCAAGGGATTCTGTGGATTTAAAAAAAAAATCATCAGTTGCTTTCAGAATTTCCGATGGAGTCATGAAATTAAATCTTTGAACAATATTATCTATACCTGAAAATCTTTTTTGTAACTGTGTTACAATGATATGAATATTGGTGTAAAATACTGATACCCTAAAATTATATTCAGGGTTGGATAATCGTTTGTCTTCAGACAATTCGTCAAAATGTTTTTTTGTGTACCAGATTCTTTTTTCAGTAAATTTTGGTACAATTCCCCAAGCAGTTGCAAGAGAACAGGCAGTCTTTTGAATATCGTCAAACTGTCCTCTGAGAGTTACAAATGTTGTAGTTGTGCTCTTCAACATACCAGCAGCTTGCAAAAGGTCCATATTCTTAGATTGTAGCAGTTTTGAAACTATGTTCACATTTTCTAAAACTTTGCTTTGTACTACAACCATGACAACAAACTCAAATGTCTCCATACATTTCTTAAGCCCAGTAGCTTCAGTACGTTCATCTCCTTTTTTTGACAGTAGAATTATTTTAGCTTGTGCTTTCATGACATCCAGAAAGCGAAAACGTAGGGCATGAAGAGCATCATATCTTGATGCCTAGCGTGTTGGACACAGTTTTTTCAATGTGGGATTTGAAGATGAAGCTACTTCCCTTGAATTGGTAAGAAGTTCCCACCGTTTGATGCTGTCACTGAAGAATGTATACACTCGCTGCACATCATGAAATGTTCTAATTTCAGAAATATTCATGCAGGCATCATTTAAAACTAAATTTAAATTATGAGCAGCACAGTGTACATAGACAGCATTCGGCTCTATAGAGCGTATCCTAGTTTGGACACCTGAGTATATCCCACTCATAGTGCTAGCCCCATCATATCCTTGGTCTCTACATTTTTTTCGATTGACAATCCTTTATTTTCAATCATTTTTAGAATTTCTGCTGTAAGGCCTCCTGCACTTTGGTCTTTATATTGTGAAAACCTAAAAAACATTCATTGATTTTCACCTCAATTGGTTTTTCATTCTCATCATGAATGACTGTAATGTACCTGAATAACTGACTTAGCTGGTCTTGTTTTTTAATGTCCTGTGTCGTATCCATGATGATGGAGTAAAATTGTGCATCTTTGATTTCAGTGACTATTTCATTTTGTACTTTATGTTAAAGCAATTCAATTAGTTCATTTTGTATTTTTGGGCTTAGATATTTTATTCTTGTGTCTTTTTAAATTAGTTGATTAAGAAATGGGTCGTACTTGCTTAATAGCTCTATGACTGACAAAAAATTCCCACTATCTGTCTCTCCTATTTTTTCCGTGTCCCCTGAAAGCTAGATTACATGTAGCCAATGTGAGGGTGACATCAATAATTCTTAGAATTTTAGTCCAATAGTTAACCTGCTCTCGGTATTCAGATTGCACTTTTATGTCAACTGTGTTATCATTCTTCCACATGTCATAAACAACACAAGCCCCTAAATGGGATTGTGTCATTTCATGCTCTTTAGTTTTCCTAGAAATACCTTGCCAGTCTTTTAATCCGACAGCCCATGATTGTTGTTGGGAAGAAAGTCTTCTGTCACCAAACAGCCAACAAGGCTCACAATAAACGCAATCCAATTCAACTGAGTAGCATAGCCAATTTCGGGGTACCCTTTTCCCTGCCTTTGTTAATGTGTAATAGTATTCATTTGAAAAACACCTCTTCTTTAAAACTCTTGGGAAGGGTCCTGTTGGTTTGCAGGGACAATTTTTAAGAATTAATTTCTTTAAAGCATTATTATGGTCAAAGGTATTGGGAAAATAAGCTTTATCTGTAGGGAATACATCTGGGAGAGTCGATGAAATGATTTCAACGTCACTGTCAGATTCCATTACAGTCACTGTCTCAGTCCCTCCATATTCATCAACAGTTAATGGATCTATGAACATCACTGACTTTGCCGTGTTTACAGAAGGCAAAGCAGGTAAATCTTGGCCAGAGCAGGATGGCTGTTCTGTTGACACTTCAGCAGCAGGAAATGAAGCAGTATTTACAGAAGGCAAAGCAGCTTACTTTTGGTTAGAGCAGGTTGGTTGTTCTACTGGCACTTCAACTGTAGGCAAATTAGAAGTAATTACTGGAGACAAAGGAGCTTACATTGGGCCAGAACAGGTTGTTGGCACTTCAACAGCAGGAAATGAAGCAGTATTTACAGAAGGCAAAGCAGCTACGTTTTGGTCAGAGCAGGTTGGTTGTTCTACTGGCACTTCAACTGTAGGAAAATTAGAAGTAATTACTGGAGGCAAAGCAGCTAACATTTGGCCAGAACAGGTTGTTGGCACTTCAACAGCAGGAAATGAAGCAGTATTTACAGAAGGCAAAGCAGCTAAATTTTGGTCAGAGCAGGTTGGTTGTTCTACTGGCACTTCAACTGTAGGCAAATTAGAAGTAATTACTGGAGGTAAAGCAGTTAACATTCGGCTGTAGCAGGGTGTTGGCACTTCAATAGCAGGAAATGAAGCAGTATTTACAGAAAGGAAAGCAGCTAAGTTTTGGTCAGAGCAGGATGGTTGGTCTGATGGTACTTGAACCATGGGAAATATAGCAGTATTTACAGATGGCAAAGCAGCTATGTTTTGGCCAGAGCAGGTATGTTGTTCTACTGGTACTTCAACTGTAGGTAAATTAGCAGTAATTACTGGAGACAAAGCAGATAACATTCAACCAGAGCAGGTTGTTGACACTTCAACAGCAGGAAATGAAGCAGTATTTACAGAAGGCAAAGCAGCTAAGTTCTGGTCAGAGCAGGATGGTCGGTCTGATGGCACTTGAACTGTAGGCAGTATAGCGGTATTTACTTGTGGCAAAGCAGCTATATTTTGGCCAGAGCAGGTTGGTTGTTCTACTGGCAGTGGCATCTGTGGTTCCTGTTCTGCCTGACCACTGCTTCTAGGCTTAAATATAGATTCAATTTTTGGTTGTTTGCTCATAAGAGTTTCATCACTATCTTTACGTCGCTTTTGAGCACCACTTAAATACTTTCTTGGTTTACTCATTTTCTCACTTGATAAATTTGTAGATGATTGTAGTTAATTTAAATGGTGCGTGTGCTGTCCCTTGTAAGCTATCACCTCTATTCTGGATATTTGTTGGCCTAAGTAAGGAGAAATATTTGAAATTGTTCATGCATATAATACATGCAAAGTTGCCAACATTCAAAATGGAGAGTGCATGCAGTATTAATCACAAGCAATATTAAATGTGCAAAAGAAAAATAAACATGAAACAGTTATTTTACCTGTGTCAAAGTATGAATGGAATAAATGTGGCTCTTTAATTCCTGGTGTTTCATTTTGCTGTCACTGATATATATAGTGACCACTGCAAAGGCATTGCACTGGGAGTGTCTGTGGGCCCCCCGCTAAACCAGTGCATGAACAAAATGTTTTCCACATTCCAGGGTAAATGAGAAGAGCAGTGCAAATGAGTAGTGCAAGGGAAGCAAGCAAGAGAATTGGGAAGGAGTAGTGAATGGAGGAGTGCAAGGAGAGGGGCATTTGCCACACATTAGACAATGTGAAACACCTTCCTCTTTACATTTTTGATAATTAGACTTACCTTAAAATATACTTTCTGCAAGATGGTGGTCACAGGGTCAGTCACAATCCCCCTGTTCAGCACAGTAAGTGTCCTTGCTGCCTGGCTCTGTACCTTGAAGGCTGTAGAAACATAGATGAAAAACTACTATAAATAGACTGCTGTACACTACACACCATTGTTTTAAGTCATTTTTTCACACAAGCATTTTGCGAAATAAAATGTGCAAGCAGCACAATGCATTAATAGCTAACTGCTTTCATACCAACAAATTAGGCACATCACGAACTAGCATTGGTAAGCTAATAAAATGCTTATGTTGTGGAGATATTTACTGTGAGTTATTATACACAGGGTCAGGGACTGCTGGGGGTGGGATGGCTGTGAGCTAATCACGCCTGTTGAAATAACATTTTAAAATTCTTGTCAGAATGAAAGTGCTTAATACAAGCAGGTCTTCAAGGCATGAGGAAGTGATCGAACTGATGAATGGAGCGTGTACGATTGGTGTTTGTCAGAAAAAAATGATTACATCCATAATAAGTCTGCAGGGCAAATGCAGAGCATGGCAATCGGGCCGTCATGGAAGCATTGGGAATTCACTTCAGAGCCACAAGCTCACTGTCTCTAGAGCTCTGGTTCTCTCTAGGCTGGACTACTGCAAAGGCCTTTTTCTAAATCTGCTTGCTTCTACTCTCCACCCTCTGCAACTCATCCAGAACAGGACTGCGAGACTTGTCCTTGGCCTCAAGCCCAGGGATCGTATTTCTCCAGCACTGAAATCTCTGCACTGGCTCCCAGTTGCTGCAATGATTAAGTTAAAGACGCTTTCCATTGTCCACAAGGCCTTCTGGGGAATGGGTCTTCAATACCTCCAACCCTCCCTTCGTAAATACTTTCCTACTCAAGTTCTTCGCTCCTCCACCTCCAACTCCCTCAGGGTCATTCGCTTCTCCAAGCAATGAGTTGGTGGTAGACCTCTTTCTTTGGCTGGGGCCTCCTTCTGGAACAGCCTTCCCTGCCTCTCTGAAACTCGAAGAGAACTATCTTTGGTTCCAGAAGCACAAGACCTTCCTCTTTGCTTCTGCCTTCTCTCTTTCTCCCCTGCTGATTTCCTATCTGATACTGCACTGGTCACCTGGCTACCCTCTGATTTTGGCCCAGGTGGCTACCCACCGAGTTGCACACCCGCACTGTCTCCCGCCAACCCTTGCACTTGGGTCTGTATCTGTAAGCCTACAGTCCCTCTACCTGCACTTTTGGACACCTGCTGTCTGCACTTAACCTTGCAACTGCTGGCCACACTTCTTGTTATTGTTTTGATCCCATGTGCAGCACTGCACCTCCCCTTTCCCCTGGCACCTTTCCTCTACCCCCGCCCCTGCACTTGCACGATCCTAATGTCACTTGGCCTAGTAAGATTGTTGTCTCTGTCCTCCCTCTCTTTCCCCTTCCTTGCATCATCGCGCCATGAAACACTTGTGTATAGGCGCGTTACAAATGCCATATCATATCATATATAGCAAGTACTGGTAAAGCCAATAAGCCTGGTTTTGCAAATGTAAAGGATAACCTTTTATTGTTCTGTGGGACAAAAGACATTGTGAAAAAGAAGACCCTCTTCATTTACACAACCTAGCCAATTCGCTTTGCAAATATCCAATTTTACATGACTGAGCACTGACTGATCGGATACCTGCCATGTTTTGTTTGATGCATCACTGTTGACTCCATATTCAATTGGTATGTTAATGAGTCCCCCCACTGTCCATTTTTAAGGGCTCACCCACACTTCCTCTGGGCTGCGGGACTCTGCAGGTCTTGCCTCTCTCCTACCCAGCTGAGCTCCCTTTGCTAACCTCACTGGCCTCCACTGCTTCTTCATTCCATTTTTCATTCTGCTGGCCCGAAGTGCGACGTGTTGTGCATTGGTCGACTTGCAACAGCCTTCTGTGTGTCACGCTTCATGCCAGCGGAGAGTGCAATTGATTAATTAATCTCAGTTTAATCTGGTATTCTGGCCCCAAAGTGACATACACCCACACAAGCTACCCAATATTGAGAGTGAGTTGCACACATCAAATATATTTCAGCCAAACGGCACATGATTATTCAACTCTAAAATTCATAATGTATACCTATCAGTGGGAATGAGGTAACATATACAATGTTCTTCTGCATCAGGCCGCAGACTGTAGCGGCCCGGGAGTGAAACATGATCTAGGAGCTTCTTTATATGAGCCAGGATGGACACTGACTTGGTGTGGTTGGTACTTCAGTACTCCACTTCTTAAAATCTCTGTAAGAATGCTGACACCTGGGTGGAATGTTGGCATTGGTACTTTTGTCTGGAAATACCCAGGTTACCGTCCAGCACAAATTGTGCTTATCTAGAGTTCCCTTCTCTGACTTCACACTTCCTTCTTCTCTGCTCCCACTTTACTTTCATATCCCCCCTCCCTCACCGTGCTTTGAGACATAAGGGATTTGCACGCAACTGATAACTTATCAGTCTGTGCGGTCCCTTAGTGGCTCTCATGCTACAGCCAGGCTGTTGCTTTGTAGATCAGGCAGCAATTCTGAAAGCCTGTTCCTTTTTTCTCCTACGCAAACCTTGCTCCCATGCTAGGCCCTGTGAGTCTAGCGCGAGGCTCCATCCATCACACTGAGGCTGACAGCCGTAACCTGCCTATTCCCTGCAGCGGGTGATAAGAATTGAATACTGAATACCATTGAATAGAGAAAGGGCTCCTATATGAGGGATGCATGGACAAAACCTCTCCACCTTATCCAGGGCAGTTTCTAGCCAACTTGGTGGCCAGGGTGAAACACCAGAATGCGCCGCCCGACTGGCTCACGTCACTCCCAAACTACACCTCTGTCATGCGACAAAACCCCTCCTCAATATGAATTATTAATTGCAATATAAATGAAGCTGGTTTCATTACATTACAATTCTTCTGTAAAGTACTTGAATTACAATGTGAAAACACAGTTGTTGCTGCCCAAGTAAATTATTTTTTCTGTCACCTGTTATTAGGGAAGGCCTTGCCCTTGCCTGAATGCAGTTTCAAACTGTCAGTACTGGCACACTACAGTGTGATAAGCTTACCGGGGTCTGAGGGCCCACTACCATTGGCCCTGTGTGTAGGTGTTCTATTCGTACCACCTCACTTGTATTTCGCAAGTGACAATACTAGACTAACCATATGAATTATTTTCTGATAGTAGGTTATCATTCCAAGATGGACAGTCTGGTAGACTCTTATTGTACTTTTTCAAAATACCTCTCTGAGTGTGGGAAAGGGGACAAATAGCAACAATGAGGATTCATGTATGCTTTGCATTAAATCTGAGCATTTCAAGACTATAACAGTGATCAGAGATCTCTATATTGGATAAACAAGTTTGTGATAAAAGGATTGTACGTGCAAATCTCTAAATTCATAACCGATGCATGGCTTGGTGCTCACATCGCGGTTCACAATACTCACCCTAACATTAAAATGTTTCTAACCCCATGGTCATTTGGACAGCTTAAGTTTTTGGATGTGAGTATTAAATAGCTGCTACATCAATCATTGAAATGGGGTACAAGGGCTCTTTTGCTTCTTGTTTCTGAAGAATTTTAGATGAGGAAGGGCTGGATCTCAGTGTGAGCATGTCCAACCCCAACAAGGAAACATCTTTAGGGAATTATAACTACAGACAGTACAGGATACCACACAAGAGACCCAATAAACAATGCACAGAAAGGCTATACAGAAAGGATTGTATCTCTTACAAACTTTAGTCTGACCAGTAATAAGCTGATGAAGTGTTTTAAACAAAACCGGCTTCTAATGCATGGTAAAGGGTCCACAGTTCCTCAGCCACTACCTCCTCACTATTACGCAGGCCTCAGGGGTTATTTCGTCAAAAAAGAGCAGGCCCATGCTCTAACAGAGCTGGCATTAGCATCTCTTATTAATGCTGGCCTGCAGCTAGTGAAAGCCATTGGCAATCTAGAATGGGCGTTTGAGACAACTTCTTTGATTGCTTTTTGTGTTTAAGTGTGGGCACAGTATGGCATGTTCGTCAGAGCCACATACACAAAACATTCCAGTGTGCTCTTGTATGGACATTGGATACATCAGAAAACAATAGGTATATGTGTTGTTGCATAAGGGAGCACCACATAGATGCCATTAACCAACAGGATGGTGGCGTAGGCAGTGCACAAATCATCGCTGCACACATATCACTGCATTGATTTGCCATGGACTCCTGTCTGCATGGTGAACTCTGTTTTCCTAATCAAGGTGCCAAGTGGTATTGAGGTGCCATCTGGTGTGGGCGCTAGGCAGTCATTGGCTTGTTTAGAAAATGAAAAGACCTTTGCTGCCAAGCTGATGCATTTAGTCCACATCCCAAAGCAGCTTCTAGAATACTTAAGCAAGAAAATGA
Organism: Ambystoma mexicanum; assembly: GCF_040938575.1. Taxonomy (NCBI): domain Eukaryota; kingdom Metazoa; phylum Chordata; class Amphibia; order Caudata; family Ambystomatidae; genus Ambystoma; species Ambystoma mexicanum. Next base: position 433,022,223 of record NC_090932.1, on the reverse strand, counting down.
CACGTTAACCTTCCCAGGGATGCGACAAGTGTAACTAAAAGTGATATACAAGAAAAGGTTTGGTGTGTCAAATAAAGAGACATGAAAATAAAGAAAATAGTTCAACTTGTCTGTGTGGCCCGTCAATTCTATTTTGCATAGGTTTAATCAGCTAACTGACACTTGTGGCCTGGTGAAGAAAAATGCCCCAAGTAACTTTCAGTTCTTAACACTGAAATGTTAAGCACATACCATATAAAAACAATGGCTTGTTAAATGAGCCATCGCTTATAAATTGCCCCACTCGCAGCCTGGTAGAAATAAATCAACTGGCTCCAATGACCTATGCAAAACAGGAACCTACAACCTTTGAGACAAGAAATCGAGACGTCTAAAAGGGAAAAGGCCTGGAAAATAGCCTAACCAATCTCTGCCTCCAGACTCTGAAAAATAATCCCGGGCTGGCCTATGTCAGAGTACAGCCGCTTCGCTCTTGCACATGGTGCCCCTTTACTTACATAGCACATTCAAGTGCCATCTAGCCATGTTTGTGGTCCATTTTGAGATTGGCTCAACAAAATTAGTCACATATGTGACATGTAAACCCCTGGACTGTGCAGCCCTGGCTTTGGATTTGCATTCTATAATTATAATTGTTCTTTTATAATGCGCTTAAGCGCAGGATCGGGATTCAAATCTGTGTTGCGCTGCGTTGTCTTGCTTCCAAGATAAACACGTTGCCCCTAAGCTATCCTTCCTCCCCAATCTGTGACTTCTAGTCCTCGTTTTATACTGGCTAAAGCAGAATACAAGTTCTGGTATATTTCCGGGGAAGCTGTAGGGTCCTGGTGCATGGGGGTTATGCGTCAGAACTGTAACAGGGCTGTAGCCTGAGGGAGTAGGCGAGCAGCCTTAGATTTTGTGCCGGGCTTAGGTAATGCTATGTTTCTGTTAAGTACAAAATGTCACCTATGATTCGAGATGTGAATACGGAGAAGTGGTGTTAAAGAGAGAGTCAAGGACTTAGACGACAATCTAATAACAGATGAGACATCTGCAGCACTCTGACGGTTCAACCAGGCGGCAATTTAGACGATGGGGCCCCTTCCTGGTAAGCCACAAACAAAGCACCCGTCCAAAGACCTCATATGGAGGGGCAACTCCAAGCATGGTGACGCCCTGAGAGTCATCTTTAGAGGGTCATTTAACAAGCCCTGGAGTGCAAAGGTAAGGCATACAACAAGCAAGACATTAGCCATTAGCGCCTTGCTTTTACGCTGCAGGGCATTTTGCTGCCGTTTGAGGTCAGAGAAGCACCATATGAAATTAGCATTTCCTCTCTACATTCCTTCTCTGACTTCAAAGGATATACACTTTTATGCCTACATGCGATTTCTATGTAGGCATACAATTTAAGGATTGCCATGGAATCCTCCTGTTTTTAGCAACTGATAAAAGTGGCTTTATTCCAACGGAATCCATTGCATATGTCTTCTGCAAAGTGCTCTTGCAGGCAACTCTCATATATTTTACAAAACAGAGAGTAAAATGAAAGCGTCAAGGCAATTTTGCCTGTTTTTACTCTTTTGTTTTGTACATGCCGGGGACCCAAAGGCAAGTAAGTGCTAATGTTGGTGTTGTTTGCAATTTACACTTTTTACAAAATGACCCAGGCAGCGTTCTTCAAATAGTACATGATATGTGTGGCTCTGGTCCTGCAGGTGCACCCATTTTATCACCAGGGCACCCAAAAACCAAGTCTAGTACAGGACAAGAACTGCGGCACTGCAAGGTTTATTGAGAGCCAGGACCATCAATGGGGTCAGATTCCAGACCTAAATAAGACTGAAATGGTGTGGGCGCACCTGAAGGGGTTCTCGAAACAGGTTCCTGAACACATAAACAAGGCTGAACTGATCAATGGTACCAAGATGCTTTGGGTTGAAATACTCCAATGAGGCATTTGCTTCAGGACAATTGCCAATGTTCAAAAGGTTTTACTAGTAATCGCCAGAAGGACTGGGGCAGCAATGTCTATGCAAAGTGTGTACTTTCTGTGTATGTCAATATATGTTCAAAGAGTGTAATTATGTTTGTTTGGCCTGCAATGTGATGAAATGAAGTCTACACCACTTGCATGGGGCATTCGTGGCAATCACATGGTCCCAGATGATTGAGGGTCTCCACTTGTGTGTCCTATCCATGAGGCTACAAGCACAATGGGAATGAGTTGTACATGTGTCTTTAATGCTTATGCTTAGCTTAACACGCATTTATGTCAGCTGTTAGATGTATTATGTAATGCCACATTCCACAGAGTCACGTGCTTGCCGTGTATCCTAGTAGGTTAAAAATACTGTTCAACACTACTTAATGAATTACACTGACAAAAACAGTGAATAATAAAAAAAATACATATTAAAAATGTAAACAAATAAATACTGGATGCATTCACTGAATTCCTCTGCTTACATCATTTAAGGCTGAAGGAGGTGGGCGCACCAAAATAAAAAATAAAACAACTCATTTAACGGCCACTTTAAGAGCATCATTTTAGTGTTTACATTTTCACACTTGGAGGAAGGCGAGAGTCTTAAAACAGCATCTCCGCAGCCTTGAAAGGGGATGGACGCTGGCTGAGCCGAGTTCCACATAACCACAGGACTCGAGCCACAGGGAAAGAGATACGACTTCTCACACACCATGTCAGACAGCACCATTGGGAGCCCAGCGAACATCCGCATCTCTGGATGTGGGCCAGTCGGACAGCACACTTCAAAGTAACATTGCAAGTGTTGCTGCAGTAACAGACGACCATGGCGGTGAACTGTCAGATGTATGCTCTCAGTCCTGAGGTTGACACTGGCTGTGCTTTTAGCAGTTAAATTAATTTCAAAATTACTTATCTGAGAGTCCCGAATCGATCCTGTCCTGTCTGACACAGGCTGGTGACGGTGACCAGACCCAACTCACTCCTTGCTCCTTCTCCAACAGCACGGACGTCACGTGGTGTCAGGGGTCAGGCTCGCCTCGCAGTCGCTCTCCTCTGTAAAACAGAGCTTGTAGCACGTGCGAAGGCAGAGCTTGCCATAGCTGTGCATGCGCTGTGGGCTCCAGCTCGCCTCGGCAATGTGCAACTGTTGCCAATGCCTGCTTCCTGACAAACTGAAGTCTTCAAGTTCACCCCTCACCGCTGCCAGCCCAGGCGGCGCCGTGGCCCAGTGAGAACTGTAGTGCAGCTGAGCAGCACAGAGCACTGAGCACAGTGATGTTGCTGGGACTGGGAGAGGAGCCTTTGGTAACCTTCTTCTCCTTAGCCCCACAAACCACTTTATCTCTGATGCATACTAGGGTAATCCAGACGTGGAACCCTTGCTCAATGTTTGTAGAGAGGCACACCTCCACCTCACTTACGAGGCCCAACCAGGCCGAAACACATGTCTGGGGGTGCTGTTGGTACACTTGTTCAGAAGAGAATTGACTGACATTTTGGTGCTGGACTGCACTAGGGCAGAACAAAGACTGATATGTAGTGGACATTTCTCTTCTGTGAAAGTATGGTGAGTTAAAGAATCTGGTTGAGACTCTAACCCGGGATATAAGCCGGTAGATAGGGATACTCCCAGAACCCCTCTTACTTGTGCATATTAAGTAGATGTGGGTTTCCACCCTAAGTTACTAACTTATTTTCTAGAATAATGCTGGAAGCAATTCACACATGGACAGACGAAACAGTGACTTTCTCTGTGTCAAATAGGTTTTAGAGCAACTATGTGTACACAAGTTAGTACTATAAACTTGACTATCATGTCCAAGCAGGATATAATAAGTAAGTAACCCCCTTTATATGCCACCTCCTTTGACCGCTTTGCTGTTTTTTACCAGGTTACTCGGTGGAAGCTGTGAGAAAACTTAAATTTTGCGGTATGGCTTCAGGTCCTCTTAATGTCCTTAGCGCTCTGCACGAGCAAACTACTGTGAAGATTTGTTTGGATGGGAATGCAACTCTCTCAAATGGGTTTGAAATGCACAGGAGCCTTAAGCAGGGATGTGTGTTGGTCCCTGTGAATCTTAATCTTTACCTGTACTGGCAGATCTTCTATTATACTTCAACCGAGCAGTATAATTTCCCCTCAATAAGAAGGAATTCACTTAAATTGGTTTGCTTATGCTGATGATATTCTCCCCCTGGATACTCCTCCAATCCCAGTACAAAGAATACTTGTAAATTACAGGAGTTTGTTCTAACTAATGATCTAGAGAATAATACAAGTACAACTAAAATGTTGAGTTTTTCCCACAAAAGACAGTTGACGACATGTAATTGCTATTAGCAGCAACAAACAGTGGGAGTTCTCTTAAGGTTTAAATATCTTGGAGTTCCGTTTCATGATAAACTTACTTAGAGTGAAACCAATTTTGAAATTTACGCGAAAGCGCCACTTACGCAGGATCAATGTATAGCATTTTTTTCATGCAGCACCACTGCATGGGTTTTGTGCATTGCTATAATGTGGTACAGCAAGACATGTGTTATTGAGCATTTTTGTTTATGCAGCGCCACTGCATGGGTATAATGCAATTGCTTCAAGCTATGTGTTGCCAGTGCAACATATAGATATGTAAATGAAGACAGGCTACACAGGTTAAAAACAAACAATTTTCTCATTTAAAAGCGCATTTTATTTTTCATATTCAAAATGCACACAATTTTTTTTTCTTTTCATCTGAAATGCCTATGTTGCAAGAGACACATTTGAAGATTAATGAACTAATATAATTAACCGTACTAACATGATTCTAACTTCTTAATAATATAATGTTTTCTCCACTGCAAAATGAGGCAGGCTGAAACTCATTTCAAACTCTGTGCAGATTTTTTTTTCTTCTTGCTTCTCTGAGCTCTGTCCACAGTATTTGCAGGAAGCAAGGATTCAAATAGCAGGAAATCAGTTTTGTTACAGTTGCGACTGTAAAAGTGAGCCATTGTGTAAAGAAGGAGGATAGGACATGATGGATTTCTATTGGGTGCACGTCACCCTGGGGGCTGAAATGAGAGGTTTCCTGTAGAATCTCGGGGAGGGAGAAAGGCAGACGACATCTTGACACAGCTCGGAGAAGGACTGGGTTGATAGCTGGGGATGCCTGATTCCTAAAGCAGATTCAATACTGCAACAGGGGCTGGGATTTCCAGTCAACAAGTCCCAGTTTGAGCGACAGCAAATGCTTGTCCTTGCTGGGTGAACCCCTCCAGAAGGCGACCAGCCAAAGAAGTTACATGCTGAACAAGCCTGGTAATTATCTCGCTGAAGTGTGGGGGCTGTGTGTATGTGTGCGAAAATATTCAGTCAGAGTAGGAGAGGAGATTCCTGTGTTTTAACCACATGTTTAATGTTGCAAATTGAATTCTTGTTCCTCGCCACTCTCTTTTCATTTTGTTACAGATAATGTTGTTACTGTGAGTTTTCCATTTATTTCTGTAAAAAAGAGTAAGCTCGTGTTGAAATGCAAGTTTTATAATACAAATAAAAAATTATCTGAAAGCAGGCGGGAAGTGTGTTTCATTTTTATCTTGTCCTTTGTGCATTTATCATTATAACACTGGTAATATGGGAAGATCTTTGCACAGTGCAATTGTCATTTTTAAAAGTTGCCAAAAGATAAGACATGGCGGTAGCTGTGTGCATGAATCCATTCAGTGTATGAGTGTGTGTGTTTCCTGAAAGGAACATCATAATAACAAAATGAAATAGCCTGCTGCCGAAGGTCTATGAGTCGGCAGAAAGAGAGGCCCTGGACATAGCTCACCAAACGTAAATAAGTTGGTGATAAATACCACATATAGCTTGCTGTCGTAGATAAGTCAGTGAGAACAGCCCATGGTGGCACTCCAATTGGAAATGTGGTGTTTCTGAAATGCAAGCCTGAGGTCTCTCTAGTGATCACACGAACAAACTAAACAAAGATAAGGGGTTCTGGATATTGTGGTCACCTATATAAAACAAAGGATTTATGCTCACCTATAAATACCACCAATAACGCATACCAACATAATGTATACCACTAAATGTATCAGTGTGCTGAAATAATGTATGTATACTATAGTACTATACATCAAATCTAATCTAAATGCAAAGAGTGATTATTACTGAATTATTTTCATTTTGGCGGTAAGAAAATACCGCTAGGCCCCAGATCTATACAAAATACTCAACATATTTATGGTGCGTTTGCAGGCCGGGAAAGTGATCACAGAGCACCTACTGGGCGTGGCAAGGGTGTCTCACACTGCCATCTGTACATTAAGGGAACCCATTTTATAATAACAGTGTGTTACTAAAAACGAATTTCAGAATGTCACAAAGGGAAACCACATTCTCAGACCTAGTGCAATATTTAGAGGCAAAGTTGTTTGCACATGGGAAGTGGTCATCGAACAGTACCTTAGAATGGCATGACCGCATTCAGGGTGAGGTGCAGAAAGAAAAACTAGACAATATTTTTGCAGAAGGCAGCATAATTCAGGTCTGCCTTACAAGGTTATTGAATGCAGCCGATAAAACCGCAGAGAAAGACTGTTTAATACGGCTATGCGCCAAGATCTGGTTTATTTTGAATAGGTCCCTGCGAATGCAAGAAAATGATAACCAGCTAATTAACAGGTTAAAGACTGATTTAGATGGGGCAAGTAAAAAAGGGGAGATGTTATGACAGTAATAAACAATTAGTGTCAGGAATAGGGAATGTCTGGTTGAAATGTGAAGGCGTCCCCAGTGTAGGGATGAGGATTGGAGCTAGAAGCAGTCAAGTGGCGGAATTGGCGGCCATTTATAAAGCAATTGCTACTGCAGTTGATAATAAATTCAGTGAAATTGTCCTGGTGACTGATTCTGACTATGCACGAAATAGCTTTGTGGAGTATTTACCTGGCTGGAAAGCGAGAGGCATGGTTACATACAACAAAAAGCCACTTAAACATGGAAAAATGATACAAGCCATAGACAAATTGGTGTCAGAAAATGATTTGACAATATACTGGAGAAAAATTTGTGGGCATTTAAAAACACCCGGAGAGGATAAGGAGGGAAATGATAAGGCAGACCACCTGGCTAAAATTGGGGCTGTGATGGGAGAATTGTTACCTATAGATGATTTACTAGGTGAAATACAAATTGATGCAGTAACACGTTCTAAAGCACCAAAGGAGGTAGATCAACCAGTGGTACAGTGGGGTCATGATATGCCAGACCAAGATTTGATTGAGGCACAAAAGAATGATCGAATTTTGGGAATCTATTATAATCATTTGATAGATCCTGAACAAAACCCTTTAACAGAAAATGATTGTATGGGAAAAGAAGACTTGAGGGTGCTATTAAAGAATAAAAAACGAGTTAGACTGCAGGATGGACTCATGATTAGAGAGTCCATACCAGGACAAATACAGTGGGTGGTACCCCTTTCATTCAGAGGGCTAATGCTACAACATGCACATGATGCAATAACTGCAGGCCACAGAGGTTCACAAAAAACATTGGAAATACTAAAAGATTATGCTTACTGGCCACATATGTCCCAAGATGTGGAATTATATACTAGAGGATGTCTAGTATGCGCCCAGTTTAAACCTGCTTCACCAATGCATAGAGCCCCATTGATGAAAAGAGGCCTAATTCTTCCATGGCCAGATTTGCAAATAGACTATGTAGGCCCTTTAAAAAGGTCGAGCAGAGGAAACCGTTACATTTTAAGTGTGATATGTTTGATGTCGAAGTGGATTGAATGTATTCCTGCACCAGATTGTAGTGCGCAAACAGCAGCCACATTGCTGGTGAACCATGTGTTCTCAAGGTTTGGGTTGCCACAAAGAATTGAGTCAGACAGAGGAAGTCATTTCACAAGTACTCTAATGAGTAAGGTATGGCAAATACTGGGTGTGAAAAGGAAACTACATATCGCATATCGGGCAGCCTCTTCAGGTGGAGTTGAACGGAGCAATAGGTCTGTTGTGGACATATTAAAGAAATTTGTGGCAGAAGCAGGTTCCAGCTGGGATTTACGTTTATCGTTGGTTTTGATGGCAATCAGATCATCTCCTGCCAAAGCAACAGGTATTAGTCCACATGAGGTCTTAACAGGTAGGAAAATGGTGTTACCACAACACCTACTATACAGAACACTTGAGCAGACACTTGTGAGTGCATCCACAGTTCATGAGTACATTGATGAATTGAGGAAGCATTTGCAACATGCATTTGCTTTTGTGCAGAGAAATCTAGAAAGAGCTGCTGACAGTGCAAAGTCATACTACGATAAAAGAACATCAGTGAGAGAATACAGTGTAGGGGATCAGGTGTATAAGTTTCATTTTGGAAAAAGTAAACAGAAAAGTTCTAAATTTCTAGCAGCCTGGCAGGGGCCATTTCGAATTATAGATAAGGTTTCTCCTGTAGTTTATAAAATTTTAAAGACTGAAGGTGAAACAGTAACTGAACAGATTGTGCATGTGAATCAGATCAAGCCATGCCATCCCAGACATGAAATTAAACGCCATGAGCGTGTAGAAACAGATAATATCCCTTGAATATAAAAAAGTGAAATAAGTGGGTTCAGACAGAAGGCAGTGACAGAGAAGTTAAATAAAGATGGTTGATTATAAGGGCATATAAACACTATAATATATATATATATATATATATATATATATATATATATATATATATATAATATAAAACAAAATAGAAGCTGAAGTTGCAAAATGAAAATGCATTGAACATTGAATGTTGTTTTATGTATGCTTGTTCTCTATAACCTGTGCTTAATTTCAGAAGGCGAAAGAAAAAGGGCGAAATATTTTACAAAGCGTGTTTTATTTTGGCAAAAGGGTGAAATTAGTATTGTGCTATATACTTAATCTGTTTCTTTTCTATTTTGATTTAGAATATTAACATGTTTGTACCGGAGGTCACGGGAGACGATGGAGTCCTGGAGTCCCCTGGATGAAGATGATGATACCTGCCTCCGGGTGGAGGTGAAGACAAAATAACCGGAATGCCAAAAGGGATGACTCCGATGGAAAAAGATCCAAGAGTGCCAAGATGGAGGAGTACCTGAATGAACCAAATGATGTGACATTGCTGGTCGGGACATATCGGAGGCAGACAAGCATCCTGGCGTATGGAGTTCCACGTATTTATTATTTTAATTAATTATTTTAATTTGTTGTGTTAATTATTTGTTTTAGTTATTTGTTTTATTTTATTATTTTGTGATTGAACTCGGGTACAAAAATAAGACACTGGACTATGGACACTTCCATTAAATAAATGTAAAAAATATTATAAGAACTGATGTCGCGGGAGGATAGCTCAACGGCAACGTGCTTGCCTTGGAAACAAGTTGACACGATCCCCGGGTCCGCGCTTAGAAACCTCTGGGTATTAAGCGCGTTATAAGTAACCTATCATATCATATCATGGACTCATGAAATTTTAATATTCTAAGGATTGAACAGTGATTTTTCAATTTTCATCTTCACAACAAGAATGTTAATTGTATTGGATTGTTACATTTTGAAAGAAGAAAAGGAGCAAGTTGGATTTGTTCCAATTGTGGCTCGGATTAGCCAAATTCTCAAAAAAAGGAGGGAGGATTGTTTGGTGTGTTTTTGGAGTACAGCGCCACTACACAGGATCAATGTATAGCATTTTTTCATGCAGCACCACTGCATGGGTTTGGTGCATTGCTATATTGTGGTACAGCAAGACATGTGTTATTGAGCATTTTATTTTATGCAGCGCCACTGCATGGGTTTAATGCAATTGCTTCAAGGTATGTGTTGCCAGTGCAACATATAGATATGTAAATGAAGACAGGCTACACAGGTTAAAAACAAACCATTTTCTCATTTAAAAGCGCATTTTATTTTTCATATTCAAAATGCACACAATTTTATTTTCTTTTCATCTGAAATGCCTATGTTGCAAGAGACACATTTGAAGATTAATGAACTAATATAATTACCCGTACTAACATGATTCTAACTTCTTAATAATATAATGTGTTCTCAACTGCAAAATGAGGCAGGCTGAAACTCATTTCAGACTGTGTGCAGATTTTTTTTTCTTCTTGCTTCTCTGAGCTCTGTCCACAGTATTTGCAGGAAGCAAGGATTCGAATAGCAGGAAATCAGTTTTGTTACAGTTGCGACTGTAAAAGTGAACCATTGTGTAAAGAAGGAGGATAGGACATGATGGATTTCTATTGGGTGCACGTCACCTTGGGTGCTGAAATGAGAGGTTTCCTGTAGAATCTCGGGGAGGGAGAAAGGCAGACGACATCTTGACACAGCTCGGAGAAGGACTGGGTTGATAGCTGGGGATGCCTGATTCCTAAAGCAGATTCAATACTGCTACAGAGGCTGGGATTTCCAGTCAACAAGTCCCAGTTTGAGCGACAGCAAATGCTTGTCCTTGCTGGGTGAACCCCTCCAGAAGGCGACCAGCCAGAGAAGTTACATGCTGAACAAGCCTGGTAATTATCTCGCTGAAGTGTGGGGGCTGTGTGTATGTGTGCGAAAATATTCAGTCAGAGTAGGAGAGGAGATTCCTGTGTTTTAACCACATGTTTAATGTTGCAAATTGAATTCTTGTTCCTCGCCACTCTCTTTTCATTTTGTTACAGATAATGTTGTTACTGTGAGTTTTCCATTTATTTCTGTAAAAAAAGAGTAAGCTCGTGTTGAAATGCAAGTTTTATAATACAAAAAAAAATTATCTGAAAGCAGGCGGGAAGTGTGTTTCATTTTTATCTTGTCCTTTGTGCATTTATCATTTTAACACTGGTAATATGGGAAGATCTTTGCACAGTGCAATTGTCATTTTTAAAAGTTGCCAAAAGATAAGACATGGCGGTAGCTGTGTGCATGAATCCATTCAGTGTATGAGTGTGTGTGTTTCCTGAATGGAACATAATAATAACAAAATGAAATAGCCTGCTGCCGAAGGTCTATGAGTCGGCAGAAAGAGAGGCCCTGGACATAGCTCACCAAATGTAAATAAGTTGGTGATAAATACCAAATATAGCTTGCTGTCGCAGATTAGTCAGTGAGAACAGCCCATGGTGGCACTCCAATTGGAAATGTGGTGTTTCTGAAATGCAAGCCTGAGGTCTCTCTAGTGATCACACTAACAATCTAAACAAAACTAAGGGGTTCTGGATATCGTGGTCACCTATATAAAACAAAGGATTTATGCTCACCCATAAATACCACCAATAACGCATACCAACATAATGTATACCACTAAATGTATCAGTGTGCTGAAATAATGTATGTATACTATAGTACTATACACCAAATCTAATCCAAATGCAAAGAGTGATTATTACTGAATTATTTTCATTTTGGCGGTAAGAAAATACCGCTAGGCCCCAGATCTATACAAAATACCCAACTGCTTTATATGTCTACGGTAATTGTAGGTCTAGCTTATCTTAAATATTAATTGAGTAGAGGCAGAGAACACACTTCAGATTTTCCTCAGATGGATGTAGTATTTCTGCAAGACATGTTCCTCGAAAACTATACAAAGCTGTTCTCTACAAAATTCTGGGGCAAGGATTCATATATGAATGGGCTTCACAACTCTCATTGATGCATAGGAAGTAGCAGTAAGATTCATAAGCGAAGTCAGTAGGAGGTATAAAAACCCCAGGAGGAAGTTTTTCATGAATGTTATTGAGGTCATGGCCAAGGAGCCCCAGACTGAGACCCAATACAGGGGACGCCTCTCCCTCATAGCTCTTGCAATGTAAGTGGTGCAGGCAGTTTTCACTTCCAGTTCACGTAGATGACTGGCCTCCATGCAACCACATGTGAGTGTTTCCAAAAATCATATATGTATGAGCGTGTTATGTGTTGGCATGTTGTGTTGCAAATTCCATGTAACATCTGCTCATTCAATTGTTTGAAATAGATGTGTGACTCATACATGTCAGATTTACTCTAGCAATGATTTATACTTCCATATATTCTGTATGGTAAAAGCAGCAGAGGGTAAATACCCCCAGCCCTTATATACTTTAGTATGAGACATCTACCTGTGCCTTTTTTCCACGAGATGTGCTATCCTGTGGAGTGGGAGACAGGCAATGTTTTGCATTCAGAGTTTCTGCATTTGGCAAAGCAGTGTTGCATCAAGGCTCATCCTGGATTCCGGCCTCATGCCTACACACGGCAAGAGCCAGTAAAAACAATCCTCATAGCTTTGGTCAGCCAGGCATTGTGACATTTGGACTGGGGAGGATCTTGGGAAGATAGAAATGCTCCCAGTATAGCGTTCCTGTGAGTTCGGCACAATGTCCATCTCTTGCAGTAGTGGCTGGTGCATAATGGGCGTTGTGGAGCAGACCCTCCAAACATGCACCTTCCACCAGTTCGCTCATACATGGCCAGCAGCACTACACATGACAGAGATAAATCTACTAATGCCTGCCGAGACAGAGGTCCCTCACATCAACATTTGGCACCTTGTCCCAGGTTGAGGCCATTATGGATTCTGTGTCTAAAAGCACTAAGGGAGAAAGATGCCCTCCTCATTTCTTCCTAGTGGCCTTGTGGACGGATCACACAGGGAGGAACGTGTCTATCAACTTCCCTCCCTGATTCCTGTTTTCAGAACCAGCCAAAGGGAAAAGATGTCAAGAGTAGAGCGGAGGTACCAAGTGCAAGGCCAGGTGGAGAAAGACGATATATGTAAAAAAAAAAACGGTATTCGTGCAACCATGTACGAGCTAGATGGTCAGGTTCTCATAATTATCTTCTTCTGCCGAAATAGACAAATTAATTCCTCCTCGCTATGCTTCTGAAAACTCTCTATTGTTAACCTTTCTGTGTCTTCTGCAGAACTGCCTAGCATATGGAAAGAAGCAGTAATGTGCCCGTTACTCAAGAAACGGAATATGAAAACGGATTATCGGAATACGTTTCATGCGATTTCCCAAATTTCTCTCTTAGCAAAATAACTACAACATGTAGTGTTGGCTCAGCCACAATCGTTTATTTTGAATTCGAGGCACCAGACCGATACAGGCTGGCTAAAGGCCCCATCAGAGCACTGAAACTGTAGCATGTACAATAGTTGCCATCGTAAAAGGAGAAGTGGAAGGTAGATGCCAGGGAGCTCTGATTCTATTGGATCTGTCAGCTGCGTTTCATAAGTATGAACACTGTATATTTCTCTCCCTTCTTGAGTTAGAAACTATTAGAGGCCAAGCTCTGAAACCGAATGCATTTCTATTTTTACTTACAAGTCCTAAACTGTGAAAGTGAGAGACCCCCAACACTGCTGGCAAATCACCCAACAGAGTCAATAACGGTACATCCCAGGAGGAATAAGACCAAGACCAAGTGACAGTGCGATTAAAGGCTTTATCGAAAATTAGGGCAAACAGAATCTACTCTGCTCACGCTGAGAGTGCTCTGCAGGAAACATGTTACAACTCATTTTTATACAGTTTTTGTCATCCAAGAGAGGGGTGGCCTAAGGGGCACAGAGTCAATCGGGAATGGACACGTGCTGAGATAACATGGTGCTTGGGGTCAAACGTTAAGCAGGGCTCATCAGCCTTGTGTTTCATGTTAATTCGTTGATATCCTATCTTTGCAACATTTTGCCCTTGTGGCCACACATTCCCATCCATTCTGAAGAATGACCTGTTTGTCTGGCGACAAGGCCTGTATTTTAACACTTGCGAAAACAGGGTTCTAAGGCAGGCTTATTTATTGCTGGACATGAATTATTCGCCCCTATCAAAGGTATTACTCTCCTGTCCAAACGTATTCAGAATATACTAGGCAAGGGGTAGAGGTTAAGGGGTCAGTGTATGGTCGGGGGTGTCCATTCAGCATCGACAAGGGGAATTTCAGAATATATGGCTTGAATGACCGGGTTACAAAAGGTACATATCATGATAAACGTACACTTCATTGATGGGGGCTCAGGGTCTGAATGTCAAAACATCACTAACTCTCTGTTGACGCCAAAGGTGATCTGGAGCGAGTTGAGGCCCCATTTGCAGTTTGGCCCCACACTATACAATGGCTCTAGGCTTTTCAGAATACGATTAACATACAACTTTTTAACACAAGGCTGGCTGTTTTGCATTTGAGTCACATAGGCTTGGAGCATGCTTTTATCTTTATACAACTAAGCAATTTTACTACAAAAGAGAGAGAGAGAATTTGTCGATGAATAACCAAGTATTAAAACATTTCTTTGTCTCGAGATTCACTTATTCATAGACGTGCAGGTTGTGGCTAAAGATCTATGAGAGTACCAGCTAGGAGCGACTAACTTCTGCATTATACTTATCCGACATTATACATGCTGTTACATTCAACTTTGTCAAGAATGAGGTAGCATTGTGCGAGCACGTACAGATCTATATTTCGTTAACCATTGTAATATTGCAATTAGTGTTAAGGGCATTTCAGAATTATAGGTCGACATATATTATGCTTTCAACATAGCAGGTTAGCATAGGAACTTCCAGTTACACACGTATATGTATTTACATTGTTTACTCATAGGACCTTTTAGCTTATCAGCTGGTTTGTATGACTTTGTACAAGACGAAAAAGCACGCTTACTTTTGTCCATGTCAAAGGAAAAATAGGTTCACTGGTTTAAGGGTCTTTTTCAACTGTTGACTTTGCCCTAGAGTGCACAGGGATCATGTTTTTATGGCCAGGGTCTGTGGGGTGTGGGGCAGGTTTACAGAGACAGATAGCCCTTGCTCTGGGTTGTATCTGAGTCAGTGAAGGGAGTCAGAAGGCAAGTGATACAGTGTGGATTTTGTTGCATTCTCGCAGCCAGCCTTCTCATGGGAACCAAGCAGTTGTGTGGACGGCAGAGGGGAGGAGGTGGGGGGGAGAATCTCGCTTGCTGTGTGCGCTCGACGGGGAGGGCTGCTGGCTGGAGTGAAATTTTATAGCCATTTACTATTGCAAAATGGAGTCTGTGATTTTCAAAATGGGGTCTTAATCACCCCGGGTTTTGCTATACAAGGGTGTGCACGAGAGTATCGCAGCACCCAGAGATATTCTCGTACGAAAGGGTCCACGGTTCCTAAAGGTGTTCCCGCACAAGTGCCCCGGGGCTGGGGCCCTGGACCCAAAGCAGCCGTGGCTGGGCCTACCCAGGAAGCATAGGAATAAGGGAGGGGGGTCTCAAGTGCCCCCTCCTTCCACTCATTCTCCCCTTCCGTTACTTAAGTAATGAATATTGTAACTCTCTCAATCTCTTATGTTCCTCCTCTTCTGCCACTGCTTCCTCCCATGCAGGTGTCCCTTTTATTGGCATTCATGCCCTGCATACCGGTCTGAGGCTGTGTCCCCTCCTAGCGTATTCATCCGGTGTGCAGCTTAGATAGATACACCCTCACTCACCCTGCAGGTCTACCCATGCCTCCTTGTACCATTGTAACTCTCTGGGCTCCTTTATGGTTGTGTGGTATAAACTATCTACTATATGTCCTGTGTTGTATACGGCAGTCATCCTGTATTTGGGCTCTGTGCAATCACTAGTTTGTACTTCCGCCTCATGCTTGATTTGTGCCACACCATTTGCACGTCGCATTGTTACCATCATCAGTGCACCATTTGGTACTGCATTTGCACAGCATCGGAGTCCCAAATGACACACACAAAAAATGAGGAGGAAAAAGACGATGAGTGGTACGAGGAGCTTTAACGTCATTCCAAGCCAGGAGGGTACCCATGAAAAAAGATTGTCAAACCAGGTGCTGGGCTGTTCTCCTCTTTCATTCTTCATCCGCTTGCCAAGGTCGTGCACTACTGCTATCACGTGTGAGAGGGAACCGTTCTCAACGTCTGCAGAAGGTACAAACGTGCAACATGCGCTCCTGATTCTTCGACAAACACCTCCATCGATAGCTGTTAGCAGATCTAATAAGTATCAATTCTGCATTGTCATTAACCGCAAAGCTCTAAGTTCCACTTTGATGACATTGAACCCTTCTTCTGTGTCGTTGGCCAATTGGATGAGCTCCCATCTGGTTATTTGGAGCCTCTTGGCATTTGCTCTCATCTGGATGCTGGGAATGAGGGACACGAAGAATGTCTCCACGGAGTTAAAACCGGTCGGGTATTTGGGCCAAAAGTTCTGAGGACTTGGCTGAGATGTAGTTTGAAGATCGCTTCCTTCTCCAGAGTGGATTTTGGACCCTTCCTCTATGGCGTATGAAGGTCTTGTCTCGAGCGGCGTTGGGGATTGTTCATCTTGGTTTACCGCATGCTTGCTTCCCCCGTTGATATGGCTCTCCGGGATTACCATCAGAGCAGAATGCAAGGTGGCCAAGGAGCACGTTCCTTTCCATCATTGTGGGAGATGCAGGTACGCCATGTTGCCGCAAACCCAATACGTATCCATTAGAGCTGCTGTTCCTTTCTTCATGTCCGGGAGTATGAGGGTTTTGCTACAGTTCTTGTTGTTCCCCATGTCCCTCTTCCCTTCTCCGTGGAAGCACAGTTCGTGTGAAATTTTTTTCTGTAACTTGAAGGGTTTCTCAATGGTGGTGACTCACGTGAGTTTGCTTATGTGTTCAGTCCATATGGGATCGCATGTTCTCTGTACCCATGAGAGTTTTTCTTCAGATAATCCTCACAGCGCTTCTGCTTTGCACAATATCTCTTCTTTCTGCCCCTTATTGTCCATGTGCAATGTCCCTTTTATTATCAAAAAAGGCTCTTTCAAACAAATTACTCCTTGCGGCAGGGAGTAACATGTTCTTCTGTTCTGCAGGAGTTCAAAAGAAACTGTGTGTGCTTGAAACATATTTTTAATTTGGCACAGCGCAAGATGTAGGAGACATTGGGCCACTGCAAATGGAATTTCTTGCGGCAATAGCACTTTGGGGGTGCCTGAGGTGTGGGGTATGAGTGACCAGACATAGCAACTCTCATTAGTTGTTTGTTTTGCCATGTGGCTCACGTCGGCAAACCACTTATTTGTTTGACGGGGGTGCTGTGGATCATCAACTGTATCTAGGCCAAATCTATAGTGCTCTTCCCACTTATCTTGTTCTGTCTCTCTCCGCTTTCTCCTGGGCTCGTCTCCCTCAGCCCCCCGGCCCTGCTTGTCATCCCCTTGGCTATATACATTGTAATAACGACTTAACATGGGTCTACTCCTATTACCCCCTATTACTCCCCCTCCGGTGGTCAGGTCATTGGACAAGGCTATTTCTGACATTGACACAGTTGTTGGGTATGGATGATTCTGCACCCAAATGAGTTCTGAAGGGGTTCTGTCATTCATTGTGTACACGCTAAAATGGGAATTACTCACTTTTGGGGATTGTGGGGTAGCTTACATCGTTGTGCTATAGACAACACTTGTGTCATTATCTTTATTGTGGTCATCCTCGGGAGTCCCATGACCCCATATTAACTTGGCACCATCCCAAATTAGATGGTTTCCTTTTTTAATTGTTTTCCATGCCCGCACCCCCCTGGCTAGCATCGATTGAAATGTAGACAATTACCCAGTATACAAACAGGCCAAACAATGTCGAAAAGAATACTACTGCACACACAAACAGCACACATTCATATGAATAACTAGGATACCCCTATTTCCTCCCTCTACTCCTATCTACACTACTGCTTGCTGTTGCTGGGGGCTCGTCCATGCCCCTTGAGCCTCCTAATAAACGAAATATAAGCACTTGTTAATTATGCATATCATTTGCATGCGTTGTTTACAACCATTATTTTGTACATTTTAATTCTGCCTTTTCCGAGTTATCACCTTGCGCATAATTGTCTTCATGGTCCCATTTACATTTACACATTCTCTGTGCTTACCGCGTCCTTCTGTTTCCCTCCCCCAGACCTTAAGTCTGGGGGAAGAGAACCGAGGGAGGCAAAATACAGTCACATAATTTCGCTGCAAGAGGAAGGAGAAATGTTATTTTAAAACCCATGTTTCAATTAAAAAATAAAACTGTGGAGATGAGTAGGGAGAGGACAGAAAGGGAGAAAGAAAAGGCAATTCACCAGTAACTTACTCTGTCATGCAAGCACAATACAATTATTTACACATTTTACCATTCCTGAGTTTTCTTCATGCCCCATTTCGTACCGGTTCCTGGATACTTTTATTTGCTAACTTGGTGCACTACCCTCGCCCTTACCTTCTCTGGTGTCTGAACCATTCATGTTCCCATGTGCTCTACGCACATCGGTCTAATGTAACCAGTACCGCAGTCCCTGTACCTTACTGCCGTGGGCGTGCAAAAGATCACTTCATAGGGGCCATGAAATCTCGGCCCGTTCAATCTCTGCACAAAACTTCTTACGTATACCATGACACCTGTCATCAGCTGGCAGTCTTCACTTTCTGTGGTTGGGGCTACTGCGTCAGTAGAAATGTCTTGTGTGAAGGGAGGTGCTATTGGTTTTACTATTGCTATTGCGTTTGTCAAATTTCTGAGATACTCGTGGAATTCTTCACCTAAGACAGTGACACTTCGATGTGCCACTGTCTACGCAAGGGTGAGTGGGCTGTATGCATCCTCCGACCTGTCACTATGTCATGCGGTGACAGGTGGTGGTCCTTGCTCGGTTGGATTCTCATTTCAAAAAGTGCCAGGGGTAGACAAAACACCCAGTTCTTTTTGAGTGTGTGGCACAGTTTGGACAATCTGCTCTTGAGCAGTCCATTCATTTTTTCCACAATCCCATTCAATTGTGGATGATAAATCGTGCAGAGTTTATGGGTTATGCCCAGCAGTGCAGTAATATGCTCAAACATGTCACTCACAAAGTGCGTTCCATTGTCAGAATGTATGACATCACAGATGCCCCAGCGGGGAAACACCTCTCTCACTAAGAATTTGGCGGCACACTGTGCATCTGGGTGAGCGCAGGGTCCTGCTTCCACCCACTGGGAAAAGGGGCACACGACAACGATCGAATATCTAGCCCCGTTACACCACTCTCCCATGTCTGCATAGTTTATATGCAGCTCTCTAAAGGGCCCTTCTGGTTTTGGCAATGTTCCCCTCAGAGTTCGTAATGTCATACCGGAATTGTACGTTTGGCAGGTAATGCATTCTAATATTAACTCCGCGACATGTTCCTGTATTCCGGGGGCAAACCAATTTTCCTGTATGTCTGAAATGATGTGTTGCTTTGCATTGTGAGCTGGGAAATGTAACTGTTTAAATGCTACCTCTAGCAATTTTGTTGGCATCACTACCTTGCCGGTATTGTTTTGTCTCCATAATAAATCAGTGGGTGATTGACTGCACCCCCTCTTTAACCACATCTCCTGCTCTTCGCTAGGTGCATCGTGTTGGAGCTCAATTATCTGAGAGACTGGTAAGGAGTTAAAGGCCTCTGGTTGCATTTACTCTACTGCTTTTTGCAATATGTACTCACCTGCTGTGGTCTTTGGAAAATAGGACGCTTCTTTTGCGTCAGCGAGCCGCGTTTCCTAATGAGATGACGTCATCACCTCGGGTATGGGCCTGGCATTTTACAACTGTGACAAGTGTCGGTTCCTTCAAGGCATCACTCAGGTCTCCTAGCAATGCTGCATGTTGCACTGGGGACCCATCTGCTCTTCGGAATCCCCTTCTTCCCCACCGCGCTAGTCCCCTATGTAAAGTTGTTGCCATATAGGCGGAATCTGTATAAATGGTGACCATACATCCCTTTGCTGTGTGAAGCGCTTCTATGAGTGCTACTTGCTCTGCTGCTTGGGCTGAGAAGTGTGGGGGCAACCTCTTCTGCACAATCACTTCAAAATGTCCATCTTCTACCCGCACTGCTCCTACATGCTTTTTTCCTGTTTCACAATCTATGTAGGCAGACCCATCCACGAAGTAAACTTTCCCTTCTGACAGTGCATTTTCATGTGTTTTAGGTGTGTCCTCATCATCTCCCGCATAAGTAGCACAGTCATGCTGCTGCATGTCATCTACAGTGCATGCTTTTGTGACAAACGTGGCTGTGTTTACGCTTTTACACCACACAATATGGATATTAGCACTAGAAATCATCAGTTCGTATGCTGTGGCCCTTTGAGTGGTCAACATGCTCTTTGATCTTTCGAGGATAGCAAATAGAGAGTGTTCTACGTATAACGTGACAGAGCATCCCATCACGATCATAGAGCTTTTTTCTATTGCAAACGCGGCAGCTGCAAGAGCGTTTTCGCATGCGAAATGTCCCTGCATCACTGCATCGAGTGTCCCGCTGTAGAATGCCAAGGGCTTATGGCCCAGGGACGTCTTTTGTGTCAGCACGGCTGTCATGAGTGTGCCATTGCAATGTGTGAACAAGTAAAACTCCTGCTCATAGTTAGGGGTCGCAAGAACTGGGGCAGTGGATATCAGTTCCTTAAGTGTGTCAAATGCTGTGTGCATTTCCTGTGTCCATTGTAGGATGGTGTTTTCTCGCTGTGCTTCCTTGAGTGCTTGGAGCAGGGACCTAGTGTATGATGCATAATCTAATCTCTATGCACGGCAGTAATTACACATCCCGAGGAACTTCTGCATCTCCTTTACTGTACTGGGCTCTTTCACTGCTCTTATTGCTGCTGCTCTGTCTGGAATGATTCTTTTACCATCTTTGGAGATCAATTGTACTAGATACAGTTCTTCTCTTAAGCAGTATTGTAACTTCTGTCTGTCTACCTTGTACCCCTTCTGTGCAAGATGTGTTAACATGGTGATAGAATCTTCTCTACACCGTTTTCACTTTTCCCGCAGACCAGCATATAGTCTACGTACTGAATTATGGGGCTCGTTGTGTATATATTTCTGAGTTCTTCATTCAATATTCTGTTAAAAATGCTAGGGCTCTTGCAATACCCTTGGGGCAGCCTGCAATGTTCATACCTTTTCCCCCCTAGCGTGAATGCTGTCAAGTACCAGGAACCTCGATCGAGTGGGATTGAAAAGAATGCGTTCTTTAGGTCCACTACCCTGAAATGTGTAGCTTATGTTGGGATAATACATAGAATTGAGGCAGGATTTGGGACAAGATGGAACTCCTTCTGTACCACGTCATTAAGTGGGCGTAGATCTTGGATCATCCTCCACGCCCCTATCTTAGCTTTTTTGATCGGGTAAATGCACATGTTGCAGGGGGAGTTGGATGGAACTATTATACCCTCTATCATTAATGCATATATTATGTCTTTTATTCCTTCCTCAGCTTCCCTTGATATGGGGTATTGCTTCACTCGCGGCAGAATGGCCCCGGATTTCAGCTTGATCTTCACCGGTGTCACCTTGTGTAATAGCCCTACGTCGTGTGGGCCTGTGGTCCACAGCTGCTGTGGCACTTTGGACATGTCTTCCTCAAAATATGCCGGTGGATCCTTGATCATTGCCACAAGAGGTAGCTGCACCCCTCTCCTTTGGACCATGACGTCACAGGGAATTGCAATTTCCATTACTATCTCTCTGTTGTCTTCTGTGTCATAAAAAAGTTCCTCATCGGTTAACTCTCGCAGGGCCTTATTGGCTCGATGCACAGTACTGTTCTCCACTGGCATCTGTGCATTTACATTGCTATCACTGCTATTCTTTGGGCTGATACTTTTACTGCGTGTATGTCCAGGCACACGACAGATCCCGCCACTATTTCTGGGTCTGCTATTGGGTGAAAAATGAACTCTGCTGGGACCCTCCATTTTTTATTTTTCAAATCTGGTATTACTTGCACCAGTATTCTCAACCCCTGTATGAACATGTCGGGATTTACAGGTATGCCGCATCTGTGGAAAATCTGCCTGAGTGTGTATTACTAACATGGTACGGATCGCGCATGTGCCTGGTGTGGAGCACACTATTCCTCTGTCGGTAAACGAGATTGTCATATTAAGTTTGCTGAGAAAGTCCCTTCCCAGCCAATTGATGGGCGACTCCTCGTAATACAACATGGGGGCACGTACAGTCTTCCCTCCCACCTTTATGTCTAGCTCTTCAGTGTACGGAACCTCTACCACCGCCCCAGAGAACCCCTGCATTTCCAAAGTCCGATTAGAAAGCGGGAACCTGCCTTCTTTGAGGCATGATTTTTCCGCTCCCGAATCCACCATGAAAATGAATTGTTTGTTTCCTATCGCCGCCCCAACGAGTGGTTCCTCTGCTGCATTACGGGTCATCGACAGTACTGGACATGCAAGTGCTCTCTGTGGGCTGTCCTATGCTGAGTGCCATGGGAGCTCATCTATATCAAAAACATTTCCCATTACCATTGCTGTCCCCCTACACGGCGTGGTTGGTGCTCCGTTCGCTGTGGTGGCGTAAACGTTGTTGCGCATGGGGGCGGTATTGCCATGACACTGGGGGTGTGGAGAGTGTCTTGTGGGGGTAATGGGCGCTCACTCATGTATCTTGGGTCGGCCTGGCTATCCCGTCTGTTTCCACCCATTGGTAGCCTGTAGGGGCTTCCTGGGTGGGGGTGTCCGACCTGATGTTCATTTGGGTATGAATTATTGGGTCTGCTTCGACATTCTCTCATAAAATGACCCCACCTCCCACAATTCCAGCATTGCCCTTGCATTCCACCTCTGGGCCCTCCATACCCTGCACCCCCTCCTCTTGATCCCCTGAATCCTCCTCTGTTACCCCGCCCCCCTCTAATTGGCCACTGTGGTCCCTCGTATTGATTTTCGCCTGCCCACTGGTCCTGGCCATTACCTGTCCAGTTTGCCACCGTCTGCATTGGGATACCCAGCTGTCCCTCTTCCTCCTCTCGCTCCCTTCCTGCTACGCTGGTTGCTGCTACCGTACTGACCTTCAGTAGTTTACTTTGCACTCATTTAGCTTTGTCTGCCAGCCACCGCTGAGCTATCTCATTTTCCTTCTCTTTGATCCTCTTGCAGTGGTGCACTATAATGCTTTGAATTTCATGCCACCCCTTGGCTTCTATCTCAGCTATTTTGTCAAGGGCCTTCTGCACTTCCTTTGGGAGCCCCATTTTATAATGAAGCAAAACAGGGACGTTGATTGGTCCCAGGCCGTACCCGTTTCCGCTCTCCATATGTCTTGCTCCCGGAGAATGAAAGACATCGCATCTTTCTCATCATTCATTGTTCATTGCATCACTGACTGTAAGTCAGGAGTGTCTGGGAATGGTTCCCTCAATGCATACCACATGCACGCTCGCACTGTATTAAACGAGGCACCATCGTGGCGGTCACAATCTAATGTTATTCCTGGGAACCCCGCCTTTGCCCAGACACTGTTAGCCTGGTCTCCCACAGCTGATACGAGCAGGCTTTTAATAGCCCCCACTGCCAAGGGCACTCCTGCCATGTGTTTTTCAAAAGCATATATCCATTTGCTGTCGCCTCCGGATGGTGGGGGTAGCTGTTTGAGTAAGTTAGCCTTGTCCATTTGTGCCTATGGTATGTAGTTCGGCCTTCCCACCCCCCTATCTATTAGTGGCAGCTGCAAGTTTTTTCCCCATTCTTAGTACTCTCCTTTTTCCCTTTCTTTCCGATTACATCCATACGCCCTGTTCTGTTTCTTAACCTCCCCCTCCATTCTTCCATGGGAGACAATCCTTCTCCAATCGAGACCCCACCAGTGGCTAGTCCCAGCCTTCTCCCCTCTTCCTCCTGCTCTTCTATGTCGCTCCAATATTCTTCCTCTCGATCTGACACTAGCCTTCCTTCTTCTATTTCTCACTCACTGTCCGCTGTATGGATTTCTATGATTCGGATAGGGGTGTCATTTATTCGAAATAGTATCTCGCCTTTTTTCCACCCATCTTCCTCGGCCCTTACACTTGGTTGGGGCGTCTCTTAGCGTTCTGCTCAGAGGGTAAGTTAGCCCCCTTGCTCACTCATGGCTCTTAGACGAGACAACTCAGTTCGAGCCATCGTCAACCGTGAATCTAGATCCTGTGTGAGTTTGTCGATATCAATTACATGGGTATTTACCTGTCTGATTGTTCCTTGGCTCTCGTATGGGGGTGGTGCTGTACTGGATGGCTTAATTGTGGGGGCCGCTGTGGGCTGTGCTACATATTTGGGATCACTATATCCTTCTGCAGGCACTGGCTTCGACAATAAGGGATAAACACGTGTGACCTCTACTACTTTCCCATCTTGTGTGGGTGGCCCTGTGCTGCCAGCTGTTGTCAGGGGAGATGCACTGTGTTTGCTGCTCATACCCGGGGGCACCTCCTCAAATAAGCGCCACAGATCCAATATCTCTCTCCTATTCTGCAACTGCTTTCCCTTTTACTTAATGAACAAGCAAGTGGCAGCCATGTCTAACACCTCCTTGTCAAAGGACCCTCCTTCAGGCCATACTTGGGGTAATCCTTCCCCTTTCAACTCCACGACTCACTGCTCGTGGTACTTATTGATCTTTTCCGCATACCCTGGTAAGGTTTTACAAATATGGGTAAGGGGCGTTTCTGCACCCATTGTATTTTTACTCACAATACGCCTTACCTGACGCTTCTGTTTTATACCTGTGTACTTCTCATATAACCAATTTAACACACTTTACACTCCTTTCCAATCAAGATTGAATGTTCACTTACTTTTCAACCACATAATCATGCATGCAACTCTTTTCATATAATGTAAAATTCGCTTCTGTTATGCACGAAAATACACTTTTCATAAAAAAACGGACGTTTAACAGTTCACATGGACAACAGAAAACAGAAACAACATAGATTATTTCCCACCGTCCCTAATACCCCTTCTACTTTTGCCCAGTCCCCTGTTCTTCTCTGAGTTTATTCTCTTCCTCCAGCTTGCTCCGGTTCACGCACTTGAGAGAGAGGATAGATAAGATAAAGTTGGAAAAAGCGTTTCTAAATCCGATTCTGGGTCTCCCCTTCTACCCATACGTTATCTTCTTTTACCTCAATTTCTCATACCCATATATCCTGTACTAGTCGAGATAGCACGATGCGGCGCCGCCTTCCACCCCCCAATGGAGATAGGATCCCTGTCAACCTCTTTTCACCTTTTACTTCGTAACTGTCCTAATGGCCTAATGGCCGTATGCGATAGAATGAGAATAGTATGGAATATAGAAAAGACCCAGACTCCCAGAACCCCTTCTATCCCCTCTTGCTGCAACCGTCCACACCTTTTTTTTGCTTTACCAAAATTATGCCGTTTATCCCAAGACCTCCTAATCTGACTCCCACCCTGTCAGGGCTCCAGCTTCCAGGCTCAGGAGTGGCACGAACCAACCATCCCTTCCCGGGTCTTGGTGCCTGCAAGTTTAGACTTACACAAGCCTCCGTGACCCCGGCGGGGAAAGAGGGTTAGGGTCTCGTTGGTTGGATGGGTTCCTTAGCAAGGGTAACCGGTGAGAGGACTAGGAAAGGGGAGGTGGACAGGGAAGGGGACATAGGATAACACAATACAATATTTGCACATTCACAGCTTGCACAATTCCCCCCCACACCCCACAACGAAGGCTAGAGCCAGAAAGAGACTTATCTCAATGGGTGAGTGCTGGCCTCCTGCCTGCGCACTTTCAGGTCCAGAATCCGGAGCAGTGTTATTGCTGAAAAGAGAGTGGGAATTACCGACTGCGTGTTACCTCACCCACTGCACCTTACATTCACACACTCTCACACAAGTGGTTAATTGCACCCTAAACATGCTTTAGGTGCACATGCTTCTGCCCAGATTATCCCCTTCACGAGCGGGCTACAGCCACGCGTGGCTCTGCGTCTATTGGTGGCCAAAGTAATTGTTCTACTAAGAGTGTTCCTGCGAAGCAAAAGCTCGTGTTGTGCTTCACACAAATCAAGTTCTGACTCTTCAGGAAGCCGCGTATTAATAAGAGCGTTCTCTTCCTGTAGGTTAACTCGCAGCAGTTAGTGGGTTAATACATGCACAGCTACGCGCTGCGTGACTCCTAAGACTGCGCGTAGTTCGGGTTGCAGAAACTACTGCACTGATAATCAGGACGTTTTCACTTAGCTTTGCCAGAGCAGGGGGACATGAGAATCTTGGGCTGAGCCCCCTGCGCGTGCCCCCGACCACAGCTGCTGATAAAATCTCTTGACTCTCTACGATGCGCTACAGCGCTGCGCGCCTTCCCCCAGGTCTGGTTGGTCTGCCTATGGCTTGCGGCACTTATCTGAATCAGATGAGGGGCCCGGGTGAAGGATGGCTGGGGCGTGGCCCCTCGTTCGCTTGCCCTTGCTCGGAGCTCCAGAGAACGCGTCTTCACTCGTTGCCGTTCTGAACACAAGCCCCGTGCTCTTGTTGATCTTGTGCGCATGCGCGCATGTGCCCCACCCGACGTGGGTGCTGATGAGTAGTTCTTGGCCCGGGGGTGCTTGGGAAATATAGTTTGTAGGCCGATTCTCCTGCAGAAAGCACATAGGAGCCTTTTGTAAGGCAGGAGCCTACTTACAGAAGCATGTTTCTTGGTGGTGCTGGCTACCAGTAGTCTCTGCCCCTTTCCCAGTGCTAAGCTACCATGATTGTTGCCTTGTCCCATGACAGTACTCCCCCCCGCACAGAAGGATCTGGGTTTAGGTTTAGCTGGATAGTTACGATGGAATGTTTTAACCAGTCTTGGTGCATGGACATTCTGAGCAGGCTCCCAGGATCGTTCTTCTGGCCCTTACCCCACCCAATCTATAAGATAGTAGAGCCCATCTTTACGACGTTGTGAATTCAAAATGGCTCGTACTTCATACTCAGGGTGTCCTTGCACTATTATAGGTGGTGGTTTTTCAGTACGGATTGTGGGTAAAGCGGGTTTAAGCAAAGAAACATGAAAAGTAGGGTGGATTTTTATTTGACTGGGCAAACTGAGTCTTACCGCCACCGGATTGATTACAGCAGACATGGTAAAGGGACCAATAAATTGGGGTTGTAATTTACGGGGCCCTGTCATCCGAATGTTACATGTAGACAGCCAAACTTGATCTCCAGGTTTATACTGGGGGCTATCACATCTCTTTTTATCGGCATAATCTTTATAGGTTTGTTTGGCCATGTTTAAATTCTGTTGTATATGTGACCAAACCTGACGTGCATGCGAATGCAACCCCAATAATGTAGGCAGGTTTACCTGGGATGGATTAGTAACGGTGGGTAGAACCCTGGGATGGTAACCATACACTCCATAATATGGTGTGTACCCAGTGGAGCAGTGTACTGTGTTATTGTAGGCGATTTCAGCCAACCACACATATTCCACCCAAGATGTCTCAGAGGTGGTGGTATAACAACGGAGGTACTGCTCTAGTCTTTGATTTACTTTCTCCGTTTCACCATCCGTTTCCGGGTGGTACCCAGAAGACAAATTCACTTCCATGCCAACCAATTGGCAGAAGGCTCGCCAGAAGCGTGAAGTGAATTGCGGCCGCGATCTGTAATGACTCGTACGGGTAACCCATGGAGTCGTACTATGTTTTGTAGGAATAATTCCGCTAGTTCTCCAACAGTGGGTACGCCCTTACAGGGGATGAAATTTCCCATTTTGGTTAATGAATCAACCACTACTAAAATCGAAGTGTATTTTCGAATCGGTGGTAGATCCATAATCACATCCATCGTAACCGTATGCCAAGGAGTTGGCGGAGTGGGCAATGGTTGTAGGAAGCCGGCAGGTTTTTGATGACTGGCCTTTTGTCTACTATAAGTGCGACACTTGGTTACATAGATCCGTACGTCACGATGTAAGGTGGGCCACCAATAATGACGTGCTACATTTTGTTGAGTCTTGGCTATTCCAGGGTGCCCTGCTGTAGGGGCGTCATGGCACCATTGCATGACCTCTTCCCTAAAAGCCACCGTGGGTAGATACAAGGCGGTAGCATGATACGGGAGACCCTTAATTAAGGTGTGTTGTGAGCCTCGAGAGCACCATTCACGCAATTCCTGGGTAGACATAGCGTGGAGCACATCCTCGAAGATGTTAGGTCGGCCCACAACTCCGATGACACGAGCTGTGGGTATTATGGTTCGTGTTTCCTTGACTTCTTTAGTCTCATTTTCAGGGTATCGAGACAATAGAGCAGCTTTGCCATTATCTGACCCTGGACGGTAGGTTATTAGGAAGTCAAAATCGGCAAAATACAGCACCCAACGTAACTGCCTAGGACTGAGAGTTTTTGCGGTCTTTATAAACTGCAGGTTCCTATGATCTGTGATTACCATTATAGTATGGCGGGCACCCAGAAAGTAATGTCGCCATTCTTCGAAGGCCACCTTTACCGCCAGTAATTCCCGGTCTGCTATGGTGTAATTGATTTCAGCTGGTAGTAATTTTCAAGAATAATACGCAACTGGGTGTAGTAACCCTGATTGCACATCCTGTTGGGATAGGACCGCTCCCAGGGCATAACTAGAGGCGTCTGTCTCGATCACAAAAGGCAACACCAAATCCGGGTGCCTTAAAACTGGGGCCGAGGTGAAGGCTTGTTTTAACTGTTGAAAACCTCGTTCTGCAGCCGCATCCCATTGATATGTCTTACCCTTCTTAAGCAAGGCAGTGATGGCGGTGACCAATTCTGAAAAGTTTTTTATAAACCGGCGATAAAAGTACGCGAAGCCCAGGAAAGCCTGTACCTCCTTTACAGTGGTAGGAGCTGGCCAATCTAGAACCGCCTGTACTTTTCGTTGGTCCATTTGGACACCAGAGGGTGTCAGAAAATACCCTAGGAATTCCACCGTAGTACGATGGAATTCACATTTCTCCATTTTTGCGAATAACTGGTGCTCTCGTAACCGCTGAAGTACTGCCTTAACATGCTTTACATGTTCCTGCAGGTTATTGGAATATATTAGGATATCATCTATACAGACCACCGCGAACACATCCAAGTACCCCCGCAACACCTCATCAAGAAAGTGCTGGAAAGCGGCGGGAGCGTTGCACAAACCAAACGGCATCACCTGGTACTCGAAAAAGGCCAAATTTGGTCCCGAATGGCGTCTTCCACTCGTCACCTGTCCTCACTCGCACCAGGTGATATGCCCCTCGGAGATCTAACTTGGTATATACCGTAGCTTTGCGCACTTGATCCAGCAAAACAGGTATCAGGGGTAAAGGATATCGGTTTTTGATGGTGATGCGGTTCACTCCGCGATAGTCTATACAAGTTCTCAAGTCCCCGGTCTTTTTGGGTATGAAGAAGAGCGGGGACGAGGCAGGTGAATTGGAGGGCCTAATAAATCCGTTTTTTAAATTAGCTCCTATGTAATTTTTAGATGGATGGTTTCTGCTTCCGTAAGAGCATAAACACGACTACACAGCAAGACTGCCCCTGGCTCCAAGTCAATTCGACAATCAAATGGCCTATGTGGCGGCAGAGTTTCAGCAGCTTTTTTTGCTAAATGCATCCCAGTATTCATGATACTCTGAAGTCAGGGTACTCAGATCTGTCTCCTCAATGGATGCAGTACAAATACTAGGCACAGGGTTCTGAATGGGCTCTTTATCCCTTTCCGGAATGATACAATGAGCCAAGCAATACAAAGAGGTCAGGGAGATGTCCCCTTTTGACCAATGCACCTGTGGATCATGTTTAACTAACCAGGGTAAACCTAGAATGATCCCAAACTGCGGTGCTGCAATTAGATCAAACCGAATATTCTCCACATGACGTTGTTGACAAGATAATGACAACGTGTGAGTACACTACGTAATTAGGCACAAACTTAATGCTGTACCATCTACTGCCCGTACCACCTCTGGTGATGCTTTTTGACATAGAGGTACTCCCAATTTACGTGCATATGTAATATTAATAAAATTGCCCGTGGCCCCTGAGTCCAACAAAAGGGCCACTGAAATCTCTTGATTGAGAAAATTTAGGGTACCTGTCAAGGTAATATGTGGAGCAAAATTGGTAAACTTAACTGCTGGGGCAACCTCTGCCACTTGGCTCGACTGTATCACCCCTACTACTGTCGAGCCGAAGCGTTTCTCTGTGACTTGGGTTTTGTGGAACATTCCTTTACAAAATGCCCTGCAGAGCCGCAATACAAACAGAGCCCCTCTTTACGGCAACGCACTTTTTCCTCCTTGGTAAGAGGACCTCTGGTCGAGCCTATTTGCATAGGTTCATCTCCGAGTGTTCTTTCTGTCGAACCCGTAGGGTGTGGACTACGAAACTGATCTAATCGTGCAACGGGCCTTGATTCCCCGCGTTTCTTACCCCCCCGGCGTTCAGCCAGTCGGTGATCTAACCGCAAGGCCAAATCTATCATGGCCGGACAGTCGAGTGGCCGTGGATCCACCTGAGCGATGAGATCCTTAAGCTCATCTCTCAGCCCTTGATAGAAAAGGGACATTTGCTTTTCCCAAGGCCACTCAGCCTCTGCAACCAACCGGTTGAATTGGGTGACATATGTTACCAGTTCTTTATTTCCCTGGCGCAGGGTTAACAATTCCCCATCTTTGCACATTGCTGCCGCCCTATGATCAAATATTTTTCCAAACTCTGTTTGGAAGTCATCCCAGTCATAGAGGACTGCATCGTCCCTTTGTATTAATGGATTTGCCCAAGCCGCTGCATCCCCTGTTAAATATGATATAACGAAAGCTGTCCTTGCCTGGGTTGATCAGAATGCTGCAGGTTTGGTCAAGAAATGACATTGCGTGATAAATATTTGACATTTTTGTGGGTCCCCCTCATACCTTTCCGGGGGAGCCAGTGGAACCATATGCTCTGGTAGTTTAATGCAACTCAAACAACAGCCCTGTTTGAATTACATTAAACTACGCCCAACTCAGCACTTTCATTTTTTGGTTGTGTGCGCAATTCTTGGGAGCAAAACAACCCTCATCATGTCTTGCAATGTACCCCACAACGACAGATATTCTCACTGTGAATGTTAATACCTCTCTCTGGGACAATACTTTCCCTCTGGAAGACATTTGCAAACTGCCCAGATCCATCATCATAGGTGAAAAATCTTGGTATGATATTTGATTCAGAGCTGTCTCTTTCCCAGCAAGCATCTACAGTGTCCAAGTCTTGTTTATTTTATTTTAGAAAGCTAAGAAGACTGTTGTCCTATTTTCATTCAATCATCAAGCTACATTATAATTGAATTAATTACTTCCGGGAATAGACTGTTGGGGTAGTTTTCCCGGGGGCCGGTAGGGCTATCCGCGGACCTCTGGGGTTGGGGAGGCCCCAACTCCTCCCGCGTCCCAACAGAGTATGAGGCACACACAAGAGCAAAGAGTTACTGCTGTTTATTACACAAAACAGGCAGGGACGGGCTCACAGGCCGTAGGCATCCGAGAGACCTCTCGTTCTTGGTGGGCTCGCAGGCCCTTTTTCTAGCTGTATGATGTGGCTACGTATGTCACCTGAGAGAACTCTCCGTCCTGGTCACTCTAGTTTTGCGGCCTACCACAGCCTGGCTTATGGGTGGTGGTACATTGTCCATAATATAGGGGTTGCGAGGGGCGACGGAGATTCATATGCATTAGTCCATATGCAGTGGTTACGTCTTCAGGGTTTTAGTGGCAAGGAAGCATCTGTAAGCATGTACACAAGCTCTTCTGGAATTATGCGTTTCTGCGGTGGTGTGGGTGACCTATGTAAAACATAACAACGATGCATGTGTGGGTGTACGTGGTCCTCTATGTCATAGCACTGAGTATGTTCTTCGTGTGGGTTGGTGTGTAGGTGTCCAATGTGCTTGGTGACACGTGTGTTCTTGTCTGTTGGCTATGTCGTCATGGCATCTCTAACGATGGCGGTATTTTGTGGTTACTGTCTAATCGAGTTGATCCATATGGTCGATGTCAGTTCCACCTGAGGTTCCCGCATGTGGTTTCATTAACTGGCAGGCTCCCTGGCCGTGTGTGGCGTGGCCACAGTGGATCATGACGTATGGTGCGGCAGTGAGCGGGTCGAATTCCTCTCGTGGGAGTTGTGTGGGTCGTGACATCCTGGGCCATGATCTGGATGAGAATCGGGGGAAGGGATTCTCCCATTTTCCCTCTTCAAGACTTTAAAAACAGTGCCAATTTAGTCCTTAGCGTAAAAAACATCTGTCTATGTGTCTATGTGGATGTGCAAATGTGTGTGTATGTGTGTGTGTGTGTGTGTGGAAAGGCAGGCAAACACGTGTGTGTGTGTGTGTCTATCTGTGTGTTGTCATGTGCATCTATGGGCAGGTGCAAATCTGTGTGTATGTGCATGTGTGGTTATGGATATGATCACAATGAGTTTTACAACGGAAATCCTTGCATATTTTGGGTTTTTGGGGTGCTGGCATATTGCTGGAACTTTCTGCATAACAACATACTGAAAAGGCAATGCTGACATACATTGGGCAAAGCCCGAAATAAATAAATATGTTGTGTTTTTACAGTACCATTTTGGCATATATTGGGCACAGTCAGCATGCACATATTTGAAAATGTCAATAAATGCATATACCATGTCGGCATGAACATATGCTTTGCAGTTGTAGTGTTGGTAGGTATTCTGGCTTTGGGCATCATAAAGCATGGTTTACAGTGGCAGTACTGTATTGTGTGTGCTCCATGTGCTATTTATGTATTTTGCATAGCACATACAAGCCTTTCCTTCCTTTTATACAAGGATTGTCCATGTTCTATGAGCTATGCCTGTATTGTGTGTAGCATATTGAAGCTAAGAGCTGGAAGTATATCCGACTCACAATCTGCAAAAGTTTGCAGGTATTACCGGCCCCGTAATACCAGTGCCAGTAATACACGTAAATCCCTCCATGGAGTCCTATTCCACTTGGAATCTTCTGCTAATTCCAGCAGACCAGGTGGTCGAAACAGTAATACTGGTGGGATACCGGCAAACTTATAATGAGGGCCTATCCCTCAATTCTGAGACCAATTCCTGTGCGCCTAACTCAAGAGAAACACAGGCCCAAATATGTAGGCTCTGCGCAAAGGTAAAGCAGGTAAATAATATGGTCCGAATCTGTACATGTATAACATGTCCATAGACTATTTTTCTTGTAAAAGGATTATATAAAAATATGGGTATACATCAGACAGAGTGTAAAAAGTGGAGGGGAGTATCTGTACTTCTGCCCTCTATATGGTTGGGGTAGCAGCTCAGAGCACCCCAGCCAAGGTTCTCTATATGCTAATTATGGATGAGCAACCAAGGGCTAAGCTCTCGGGAGGTGATGCAGGCTGGTTCTTACGTGTAGTGAGTTCCGAAGCCCTCATAAAGGAATGTCCACACACTGGATAAAACAACTTCTTTATATAAAATAAGTTTCAGATAAATATTCACATATAAATGGCACACCTTGTCCTTTGGCAACAACATTTTAATACTGGCAACAATATATATATTCCAACAGTGCACTGGGATAATTTCATGTACAGCATTCTACACAGCTGCTACGGCCACAAACAGGAACAGTCGTGTATGGCAGCGGATCCTTAAAACATCCTTGCACACCATAGGCTGTGTTGCAAACCCTTACCTGTCAAAGGGCATTGTATTGTGCATGTACTGCGTGTTAGGCAGAATCTTAGGCAGTATCCTTTGGAAACACTACACACAATTAAGACTACAAGTGTCAGTACAATTTCACCTTTGGTACAAGCCTGTCCTAAACAGTAATGTGGTAGCAGTGGCTGAGCAGCCAGACTTATCTCAAGAGTAAAGTGAGCATTACAATAGGTTACACAAAGGACTAGCAATCACGGTGATTCGAACAAACACTAACTCAAGGTTTCTTGGTAAAAGAATATACATTTATTTACACAGTCAGTTGGAAAACATTCCGTTAGCAAGAGCAGCTCAATATCATATACTAATATACTACAAATACACAACCAGTAAGTTATTGAACAAGTTCAGCTCCCCTGAGGAGGGAGCAAAATGGCACTTCAATTATTTTTAAAAGGGATGAAAAGACAAGATTAAGAGAAATCAAGGCATAAATACTTTCATAGGCAGGGCAAAGGATTTCAGTTCACTACAACCAGCAATTCAATTCAAAAGGCCTGGGCCAAAGTCAATGGTTCAGAGTCTTGTATAGGATAGCACAGTTCTGGTAGTAAATGGTTAAGTCTTTGCCACAGCTCGTAGAAGAATTTGGTCAGACGAAAAGTTAGATGTTGGTTTAGGGAAGGACAAGCCTTCAAAGTAGGGAAAGTTTCACAAACGTTCACAGCAGCCGAACAGAATTCTGCACCGCACTTGCACTGTACCTTGAAAGTGAAGAAAGGCTGTAGTTGAGGCAGTTGTTTCTGGCAGTTCCTGCAGATCTCGCTGTTCCTGAGCTTCAGTTGTGGGGACAAGAAGGAGGATGTCGGGAGGTTGCTGCACTGCCCAGGGAAGAGGGGACAAGCTTGCCAAAATTTCGGTTTAAGGTGTGAGTGCCTTAAAGACCACGAACTGGTATCCTTCCCACTGGCTATCCGGTTTTCCAAAGCACTCTGCAGACAATTCGACCAGTATGGGGACAGTGTCCAGGCAGTTTACGAGTTGGCTGTTCCCACCTAACTCAAGGGAAGAAGTTGACCTTTAAGGGCTTCTCTGTTAATGAAGTTTCAGGCAATTCGGACCTGCAGCAGGGCTTCACCGGTGGAGCAGGAGTTGCAGCAGTCGTCATCCTTCAGCTTGTCTTCGGTTCTTTCGTTTCAGCGATCGACTCTGCTTTCCAAGTCCCAGAGACCTGCTTTTAAAGAGTTTTCCCCATTCATTCCAGCCTGGCTGTCATTCAAATAGCAGGGTGGCTGTCCTTGCTAGACAGCCAGCCGGCCAATCATGCCAGAGTGCATTCAGGTCTCCTAGGAGACTAAACACAGGGAGTTTCGGGCACGTCCCTCACATCCTGTCCACCCTAGACAATCAGGCGCCAGAGGAGGGCTTCAGCACTGATGCCCACCAAAGGCCAATGAACAAAGGGACCTTATCTGGGTTGGTGCACAGAGACAAACACAAGAAGGACCTTTCCAAAAAGAAATGGCGAAAAAAGTTGACCGGAGTCTGTTTTTACAGATAGATCTGGGGCGCCATATTGGAAAACATGGCTGACCCGATTTTTATCTACCGGTGTTCGCAGTCGGGAAAAATCATGGTTGTTTGTTTAAAAGCACTGTCACCAGACATTTCAAGTGGGAAAGGCTAACATTTGACTGTTACATGAGTGTTTAGACTCAGTGGAAGCTAGGCAACCCCTCCAGCACTCTATAGGAAGATAGTGTATGCTAGGTCTGTAAATTTAAAAAGACAAGTAAAGTCAATTTAACTATACATGCTCTGGGAGAAAGTAGTCAGTCCCAGAGAAGGTATTTAAACCTTGGGGAGTCTGAAAGACACCCCTGTGCACTTCACAGAGGGTGCTGTGTGACACACAGAAAAAGATGATGACTATGGAGTTGTTTTAAAACTCCATTTCCAAAGAACACAAAAGTAAAACACACATCAAAATACATGAAAGAGTGGGAAAAAAAGGCTCACACTCTTTCCAGAAGAAATTAAAATCCTGGAAATCCAGCAAAGTTGCTGGGGGTCTCAAAAGGTAAAGGAAATTAGCACATTCTTGAGAATTCTCCCTAACACTCGCCCCCCCCCCCAAACTAAGGGACAGGAGGATTTAATCCACTCCTGGATGAATCTCCTTACTCCAGTCAGTCAAACATCCTGGCTAGACCATCAGCATTTTGGTGGTGACACCCAAACCTGTGTTCAATGGAAAAATCAAACCCTTGCAGGCTGATTGACCGTCTCAGTAGTTTAGGGTTTTCTCCTTTCATTTGCATCTGGTCTAAACTTCTTCAGTGACCACACAATAGCAAAGCACTCACATTCAATTGTTGCCCACCTTGTCTCGGGTTTCTTCAGCTTCCTGCTGATGAAGCAAATGGGGTGCTACCTACCTTTCTCATCCAGCTGACTCAGAACTGCACCTATACCTGTATTTGAAGCATCTGTCTGCAAAATGAAGGTTTGGTTATAATCAGGAGCTCTAAGGACTGGAGCTTGAAAAAGGGCTTTCCTTGGGCCTTCAAATGCTTGCGTGCACTCCTCTTTCCACATGAACTTTTTAGGAAATTTGGGTGAGGAGACTACATTCAAGGGAGAAGCTATGGTACCATAGTTCTCTATGAAGTTCCTATAGTAACCAGTGAGGCCTAGGAAGGCGTTCACCTGGGTTTGAATAGTAGGGGTGGCCCAGTTTTGTACAGCTTGTACTTTGCTAGGCAATGGCCTGATTTCACTTCCTCCTACCTTATGTCCAAGGTAGACCAATTTGCTCTGACCAATTTGACACTTACTTGCCTTTATTGTCAGATGGGCCTGATCAAGAGCCTGCAAAACATATCCTAAGTGGTCAACATGTTCTTTCCAAGTAGGGCTGAACACTGCAATGTCATCCAAGTATGCCATGCAGAAGTCCTCCATCCCATTCAGAACATCATTAACAATCCTTTGGAATGTAGCAAGTGCATTCTTTAGCCCAAAAGGCATTACCTTAAACTGGTAGAGGCCTGCTCGGGTTGAGAATGCAGTTTTCTCCTTGGCAGGGTCTGTCAGTGCTATTTGCCAATAGTCTGAAGTGAGATCAAATGTACTGAGGTACTTGGCTGAAGCAAGTTTGTCCACCAGTACATCTGTCCTTGGTAAAGGGTGGGCATCAGTCTTGGTGACTGCATTAAGAGCTCTATAGTCCACACAGAATCTCAACTCCTTGGATCCTGCCTTTGGCACTAGTACAACTGGACTAGACCATGGACTTGTAGATGGTTCTATTACCCCAAGATCAAGCATCTTGTTGACCTCCTCCTTTATGTGGGCTCTTACAAGGTCTGACATCCTGTAACCTCTGCGTTTAACAGGTAAACAGTCACCAATGAGAATATCATGCTGGCCCCAAGGGGTCAAGCCTGATGATAGTGAAAACAGGGAGGCAAACTGATTTAACGGAGACTTGCACTCCTCCTGTTGTTCAGGTGTCAGATTAGAAGAGAGATTGACTCCTTCTAATTTCTCATCTAAAGGCTGGCCTCTGTGTAGATCAGGTAGGGGTTCACTCTTCTCCTCCTCTTGAGCTGAAGCTAGAAGCAAAGTTCCCACTTCTGGTATTGAGACGTAAGCTTTTAGACGGTTGGTATGAAAGACAATGGGAGCCTCCTTAGGATTGCCTAAATCCACCAGATAGCAGATAGTTGACCTCTCCAAGTTTTCCCACAACCTTGAAGGGTCCTATCCACTTGTCCTGTAAGGCTCTCTGCCTGTAGGTACCATAACTAGAACTAGCTGGTCTTGAGTAAACTCAACCATGTTGGCCTTCTGGTCATGTCAATGTTTCACCAGAGCCTGACCTGCTTTCAACTTATCTGATGCTTCTGCCATCATGTGTGACATTCCCCTCCGGAGACCTATCACATAGTCAGTGACTCTCACTGGCTTGGGGGAAGGCGCACTCTCCAACCCCTCCTTAATCAGGGCCAAGGGGCCTCTATCTGTATGGCCATAGAGAAGCTCAAAGGGACTAAATCCAACTCCCTCCTGAGGGACTTCTCTATAAGCAAATAGAAGTCATGGTGATAGAAGGTCCCACTTTCTCTTAAGGGGTTCCTATCATGCTCTTCTTTGTATGGTTGAACCCCTCTACCAATCCATTTGTCTGGGGATGGTAGGCAGTTGAGAACTTGTAAGTTACTCTGCCGTTTTTTCCACATGGCCTGCATGTAGTGGGACATACAATTAGATCCCCTGTCACAGATAACTTCCTTAGGAAAACCTACTTTGATTAAAAAAAATACCAAGTAGGGCCTTAGCCACAGCCTGAGCTGTAACAGTCCTCATAAGTGTGGCTTCAGGATACCTAGTAGCATGGTCTACTACAACCAGGATAAACCTGTTTCCTGAAGAGGTTGGAGGATCTAAGGGACCAACAATGTCCATTCCTCCCCTCTCAAAAGGGCCTCCCACCACTGGGAGAGGCCCCAAGGGTCCCACATTCTTGGCTCCACTCTTGCCAGAGGTTTGGCAAGTGTGACAGCTCATACAGAATTTATCTACATCAGACCCCAATTTAGGACAGTAGAAATATAAAGAGAGCCTTTCTTTGGTCTTCTTGAAACTCAAGTGACCAGCCAAAGGTATCTCATGGGCTAACTGTAGGAACTGGAGTCTGCTTTCTAAAGGCACTACAAGTCTTCTGTAGTCCCCTGGGATAGACTCAGTCGGTTCACTGTAGAATAGGCCATCTTCCCAGTACAACCTATGCTTCCATGGCTCTTGCCCATCCAACTGGGAAGCTGCTGGTTGGTGAAGACCTTCAAGAGTAGGACACTCTCTTTGACCCCTGCTGAAGTCTGCCCTACAGGGTCCACCTTCTGCCAGTAAAGACTGCAGCTCAGGATGGTCTGCAGGATCCAAATCTCCAACAGGAGCGAGGTCCTCTTCCAGCTCTGATTCTTCAGCAGCTGATTCAACCACTCAAGTTTGTTCCACCCACTCAGCCTCAGCTGGTGGAGGAGTCACAGGTGTGACTTTGGACAGTCGTCTCGGGGATGTCATTGTTGGTAGCAAAGAAGTGCTGGCTGGAGGTTTTATGTTTCTCCTTTTCCTCCTTTTTAAAATTGCAGTCAGTAAGTCCTGTGGACTGGGAGTTATAGTTTCCTTTATAATCTCCTCTTGAGAGCCATTTAAAGTACTCTCTCTGGCCTTCCTAGTGTGCTCCTGTTTCCTTTTGCTGGGAGGCCTGGGGGCGCTTGATACAACTCCAAGAGTTTTTAAGTCATTCCCCAACAGGACTCTCAATGTACTTCACTCTGCACACTTACAGTTATCTTGACAGTCATGGCATTGCACTGAATGAGAGCTTCTAACTGTGGAAGCATTTGGACAGGGCCTCCAGCAAGCTTAGTTAGGTATTTGGGTGCCTTAGCAACATCCCCTACCTTGAAAAAAGATTCATCAACTACAGTAATACTGGCCCCAGTGTCTCTGATGGCAGGGGTCTCCTGACCATTCACCTAAACACGGTCTTTGTAATACTCTTTAGTTTTGTCTGGAATGGAATTATAGACATCTAGGTTCTGTTGTTCCCACAGACACAGGGACACTAAAGAAACGCTGGCTGAGAATTTCATGGGTTCCTGAGCCAGTAAGTGAAAGTTTCCACTTGCCATTGGTACTTCATCCTCAGGGGAGAAGGCTAAGGAGACAGTGTGGATGCCTGAAGGTTTACCCTTACATCTGGGATCCCCTTTCACATGGTCAGATGACCAACAAGCATAACATATCCCAAATGTCTTTATGAATGGGGGTTCGTTCTGACCTCCTTCTGGTGTAGCACCAGGAGTTACACTAGCCTGATTTGGTTTCCTAGGGGGCTTACCCTTGTTATGTTTGTGGCCCTCTTTTGGAGTGGAGGTATTAGAATTCTCCTTGCTGTCCTTCTTGTGCTGCTTTCCCTCATCCTTCTTCTGAGTTACCCCAGATGTTTTGCGAGTAGCCCTGTTGGAAACACACAAGTCAACAGCCCTTGCTAACTTCTTTGGATCAATTTCCTTAGAGTCAGCCAAGTGCTGTCTCAGCTCAGGAGTGCAGGCATCATAAATAGATTCCAACATAAACAGATTTCTCATACCTTCATAAGTGTTAGCTCTGTAACCCTTAACCCATCCATCTAGGTTTTTCAAACATTCAGTCACCCAGGTAGCCCAAGGGGTACCGTCATGCTTTTTGTGGGTTCTAAACCTCTTACGATACTGGGAAGGGGTCTTTCCCAAACCTAGCTATTAAAGCTAGTTTCACACTTTCATACTCCTTTCTGTCTATTTCCCCCATATCCGTTACCATATCAGTTGCAACAGGGGGTAGCCTAGAAAAAAAGCCAAGGAATCAGCTGATTCCCTGCAATGTTTTGAATCCCATGGTTATATTCAAAAGCAGCCAACCAATCCAAAATATCAAGCTTAACCTCATACATACTTACTGCATCTTTGGGCATGTGAGGCCTCTTAGGACTGGAAGACCTAGAAGACTCTGGGAGGGAACCAGTTTCAAGAGACAGCTTTTTCATTTCAAGTGCATGATTCAACTCCATTTCTCTGAGCTTAAGTTCTTGATGTTTGCTTTCAGTTTGGCTTGGATTCTTTTAAACTCAATTCTAGTCTCATCCTTTCCAGAGAGACAAATGCAGGACTTAGTGTTGGACCTGATGGGGTCCATGTGGTCAAAGATGGAGGCTTATGAGCAGGTAGAGGTAAAACAGGGCCTACATTTTGAGACTCTTCTGCCTCATCTAACTCATCAATAACATTATCATCCTCATCAACAATTCCACATTTGCTGTAGGGGTAGGTGTTTCAGACCCACGCCTCAGACTTTGTTATTCCAACAATTTTTCTATCAGTTCAACCTTTTTGCCTTTTACGGTGAGATTCCTGGCTTTATCTCAATTGATCAACTGTTAAAGTGACTAGGATCTCCTGTCTGTAGCTATCCATATCAGACATTATAAAACAATTGCTTCTCTAGTGGTGTTTAGTCTTTTGAAGGTTATTTGAATAAAGGTAAGAGTAGCACTCTAAATGGAACAACTATACTTTACCCTCACCACTGTACACCAGTGTTAGGCAGAATCATATGCAGTACCTTTTGGGAAGACTACACACAATTAAGACTATTACAAGTGTCAGTACAATTTCACCTTTGGTACAAGCCTGTCCTACGCGGTAATGTGGTAGCAGTGGCTGAGCATCCAGACTTATCTCAAGAGTAAAGTGAGCAGTACAATAGGTTACACAAAGGAGTAGCAATCACAGTGATTCAAACAAACACGTACTCAAGGTTTCTTGGCAAAAGAATATACATTTATTTACACAGTCAGTTGGAAAACATTCCACTATCAAGAGCAGCTCAATATCATATACTAATATACTACAAATACACAACCAATAAGTTATTGAACAAGTTCAGCTCCCCTGAAGTGGGAGCAAAATGGCACTTCAATTACTTTTAAAAGGGATAAAAAGACAAGGTTAAGAGAAATCAAGGCACAAATATTTTCATAGGCAAGGCAAAGGGTTTCAGTTCACTACAACCAGCAATCAATTCAATTCAATAGGCCTTGGCCAAAGTCAATGGTTCAGAGTCTTGTATAGGATAGCACAGTTCTGGTAATAAATGGTTAAGTCTTTGCTACGGTTCGTACAAGAATTTGGTCAGACGAAAAGTTAGATGTTGGTTTAGGGAAGTACAAGCCTTCAAAGTCAGGAAAGTTTCACAAATGTTCACTGCGGCCGAACGGAGCTCTGCACTGCACTTGCACAGTACCTTGTAAGTGAAGAAAATCTGTAGCTGAAGCAGTTGTTCCGGGCGGTTCCTGCAGATCTCTCTGTTCCTGAGCTTCAGTTGTGGGGACAAGAAGGAGGACATTGGGAGGTTCCGGCACTGCCCAGGGATGAGGCCACAAGCTTGGCAAAACGTTGGTTTAAGGTGTGAGTGCCTTAAAGACCACGAACTGGTATCCTTCCCACTGGCCATCCGGTTTTCCACAGCACTCTGCAGAAAATTCAACCAGTATGGGGACAGCGTCCAGGCGGCTTATGAGTTGGTTGTTCCCACCAAACTCAAGGGAAGAAGTTAACCTTGAAGGGCTTCTCTGTTGATGAAGTTTCAGACAATCCGGACCTGCAGCAAGGCTTTAGGGGTGGACCAGGAGTTGCAGCAGTCGTCTTCCTTCAGCTCGGCCTCGGTTCTTTCCTTCCAGTGGTCGACTCTGCTTTCCAAGTCCCAGAGACCAGCTTTTAAACAGTTTTCCACCATTCATTCCAGCCTGACTGTCACTCACAATGCAGGGTGGCTATCCTTGCTGGACAGCCAGCCAGCCAATCATGTCAGAGTGCCTTCACGTCTCCTAGGAGACTAAGCACGGGGAGTTTTGGGCACCTCCCTCACATCCTGTCCACCCCAGACACTCAGGCGCCAGAGGAGGGCTTCAGCACTGAAGCCCGCCAAAGGCCAACGAACAAAGGGACCAAACTTGGTTGGCACGCAGAGACAAACACAAGAAGGACCTTTCCAAAAAGAAATCACGTAAAAAGTTGGCCGTAGTCTGTTTTCACAGATAGGTCTGGGGCGCCATATTGGAAAACATGGCTGACCCGATTATTAGATACCGGTGTTTGCAGTCAGGAAAAATCATAGTAGTTTGTTTAAAACCACTGCCACCAGCCATTTCAAGTGGGAAAGGGTAAGATTTGACTGTTACATGAGTGTTTAGACTCAGGCAAAGCTAGGCAACCCCACCATCACTCTATAGGAAGATAGTGTGTGCTGGGTCTGTAAATTTAAAAAGACTAGTAAAGTCAATTTAACTTTACATGCTCTGGGAGACAGTAATCAGTCCCAGAGAAGGTATTTCAACCTTGGGGAGTCTGAAAGACACCCCTGTGACACTGCACTGAGGGTGCTGTGTGACACACAGAAAAAGATGATCCCTATGGAGTTGTTTTAAAACTTCATATCCAAAGAACACAAAAGTAAAAGACACATGAAAATTCATGAAAGAGTGTGAACAAAAAGGCTCACACTCTTTCCAGGTAGAAATTAAAATCCTAGAAATCCAGCAAAGTTCCTGGGGGTCTCAAAATGTAAGGGAAATTAGCACATTCTTGACAATTCTCTCTAACACTCCGACGTGCGACTCTACAAAGTGAAAGCACTTGGAAGTGCTTAGGAAGGGTCAGTCCGGGAGCATGACAATGACTGATGGATATTTAAGTGAGGGCCATCAGAGGCGTTGCTGGGGGGGCTTGTACACTTCCCCTATGTTATCCCTGTAGGTGGTGCTCCTTCCGTACCGGGCCTTGCCTTTCATTACTTCTGTGTGGTTTGTTACAAGATCAAAATAAATTGAAATCAACTCGAAGAGGAAAAATGTTCAATGAATAAAGCTGCTTTCAGAGTTGGAAAGGCACAAATAGACGTCTTCACAATGTACCATGCTTTCTCCATTCCTGAACGAAATGAAAAGTTAACAATAAAATATGATGCATTAGATCGTAAACATGCGCATGACATAGGCAAGTGCCTCCTTCATCGCAAACAGTATGGAAATTCCGGTAACACATTGTGCACTTTCCCCTCTACAAAGAAGAACAATAATGGCGGCATGATCGCACGTCACCAAAGTCTTACAAACAAAAACCAAAAGCAGTCACTGCTTTGCAGGTACTCTATACCAGTTCAAATTCACATAGTAGAATCCAAAATTAGCAACCAATGCACAGTGTGTTCCATTCACTTTCAATCAATGTATCCCGACCTCCCCCACAAACCATACACAGTGACTCCTGAAGCACAGAGCCATAATCGCAACTTCCGTGTTTGTATCAACAAATACATCGTGTATCACAGTTTGTGCGTAAATACCACACCCAGAAACCCTACTCAGCAATGCCGTAGCGCACAGGGCCATTGCTATGGCCGCCATCTGCATAAGGGCTGGATGTGGCACATGCACCCTTGCATCTATCACAATGTCCGCAGGCTTATCGTGCTGTGCGCACAGGAGTGGGGGAAAAAAATGTCAACCAGGGTAGGGGATTTCGTTTGCAGTGGTGGCTCACAAAAGAGCCATTTTATATTTTTTTTTAAGCTGCTTCCATAGAAACAATTTTGTTCCCGGTTTTTATAAGTGTTTTTGTTTGTTGTACTTCGCCTCACATTCTTACAATAGAGTCTTCAGTACAGCCTGTAGATTAGAAAACAAAATTTCATTGCCACTGGGCGACAAAGAAATGCCATTTCCAATGAGAAGGTGCACATATCGACAACCAATGTTGTCATTCTCAGAGGAGTACATTGCAGCAGCACGCAAGAAGTTACATATGCTTCTGTTCATAAGACGCCCTTCCGACCTCTGGCTGACGACAACATTAATTGTAATAGTTATATACTGGACTTGGTGGTAGGCACGAGAAAAGCACCTTTGCAGTGGGAAAAATGTGCTTCACTGCTTTCATCATCTTTTTGAGTTGACGGTAGACACGTGAACAAGCCATGGAACCCAAAAGCAAGGCTCCATAGTGCACGACCACAACGTGTACACTAGCGCAAGTGGCCACTCATCGAAATTCTGCAAGCAAGTCCCCGAAACTACGCACATCGACACTGCACCACAAAGTCTCCACTTCCTCCAAATTCAAATTGCAATTAAAGCCTCTTTCCATGGTATACTGAAGCAGATCTAGCACAAAGCGATCGCCCACTACGAAAACTGTGCATCTCGCCATCTCTGCCAGCCTCACTACACAAAGTAATGAAACAAAATATGGCTGCACTTTCCTGTGATGGACACCCTGACCACCTGATTGGGCAATTTCCACAGACGCATTTCCATTGTCCAGCATGGTGAGAAGCATAGATTGTGGCACGTGCGCTCTCCATGTAACACCAGCCGTTCTGTACAACAGTCCCCTACGTACACACCACACCCAGAAACATTGTTGCGCAATCCCTCAGCCTCCACAGTCCCATTTCCATGGCCACTGTTCTGAAAATCCCCAGATGCGGCTTTCGTGCTGCGTGCATGCATGGGGGAAGAAATGTCAACCAGGGTAAGGGTTTTTGGCTGTAGGGGTGGCTCTGAAAAGAGCCCTTGTGGGGTTTTCTTTTTTGTTTTGTTTTTAATTATCTGCTTCCACACAAAGAGCTTGTTTTCGGTTTCATAGAGTTGTGTGTTTTCTTTTCATCCT
The DNA here is from genome assembly GCF_040938575.1 of Ambystoma mexicanum. Taxonomy (NCBI): domain Eukaryota; kingdom Metazoa; phylum Chordata; class Amphibia; order Caudata; family Ambystomatidae; genus Ambystoma; species Ambystoma mexicanum. The sequence continues at coordinate 432,977,508 of NC_090932.1, read as the reverse complement.
CAGATTCTTACAGGAACCTTTTCAGTGCATCTTGGAGATGAGCAAACAAAACACCATTACCAATGGACTACAACGAAATGCCATTTGATTAGAAGACCTCCGCATTTGCAGAACTAATGATGTCATTGTTACAGAAAAACATGCCACGAGCACACAGTAAATCAGCCATGCTTCTGTTATTCAGACACCTTCCAGCCTCTAGCTGGGTACAACCGACAATATAAGTGGTCCATAATCTTCTTGGTGGTATGGCAGAGAAAACCACCTAGCCAGTGGGAAAAAGCCTCTTCACTGCATTCATCAGCCTCTTGAGTCGACGGAACAAACGTAAACAAGACACGTAACCCAAATGCAAGCCGCCATAGTGCATGCTGACAACATGCACAGTAGCGGAACTGGCCAGGTCTCTGCAAAGAGCATACATATTGGCTAAACTGAGGTCATCGACAGCGCACCACAATGCGTCCACTGCTTCCAAACCGAAATTGCCATGAAAGTATCTTTCCTGGGCATACTTGTGCAGATCTATCACAAAGGCATCACCCAAAGTGAACACAATGCGTATCTCCATGTCCGCCAGCGTCGCTATGCACAGTAATGAATACCAGTATTACCGCCCCTTCCTGTGACCCACACACTCAGTACCTGATTGGATAATCCCCACAGTGCCATTTCCAGAACGTGGCATGTGTGCTTACCAAAGTAGCGTGAGGGCCGTCCCCCAGTAAAGCACAAACAGTTCTTCTTCCCTTTCCACTGTCCTCTTCCCACCACACCCTCATTGGGTATTGTTAATTGGTCACACATGCATCCACCAATGTCATCAAAGACGTCAGCATCTAACACTGTCAGTTCTCCACAAGACGTCCTATGCACCATTGCAAATTCAGCCTGCAGGTGTGCTGTTATTGCAAAGCACGTCCAGTTGAAAGTTCAGTGAAACATTGCAGGATTTGTGCATGCACATTCACCATCACCACAAAATAAAGGTATGAAGATTTTTTTGGCAGTATGTTTACAACTCTGTTATACGTGCCTCTTCACACGATATCTGCCACTAAGCGTGCATTATGTTTTTGAAAAGCATAGTGGTTTTCCCCCATCTCCTACTGTGAAGTGGCACTTCAATGGTATCTGCTTGCAACGTTTTCATTTAGCCATATCATAAAGTGTATTAGCGAAACAGGAACTCTCTTCTTTCCTTCCAACAATGCAATGAATTGTGTTCGCCACTACCCCATCTCCTACCTAAATCGTAAAAATATGATACCAAAGCCACCACTGAATGTGTCTTACCAACCAAAAGGCAGTTCCCAAAAGGTCAGTGTGTGCACAGCTGTGGTTGTTTGTACGCTGCACTATTGCCACAGACTCCTTTTAAATCTGCCAGCTTCTACTCTCCGCCCTCAGCAACTCATCCATAAGAGGACTGTGCGACTTGTCCTTGGTCTGACGGCCAGGGATCGTATCTCTACTGGACTAAAATGTCTGCAATAGCTCCCAGTGGCTGCGAAGAATAAAATAAAACCCCTGTGCATTATGCACAAGGCCTTCTGGTCCCTGGGACCTCAATACCTTGCACTCTCACTTCCTAAATATCTGCTAAATATCTGCTTGCTCAAGCTCTTTCCTCATCCGCCTCCTACTCCCTCAGGGTCAGTTGCTTCTGCATGCAAGCAGTTGTAGGTAGATGTCTTACTTCTGCTGGGGCCTCCCTCTGGAACAGGCTCTCTGCCTCCCTGGAACCTGCATAGAACCATTTTAGGGTCTGGAAGCACCTCAAAACCTTTCCATGTGCTTCTTCTTTTCCTCTCCCCTGCTCACTTCCTGCCTAAAACTGATTGTGCACTGGTTTCCTACCTCCCTCCCGATGATCGTTCCACCCCTGCACTGGCTTTCTGCCAACCCCCACACTTGGGGACTGTTTTTCCAACCCTGACAGTCCAACCACCACTTGATGTCTACACTTATCCTTGCACTTACCAGCACCGACCCTAGTGGCACTTATTGCTATTTTTTGTTGTTCCCATGTACTCGCCTTTGCCCTCCCCCTTCCCCTTCCCATTCACTTGCACACTCTCAGTGTCACCTGGCCTAGTGGGATCAATGTCTCTGTGTGGCCTCTGTTCCGTCTCCCTTTCCTCGTCACACTTTCACTCACTTGTGTGTATGCGCAGTACAAATGTCACAGCATACCATATCACAGCATATCATATGAAAGACACAATGCATAAATAACAACAGGATACCTGCTACGTACCTTGTAGACTTCACAGAATGGTCTTTCCACTGTAATCCATGTACTACAAATATTGGAAAAGTGCTCCCACAAAAGCAGCGCGGAATGTATGTTAGCAACGTTAAGCAAGTGCGTGCAGTGAATGAATACAAACAGGATGCCTGCCACTTCCCTTGCACACTTTCACCATAGCCTCCTACATTTCTCAGTACAAACAGACCTTCTTCCACAGTGTTTGTGTACACACCACAACCACCAACCTCATTGTGCAATGCCTTAGCCTCCACAGTGCCAATGCCATAGCTGCCATCCTGAAAAGAGCCGGATGTGGCACGTCTAAGCCTCAAAGTACCGCAGAATCCGCAGAGTTACCGTGCTAGGAACAAGAGAGGGAGGGGTGGGGGGAATGTAAAAGAGCGGATTGTGTCTTTAATACTGTCTCTGAAAATAATTATTTTCTTTTTTGTCGTATTTTTGTCATGTATGTGCATGCATACATTTTCTTTTGTGTTTTCTCTCAGCCTGGTCCCATTCTCCTCTTGGTGTTATCGATGAGAAAATCACCTTGGCAGTGGGAAACATCTGCATCACTGCTGTCATCAACTTCTTTAGGTGAGCGAGCAAACGTGAGCATGACATGTACACCAATTGTAGTGCTCCAAAATGCACAACCACCACATCAACAGTACCGATAGAGGACACACATGTGCAAAGGAGATCCATGCACCCGAAACTCCACTCATAGACTATGCCCCAAAAAGCCTCCACTCCTTCCAACTGAAAGTTAGCAGCAAAGCCTCTTTCCACAGCATACGTGTGCAGATCTTGCACAAAGGTATCACCCACGATTAGCACTCTGTGTCTCGCCATCTCTGCCAATGTTACTGCATAGAGTTTTGGGTGAAAATGTTACAGCTACTTCCTCTGTACCACACCCTCTACGCCTAATTGGATAATCCCCACAGTTCATTTGCAAGCCCACCATGCTCAGAAGGTCAGAATGTACCACGTGCCTCAACCCAACTACAGCGGGGGCCACACCCCAGAAAAGGAGAGACAGTCCTTCTTCCGTTTCTACTATTACATTTGCAACACTCCCTCATTAGGTAGTATGAAATAGGCACACAACCATGTAGCAATCACATGCAAGACCACTGTATTGTACACTATCATTTCTGTACAGCATTCCAGACGTCCCGTTACACACTCACAGTACACACGTGTACTTAGTGATGCTGTTGAGTTCTTCTCATGGTGCAATGTGTTTTAATACACTTCTTCAAGCAAGTGCCCTGTACAGGGCAACCCATTGCAAATGGAAATATTAAGAAATTGGTCCCTAATGTACAACGTGTTCATGGACCTAAACCATGTGGTAGTGAATGCATATGACCTCCCTTTGCTTTTTCCACCAAGTGTAAAATGTTCTCGACAACCACTCTTCAATGGTCACCGTCCTCAGAGAGATGCAGAGTTAAGCCTGTATGGCGGCTTTATGTGGTGCTGGGTGTGCCCAAAGCCTACTCTCTTGGGTGCATGATGTACCCAAAAGTGTACGCGTTGTCCAGACTCCGCACAACACATTGGCACCAGGAATGGGAACATGTTCTGTGTGCCGCAATCCACAATTGTACCATATGATGGGTGGTATAAAGGGCAAGAAGAAATCCAAATTATGGAGAACTGCATCCCCTGCACACTTTCAAAAGGGCCAAAGGCCTAAATGGATTAAACGAAAAATATTTTTTTCAAAAATTACTCAGCAATGCAATTTAGTGTCTCTTTAGGATTCAGAGTTCCAGTGTGTAAAGGTTCAAAAAAGAAGGAAACATTCCAGAAGTCGTTTTCTTTAGAGAAAGATGGTCTTCTCTTCTTTATTGATTTTTTCTAGTTGCCCAACGCGTTTCGAGATAGCATTCTCTCTTCATCAGGGGCTTATGTTTCAAAATCAAATGTCACAAGCATCTACAAAAAACATATGTAGAAAATAAATCAGATTCAATCATCTTATCCAAAAAAATGTCACACCTAAATGGTAAGAAGAACTCATTATGCCTCAAACAGCTTAAATTGTCCAAGCAGAGCTTAATTTTAAACAGTGTTTCTATTTTCAAAACCTAGGATTAGTTCAAGATGGATAACATATCCTTTGTGTCCTTGGCTGTCTAGAGATACCTTGATCTCAAACATTTAGTAATCAAACGTTGTTTATAAAGAAAATAACAGTGTAAAAAGAAGATGAAAAGATAACAGGGTAAGGTTTAAGCTGTACTATCTTACTTAGACTATGTGAATCTAAAGGTATTTTAGAAAAGGAGTAAGAGAGAGGGACTCACCCTTCTTCAACGATCTAAAAAAGGGAAGCTCGGTGCCAGGGCTGGGAGCTGGTATTCTCCCTGGTGAATATGATTCAGTGGAGACAGACAAGTCTCAAGTAATGAAGGCCAGTATCTGACTCCTAAAAAAGGGGAGTGCGTAATGTTAAAGTGTAAGAAAGAAAGTCGGAGTGTGCAAAGATCAGTTAATGATGGAAAAAGGATAAAGGGGCATCCATATTACCTTGTTTGTACAGACGGCTGTCCCAGAGAAGCAGTGAGGAAGCGCAGCTTTCCGACTGCTTCCGCTGCGGCTCTGTTTTTATATGTTGAGTGGGTCCTGTGTCGTCACCCGCGCGCACGAGCAGCGTCAACCACGCGCGCGAGTGGCGTCAGAGGTGATGACGTCACTCACGCATGTGCGAGCGGCGTCAGAGGTGAAGACGTCACTCGCGCTAAGTGCGAGCGATGCCAGTATTACTCATTTGTTGAAAAAAGTCTGTTGGGCAGATCATAACAAAATGTGCACACTTTCAATTGGCGTCAGAGTTAGTGATGCCACCCGTGTCCGTGCTACCCATCTCGTAGGATATGTCAAGTATGTGTCAATGATCTTTTTCGCAAATGTATGTTGGTACTAAAGATGAAAGCTAGGAGTGTATGGATAAAAAAACATAGGTGGTAGAGGGTGTAAAACTTCCCGTGTAGGGAAGGTGGAAAGCCTGTGGAGACTGGTTATTCGAGAAACAGAAAAAAAGCTTTAGGGTCCATATTAAAATCTTCATGAGTGGAATCACATAGAAGCAGAATCACATAAAAAAATGTTTTACATAAAAAGAAGTGGAAGAAGTCATTTTTCCATATTGTCTAACCCCAAGACAGATGGGTGTACAATCTTGTGTTGATCCTAATAGGCATTTATAACATTCCAAATTTTGTTTTCTCTACTTGGAACATTTATATCATAATCACAAGCACATAGTGGTGAGATTCAAGGAAACTAAAGGTAGACTTTGTACGTGCAATATGAATATATGCCTACAGGAATGGACCTAATTAGTATTCTTCATTTAGTCCTAGGGGAGTCATAGCATCAAGTTTATTGATCCAGAACAGTTCCCTTTGTGCCAATAATTTAGGTAAATTGCCCCCTCTGCTGAACGGACTTATGACTTCCAATATTGCTAGTCTCATTTGAGAGACATTATGTCTCATGTCTTGGAAATGTCTGAAGACGGGTGAACTTAAGTTTTTAGTTCTTATGCATGATTTATGCTCCGTCCACCTGTCTTTGGCCCTTCTGTTGGTTTTCCCAACGTAGTATTTTCCACAGGGACATCGTATCGCATAAATGACATTTTTTGTGTCACATGTCGCAAAATTCTTTAGGAAAATCTTCTTGCCTGTTTGTGGGGTATGTATGTGATCACCTTTAATCAGATTGTTACAGTGCTGGCAGTGTAGACAGGCAAAAGTGCCAACTTTAGGTTTGCTTAATGTCCTTTGTGTTGTTGGTTTGGCTCTTTCTGCTCGTATCAATTGATCTCTAAAATTCCTTCCTCGTTTGTAGGCCATCATGGGTGGATCAGGGAATAGTCGTGGATAAGATGATTGAATCTGATTTATTTTCTATATATGTTTTTTGTAGATGCTTGTGACATTTGATTTTGAAACATAAGCCCCTGATGAAGAGAGAATGTTATCTCGAAACACGTTGGGCAACTAGAAAAAATCAATAAATAAGAGAAGACCATCTTTCTCAAAACAAAACGACTTCTGGAATGTTTCCTTCTTTTTTGAACCTATACACACTGGAACTCTGAATCCTAAAGAGACACTAAATTGCATTGCTGAGTAATTTTTAAAAAAAATCTTTTTCGTTTAATCCATTTAGGCCTTTGGCCCTTCTGAAAGTGTGCAGGGGACGCAGTTCTCCATAATTTGGATTTCTTCTTGTTCTCTATTGTACTCCGGCCTAGATACCAAGGCTGAGCCCTACTCCCCTGCACCTTAAATATTACTAAACTACTTTAAGAATGGCTACTACCCATGCTTTGTGGAATTCTGATTGAAAATTGGTGTGCAAGTGTTTTTTGGTGTTTTGTTGGTTTAAAGGGCAACCCATACCAAAGGCAAATGACGACATGTGGCTCCCTAATGTGCAATACGTGCAATAATGTACACCCTATGGTATTGTATGCATATCAGTTTACTTGTGCTCTTCCACCACGTTTACAATTTCCTGCCCCACCATTCTTTAAACGTCACCTCCCTCAGAGACATGCATACTTTGAACTGCATACCTGCATTGTAGTGCCATGGCTACGGTGCAAGCCTAGGCTCTTCAGTGCCTAGCCTCCGGCCTTTTCGCCATGCACCCACCAGTTTAGGTCTTTCCCACACCCAGCAGAACATGTACACTGTACGATGTGCTACCAATCCCCACACCCATGGAATCAACATTGCATACATTGCTGTGCCATCAGTGACCACGGAAACAGGTCGCCTCACCAGCTATGGTGCTGTAACACAGGCTTCCTGCAGTCCCCACACAAGGTAGTCACCTGTGGCGGCAGCCGCAAATTGGCGCAATACGCATGGATACCGCAGACACATGACCGTCTACTTCCACCTACTGACATATATCACATGAACCACTTCTCATTCCCCCACCCTCTCCTTCCCTTCTTCCCACCCCTACATGGCGTAAAGTATGTTTGTCAGTCCCTTTCAGCGCCGCACTGTCCCCCAATACACCATGGCGGCGTTTCCCAAAACCTTTGATGCAGAGCACGCTTCCCTCCAGCCAACCACCGGCCGCATCCAATGTTCTCCGACATCACGGCATACCGCAGGCCAATGAGACTTCGGTCCGCAGAGCGAACAGGGAAATGGTCCGCGGAGCAGACCCAGATGTCACAATATTTTTGGGATGTACATTTCAGTTCTTTGCAATAAAAGTACTAGTCCGATTCCCACCAAACATACAAAAGCACGCTTTCTGACCCAAGACTCTGCTCCTGCTGCGAATTTGGTGAAAATCCGTCCAGCCGTTCGGCTTGTAGCAGTGCGCAAAGTTTTTCCCCATTCAGTCTATGGAGAAAAAAAACTATAACTTTGCCCCCCCTGCACGAAAACTTCACCCAACTTGGCAAAAATAATTCTGAACCGGCCATATACTTTTTTTTGCAAAGTTTGGTGACGATTCCTCCAGGTGGAGCGAAGTTACAAGCCGCAGAAAAAGTGGTCTTCCTATGGGTTTAGCAACTTAACCATAACTACACGCCAGCTATCTCGGGCCGTGTAATAAATATATACTATGTGATACAACACTATGCTTAGATTCATTAAAAATCCACCAACTGCTGACCATTTTTAAAAAGCACGAGACTTGCTAAGCAAGGTATAACCTTAAAATCACGGAAAAAAGGCAGATTAGATTAAACACATAGGCAGTATACTTTCTTTAGACTCAAATAGTAATACTGTGTGAGGATCCACCCACCTCGGCAACCTGTGAGGGAAATGTTAGGGGGTACCTTATCTTGTATTACAGCCCAGTCCATAAATGTTCAATAATGCTCTGCTTTTCTTCTGCAGGTCCCACCACCCCAACGTACCTGAGGTGCCACTGGAGAATGGGATCCAAGATGAATCTGGGACCACTGGATGATTTCTGAGGCTGGAAGATGCTCTTCCTCATCACAGTACGGTGCCTTGGCAGGTGACGGGGTGGTGTTTCTTGGTTTTACTCAATGGGACCCTCAAGGATGGGCTCCCTTTTGAAGAAGAAGTCACTGGAACATCAAAGTCAAGAGAAAAGAAGAAACCAGGCAGTGTCGGAAAGGCAGCACTTTCATTCTTTGTGGTGGTCTCCGTTGGCAGGTTGTTACTCCAGCTGTGGATGTTCCACGTAGGTAAAACCTGCTGTGGACTCCAGAAATGCCTGGCTGAAGATGTTAAGATGATAAGACCCTTGGGGACCTTGGATGCTACTCAAAGCTGGACCATCGGTATGTCTTCTTCGGATTGTGGTGCCAGGTAACCCACCAAAGGGCCTTCCTCTGCACACAGTGACCTTGGATCTTCTTTGGCAGGAAAAAAGTGGTCAGATGTCATGTCAGGGATAATCTTGAAGGATTCTTCACTCAGGCTGAGCCAGGCTCAGTCAGCCAATCATACACGAGTGGATTCATACAGCCAGGAGGACAATCAGGCTCAAAGGCATTCAGGCCATTCACCCAACCCACACACCCATAACACTGAATTTGATTTGGAGTAAGCACCCAGCCTTTCAGAACAGTACACTGCATTCATTCCAGTTTCAGTCAGGGCTGGCCCAGGTATTGTGTCACCAGACACCCACAACACAGAATGTGAGTTGACTTCATACTCCATTCATACAGGTCTCACTTGAACAGTGTACCCACAACACACAGTCCCCGGAAAGGCTCCAGCCACTCTGGCAGGAGGCAGCCCCAGAGCCATATATGTTACTTCTACCCAAAAGGCAGTCCGAGAGAAAGGGACAGAGTCAGAGCTTCCCAGGACTTTGTGAAACAAGGGATAAAGACAATAGAAACCAAGAGGCTACGGTGGCCACCTTGCCTTTGTCCAGGAATCCATTGATTCCTATGGCAGGGCCTGGGTGTCCCAAAAATGGAGGACACTCAGAGCCACTGTCAAGTGAGCATGTTGCTGACACCAGTCCATACCTTGCTCTGTAGGCAATACACAGGTACCCAAAAGAAATACATAAGGGGTACAAGGGTGTACCCCCACCCATGGGTGCCATAAGGGTATCCCAGGGGTGTTGTTCACCAGAAGGAAAACTGAAGAGCTGCACTGCCAGCAGTCCAGAATGGACCGCAGTGGCAGAAAACATACAGAAAACACACACAGGGAAGTGGTAGGACAGGACTAGGAGGTTCTAACACCCCCCCCAAAAGGCCTCTCTCCAGCATTACACAGAGTACGTTATGTTTGATGGTAGGCCAACAATAGTGCAACTAAGTAATTTGGTAATAGATTTGGATTGGTTCAGTAATTTATCCAGCATCAAGGGATTTGGTTCACTAAAAATATATGTATATATTAATTTGTTGTGGAGTGGTGGTAGATCATGAAATTCAGGCTTTTCCCCATGATTTTTGACTGATAATGCAAGAGGTGGCTAAGAATAGTTGTCAAAATATTTCTTACAGTGTTCTGTGTCCCAGTCCCTGAATATCTGAGAGTGATGTTAGAAAAACACCAGAGCCATATGGCAAAAGACCATGCCTAATAATATAAGGAATGACAAATCGAATAACTGATCATGGCTCTCTCAATGTTAGTGAATATCCTTGCATTTGTAGGTGCAGAAAAGTCCCCTCCTACTCTTTTAGCATGTACAGTATTACCTGTGGGAGAAAGTTGGTGTGATGAAATGAATACTGCTCTGCATAAGTACAAAGATGAAATAGTGAATACTACTCCTACTCAGCCCAACACTTCTAAGAGCCCAGTCATAAAGGTGAAACATGCACAGCAAAAAGGTATACCTCCTTTGCTGCTCAGGGTAGCGCAGGCAGAGAGCAGGCTATACTCTTCAGGGGGGTTGTGAGTTTGTGCAGAAGTAATCCAATGAACAATAGTATTGTGGTACTAAAATAAAATAATTTTACCCCAAGGCTCTACAAAAATAGCCTATTTAATTAAACTAACAATAATGCAGACAACTAATTAAAACACTACTGGCCCACCCCTGTGCTGGGAAAACACAAAGAAAACAGACTTTAAAATATAGGGATGCTCTGGGTTTGTAAAAAGGGGCGCTCAGGCAAAGATTTCTGTAGCAAAATGTCAAAGTTATTGGGCCTCATTACGAGGTGGGCAGTAAGGGATTACCGGCACCGGTAAAGGCACCGGTGCCGGTAATCCCTTACTGCCCTACTACGAGTTCCCTTTGCGGGTCCTTCTTCAATGCCTGGTTTTTCCAAGCATTAAGGACGGGACCCGCATAGGGACTCTAGAGCTAATAACGGTACCGCAATTTGCGGTACCGTTATTAGCGCCGTCCCCCTTCCCATTGAGCCCTACGGGGGCTCAAATGTGAATGGGGAATGGCCCTGGTGAATGGGGAATTACCGGTCCCGCCAACCTTGGAATGGACCGGTAATTGCTCCATTCACCAGGGCGGAGTCAGAAAGAGTTTGGAGGCAGCCATGGCGCTAATAGTGCCATGGCTACCTCCAACCTCGTAATGAGGCCATTGACTATGTCTCTCACAAGGTAATGAAGGGAGGCTTACACGTCATTAGAGTCCTTTAGGCTGCGCCAGGGGGACAGGGCCTTTTCAAATACCTTTATGGCTTGTCTTTCAGGGTTCAACACCATCGATCCAGGCTTCTAGGTATGTTTCTGCAGTGGATTTGGTGTTGAGATGGTCGAGTCACGCTGCCTGAATACTGAGTCAGTATTGAGGAGATTTCGAGAAAGTACTCTCATTGGATAGGTCAGCATGAGAGATGGGTCAAGTTGATGGCGCCAAACAGTTTGAGTTTATGCTTCCACTGATTTCAGTCATTGTTGAAATGAGCCTAGTTGATGGTTTTCAGTGGGTCAAGTCATCTTTCAAGTTTAGTCAAATGAATGCTTTTGCTGGATCGTGTCAGCAGTCGAAACATAGCAAGTCTGGTACTTCCACAGAATCAATCCAGCGTTCTTGTTGAGAGGGGACAATGTGCTTCCAGGTGTCGAGTCTGCATTAACACAGCTCAAAAAGCAGTTAAGTGTCAAAGGCAGCATTGCAGGTCCTTTAGCGCCACAAAGTGATTTGAGCATGGATGAAGCAGTTTGAAAAATGACTGGAAGAAGTAAGCAGGCTTTGAGTTGCTTTGTGGGATTCGCAGTACCTTCTAAACCCTGTCCAGGATCACCAGGGCAAGAGTAGTCCCAGCCCTTCCCAACCAGTAAGTTTTATTGACATCACTTCCAATGTTACAGAACCCACAGTGAGCAGGCCTGGGAACCCATGCCTCAGTTTCAGTAAGACTTGTTTGGTTACTTGGTCATCACAAATAGGCCCTTGGGATTGTTAGAGAGAAGAGGTAACCTCTTCCTTAGAGCTCACGGTCTTCACCTCTCTGGAAGAGAACATAGGAATAGACTGTATTCCCAATCAGGTTCTATCGAATCCTTCTTCAAACGTGTCCCACAGATGAATCACCTAACGTATTGGTCCCCTCTCTTTAGAAAAGGCAAAATGCCACAGTGTATTGGTCCATCGCAAGTCTGTTGTTAAGGGTCTAATTCAGGCTGCTGTTACAAATGCCCTTTGCCATGCCTGATGACATACTCAGAGTTCTTAGTCTGAAGAGAGTGGGGATGAGGACAGGATGTTTGGGATCCCTATCAAAATCCAGTTGGTGAAACTCCCTCAGTGGACAGAAGCTCTGTCCTTGGCTACTCTAACTCCACCACTTCATCTGTCTGCCTACATCAAAAGGACTCCAGTTCTCAGCACCATGGGGAGAAGGAGTCATTGAAATGGCAGGACTTCCTTTGAAGTTTCAGTACCCAGCCAATCCCCCGAGAAGTGTTCATGTTACCTGGAGGATGTGACAAGCATTCCCAGGGCATCAAAGGTGAGTCTCCCGGTGTGGTACCCACATAATTGTTGTGGGTTTAGACAGACCAAACAGCTTAATACACACCAGGCCATGTCATGAATGAGTCACTGTGCACCAAGCTGACGATACAATGACCTCAAATGCTTGCAGCTTTATAACTGTGTAATCTTAGTAGCCACCATGTCAAATCCAGACATGGCTTATATTTATAGCAACTGACACTAGACTGCTGGGGTACCAAGTGGTGATATTTTCAACCAAAGATGCATTCATTTAAAAGGCCAGTTGTGCATGTTCAAACTTTCAGTTCCAGCAACTGTGTACAGGAATGTGCATGTGACCTTACCTTTGAGCCTGCCCTATTGTCACTGCTGGATATGTCAGTAGACTGTCACAGACATGGAGCATTATGAACGTGGAGTTTGACTCTCAGATCTCACTTTCAGAAACAAAATTACCTCATCATTTTCTAAATATAAGTTTAAAGAACTCAGGCTATCCTGCCTTCACAAGGTGGCACACTGTCACAGCAGGACCTTAACATGATCTATTCATCTCACCAGTGAAAAGATGAACACTCTCCGTCTGTATATTCTTGTTCTTGTTTTTCCTACTCACCCTCAGAAGTCGACGCAGCAGCACAATACCCATTTAATCAGACATTTTGGGTAGTGCACCTGCCAACACGTGTGAGCCTTTTATTCTTTGGTGGTTGTTCGAATTGTGTGAAATGTGTCACTTGGTTGGCCAATCACTTACATCCTTCTCCGGCCCACTTGCTCCAATTTGTGAATGGAGCAAATGATGGTGGACACTTGTGATGTAAATCATTTGCTCTAGTCTTTGGAATGGATTTTTTGCACAGTGCTGCCCAGTTTTCAAGGCTATTCTATAGTCAGGATACCCTAATGTTTCCACAAAATGCGACTCAAGAGTCACCATCATGTGTGATCATCTTGTGATGTTTTGAAAAATAAATAAGGCAAAACAAAAGGTGATGGCTGAAAGGTTTAGAATTAATCTCAGCCTCTGCCACAGCTCTGGGCAACCCACGAAACCATCCTTCTTTAGCCTGCCAAGCCATTACAGAAAGGGGAGAGAACATATGAAAATGAGGCTTAGTCCCACCTCAAAATGGGTAGTCTAGCCTGAACAGCTAGGTCACATCCCTTCTGCATGAGACCACAAGCATCCGCAGACATGTATTGGCCTCATTGGGCAACATCAGTGAGGAGTAGCTTGGCTATAGCAAATCAAAAGGAGATGGCTGGAAGGTTTTGAATTAATCTCAACCTCTGGCACAGCTCTGAGCAACCCTCCATACCATTATTATGATCGATTCAAAGACTTCCAACCATCACCTTTTGGCTTTGCTTGAAAAATAAATAAAACATTTTGAATAAGAGCATGCCTGTACCATTTATATAATCTACACGGCACCAAGACACTGAAGTGATATGATATCAGTGCTATAAAAACAAAAACCTTCTAAGATTGTGGAGACCGTTCACCATTTATCGACACCACTGGTGGTTATGTGCTTGGAGTTGTTCAAATTGACTGAACATGAATGAATGATTATAAATGCCTACAGAGCAGTATAACCATGGATCACTGAAGTGGGGCAAAAACAGCAAAGGGCTCGCCACATTCACACCCACCAATGAAAGTCTCTTTGCAGACTAACCTCACCCATGTTCACCTGGGTGGCAGGGGAGCAGCGTCCAAGGACTGGGAGCCTGTGTCTATGTCCTGAAGGCCAAGAATATGGTCCTACTGGACCATCCCCACGTCATTCAAGTAGTGACATTCTGAGCTCTATTGTAGGTGGAGAGATTACAGACTGTACAGCCCTTGATGGTGGAGTTCTTTGGAGGCTGGGAAAGTTGGTCGGTGTGAAACTAAGGTCAGCCCAACTCCTACAGGAAAGCAGGGACTTACGGCCTTAGTATAGATGGAGTGGAGTGGTCAGGAACTGGAGACCGGTGAGTAAAATGCTTCACTCTTTAAACCATGGGTCTTATGAGGAGGGGCTCAAGTGATTAACGTTTATATAAACTGGTTGAGGAAGCGATGAGTGATATGTCATGCACTGGAGGCCCTCTATTAATGCTGCCAGAAATGGAAACTAAGTCTCAGTCAGGTAACGCCATTTGCTGAAGGAGCACACATTGTGGTCATGCGGTGAAGCTGGGATTAATTTGTATACTTCCAAAGCCGCTACACAACATCCGATCTTTCCAGCGGAGAAAGGCATCCAGGTGTTAAATGTCTTCCTTACAGGAGGCTGCATGATCCAGTAGAGGACCACTGCTAGATGCCAGGAGTCACACAAACCATCAGAAGTTCAGGAGCGCGAGAGGCACAGGAGAAATGAACAACCTCCAAGTGGACTAGACAGTGAATGAGTTAGAGATATCTGGAGATAGGCAGGTAAGCAGTGGTGCTAAGACGGCGGGAGAACATGCAGATTCTAAACATCAAAATATTCCACCCACATCTGAAAATGAGTATTCAATAATGTGGCAGTGGTTGGTAGAATGGGCGTTGGATGAAAGCGGAACAATTGTTATAGCTCTGACCCTATACCCACTATTTCCCTTGAGTGGAATCTCAGCTTTAATCACTTTCTACTGAGCTATGGGAAGAGTGGGGTAATAGACATAGAATGGGAGGTACCTTGGGGGGGGTATCTCAACCCTAGAATACTGCATCCAGAGATCACGCTGTGGGAGGTTCTCACCGTGAAGAGATTCTGCTAGAGCAGTATTCCCAGCATGGAGGCGACCTCTCCAGATTTTGTGTCAGGCACACCTGTCAGTGCAAAGAGTTGGGAGGACAACTCAGTGGGTTAAGCGCCTGCTGCAGTGACCTTCGTAACCTACAGGTTTGTATCTTGGGGATTTTCACTCCACCTTTTCTGCTGCCAAAGTCTACACATTAGAAGGTTATAATAATAGTAACACGTGATTATGTAACACGGAGTGCATGTCGAGCTGTTGGACATTTCCAAAACCGACTCTGCTCCTGTGATGCTGATTTACCTTTGAAACTGCTATTGCGATCATGCCTCTAGAGGACCCACTCTCTCCTTCTATCAGCGGCACGCCGTGTATTTGGACACGTTGAAGCTGCAAAGCTCCTCAGCAAACAATTTAACCTGCTTTAATTTAATCCTGTTCCTTCTCTTCCAGGCCCCGGGAAGCCACGCCCCCACCAACCGGAACACCCGTAAGTGTAAGTCAGCACACATCGCGTGTGCAGAAAGCAGAGTGCACGTCAAGTGCTCTTAGCTGTTGGCCTGTTGGCTGGGCAGCTGAAAGCACTCACCGTTCAGCCGCTTTGTCTCGGTCCCTGGGCAATCTTAATCGTACTGCAAATGGCGCTGTATATGCTTAAATCAGACATGCCGGAACTACCGGGGTGATTTAGGAGTGATGCACCTGTTCCGTCACTTCAACCATCATTATTGGAGGATAAAGCGCCTCCTGGGGCTCCTGGGCACAATGGCAAAATTATGTTCAAAAGCGTTCTAAATCTATATGAATGGATATAAGAGCCCTATGGGCTAAATCTACTCAAAATAAAGAGGGGCCTTCTCACGAGTGTGACTGATGAAGAGGTTATAGGGAGCGTTCTGATACAAAGTCCCAGGGATTTACCGGACAATGCAGTATTACCTCTACCTGCTTCAACTAAAATTGCTCTGGCCCCAGGCTCACCTGACAAGCCAAGTGGGGCCGAGATTAAGTTATTGAAAATTGCAACCGCAATCACTAAAGTGCTGACACAGGTCTGTCCTCGTAATGATCAACCAATTCTGTACTCCCAGGCTCTAAGGAAAATGGCAGGAGCAGCGCTATCACAAGGCCCAAAAGCACGATCAACAGCAACAGCGCTTACTTCAATCTCGGTGAATCCTCCACTGAGTCTGTTAAAATTGGCAATATTTGATATATCCGAGATGAGACACACTGAATTAGATGAACAGACCACACCCAAAACTAAGACGCCTCCATCAACCCGATATTGTACCCTGAATCAGTAGAACCCTCTTATGATACTACTGTCTCATCACAAATGTTGTTTAAAAACCCACTTTGAGACCCTCATTTGGTTTCCAACCGCACCCCCTGTAGCCTGGGAAATAACTTTGAGCACTATCAACACAGGAATCCATAGTCTAATAAAAAATCTTTGAAATAATGGATAAAAAATGGATGTCCAAATGGAAATGCTTGACCTGCTATCCTCCAAAGCTGAATGGGTAGCAGGAGAACTGCAACAAGCTCAACTTAAAGTCAAGCCAAGAGAAATTGCATTATCTCTCCTTTTACCCACTAACACTTCTGATAACATCAGCATTGAGGAGGAACCACATGCGGTAATCGCGGTGGGTACCATACCTTCGCTGGAGGTAGACGAAGTAGACGCTGTGCCAGACTCATTTATATGTCAAGTACCTATCAATAAGAATGAAGCATTAGCAAATGCGAATGATGAGGGTAAAACTTCAGTTTATGAAGTATTCCAAATGAATAAAAAACGTGTTTTTAACGTGCACTAGAGGTTTAAGTAGCATGCTACCAAAAACCACAATTATAACTAAAAAAAAACAAAAATCAGAACATCCTAAAGAAAATGCTAACAAGTAGATCAAAACAATTAATAGGTAATCTAACAACACCCACACAACAGAAACAAGCTGCTCTGAAAGCAAAGAAAGATCTACGTAAGATACAACTTAACCAGAGTGGCATAGAGAAGGGTGTCCACCAACCCCCTGATCAGACCTCGATTTCTGAGAAAGTCATAACTTCCTCACGACAAATTGTTTGCCAAGTAGACTCAGATGATTTGATTAACCTTTCCACCTATTCAACCACGTCCTTACCGGATGAAACATTGCTTCCTGATAGACCTGTAATTAGTAACTTTTCGTTACTCACAGAGATCATCAATAGTGAGCATAACAACAGCGAAGATTGGAATTTCCTAAGATTACGCCAGTGTGTGCAAATGAGTAATAACAAAACTGCATATATAGATTTCGCTAGAGCATCTATACTACTGGAAAACGTACAAGAGAAGAGCGAAAGCTCCAAAAAGCATTCTAGAGATCCATCTAATTTGTACTATGATGATAAGAACAAGCCACTTTCAATCAAAGAGGACATCCTTATGTTAAAGATGGTAGATAGACAACGGCATGATCCTTTTCCAAAAAGATCTACCGTGCTTGGAGTGTTTAAACTAATCCCAAGCCTGGAGTTTATACAATCCCGAGATATACAATGTATCAATAACACAAACAACAAGTAAATGGATACAGTCGAAATAACAATACCGTCCCAAATTATTAAAGAAATAATTTGGAACTCCAAAGATAAATTGAAGGAGTATGTTCTGAAAGTTGACAAAAAATACATTTGTACCTTAGAAAGAGAAAGAAATAGGACGCATTTGGAATTAGAGACAGAAATGACACATAATAGCTCTCATTTTCAACCATTAACAATTAATTGTCTGGGGCGAGCAGGTCATTTAAACAGAGAAGTAGTAATAAAGCCTCCCAAATCCAATCTAAATAAGTAAAAATGTGCCTGGATCTCAAAGCCCACAAATGAACCAAGACAGCCAAATGAATACTAATTCCAGGTGACAACAAAGCCTTTAAACATGAGGATGGCTATATGGAATATCAGGGGATTTAAACATCTGATGCAAAAAAAATGGAAAACCTGATAAAAAATTGTGATATCCTAGCCTTCCAAGAAACCAGGATAACAAATCAACCAACCTGGCCAGCTTACGAGATCTGCTGGATCCTGGCCATCAAACATCAGAAAGGAAGACCTTCTGCAGGTATGTTAACAGATATTAAATTGTCCACTCGTGCAACACTGGGCCTTGGACTTCCCCATTCTCAGGTATTCAACTGCCAAAATTAATCCTACCGGATGTCGGAAACTCCCCGGTCTTCAATATAGCCATCCCCAATCTGTACTGGAACACTATTGCTATAACAGATTATGTGTTTATAGGATTGGTAACTGATATGTTAGATCAAATAATCACTGACTCCTTCGTCACGACAACTTTAATTATGGGTGACTTGAATTTAAAATGTATAGTTCCAAAGGATGGTTCGTTGTCTGAGTGAGCAATGCGTTGGATGCACATTATGAATGACAGGGATGGTGTCATGTTAAATGGCACAATTTAAGAAGATGTGCCTGCGGCCACCACATTGCATAGAGAGCAATCAGCATTGATTCTGGATTATGCATTTATATTGCATGATAATTTGGATCTAATAGAAAATGTCAAAATAATACCAACATCACATAGTAACCACAGTATTGTAGAGGTGAGCGTGAAGCAAGGAATGCACACAGATGGCGATTATTACAAACACCCCATTCAACTCTCAGATGGTTGTAAAGGCATAAAAGCATTTTCACTGTACTTACAAAATATGACTAAGTACTATCAAGATGAAGCCCACAGTAGAAACAGTGACTAAGAATACAATTAGATATTACATTTTTTTAATGAGCCTAAAACCCGTACTTGAAGACCCAGAACATCTGACAAATATCTGTATGATGTAACTATCAAAAACATGACAATAGCCGTTTAAGAGCTCTGAAGACCAGAAAGGGAAGAAAGGCAAATAGTTAATGGCACTCACTGTTTGCCATTAATAAATGGTGTATTGCAGCAGTGACTAAAAATACACCCGGACACCACATTTTAAAAAATAAACAGGGAGGGGGATGGGGGGAACAGGAATTAGTATAAAAAATGTAAAGTTGTGACCCACATCTCGCACATTTGACGCAGCTGCTTCTTTCGGGAATATTACCAATTACACAACTCCTAATCCACCTGCCAGGCGTCCATGGCAGCTTTATGTTCTTCTGTCATCCAGCAGAGAACGGTGCCCTGCTTGTTCAATCTGGTTTTGTAAATATGATGACCGTTGAGGTATTAAACCAAAATTGTGAAAGCAGCAAATCAGGTGACTTATCTGCCTTCCACCTAACACGCCTTCCCTGAAAAATTACTCTTGGTTAAATGCATGTTATATTACGTTACTTTACGTTAAGTTGTGGTACGCATCGTTCGGTTGTTTTGTTATGCGTGTAATAGGTTTCACATCGCCACGTGGTCACTTCCAGGAGTGCGCGTTCGCTGTAGGTGAGCTCCTGCTCCTGGGTGGGAGCGGCGGATGGCTACGGCGGCCTCTAATCCCTCATCCTGGCCCTGGAGCAGGGTTTAGTGTCGAGATAGGTGTCACGGGGGCTGATCCTGTTTCAGGAAGGCGCAGAGGCCTTGACCTGTCTTACGGGCGGGAAATTACTCTCACCTGTCGGGATTCAGTCAGTGCTCCTCAGGAGCCCGCTGGGACACTTGAGAAAGAAGCTGCCATTCACACCTTGATGTGCAAGTGCTGGAAAACCTATTGCACACGATTGTGTAGTGCAAAGGCTATTCATTTTAAAGCAACAGTACATGTTTCTGTTAAAAGTTCACCTTCAGTTCCGAATTAGTCAGATCTCACATGCAGAGATATTGGGTAGAGCGTGTTTGCATTACGCACCCTGGAGGCATTTGAAGCCTCCCAGTTCTCAAAAGAATTATACTGGATCCAGTTGCAAAAGTGTTACTTTTGAGCAGCGAATACGACAAAGTAAAGTCTGCCGGTAACTCAACAATGCTGACTAAAAAACGCACTACTAACTTCCTTCCCAGTGAAAAAAGCAAATATTGGCAAAGGCAATCATTTGGGCGTCTGTGTTGGCATTATAGAGACATTTGCCAGGGATTAAGCATGTGTCAGCTACGGCCATTGCCAGGGGTTGCCACCAAATGCCCAGCTACTCACATCATTGGCCAGGCATTCTGAAACTTTGATGGAAAGTAAAACGCATGTTTCCAAGGCAGTAGTGCACCGCCAGGGTCAGACAGAGGCATACAATTGTCTCGGCCACCAATGAAAAAGTGGCCCACCGTTGCAAATGGCAATTCATTCCTTTTGTGACAGACTATTTGAGTCGGGCCGAGGGGTAGTTTTTGATAAAATGTGATGCACATTGTGCATTTTCAAGAATATGCATTCAGCAAGACTGGACAAAACTATTAGCCGAATGGTGAAGTAACTTAACAAACTGGCCCACACGGGCCAAAAAAGTAGGCCACTTTGACCAAATAAACTGGGCCACACTAGCATTTTGTGTTTTTAGTTCAGGCATTGCCCTATTGCCCTATAGGCCAGGCAGAGTCTGCCCGCCATTCATTAAACTGTAAGGGCACATACAGCACGGATTAAGACTGCATTGTATGCTCTGCGCATGTTTTCCCCACAAACTTTCCTAATGGAAGTACACATACATCATGGAATGTTTGGGGTTACAGTAATTACTTAGTGCAGTCGATATTTGCTGCTCACTACCTTGAAAAGAAAAAGAGTTGCCATTCTGTTGCAACCCCAACAATCAGACACAATGAATGCTTTATTAGCCATTTACAAGATGCCAAAGAAATACAATAAGGATTCCATTAGGGACTTTGATCCAAGGGTATGTAATGTCCACACATTCCTACTAAGCGCCTTAACACTTCAGTTTTAAGTCAATCGTATCCTTTGACTTTGAGGCCCATTCTTGAAACAGAAGTAACAAACGGCAGTTCCTAGAATGGAAACTGATGTTGATAAAAAAAAAAGTCACAACTGGCTGACGGAGTTACATATGATGTGGAGTCGCTTGGCACCAATGCCTACAAATGTGCAAAACGATAAAACATTTGAGAAACAATGCGCCTCATTACGAGTTTACATTAACACGAAAAAGTGGTGGTAAATAAATGTCACCTTTACTGTTCCACCAAATTCCGGTCTCCTTAATTTTAGTGCTAATTTCTATGATGGCAATTTTGCCAGAGGAATAATTTCCAGAGGAATTGCTGTCACACAATGTTTGTAATTTCTCCGGTGCTAATTCCTCCAGGGGAATTAGCCCAAAACAGCAAATAGTATTTGCACTGCTCTATCAGTTGAAATAACATTGAAATACACCCAAAAAGATAGCAAGTGATATGATATGGCATTTATAATGCGCCTATAAACAAGTGTTTCAAGGCGCAAATGCAGTTACCTCCACTCCGGAGTTGGAAGTAAATGCATCCATGTGAATAAAATAAAGGCACGGATGCTGCCAATTGGTTCCTAAATGGTATGTAAGGACTGTGCCTTCCCCAAACAAGCTTTCCAGCAAAATACAGCCATACTAGATGCAGACTATGTGCCCCACAGCCTGCCCCTAGATATAGGCCTGCATAGGCATGCAGTGCAGAAGCCAAGGAAACCCCTTAAAGGAAATGCAAAGGAGAAATATGGAGAGCAGACGGCCATTCCTCACATCAGGCCATTTTCCTGGGCACTCACCGATGGCCAGTTCATCACTCGGCATTGCCTGAACTGTGACAGCATAGCAGACATGCGAATGATGATTGAGGTGGACATACAGAGCGAGATCAACCTCAGGACAGCAATGCGTCATCTGATGAAAGTAGTGTCCGTCCTTCATTTCTGTGCCACAGCCACATTTCAGAATATGACTGGTACGCTGCATGTTACAGCCAACATTCACTAAACTACTGGGGCAGGTGCTTGATGCACTCATGAGACATGCACACCATCACATCTCTATTCCCACCACACCAGCTGAGGTATATGCCATAAAGGAAGATTTTTATGTTATATGCAACTTCCCCCATGTGATCGCAGCATTGGACTGTACACATGTGGCCTCCGTGTCTCTGGGAGCAATGGAGCTGGTGTACTGTAATGCAAAGTAATGCCATTCGCTGAATGTACAGACGCCCTGCAATAGACCTCACAATGAGCCACTGCTGACCCAGATTCTCAGGGTCAATTTGTCATTCCATGGTGCTAAAGAACAGCACCCTGACAGGATATAGGGGCACCCTCAGACGACAGCATACCGGGATTTTTGCATTTAGCCAAATGTTCTTTGAAATCAGCCTGGAGAGCAAGAAAAGAAGGAGGGAATATGAAGGGTGAGTGTGTGTGTGGGGGGGGATGAGGGGTTAGAGAGGAAGGGAAAGAGGTATCATCCAGCAGGAACTTACTGACAAGTGTTTATGAGCACAAATGTACGCACCTTTCACCAGACTAGTACATCACTAAATCAAATTCTACAAAACCATCAAAATGAATATTGCATCCTTTTGTCTGGCATCCTAAGATCTTTAATTTACTTAAAATGTTCATGACCTCTCACCTCAATTATGCCCAACACCAATGCCCCACCACCATTTCCCCAACACCCATACCCTCACACCATGCTCATTCCTTACACTTGTACCCTCCCACAACCATCAACCCAATTATGAGTACCCTTCCAACACCCTCCTCCCCAACACCACTACCTTCACCTACAAAATCCATTCCCTCTCATCCCTCTCATCCCCAACACCCATGCTCTCCTACTACTCCACTGCCATCAGGATGTCCGTCATTTTTTCGAAAATATTTCACCTAATGGAGAAGTGACCAAATGTATTTAACCTAAAAACGAAATTCCCTTTTTACTTTTTTTTTGTATTGCGGGGGGGAGGCCCCTCCCTACCCTAACATATACCCTTACCCCACACCAAACCTCTTATGCACTATACATATACCACATTCGGTCAAATATATTTTGTCACTTCTCCTTAGGTAAAATTGTATTTGGTGAAATCTATGGCAATGCTGCCCTCATACCCAACACCCATGTTTTGCTGGTACCCCTGCCCTCAAAACTAATGACTATACAATGGTATATCTGCAAATCTCAGAGTAGCTAGTGGGGAGAACAAAGTTTCCAGCATGATCAGCGTACTGGAGTGCTGGGGACGGATCCCTCCATGGGATTGGCTGTGATGGTGCTGGCCATGTCCGCCCGGAGATGCTGGAGAGTCAGCATATTTGTTCTCAGCACAGTTATATTGCTTGTTGACATGCCCTCTGTCAGCTCCAGCACTCTCTGCCCAAACAAGGTGACAGCAGCAGTACCATCAGCAATCCTCGTACTCGTTTCCACAGAATTCGGCCACCCGCCCTTGATGCCCCCTACACAGCATCCATGCTAGACTGATAATGGCCCAGTTGTTCTTGGGAAATGCCCTTCATGTATTTCAGGTACTGCTCAATCATGTACTATCTGCCCAATATTGTCTCAAGGGTATGTTGAGTGAGACAAATCTGGACTATTTGTACCTTCTCCACAGAGGAGAGATACCCCATTTAAGGCTAGGGAGGGGAGCTCGCTCAGCAAGACCCTCCCTAGTGGTCTGAGCAAGTGGGGCCTCTCTGGGAGTGACTCACCTCTTGGGGACAAAGACTACCATTCTGATAAGGAACTCCCGGTCCAGAGTACATTATCTACCTACATGCCAAGCTGGGCAGCGTAAGGGAAGCGAATGCTCCCAAAGCATTCGTACCATATATGAGAGAGGGTGAACTGAGGTATCAGAAGTTGGGAAAGCTACAAGGCTTATGGGAGTCAAGAAAACCCAAACGGGCAGACGCCTTACCAAAGCCCTGCTAAGGCAAGCCTAACAGAGGGCATGGGGACTCTGGAGAGTCCTGAGAAGCAGAGAGACATTCATCCTCAAGGCTAGAGAAGCCACAAAGATTATGGGAGCCCAGAAATCCGAACGGACAGACATCCTACCAAGGCCCTGATAAAGCAAATCTATCAGAGGGCCAGAGGGCTTTGGGGAGCCCTAAGAGCTGAGAGACATTAATCTTTGATGCTGGAGAAGCCACAAGGGTTACCGGATCCCAGAAAACCAAATGGACAGATGTCCTACCGAGGCCCTGCTAAAGCAAGCCTCGCAAAGGGCGAGAGTATCTTGGAGTGTCCTAGGTAACTGATCGACATTGACCTTCAAGGCTGGTAAAGCCACCAGGGTTAAAGGTGCCAAGAAAACCCGAACTGGCAGACGCCCCACATGGACCCAATAAAGTAAGCCTGTCTGAGTTGATTGCCAGAGGACTTTGAGGAGCTCAAGAAATATGAGAAATACAGCAGAACTGGAGGAAGATAACCTGGAGGGCTCCGGTATTTAAAATCAAGACAGTCAAGCACCAAGTCAGAAATGGTGGAATTGTGTTATGGAAACCTTATCTTTTTGGAGAAAAGGGAAAATATATATACTTAAGAACTTGGCATACAGAACATGCAGAGTGGTTGTGAACTGTGTTTTGCGTCATTGATGAACTTTGTTTAAGAGTTGCAGAACTTGACAAACTTTTAAAACCCATCTTCTTGGAGAAGAAATCCAAGTGTTGGGCCAGGCAAAAGCCAAGGACCAGGGCTATAGCTACGGCCTCCTATTTGTTATATTTTCTTATTAGGTAGGTCCAGTTAGATTATAGGATTTGGACTAAGAACTATCTAATTGTGGATTTTGACAAGCACCGTTAGTTTTAGTTTTGCTAGGAAGGGAACTTCCCTCATAGTAGTCAGGTATAGGTTGGATTTGGGAGCTAGATAGGCATTTTATTATTATTTTGTATAAAAACCATTGAGCATGATATCACTTCATCTGACTCCTTATTCTGGTTCACGATATATGGTGTGAGAGTGGGATGTCAAAGACCTGATAGAGAGAGAGACTATGTTTATAGCATATGGCCAATCCCATTGACCACCTCACACCTATCAGACATTTGGGGATAAATCCATTTTTAGGGGCAACACCGAGACATACGACAATAGAAAAACCCAGGCATACAGCCCTCTGTGATAAAATCCCAGTTGATTGAGAGGAAGAAGACCTTGAATCTCCTTCCTCAGAATTTTTTGGGGGAAAAAGCTTTGAGCCCAGAAGTGAGATGTCATTGCTAAACGCCCTTCAAGAGAGTATGAATGACAATCAGGCCCAGGCTGAACCACGTCATCAGGAGAGTCTTGACCGCCTAGGCATAAGACAAAGCCACTGAGTTCTCCCTCATAGGCTCCTACAACCGTACCATGAAGGAGAACACTGTGGTGCTTTCTTTACCAACATGAACAGAATTGCAGCACTGTCCCAGTGGGATGAGGCCTTGAAAATCTCTTTTTTGGCCCCTCTACTGAGGGAGACCTACTGAGGGGTAAAATATAGCCCCTGTATGCCATAAATAAAGAGGCCACAGTGATTTGTAAAATCCCATTGAAGTATGAGGCCAGCACAGCAATTGTAATATCAGACATGAGGCCTATTGAACCAAAAACAGGCCTAAATCTCAAAAGGAAAGAAAGTGGGCTTGAATCTTAAAGTGTGGAGGGATGCGTAATGCATTTCAGCAATGAAAAAAAAAACATGTTGGCTGACAATGCTGTCTTACTAAATCCATGGAGAGCTGCACTTTTACTTAAAGAGACAGACAGCAGTGTGTACAATATCTTTATGCAACATGGGACTGTGATCCCAAAATTGTAATTGAAACCAAGCTTTGTGCATTTACAAGAAATAAAATAACTTATTTTTCCCTTTTCCTCATCCAAATGACAGTATACTAAGAGAAATGCTCACTAGACTTTTAGAGTTTTTTCATCTAACTGCCTATACATATGGTCAATCCAGAAGTGATATTCATGTATTTTACAACTGGGAGATTAAAGAAGTACATTACACCTGGACAGAAGGCCCAGATGTCTTATGAAATCTCATGTAAAATGCATTGCGTGTGAGTTTAAAATCCATTGCTTGCAAATCTTACATGCAGCCAGTCATTTCTCCTAAAGATGAAACTTAACCTCCAAGATCTTTCCTCTGCTGTCTTTGAGAGGGAGGTCTGGTTGTCCACCATCAATCAGGACCATTACTTAAAAATATAGAAAGAAATACACTGCTTAGATTTAAACCACAGTGGAAATAGATAAGGCCATGCCTGTTCTTTCAGCAGAAGTGACCTTGAGGTTACAATTCCCATAAAATGTGTATTAGAGTTGCAATCAGGGCCATCACAAGCCTTGAAGGCGGAGGCAAACATAAACACGAGCCCGCCTCTGGTTGGTCACATGCTTAAGGGTAAATGCAATTTAAGAGAACAAAGGAAAAGGTTGAAGTTTAGTTAATGGAAAAATACATATTATTGTATAAAAAGGGAAGTGTATATGCCACAATGGGCATTCCAGACTTTTATTAAAGGTGACAGTAACCCCCTTTGAACCATGCCAACACGATAAGCATAACTAAAGTTATTAATAAATGTTTGATTTGGGCCTTCCCTTGATTCCGAGAGATTTGAAAGTTGGTGTGAGGGTGAAGGAAATAATTAACATGGAAACTATGAAGTGGCATATTTTTCACTGATGCTGCTCCTGAGTAAATGATGAAAAACTGTATCTCTGCATACGAAAGGTGTACCAACTTCAGATTAGCATCATCTGATTGGCCTTAAAATGTAGTTCTTAAAAATATACTCATACATGCAAAGATTTGAAAAATTAGGGTTCTTGCTATGTTGATAGATTTTTGGAATTTTGAACATGCCGAGCCCATATGTCAGTTTGGGATGACACACATTTCTCCTCCCACAGCTGTTCTAACTCACACCCCTCATCTCCTTGTCCTATTAGCGCACAAGTGGGAGGTGGGTGGAGAAAATGAACCAATCCCTTTTGCGGAAAGTATGACCAGTTTGTGATGTCTTTTGCCCCTATAAGTAGACCACTTTGCATTAGAACTGGGCTTTTTCACTTATTCCTGGAGGCAACCTGCTGCTGAACTCTAGCGTAAAACATTCAAGCATAGAGGCCGCAAAGCTTGCATTGGAGACAGGAAACAGGAGACATAGAAGCTGACTGGGACCCCTTGGAGGATTCAGAGGAGACTATCCTTGACTGACACCCTTGGTGTGCCAGAGGTGACCTGCTGTTCCCTGATGCTCATTACAAGGCCTCTCCTGTAAGTAAAACTATGCTCAAAGCCATAGATTTTGTACGCCCTGCAAAATATCCTGTTTATCTGTGTAGATCCTTAGCATATTTATTTGAAGTAATTAAAGCAAATGTATTAATTCCCCTATAGAAATCATGGGATGTGTTTTGTTGGCATTCGAAACCAACAAGCTCCTCCCAGTGTGTTTTGAGCCAGTATGGACATAAAGATTTGCCAAAAGAATTAATCCCAAAACCCTGCTTCCACGTGAGTGTGCAGGGAGCAAAACAAAATTGCTCCTTTGTTCCCATTGTGCTCCAACCAAAACCACAAAACCCTGTTCTTTTTAGGTGCAGCAAAACAAAGGTTCCCAATGCTTTTCTTTCCCTCATATTGCATCTGGGGTCATCAGTAGAAAGACGGTTTTTCCCCTTGAATTCCTTTTTCCAAAGAGTGCATTTTATCAGAATCCCAAAACGATTTTCCCATTGTGTTCCCACTCTCTGCCACTGGCCTTCAATTCAGAGGGGACAAGTCTAATTGATGTTTGGAGGGTGGGGGTTGCTGGGAGAAAAAGTATTATAACCAAATCAGCAATCACTGTGTGTCTTGAATTGGTGAGTGATTTGACAAGAAAGCTCAGGGATATTGTGACTGCTTATCTCAGTATTATCTCTGTGTTGGTGCCTTTAGGGAAGACATTTTTGTTCTTTAGTTGCCACAGCGCTGGTGTCTGATGTTACTCTGTTTGTCAAATTTGCTTTAAATAAATCAATAAATCTATATCCTTACTACACACTGTCCTGGTTCCTAGTCCATTGTGGCACTGGCTATTTGTTGGGGTTGGGTGCAAGATGGGTTGGAGGCCGTACCAAATAGGACCTGAATCAAAATCATAGTGATTTGTTGTGCACCACATTCTTTGGGGGGGAGTGAGTCTGACCACGTAATAAACCTAAGTCTTGTACCCAAATATCAACCACTAGGAACTACCTCCTTTTCTTATATCTGAAATTCCAGAAGACACAGTTGCTTCCTAATGAAAACCCCTGAGATTTAGCTGGAAGAATTCAAAATATCATTGGCCAATGGTTAGGGAATAGGCATCTACCTGAGGTGTTACATGTTATTGTGCTGGAGCAATGTTTCCATGCTTTGCCTCCATCTCCAGAAAATGCTGTGCTCCAACAGCCCCAACCTTTCCTAGAGATGGGTATTCCAATAGCCCAAGCCATTTTAGAGCTGTTTTGTTTCTTTAGAACTGTAGGGAAGCAGGTAGAACCAGGAAGAGACTTTAAACCATCTAACAAACTTCTTGTTTTTCAGATCCTCAGAAAACCAGAAGAACCCTTCCATATTAGGCCCTTTCCAAAGTATGAGACTGTTTTTAGGCCGCTTTCACCCTCTAAAGCCAAAATATAAGCCACCTCAGGAGTGGAAGTAGGATGGATGAAACCTCTTTTTCTTACCTTAACCACAGGTATCTTCTGTGGAGAAAAGGGACATTGTGCCTGCCTGTGTCCCAAAAATTGGACAGAAGAGCCCATGGAGATAGGGCGGATAGGAGTGGAAGAATGGGGAACAGATGAAGAAGAGAACTAAGAGAATTCAGAAGAGGCAGGTGTTTGCTACTGCAACCCTCAGCCCTTCCAAAGCCAAGAAATCATGAGAGTTAATAACATCCAGGACAAAGCCCTGATTGATTCTGGGAGCAAACAGACTGCCATACTCTCTCACTTAGTCTACCCCAAAGATCTACAAGGGTAAGGGCAGTAAAAATCACTTTTGTACATGGCGATGTGGAGACATATGCCAAAATTCTCCTCATGCTAGAGGTTAGGGGTCAACCCACTAAGATATGAGCAGCCATAGTACCCGGCCTGCAGGAAAAAGTGATCATAGGCACTGACTTCCTGACCTTCCCAGATCTCTTACACCATCCTCCTGCAGAAACTTTGTGTAAGATATCCAGATCTTGAAGAACTTTTAACAGCCTTCTTCTTGGAGAAGCAATCCAAGGGTTGGGCCAGGAAAAAGCCAAGAACTGAGGCCATTGCTCCAGCCTCCTGTTTGTTATATATTCTTAAGTGGCAGGGCCAGTTCGATTATAGGATTTGGACTGAGAACTTTTTCATTTTGGAATTTGATGAGCACCCTCAATATTAGTTTTGTTAGGCAGGGAACTCTCCTCAGAGCAGAAGGGCTAGATAGGCATTGTATTATTATTTTGAATAAACACCCTTGAATATGGTATCACTTTGTCTGACTCCTTCTTCTGGTTCACCTCATGAGATACATGGGAAGAATGGGAACATTCTGTGAAGCAGATAAAGTGATCCACCTCACGCAACACAAATCTGTCAGCATAACTCATATACAAATGAGACGATATACACTTAAATTGAGTAGAACAGTGTGGAAAAAGCCATTAAAAAAGTTAGGTTACTATCTATCGATAATTAAACCCTAAATATGGAGGGGAGTCCAACATTAAGGTTTAGTCTATGGTATTATCAAATACTAACATAACATAAAAAAATAGCCATGTAGGAACCTTAACTCACCCTCACAAACGACAAGTAGAAAAATAACATTGACACATATGTATATCTGTATAACATTCACCAACAACAAACCAACGTACATAGCCCCCATACAATACATTAAAAAAGCACACATTACTATTAAATAAATGCTAACACCATACAACTTAAATTAAATGGCTTCAAAACCTACATCCATGCATACTAAAAGCACTAGCTCACAACATATATTCTTACTACCTAATTCATTCCAGATATCATCCCAGACAACTAGCATTTACATTGTAAGTATAATCCATATATGACAGCAATGTACAAAACAACACAAAACACTATTCATGCATGTACACATTATCTCTTAGACAACAATCCAAAACAAATGGATTAGCCAAGGTTTCCACAATGTTATTTTAATTTTCAGGTATATTAATGTTTAATGATGTGTTAAACCTTAACATTGGTGTCCCCGAACATCTCTAGAGATTATGGTTTTAAATGTAGTAACCATAATATTCCCCACTGATTCATATATATATATATATTGCTAATATTGCTCGTGTTTTCGACGCATGCCCCAACGCTCCAACAAAAAGGCTGTAAGACTATGATGCACTGTTGATCGCTAAGGAGATGAAGCTGGCATACAGTTGTCTGCAACCTTGGGAACTGCCTGTCTTGGTAGATGAAGCTATATATAAAATAGTGCTGCACTATAAGGCAAATATATTTTTCTGGAGCTAAAAGGTTGCACTTAGGCTACTTTGCATACCCACAATGTTTTGCTCATGTTGCTCTGAACCTCTACACTGGAGGTGAACTTCCAATGATGGTTACTGGGTGGCGCTGTGGCATGTGTGACTTTGATAAAAATGTATTTATTAATACATTTTGACATTTATATAACGCTACCAACCCTCGGGTATCTGAGCACTGCTTATTATTACCCAGGGTGTGTGGTGCTCATTTATTGATCTCGGAAGGATAAAAGGCTAAGTTTGACGCTGCTTTGATTCGAACCTGCATCAGCAGGCTCAGCACAGATGGCAAAGCAAGCCCTCTACTCACTGTGCTATTGGACTGGTTAGTGACTTATTCTTCTAATTTATACATGCAGTCACCATTCTATAGTTAAGATTGAAACAATCCTTACTGATGAAATGGTGTAGTACCACTGACAAAATGCAGATGTCCTCACAAAAAATACTTTGGCAATCAACACTCCCCTCCAGTACATGAAAACAATGACACATTTGCTAGTATAGTTTAGCCATCGTATGAATAGAGATCCTCTCAGTGTAAGTCAAACTGTTTCCAAGTTAGCACGTCTCATTCAGCATCTTAGATTAGCCATATTGGCCTGCCTTGTATTTGCCTGTTAGTTCTGCATTATTTTGACGAGCATTTGCAAAAAATCAATGTGTGCATTTTATTTTATTACATGTTGCCTATTTTGGCGTGGGTTGATTTCTAACCAATTTCTTCTATTAGATGGCTTGTTTTTGTAGCTTTTTTTTTACAGTGTAAGTGGGATATTGTGCACTTCTTTTGCAGACGCTTTAGGCTTTTAGCCACTCAACACCACCATTCCACATCACCACTCCACAACACCACTGAACACCTTCACCACTTCACACACCACACCATGCCAATCTTCCACACCATCACTTCACACCCCTTCTCTGCACCACCATCCCATCACACTTCACAACGTGACTCAGTCACAGTCCCACTTCAAACCTTCACTTCATACATCTGCAAATCTCCACACCATCACTTCACATCAACAGTCAGTCCACACCCTTTCCCACTACAAACCACTGTATAATTGCACGAACTCCAGCACCTTTCCACATAACCACTTCACACCACTGCTCCACTCTACCTTACACTTCCAATCCAGCCCATCACTTGACATACCCGCAATGCCACTCCACACCACCACACCACTCCATTCATCCACCCCGACTGTACACTACTGTACCACACACTCCTTTCCACAACATCACTTCACATACATGATGACTCCACACCCTCACTACCTGCACCACCACACTGCTCTACTGCACAACACAACCATCACCCCACACCTCCACACCACTACAACCCACTCTGCACCACCATCCAAAACCCCACTCCACATCACCACCACTCTACACCCCACCACTCCATACCAGCACTCTACACCACCGCCACAACCCAACTCCACACAACCTTACTCAACAGCACCCCTGCATATTACCACCACTCTACACCAGCATACCACTCTGCAACAGCATCCCAACACACCACCCCACACCACTACCATTCCATAATAACACAGCACCAATTCACACACCACATACCCCTATCTTTGCACGCCACTACTCTGCACCGCCATACCACTCCAAACCTTTACATCTTCTCACCCCTCCACAACAATTATCATAACACCAACTCTAACCCACACCAAAACCATTACACAACTATACACCTCCACACTACGCCAAACGTCTGCACCGCTCCACACACCCACACCACCCTACACATCTACACCATTCCACATCTCCAAATCCCCAACACACACCACCCATCATAACCAGCACCTCTCGAAAACCATTTCCCCACTCTACCACTGTTTCTCACTCTATCCCGTTTCCACACTTTACCCCCACCCACCACTCTTCCCCTACACCAGTCCACCCCTTTGTACCATTATTCTAGTCCCACCCACCCATCTTCGCTCCCCCTCCCTAACCAGTCACCCTTCCTGACCCTTGCAACTCCAACCCCCCTCACTGCTCTATACCGTTCCCCACCCTATGTCACACAGTCCCACTTCACCCCACTCTACCCCCACCCATTCCCACCATTCCCCACTCTACCACCACGCATTCCCACCTTGCCCTGCCCACCCACCCTACCTCACCCCTGACTATCCACAAAAATGCACCCATACTCAAATCGGCCTACCTCCATTCATCCTCAGTCAGGGGTATAAAACCTTTGGCTTTCCAATCGGTTGGCTCTACAACTCCCATCATCTTATCCAGCATAGGCAATGGTGGGGGATTATGGGACTCACAGTTCTAATCACTTCGAGAGCCACATGTTGCAGATCCCTAACCTAGGCCACCCCCATGCTACACTACCCATCTGTACCCACAACTTCCCTACCTCATCCCTGTCAAACCACTGTTCCTTACCCACTCTTAACCCACTCATCCTAACTTGCCCCTGCTTAACTAGCCAACCCAACCTTCCTAGCTCACCTATGCCTGCCCCCACTAAAACTAGTTAATCCACGTGTTCCATGCTTATCCCTGCCTAATAACTCCCAGCTTTGCTCACCCCTTCTAACTTCTAACTTTACCCACCCAAACCCCTGCCACCCTAGCTCACACTTAAAATCACCTTGCTTACCTAATAAATTCCAAACATAGTGTTTGCAGGTAAGTAACACTAGTAATAAATATAGTAAAGAGACTTCTGTAAACTGCAGTGAAAATAAGTATTTCTTCTATGTCTATTAGTCATGTTATTTTTCTGCAAGCCCTAATTTGCAGCAATTTTTGGAATTACTGGCTAGGTAAAGTCCAAGCATTTACTGGATTCATAACTAGAAATGCAAAATGCAATAAACTACAAATGCCAAATTATTGGCTTTGCCAATGCTTGTTTTTGTTTAGTGTAAATCAGTGCAAGGTTTTTGAAACGTTGAATGAGAAGGGGATGCCCAATCCAAGAGAAATTATATATTTCACATTGTGCATTCCAACAATGAAGCTTTTCAGAAAATAAAAAATGCCATTTTATTTTTAGCTTGATGCAAGCGATGCCTGTGGTAATCCCATGGAGAGGCAGAAAAGAAAAGTCATACCTGTAGAGCAGTGGTCTTCAAACTTTTTAGTCCTGCCCCCCCAAGCAAAATGTGGGCCCACCAGACCCCCCAAAAATGCCAAATGGACAGTAAGTCCAAATGGCTATGAACTATTGCGTGTGGTCACTGCACCCTACTCCCAGATAGTCCCTGGGCTCACCCACCTGCCCCCATCATAGTCGCTGGGCTCCTTCATCCCACTCCTACCCATTCCCTGGGCTCTCCCCAACCCACCACTGACCCTGGGCTCTGCCCACCCTGCTCCCACCACTATCCCATGGCTGCCGCCCATCCTGCTCTCACCACAGCCCCTGGGCTCCCCCACCGTGTTCCCACCACAGTTCCAGGGCCAGTGGCGGCTGGTGAATGTTTAAGTGAAGGGACATAACTATTACCCCCAACCCCCGCCCCCCAGATATGCCATAGCGGCCAAGCATAGCGAGGCAGCCCAAACAAATCAAGGAGGTTTCGGGGGGTTTCCCCTGGGAATTTTTTTTAAATAATGTGTTACAATGATGCATTTTAGAGCACACTTAAACAAAAAAATTGGATAAAAAGCCAAGCAGTTTGCAATTGGTGCTGGGGAGTCCAGGGTGCAGGCATAATATGTTTTACTGGATACCATGCCTGTCCACTGGGCCCCACAGTGCCTAACACAATCAACATGATTATGTGTGTATGCAAGGCGCTAAGGGGCCCAGTAGGAAAGCATGGTATGTTTGACTGGACATCTATGAGAGATGTCCAGTAAGAAAATACCATCCCTGCCCCCTGGGCCCTACAGCGTCTCAGAAGGAGAGCTGATTTTGGCAGGTGGGTATGGGGATTATGCCTTTGTTGTACAACCCTCCTCCCCCCACACGCCAAAATTAGCTCCACGGACCAACTCCAGCACAAACACACACACACATTCACAAGGCATTCACACAGCAAGCACGTTATCATTCACACAAGCACCCATCATCATACACTCAAAGATAACACAAGCTTACATGCATCCATATACATATTTAAATGAATAATGCATGAGCATAAATGTACCTCCTGCCCTGGTCCTGAAGTGTCCTCCCCAGAGCTCTAGCTGAACAGGAATCGGGACGCAAGAGCTTCCTGCACATGCGTACAGGGGCCTGCGTGTGGGTGCTGGAACGCCCCACTCCAGGCTGCTTTGTCCGTGTGTGCAAGGAGGCACAAGAGCTCCGCCTCGCACATACAGGCATGCAGTTCCCCTGTGTCCCCTTTCTGCGCATGCTCCAGGGTGCTGTCTGGCTCTATTGATTGAGCCCCAGCCCCCCTCTGGGGAATGTGATTCTGGAACCTCCTCTTCCCTCTTCCTCATTTTAGCTCAAATCCTATATTTTGAAATGGTGAATGCCTCACAGACATGAAGCAGTGATAATGGCATCATTTACTGGAGACCTGAGTACTTCATTGGCGTGTCCTCGTGTCCAGTAAAAAGTAAGGATCACAGGCTACAAAAGGTGATTGTCGCCCCAGAAATGCAACAACAGTGATTGTTAGATTCTCTGAACTGATGTAGAGAAAAGCTTCAGTGTTGAGAATATTTGCAAGAATCGTAGAAGTGTGCACATTTGGGCTCCAGTTGTCTCTTCAGAGTATTCAGGAACTGAGACTGAGAAGCCTGTTGGATACCTGGTGACTTCCATCCATGGAACCCCTTTGTGGTAACATCCAGTAACCAAGCTTGGTCTTTATGTCAATCCTGGGAGCAGGATATCTGGCATGAAAACAACCATACACACTCTGAATACACCCTGCCGCAATTAGCGACACACGAGTATGTGATTATAAAGGCGGTTTTTCGCCACCCTGTATGAACCTTGCCATCGCGTGGGACACCCTGCCCAGCGACTTCCACACCCTAGGAGCGCCCTGGACAAACAGCGGGTTGCTGTTCTGTGACAACAACACTCTGTGCATCCATCCTTGGATTTGGGTTTTCATTCGGAGACTCCTCTCCCGCAACTCCAGGTTGACAAGGAATCTGCCACCTACAAATCATAAAGTCTGAAATGTCTGCACTTCCCTGTGTCACATACAGGATCCAATTTGCCCTGAGGAAGGCTCTTCAATCAATGCCAAGAAAGATGGCAATAGCCGAAACGTGCCTCTAGTACAGCACATATATCAAAATTGCAAGAACTGATGGTCTTTGTGTGCACTACTATTTACCCACAGTTTCAAGACTGGCACGTAGGCAGCTTTACCAAACATGATCATACCTTGATCATGAATACACACAAAGGATAAGAACCTTTGACAAAAGACAGTTTGAATAATACTGTGCAAATATAAAATACTAAGTCTAATTTAGCAATTTGTATGCTTAATGTGATTTCTTTTGTTTATACTTTGAATTGATCTCTGTTTGAACATGTTTTAATCATTTATTTAACTATTTCTGTTTTCATTGTTTATATTTTCTGAACAACTTATGCGAAAAATCTTTACTGCATTGTCCAGAATTATTATCTTTCATTTTTTTCTGGTTGTACATTGGACATTTGAACCAATTTCCCCCTTTTTTTCATAAAAAAATGTACGGTCAATTTTTTTGCTCCATTTGTTCTCCTTGGTACTTTCCTATTTTTCTGACTCTTTAGGAGCAGAATATTCGTTGGTTTGGAAAACTAAGTATAAAACTGGACCTTAACCTTATGGTCATTTTACAGTGAGAGTTACAACTTTTTTTTTTTGTTTACCTTATACTTTGCCCCGAACTCACACTGAACACGCTGGGGGCTCCCTTTTTTTCGTAAAATATATGCAGTTCCCCAGCAGCATTTTCAATGAGCTATGCAAAGTTTGCGAAGCAAAATGCACCCAGCCATGCATGCCTCAATGAGCATGTGTGGCTGAGGAACTGAACTGTCAAAAGGGAACAGTGTTTCCCTTTGACAGTTCAGCCAGCCCAGGAGCACTACCTCAGCTGGAAAAGACAGCTGAGGGAGTGCACATTGTTTTCCTGGGCTGGCTCCCTCCTCAGCTCCTCCATAATGGGTGAGGGGGGGGGCACTGGGTCGACGCCCCCTTGCCCATTATGGAAGACCCGCCAGGCTCGGGCTAACCTGTAGGACAATAGGGCAATTCCTGAACCAAAGATGCAAAATGCTAGTGTGGGCCAGTTTTTTTGGTCTAAATGGGGCACTTTTGTGGCCAATGCGGCCCAGTTTGATGAGTTACTTCACTATGCAGCCAGTAGTTTTTACCATTGTTGCTGAATAAATATTCCTTAAATATCACAATGTGCTTCCATTTTAACAACAACAAAAAAAACTTGGATTCTATTCAAACAGTCTGTCCCTAAAGGAATGAATTGCCATTTGCAACTGTGGGCCACTTTTTCATTGCTGCCAGAGACAGTATTATGCACCAGTCTGACCCTGTGAGCCGGCCCTGCCCATTTCCTCCATTTAAAATAAAATATATACATATATATATTTTTATTTCCGTCTGGGGACTCACGCCCCCCGGAAATGCCGCCATGCCCCACAGTTTGAAGACCTTTGAGGGTCAGGAGGGATTTACACAGTGGGGGAAATGTTGGGGGACCTGAAGAGGTATGCCCATGTAGAGCGGCAGTGGGAATGGAGAAAATATTTACATTTTCAAGCGCTGGCGCATCACTTCAGTAATTGTAAAGCATTGCAGGGAAAAAGAAAGAGGGAAAAGGCTAATGGCACTTTTAACCTAATTGTTGCAATGTGGATGGCGGCAAGCTCAAAGGTCATAGCCGGTTGGACCTGTTTATAAACTACTGATGGTGATTGGGGACACGGCCTGAGGACATGGCCATTGGTCCACATGTCTTTATCCTAATTGTATTCCCTACAACAGTTTGGAAAAAAAGACTGTGACCGATTGGTCCATATCTACCTCTCTAGTAAATGACCAGGTCACACACACCATGACTTTTGGTTGTGACTAATGTCCACATTGTACCAATGAGTTTAAAAGATTATGCAGCATTAGCTGTGGCATTTGGCCATGGCCAGTACTCAAAGCTTCTGGCACTTACACCTTCCCCCTTCGATTATATATTGCCATGTCGCACTGGCCATGGCAAGTGGCCAATTCCCCCGTTTTTCCTCCTTTTATTTCAATATTTTTCACTGGTAATTTCCCACAGCAACATAGCCATGATCACTAGGATGGCACAATGTATTGCTGCAAAACACATTCTAGTTGTTTTTCAGATTACCGCGGCAATGCGCAAAAACTCTAAAATGAAAAAGTCTTCCCCATCCCCCTTGTCACTCTGCATGTGCATGACTCCTCCCTTTTAGGTACTGCTGTTTTCCCACACTGTTTAAATCCAATGCCACCATCTCCCATAATACTCTTTTTCCCATGATAGATTTTTTTTCTGATTTCTTCTTGCAATGTTCCCATGGTAAAGCCGTGGTAATCATGTAGGTAAGACAAAAATGATCTAACTCCAAATGAGTTCTCCGGATCGCCTTCAATTTCTTAACCAACCATTTGGTCCTCTTTCGCCTTGCCCACTCATACTCTTATGTCGAACGACCTCTTCCCCCCCCTCCAAATTTAATTGTGAGCCCTTTTCTTTTTTGCCTTCTTGAGGGATTACTGGGGTAATCTCTTGCATTGAGCAAAAAAGGGCAGCTTTTCATTTCTTAGAAACCTCAGTGCAGCAATGCACAATGGGTGATGTATGAATGGTTTTGTGGTCTGGGATGCTAACTTCTCCATAGCATTTCAGAAAAACACTGGACGAATGTATACCAAACGAAAAAAAAACAATAATGGCAACGCTTTGTGCCCAACTGTTTTTTATTAGGTTCAAATCCATCTAGAAGTTGTTTCTCTCTGTGCACGTGTTCAACAAAAGAACATTTTTCTCTATGGGAAAATTAATGAAATCAAGCCAAAAACAGCTTTTGCTCAATGCTTCATAACAGATTAATAACATTTAAACGTTTGACAAATTCAACCCGACATATTCCATTTGGAGGGGCCTGTGCCAGACATTTTATGGACAATTTCATCAAGGTACATCAAAAGTCAAGTCAAAAGTTATTACCAGTAGAATTTTCGTAAAAGTCACGGTGCAGTTTAACCTTAGCTTTAGGGCAGCGATCCATCGAGAGCATCCAAACTGCAGGCAGGAAGACGTGTTTTGCCCTGCAGAGCTTTTTCGAAGACACTATCATGGAGCCATGTAAGGTTACATCGATCTGTACTTAAGGCATTTAAAAAAATGATTCCCACTGTAGCTATTGTTATCTCCATGAATATTCACCAAATTTGACATGCAGCTGATTTCACTAAACCTTCACACTCGTGCCAAATATGTATCGGTTTCTTGCACTTGTGCATGTCAAAAGCGATTGCTGACGCAAAAACATTTGTTTTTTGTTGATCTCCAAAGAAGCATACAAATACACTCCTTAGCCCATCAGAGCTTAAAATGGTGTGCTTGCATTGTTCAGACTTATTGCACATGTATCAGTCTTAAGCTGAAGTAGGGCATGTCAGAAAAATGCTGTAAATCGTTATCAGCCAGTCTCAATGATTGCAGTGATATTTCCGTACATGAAAGCAAAATCAGGGTGCTAAACAACATTCAATGTATACCACCCAACATGCATAAATATCGGCAACCAGCACACTCAACAATGAGCGCATGCACTGTAAGGTCGGCGTGACAAAGTGAAGTCTGTACTGCCCAACAAAGACAAACAACCGCAGCAACCACACCCAACATGCAGTATGGGTGCAGTAAAGTCAAAGGGACAACAAGGGATCAAGAGATATACTGTGCAATTATAACAATCATCAATAGCTCCTGGCGCACACACAGAGACACATACATCTACCAAACTCTCACCCCAGCAACCCCCTCTCCCCCCAGAATTACCAAACATACACAAAGTCAATTATTTTGGTTTTTCTATGGTGACATCTTGTTTTAACTTCATGCACACAGACATACTTAGGCCAGTGGGTGAAATCTCGAGGGGAGTGCAGACAGGATTGTGGAGGATGTGCTGGTGTTCACGATGCAAGAATAAGTTTGGTTTATGCCTACTAATCCCTTAACCTATATGTTGGTGCTAGGTGGGCATGTATGCAGTGCATTTGGAGTGTTTGGTCCAGGTGCAGACACCAGGCATTTTTTTATGAGAAAGTTGTGTGGGTTGACCTACTGTGGTTGAGGATTTAAGTGGGTGATGATGTGCGTTTCAGCTGTACTGTAAGTGCGGTGTGTGGCTGTTTGTGTTGGGCATCTCTAACAGGCAGTGCATTACCGCAACCAGAGAAAATCTGCACTGGCTGCCAGTCAAGCACCATGTGTCTTTCAAGATCCTTACACTCACTTTCAATTGCCTGACACGAGTAGCGCCCAGTTATCTTTCTGAACGGATTCAGAGGTGCGTTCCAACACAATCTCTTAGGTCACTAGATCAGGCCAAACTTTGCCAACCCACGTTTCGACTAGCCAAATTTGGAAAAACAATCTTTGATGTCTTAGCTGCAGCCACCTGGAATCCAATTCCTTTGGATTTTAAAAGCATCACACCCTGGGATCATTTAAAAAAAGAAGCTAAAAACTTTTCTCTTCAGGGCTACCTAGGCACTGTCTTTTGACTCTGCTTTGAATCTGTCTCTCTCACTCCCATTGTCTGCTGTTTGTCTTTTTTTGTGTGCCTTGAGGCCTATGGGTGATGTGGCGCGTTACTAAGAAGTCAAATAAATAACTAAATGCATGGTGACTATTTATGTTGGCATGTGGTTAGGTGTTTTTGCTTGTAGTTGTGTGTTTAGAGTGGTTGGGAGTGTGCCACATGTGACTGTCAAGTTTGGTGAACATTTTATGTGTACAGCGAATGCACAGTGTTTATCTCTGTGTCAGTCACTGCTGGCCCCACACGTGTTTTTTTTCGATTTAGGTGCACATGCTCTTTGATCCTTGGTTTCTTCGCACAATGCGCTCCCAGACTATGGATCTGTTGCCTCCACCTCATGTAGCCGATCGGACTGCAGTGACCCTAATAAACCCACTAGACCAATGCCACAGCACTCTATTGCAACATAAAAACAACTCTGCCAATCCTTCACTACCTATCACAGTGTTTTCTCCTGTGTTCCTCTTGAATACATGAACACCATGAAGAAAAAAGAGAGAATGACAGTGTATGCATACACGATCCCAACAACCCATATGCACAGGAATACTTCCCCAACTTTCAGCCAAAACTAAAGGTGCATATGAAAACATCAGTTCACAATATATATTGGCAGAATGTTCCACGGTACAGCACTAAACATGGAACGAACATTATGTCACACAATGATAACTATGCGAGAAATATCGTTAAGCAGAGTTAGATAAAAATATTCTGGGCAAACACATAGTAGGAGAACAAACTCTGTTGCAGACAGCAAAAGCAACAAGGCACCGTACAGCAACACAACTCCACACACAGCCACATGCAATGGCAGGCTTTTCAGAGCATACATAATTATGCATTGCAATGTGTGAGTAAAGCAAACAACAAACATCTTCTACACAACGTGAGCAATGCCATGCCCAATCACATTTCAAATGCCTCTGCATAACTACACATAGAGATACACCCACACACACACACGTGTATCACTTTTAGGTAACCTCTCACAACCTGAGAGTAGGCATGTCTCGGAGCCACTGGAGCCAACGTAGATTGAGCTAGTACAAATGCAAATGTTTGTTGTTCATGCCAGCATAACCCTTATTGCATTGTATAGTACTTGTCATTTATATAGCGCCTTTTACCATTATTATTGTCTCAAAGCACTGTCAGTTGGAATGCCCCTGGATGCCCAAATGGAGTAAGATTAGGATGCATCTGTGCATTTGGCCAAAATAAACTTTGTCGGGCAGGCCAGGATCCGGTAGAGAGCAACCCATATGGTCAGGCATGTGGATGGGTGCTTGAGGAGTCAGGCGATAGGGTGCGTGCTAGAGACGCGCTATGTGTTCAGCATGCCCAAATTTGTCATAGGTCTTTGCTGTATTCTGATGTCAGAGGTATTGAGGCATAGTCTGATGTAAGTAGGTGGAGAAGAATCTGAACAACATGACCACATATTGTAATAGTCCTTGCCGTATTCTGATGTGTGCGAGTAGCCAGGCCTGCAGCCAATGTCCATCAGAGTAGTGCGTTATGCATGCCCAGCAGAATTCAGTGGTAATTTGTTTGTGTGCCCGCTCAGGTAAAATCTGACCACCTCAACTCTCTCTTAACAAATGTTTTTTCACTGAATTTCAAGGGTCTTGCTATGCCTTGGTTTCCTCAGGGCCCACAAGCCATTGCCTTTGACTGTGCCCCTGCACATGTTTACCAATAGTTTTTTTGGACACACTAGTCCCCTCATGTGAGTGGAAGGGAGGATGTTTTGTCCATCCACCAACTCCCCTGTATCCTTGCCCATGCATTGTAACCTCACACTCTACACTGCTGTGCACCATACCCTCACTCTTTGGCCCTCATTACAACCCTGGCGCTAAACCATGGCGCTATTAGCACCATGGTTGGTGCCGGTGTTGTAACGAGTCTGCCATGGTGGAATGGGGAAATACCGCCCCATACCAAGGTTGGCGGGGTGGTATTTCCCCATTCCACCATGGCCCTTCCCCATTCCCATTTTCGCCCCATAGGGCTCAATGGGACTGGGTAAGGCACTAAGTACGGTACTGCAAATTGCGGTACCGTAATTAGCACCGAGGTCCCTTTGCGGCACCCTACTTTAACGGCTGGTAAAACCAGCCGTTAAGGTCGGGTCCCGCAAAGGGACCTCGTAATCAGGCGTTAAGGGTTTCACGGCGCCGACACCTTTTATGGCGCCGTTAAACCCTTAACGCTAGGGTCGTAATGACCCCCTTTATATCCAACCCATCCTACCCCCTATTTTCTAACCTCACCCAGCCCACCCTAGTTTCAGTACCACCACCTACCATATTTCCAGCCTCAGTACTCTCCCCACCCTACTGCACCCTGTATAGCCGTATCCACTCAGTGTATCACCACCCACTATACTCCCACCCATTCACCTTATCGATATGTTACTGTATGTTTATTTTAATCCACATCGGATTTTTTTGTCGCAATGATTGTTATATGTGACGACAACAGTTTATTTCACACAAATGTTGTATTGAACATAGAGCACATGATACACTACATATTAGGGTGAAACAAATTAAACATATGTGTACATCTGTAACTAGTTGTATTTCATAAAGTATGTTCTCCAACTAATTATGTTTTCTTTTTTTTAAGGGCAGAAGAGTGCAAATTAAACCTTTCTCCTCATATGTATTACGTGTCCGTAACAAACTTGAAATCCACCCATTTTACCTAACTCCGACTACTCCCACCCACTCACCCTGTTGACAGACTACCTGTACTCCATACACTCTACCCACATCCCATCTACCCCTATCCAGCCTACCCCCACCCTCCTGACCCCTACTCATCCTATCACCACAGAATCTATTCATGCTTCTACAACCCACTCCTGTCATCTCTTACACTGTATATATATCTTAAATTTGAACTTAGAAGGAGCACTGTATACACAAATAAATACATATGTAGATAATTCTTTATTTTTAAATATAACTTCATACCTGCGGATACCGCAGCATCCAATGGGATGGCAAGCTGTGAGGCGCGGCTAATGTTAGCAATGACTGGAGTGCATAACCGTGACTACGAGATCGCCAATTGCGGCTCCCCACACCATATCGCAGTTATATCCAGGTCGCACCGGGGCCCTCCATAGTTGCTGTTCTCAATAAAAATCAATGAACTCCATATCCACGGCTATAAAGTGAAAATTTAAGAAAATAC
Organism: Ambystoma mexicanum; assembly: GCF_040938575.1. Lineage (NCBI taxonomy): Eukaryota > Metazoa > Chordata > Amphibia > Caudata > Ambystomatidae > Ambystoma > Ambystoma mexicanum. The sequence goes on along the minus strand of NC_090932.1, from coordinate 432,934,118 downwards.
ATTTCAGCAACACAAATTGCATACATTAGATAAGGTGTTTTAGTGCAGTTTGTGTTTTATTTTGCCTATTTTTATAACATGGAGGTTGACCCTGAAAAGGAGCATTTTGGGGGAGAGGGAAGGAGGAGGGTGGAACTGGGATGGGAAGAACATTTACGTTTATATATGTAAAAATGTGTAAAAAAAAGGTTACTTTTTTGTTGCATTATTTCTTTTTTTTACAAAAAAAAAGGGTCAAAAGAATTGCCATTTAAAAAAATATATTCCTAGTGGCCATTATCCACCGTGATACAATTGTGCAATCATTTTCATAAAGCTTTGCAATAATTTAGATCCAGTGGCAGCAGCAGTGGGGGAGGTTTGGACCCGGTGGAGGTTGTGGTAGATATAGTACTGAAGATTGATGGTCCAGTGGTTGCTGGAGTTGAGGTTGTGGTTGCTAAAGTTCATCGCCGTACAGAGTTTGGTTCATGATCTTGAATTTGGTGTTGCTCATGGGCCTTTCTGTGTACTCTAGCTAGGTGTTGAATCAGGACAGATATCCCCATACCCTGAGACAGCACACTTGATGCCCTGCAGCGTAGTTTTTTCTTGCAGATCTTGCAATCCACATTTTCACTTTCTTGAAGAGAGTGGTGCTCCTCCACCATTAAATATCTCCAGCTATCTGCCATTTTCTTCATTCTGCATAATTGTTTGCAGGGGCAATGGGTTTGGCACCCAAATCACATGATCTCTGCTCCTGCTGCAGTGTTCAGACATACTGGACAATGTCTGAACTGGGAGGAAAATATTATGAAATCAAAAAAGACAAAACAAAAAGAACTATGCCACTTAAAATAAAAAATTTAAAAGAAAGCAACTATCTAAAATAATGAATAGACAAACAGAACAAATCACAGGAAAGACGGAAATGGACAAAGGATGGCAAAATGGGTGGGAAAATATGAGGAGTTTGCTAATAATATCCTTCTTATACCTTACAGAGAACCTGCTTAGTACACAGTAGAAAAAGAAATGAGGGAAAGTTATAAAGTTGGGCATGGGCATGGTGAATGTTCGTGGCAACGCTCAACATCGAATAAGGAGTGGCAGTTTATATTTGTGGCTATGATTCATGTGTCACTGTGTAAAGCGCAGCACGCATTTTGACTGGTCAATTGAGCATGCACAGGTTATCATCATAGCCGTGCCTATGGATCTCAAGACATAATTGATTTTATGCTTTAGATGCATTTACGGGTAATGCCTAGGCATGCAAGTGGAGCGCTAGATCTGATTGGTTGATGGTCTAGGCGCAAATATGCATAATCGTGTCAATGAAACTCGTGGTCCAATTGGCCAATGCTGCATGCACAGATTTCATCATATTGCATGGTTTTAGCCACATTAACAAACTGCAGCGCCAGATTGGGCTTTCTCGTTGTTGTGGTTACGGGTCATGTGTAGGCATGTAAGCAGAGCGTGAAATCTGATTTGTCTGCACAGAAGGTGCAAATGCGCAGAACCACGTGTATGAACCTTGCCACCTGATTCAGTAGTCTATTGGCTCAGGCACGAGTCATGTGTAGGTGCCTAAGTGCAGCACGCAATGTCATTGGTCGATGGCTTGGGCACGAATATGACATTGCACCTGGACATAGCTGTGCGTATGAAAGTCGCACCATGATTGGATTTTTTGTGTAATTGCGGCTATTCACCACCCCCAAAGACACCTCTCTTTTTTTCTCATTGGTTTTTGTCTCCTGGTGGGCGAACATGCTTGTGAGCCTCCAGGTACTTTTAAAGAGCTGTATCCTCATTTTTCAATTTCTTTTTTAACTTTCTTGTTTCTATAGTTTTGTGCTTGTCCAGTCATTTGTAGTTCATTTTTTTTTATTTTCGCTTGTTATTTTTTGTTTAATGTTTTCTATTTTAAGTTGCAGAGTCCTTTTTGTGTTTTTTTTATGGTTCCGTTTTTCCTCACCGATCCCACATTTCAGTATGTCTGGGACCAGCAGTGATGAAGAGGTGGTGTGGGTCCGTTCTGATTTACCTGCATTGAAGAAGCAGAGTGCCCAGAAAAATGTTGCTGATAGCTGGCAGTATTTTCGTGTCAAAATGCAACAGAGAAAGAAGAAGACTGAGGAAGCGCAGTGTGCTTTTGTGGGAAGGTTCTGCTGAGGGGACCTATAGGAAGGCTCATTTTCATCACAAGGTGACAGCACATGGTCTACAATCTTCACGCCGGTATCTGCCAGCCAAAAGCACCTCTGCGCCACTGCCTTCCACTTCTATTGCTTCTTTGTTCATCCACTACCACCCAATGACATGCCAGATCTTCCTGCATCCAATCTATAATGATGAAAAGATGTCACAACTGGATCGTCTTGAGAGATGCCACGCTAGATGGTTGGACAAGGGCCATTTTAGATCACCAGGCCAATTGATCCTGCTAAGAATATCTATATTTATTTAAGTGGCAATTTGTTTACCCCCTTTTACACAAAAAAAGAAAAACACAAAATAACTCACAAAACATAAAATGTAGAGGACAATATATGTTCCTCTTTGTACCCTTTGTTATATGTGTGAATCCTAATGTTTTTCCCTTCCCAGTTCCTGCCTCTTTCAGATATAAAAGCAGACAATAAAAACACAGACTGTATAAATGGAGCAATAATCCTAAATTGGCCTTTTTAATACAGTGTCTGTCAAAAAAGCACATTTGTCTATGTATTTTATTATAGCCGCCACTATGCTTCCTGGAAGCCACAAGTACAACATCCAATCGTTGCTGCGATTTTTAACCAATTGCATCCTTTATGGTAGTCGCGAGTACAATTACAGTGATGACAGTAGCCATGGCTACAGTTAATGTCTATGGGTCTGGGGTCCTATTGCATAGCGTTTTTTGAAGCCACGGCTATGAAAAAATGTTTACAAAAAATGTAGATATGTTTCTGGTAGGTAGTCCTGTAAAGTTCTATTTTAAAATATATAGATTGTAGTGTTTGTGCAAAGTTACTGTAATATTTGAATGACTTTCTATTCATCAACAATAAATATAACTGTAAACATTATTCATCTCAGGTCTTATACGTACATTTTCTTTGATTCCATATCATTTTAAAGATTCATTAACATGTGTTTCATTTCTTTTTAAAGGGTCCATGATTGTATTTGTAGGCAATTCCTGAGGTGGCTGTTGCTTAATGCTGTTTGATGCTTGAATCACTTCTTCATCTGTTTGAACATATTTAAAATATTAAGACATCGTTGACTTTAAAGTACTTATCCTGGTTGCAAAGCCATTTAAAAACATTACGCTAATGCATATCTATATGCTTAGTGATATGTGTTACTTATAAATATTATTGTTAGTCACATTTTACATAAACATAAAGAACAAACTCACAAAATCCAGAATGTCCTGTACTTTTGTGTGGCTTCTTGTCTTCAGCATCTTCCTTCAGTATTTCCTCTTGTGTGGAATCATTTTCTTCTAGCCAGTCTATGTAGTAGTCAATTGTATAGTGAGAGTAAAAAACACTGTCTGTCAATTCACTTGTTAGAATAAACAATAGAAGACCATTAGCTTACAAAAGAAGGTGGGATTCTCTGAATAGGATGTCAAGTACCTCCTCAGGTGCTGTTTAGCTATTCAACCTACCAGACAATGTCATTTTTGAGTGATGTTTATATGTACCAATTTAACAGGAGATTAGATTACCTCATTATCTTAAGAGTTGTTATATATATATAATAAGGTGATATTTGCTGAGGGTTGTGTGTTTCTAGCAGATTGTGGTGTTAAAGAGGCTATAGATATGGTTGTTGCTGTATATTTTCAGAAATTGAGGCAATTTCAGAAGGAGAAATGTCATTGCTCAGAAGATTGTGGAGGAATAGAGAATTTTGAGGATGGGACTAATAGTGATGTTGAGGGCATAGGATATGTGCTTTCAAAGCATTGGCTTAGAATGTGTTTCTGGCTCTATAATATTTTTTTTTTTTTTATTTTTTTTTTTATTATTATATAATCAAAGAAAAGATTTTTACAAGGATGCGACCTAAGAATATGGGGAGCATCTAGAGATTTGGGGACAAAATCAGAGTGTGTCGTGTGCATTAATGGTCTCTAATGTTCTTTGTGGCGTGGACATCAGGTGCTAGGAGCCTTGCCACTGGAAGTGAAAGGCCAATGGAGCGCCTAGGTTGCAGCGTTGATTTTGTTGAAGGCAGCTTCCATTATTTTGGCCGTTGCAGCAGCCCAGCGGGATTTTTCCCCAGATATCAGGCGGTACCACCATGTTTGCTCATCGATCAGTACCGAGTCGAGCCATAGGGGAGATAGAAAGGCTGTCCGAACTTGAGTTAGGGCGGGGCAGTTTAGGAGAAGGTGGCGAACGGTCTCGGTAGAGTCCGGAAGTTTGCACAGTCTGCATGTAGTATCGGTCGCTAACCTTCTCATCGCTAAGATTTCCCGCGTATGGAGCAGATTTAAGCGCGCTCTTAGAAATATAGAGCGAAGCTTTTTGTCTGGGAATCTCAGACAATACGCCATGGGGAGTTTCAATTTATTGTAAGTCGGTGGAAGATGATTAAGGAACTTGGTTGCCGCCGCTTTGTCAGAAGTGTTAATCCAGTCTTGTAGTTTCAATTTTTCACTGACTCTTACTTTTGATTGAGTATTTGAAATAAGAGGTATGTGCTGAAGTTGTTAACAAATATTTTTGACTGGGAGCATATTATATTTTCTCTTTGGGAAAATAAAATGAGTTACTCATCAAAGGAAAGAGCCTGGAGAACGTTTACAAGATTTGTGGAATTGTAATAGAGGAGAGGGGTATTTACTGAATGAAAATATATTTCTGAGTTATATGTTGGCAGAAGAACACAAAGGGTCATTTAAGAGCCACCCATAGACGTTTTCAAATATTATTGAAAATGAAAATGTTCTTTGATGCCCTTTCACTTTTTGCTATTAGGTGGCACTGAAATTGCTACATTTAAACCAAAACTATTGTCATTAAAATAAGAGCTTAAACAAAAGAGCTTCAAATAGGGGCTTTGAATGAGGTCCCTAATGCTTTTCAATGCAGATGACATATGAGGATGTATATGTGTTGTTTAGCTATGTGTCTAACAATTTAACGCCCATCTCTAAGTAAAATCTATATGATTTTCCTACCATTCCCACCCATCTCCTTCCAAAACCACACCCCTTTTACACCCTTCCTGAATTTGTATTGTCTGCTTAATTTGTCAGCCATGTTTACTTCCAAAATGGTGGTCGCCATATGTTAATGTTAATAAAAAAATTATTTGACTTGTTTCATGCTTTAGAAAAATATTTACTTTTAAGTTATATAATTTATTTTCATGTATTTTGTATTACAAATAAGCAAGTTACTGTTATAGATATGATTGGTTTAAAAATGTCTCTGAAAATATCCATGTACTGATTTGTGTGTGTTGCTCTAGTGTCTTGTGATTTAAGCAGTACCTGTTTGGATGTTCAGTTAGTGATGTCAGTATGATGTGCTTGTCTCTCCAGTCGGTGTTTGTTTCCCACGGGGTATCCATTTTCTTTCAGCATTGGAAGAGAGAGGTAAGGATGCTTATTTTTGTAGTCATTTATAAAATGTTCACTTCGAATGTGCTCTGTGGTGGCTTAGCAGTTATAAACTATGTGTGCCTGTAACTGAGGTGTTAAATAGGAGGTCCTTAAATGAGAGTCTACTGAAGCACATGACCCCCATGAGAAGCACAGCTGCCCCGGCTATACAGTCCCAAATCATGGATCCACTTTCTGGCAGAACAGCCTATGCCAGCAGAGGGCAACGGCAGCAGCTCCAGTAGCACGTCTTCTGAGGCAACACACCTGCCACCCTGTGCCTGTTGAAGCTGGCCTCCCCGTAGCTGGAGCACCTCATCATCCAAGCCAACCCAGCGCTAGCTTAGGACATCAGCAGCCCCTCACCACTCCCACCGCCCCCAACCTTCCTGTACTGCAGCCAAGCGATCACCCAGGAGCATGAAGGCTTTGCAGACAGCTTCTTCAAGGCACTTTCAGACCTGCACAAGCAGAACCAGCTCTCCCCATCGGCAGCCACCAATCTGCAAGGGGCGCTCTACCCATGCAACCTACACCCATCAGGGGAGGTGCTCATCTACACCAACCTCAGCAGCTTCCCACCAGTACTTGCATCCAAGCTCAGCCCACCGGGGGCCTCCTACACAAGCAGAGGCATTGCCTTCCTTGCGCTGCCGGCCCTGCCCATCTGCCCAAAGCAGCACAGGGGCACACCAGGGCTGGACAAGTCACAGACCATGCCAGACAGAAGGGAGCGGGCCCACCATGGGCAAGGAACAGGTACTTGCAACCTGCCCACTGTGGAGAAGCTGCTGTTTGGGAAGCGGCTATCTGCAGGGTTTGGAGGTTCTGGGGAAAGACGCAGAGATCGAGACAGGGTTGGTGGCTCCAGTCACCCACTGTTCAGTCTGTTCAAGTAAGTGATCAGCTGCAGTATGTCAACCCATCCTCCTACAATAATACTCCACCAAACGCTTCAGGCACTGGATGTCTAGAATGATTAGATACCCCAAAATACTTCATTCAACTGCTGTCTAGCTTGCTTTAAAAAGAGCCACCCACCAGCATAAGTGGCCCCAATCTACTTATTCTGCTGCATTACCTTGCCACTTACGCTCTCCGATCACTGTCAGGTTACATTAGTCATGCATTTGAACTTAGTGTTTCGCAATCCTCTTGATGTCAATTGTTAAGACGGTTCTTTTATGTTATAACCTGTCCTGTAATGCCTAGAAACACTTGTGTACAGGCGTGTAATAAATGACTTATCATATAATATCATATCATATCATGACAGTCCCTGCAAGCCCTACCGATTCATCCCTGGACCCTTCCCCCTCAGCTAAATCTGCCTGTTAAAGTTGCTGTCATAATTGTGACTTTGCTCATGACAAGGGAGGTGAGGTGGGGTGGGTTCTTGCCAGCGCCGGGTCAATCAATACACGCTGGATGTTCCAAGCTCCATTTATATACAGGTTCCAGGCACAAATAATGGATCTTTTCAGCCCAGAAACTGCAGATGGCCATGGGTTGGGCATCATTTGCACAGCAGTTTTAATTGAGCTTGTTCTCGCTGTGCCACTGTTGTGGAAGTGTGATGCAATGCATAGCTGCCGCCATTGTTGCCATCAACCTAAAGAAAGTAAAAAGCTTCCCACCAGCAAAATGTATGCATCTTCAAGTGGCAACCCTTGCTCCTCGGAAGCACAGCATTTGATACATTTGATACATTTTGCTTTTATACACATATAGTATAGACTTTTTATGTGCAACATTTTCCTAATACTTAGCCAGCCCTACTACCCTTTGACTACCATTGTTTAACTCCTTTCAGATAAATATAGTCAAACACAGAATTGTCTATTGAAATAATTATAAAAGTATTTTTCTTTCTTTTTGCTCACTAAGAGCCCAGCAGCTGGGCCTCTTGGCTCTGTTTTTAGTCCAGTCGCAGATTTTGGGACAGTAATATATGCATGGTACTACACTGAGTGGCTTCTATGGGAAGATGGAAAACCTTTTACTTTTATTTAATTACTGCTTGCAAACAGTCAAGGGAAGGTTAAGTGACTCAGCAGTCGCTGTAAGAATATAGATTAATGCTCTAGACGGAGTGTTTTTTAGATGTAATTGAAGTTAAAACCTTGCTACATACACCTGTGATGCCTGTGCAGATCACAACAGGTATCTGTAGCCACTATTTTTAGTTTTGGCTATAAGATGGCCTTTAGCGAAACAAATGCATGGGAGTATAGCTAGGGAGCAATGGCACATCAGGAGGGACACCATGCTGAATGTGTTGTTTGATTGGTTATTTATGCACCCATTGACTGCCCATGGCCATGCTAATCCCTATGGCCATTAAGAGCCACTTCCTGCTAACTTTATCAAGCCTTAAAATCAAACCTTTCCAGGTGCTAATGGTTTAATTGGTGCTGTAAATGTGCTACTGGTGTAATAACAATGTCTGAACAGTGTCTGCCTTTAGCCACCTGATTTATCAGTAATATGTGTGTCAGTCACTGAAATTCGGTTAAAAACAAGCATTAGCAAAGCCAACAGTTTTGGCTTATGTATAGATATTACATCAGCATTTGACAGGCACTGCAATCATATGCCGAGGTACTGCCCTGTTTTCAAGCTGCTGCCATTAGTGGCCAGTTAATACCATTACAGCAATCCTGACAAATACCTTTCCCATATCTACACAAAAGCCCAAACTGTTGGCTTTGCCAATGCTTATTTTGTATAGTCGCGGCTATGGACCAGCCGATGAAACATTGCGCCTTGTCAGGGACTTCTATAGCCACGGGTATCATCAAACCAATGGTAGATTGTCTATTTTGGTGGGCATGTGTAGCGACGTTTGTAACTGACGCCAGATCTGCAGCTATTCTAATAAAACTTCTTTGCAGTAATCATATTCTTTCATGGATTTTACAGTACACAACTTTACATGTCTTTCTGATTCCATGCCCTCAACTGTACCTTTGCGTTAATTGAAATTTGAAACCTTGTAAAAATGTCTTTTTGAGTATGTACAAAAATGTACGTATAACCGCGGCTAGAAGTGGCATCCGTACCTGCGGCTATCACAATGCCAATTAGACACCATGTGTTTTGGCTAGTTTCTATAGCCGCGGGTATAAATGCTCACTATCAGCTGCAGTCATAAATTTATATATTTCTGTGCAGTAGTCATATTATTTTATGGATGTTACACCACACAATTTTACATGTGTCATTTGACTTTGAAATCTTTGTAATATGTGTTTTTGAATGTATGAAATAAATGTAATTGTACCCGCGGCTATAAGGGTCTGTTCATAGCCAGGGGTAGCAAAGCGACGGCTATGAAAAAAAATATACAAAAATAAATGTAGATGTTATTTTATTATATGTCTGCATATATATGTATATGTAGTAGGTAGTCCTTAAAATGACTATGTTGTGGTACACTGAGTGTAGTATTTTAGCACATAAGGAGTACTGCTTTATTGTTATCAAGGAACTCGGCATTTCCTTTATCACTTAGGTGTACTTTGTCATGTCTGCGAATTAGCCATGTTGAACTGTATGTTGTTATTTGATATCCACAATTGTTTTTGGTCTCTGACGAGAGCTGAAACTACCGCATTAGCATTTCTCTGTGATTTTTTCAATTTTAGAATTAAATCTGGTGGTCCATCTCCATTTAAGTCTCTGAGTCAGATTGTAAAAGATAAAGATGGTTTGAGGAAAAAGTTCCATTCGTTTTCGCAAAGTTCTGTTTCATAATTAAAGCAAGGGACATACCTTGTATATTACACAAACCATTGCCTCCACAATTAATTAGTATGAGGTCTGGCTGTCCGGTACTTCTCAGACAGAACAACTTATGAAAAACGTGGGACCACTGCATTCCCTGCAATCCAAACCATTTAATTCTAAAGTCAGTCAAACCCCGGTCTATGATAATAGGTTTTCACAAAAAGTTAGTCACCAGAAGCGACAACTATCTCCAATCAGCCACACAGTTTTAAAAACAGTCATATCTGGTCTCCTTTTCAGTTTAAAGGAAACGTATTCTTAGTTTGAATTTTTAGTAATATCTGGAGTGGGACATGCATGATGTGCGTGTTTTGGTGTTGGCAATTGGTTGCTGTTAATTTTGGAAGTTAGCAGTTGGCGGTGATAGATTTCAGTGAAAATGTGTCAGCCATTTTAGCAGTTGGTTTTCTACAGTCCTGTTTTTGTGCTATTGATTTTTGAAAAGTATGATGGGCACCATTTTGTAGACTTTTGTCATTCTGATTGCAGATCCCACACTCTGGAGATGTTGGCTGTGTGGCAGTTGTGAAGATGTGAGCATTGTTTGGAATAGTTGAAGGTGAGTGATAGTGTATTTTCATATATTTATTTATATATTGCATTTATTATACGCTCAAGCCCTGAGGTATCACGGCGTAGGTTACCGAAAGCTTGATACTCTGGTTACCGTAGGAGAATACATAGGTAATATACATAAATAGATCATTCAGACATCATGGGTGGCGAGTTAGGTACGTAGTTAACATTGATATGCTTACATGTATGGGGAGAGACTTTCTCCAAAAGCAAGTTAATAAAGCACAATAGAGCAAGCTTAGTTATAGTGTCAAGTCCTGCCAACCTGGTGGTGTGTCTACTTCGGTTTAATATTTGTTAAAAAGCCACGTTTTTAGTAGCCTATTGAATTTCTGGTGGGTTGGCTAATTTCTGGTGTGCTTAAAGAGGGAGTTCCAAAGTTTGGGTGCCAACACTAGGAAACTGCTTCCTCCTGCCTTTGTGACTTTGAAGCATGGGATGAACAACCGGGTACAATTGTTAGATCTAAGAGCTCTAGTGGCACTATTGATGGTGATGGCATTGTTCGGATAAGTGGGTGCTGACTTGGAGAGGCATTTCTGTGTGATACTGAGTGTTTTGAAGATGATTCTAGCTTTCTCAGGTAGCCAGTGAGCTTCCCTTCTGGTCTTGCTTATGTGGCCAGACTTTCCTAGTGCTACGCGCAGTGCTTTGTTTTACAGTAGTTGGAGTTTGGCAATATTGGTATTAGATGAGCCTAACAATAGTACATTGCAGTAGTCTATTTTTGACAAAATGAGCGCATGGGCGAGTGTGATACAGTTCAGTGGAGTCAAGAATTGCGGTCTTAGCGCAATGAGCCTGGCCGTGTATGAGGTGGTTGATGCAAGGGCATTAATCTGTTTAGTCATTACTAGGTTGGTGTCTAGAAGGACCCCAGGCATTTTTACCTGCTTGACGATGACAATGGGAGTTCCATCGATCGTTATGGAGGCGTAGTCTGAGTGGAGAGCTTTGATTTTGGCAGGAGAACCCACAATCAGAATCTCTGTTTTGTCATTGTTATGGCATAAGCTGTTTTTAGCCATCCAGTTTCAGGATTATGGCATAGACCTTGTTCACAGTAATTGTGTCTTGCTCATGATTCCCTGTGATGGGAATGAGAATCTGTATGTCATCCGTAAAATTCAAGTAGATGACACCCATTGCATCTAAGACAGCAAATATCAATTTTGTGTAGGCATTATAGAGCGTCAGCGGTAAACATGAGCCTTGCGGTATCCCAATTTGGACTGCTATAGGGTCAGCCGCTTCCTTGCCTATTGACACTTTAGAGGTTCATTCTGAGAGGAATGATTTAACCACGAGAGTGGTTTCTTGCAAAAAATGGAAGTTGTCTGCCAGGCTGTTGCAAAGTTTTTCATGGTCAACCAAATCAAATGCGGCTGACAGATCTAATAGTAGGAGGATGCACAACTGGCCTGCATCTATTATGGAATCCATCTGGATTTGAAGGTCCAATAGTGCAGTTTCCATGCTATGACTAGATCGGAAGCTGGATTATCTAGCTCCTAGTAGGTGATTCTGCTCAAGGTGGGCTTGTATTTGTGTGTAGGTAATTTTGTCGATTATTTTCAATAGGAAGGGGACAGTAGTTATACAGCGGTAATAAGTAGGTTCTGAAGGGTCCAATTAGAGTTTTTTGAGGAGGGGGTGATCCAGGCTTCTTTGATACTTGCAGGGACAACATTGGTGTCAAAGGAAGCCTTTACAAAGTTAGTGATGATAGGAGCTAGTGCAGCAGCGCATAGTTTAACTAGTTTTCCGGGGAAACAATCTCCTTTGCAATTGGATGGTTTGAGTTTAGCTATTTGCTCCAGGACTTGGTCTTGGCTAACCTGTGCAAATTTTAATTGCATTTCTAGAGCTATGTGATCTGTGCTCAGTGGTGGAAGAATTGCTTCTTTCCAGGTTAGTGCTTCTCTTTTAGTTGTGATTTTGTCTTGGAATTTGACTATTTTAGAAGCAAGAGCGTTCTGAATAGTGGTGCACCATGCATTGCTTGTGTTGGTAGGACAATTTGGCGGAACTGTGTTTTCCAGTTCTCTAAGAATGGTGAAGAGTTCTTTAAAGTTTGAAGCTGCATTATTGATACGTGAGTATAAGGCATTAGCTATGGTCGGTATGATGGCAGATTTGTAGTGTTTATCTGCTTCAAGAAGCGTTTCGGCAGAGTTGGCCATATGGGATCTTTTATGAATGTGTTCTAGGGATGTTTTATTGCTCTGAGCGCTACTAGTTCCTCATCGAACAAGAAGTTGGAGCTTTTGGCTGCCTGTGGGGTTTTGATAGTGAGTGGGGCTACAGAATCAATGGTGTTTTGGAGGTATTTGTGATAAATATTGGCAAGGTGGTTTGGGTTAGGACTCGTGATATTCTAGGTGGATATGGCCTCCAGTAAAACAGGGCTGAGATTATCAACTGAGAGGTATGCCAGTGTTCCTGATTTCGATACGACTGAATGGGATGGCCGGAGGGGTGGGTTTATTCTGAGTTATCAGTTGGAAACATATTAGGTGGTGGTCAGACCTGTTTATTGCTGTGATGGAATTGATGTTTGCACTGACACTGGATGTTAGTATCCAATCTAATATTCTTCCTTTTGCATGTGTGGGAGCTGTCACAAGTTGGGTGAACTACATATCCTTAAGGATGTTAGCTTTATGGTATAGAGCATTGTTAGAACCTAGATTAATGTCACCAAGTATGATACATTTTGTGTTGGGTTTGAGATAGGGTGTAATGAGAAGGGGAATGCCCAGTTCTGGCTGGTTAGCATGATTAGGTACTCTATAGATGATAAGTATGTTGGTAGTAGTTTTGGGGTCTAGCATTTCATAACCTTCCAGGGTTTCTAATAGGCATGGTCTGAGATTGAGGCTGGATTTTGCAATAATGGCAACACCGCCTCCCACTGAGTTTATGTGGTGTGATCTGTGTATGCTATAATCAGGGGGGATATCTAACAAAAGTAGGGGGCCTGAGGCTTGGTGTAGCCAGGTTTCAGTAACCACGAGGATGTCTAGTTGTAGGGCCAAGATGAGATTGTGAGTTTCGATGGCGTGGGCTCCAAGTGAGCGAACGTTTAGAAGGGCTCCTTTTATGGGAGTAATAGGCTCAGGAGTGCTCTTTAGCATCTGTGGGGCACTAGGCTGATAGTGTTGAACCTTATTAGTATCTTGTGGTGTGGACAATAAGGGGGTTTGGATAATGCGTTGTTGGACAGGGTTCGGGCTCTTAACAACGGAGTGGTGTTTTTTCTTGGTACTGTGGAAGTTATGATGATTGAGCCGTGATGCCAATCTTATTAATCTGCTGATGCCGCCGATGAGAGATGTAGTGTATTTGATAGGAGGCGGTAGTCTAGAGCCAAGGCGGATTGTTCTTAACAAGCCTGTGCAGGCAGTATTTGTCCCTAAAGATATTAAGCCTGTTAGCAGAGGTGCTCTTATTGCTGTACATAGTGGCTAAGGTATGGCTGCAAGTCTTGCTATGTAGTTTTGTAGTAGCTTCATGGGTGGAAAGGGGGAGGGAGAACAGCCAAGTTTGGTAAGGCTGTTACCCCTCAGGATGAAGGCGCCTTCAGTGCAGGGCGGTAGCTCATCTGTACTAACGGGAGGGTCCATAGTGTCAGTTCCTGAAGGGAGTGGTGTAGATGGTGTTTGAACTCGCTAGAAGTCAAAGCTCATGCAAACTGGATTGGGTCAGTCGGGCTGGACTATGGGCAAGGAGACAGTACATGCGCCACTGAACGGTGTGGCAGTATTCGCTGTCTCTCTTGGGTTGTAGGTATGTGTACGAGGGGTCAGGGCGCGCAGTTTCTATGGCATACCCGGTATGAAGGTATGGTCTGATTGGGATGGTGGTTCTACTGCGGTGGCGGCTGTGGGTTTTATGTTGTGTAAGTTGTGGATTAGCGGTGGCTGGTCAAGTGGGCTAGGGGAAGGCTAAGTGTTATGTTTCATGCTTAGCTGCTAGTTAGTAGTGCAAATTAGGTACTTCAGTCAGGCAAATGGGCCTGCTTTGCGGTCGCATGCTAATACAGAGCTATGCAGATGGTATATAACATATTGTGAGTCAAATTGCTAACAAAGGAGTTTGCTATAAGCAGCGAAGGGTTGGCTATAGCAACGGTATATACTCATCAAAAGATACTCTTGGTTGCCTGTGCGATTACAGTGACATGCAAGAATGCTAAGGACAGCACTTCAGTACTAGTGTAAAGCATGTGATATAGGATGAGTACAACAAGGAGGAGGTAACAGGATGATATCCAGCAAACGCGTGACAGTTATGTAGAGTATGAACATACTGTAAATACTGGAGGTGGGTATCTGTACTCCTGCTCCCTATATGGCAGAGAAGAAGCAGAGAGAATCCCAGCTAAGTTTCTATATTCGGTAGCTGTGGAGGAGCAAGCAAGCCTTTAGCTCTCAGGAGGTGATGCGGGCTGGTTCATAAGTACAGTGTAGTTCCCAAGCACCCACAAAGGAAGGTCCACACACTATATCAGTGAAAACACAGTTCTTTATATAAATAGGCTCAAGTTATGTACACAATCACAATAACACACGTTGTGCTCAAGATAATCTAAAATGGTAAATATATACAGTATCTAGGTGGTACCACAATTACTCTTTGATTCCATTAAAATGCATCAACTTTACTCAGTTCAAATATCATACAAATCAATAAATAATGTGAACCAGCAATAGACTTAGGAGGATAACAATTTGATGAAACAATTGGCAGAATACTGGGCCCCTACCACTAGTCACAATTCTGTATGAGGATCCCACCACCTGGGCAACCTGTAAATAAAGATATAACACAAGCCCAGTCCATATATTGTCTATTGGAGTCTTATTTCCCTCTAGAAAGGTTCCACAGTGTTGAGAGAGCAGCTCGCCGGCAGTCCTGCAGCTGATCAGGCCCCATCCGAGACTCGGAGTCCTGTGAGTTTGTTCTTTTCTTTTTTAAAATTGTTTTCTGTTTGCGCTCCAAGCGCACGTTGTTTCCCCCCTTCCCCCACCCCTGCAGCCACTTCCTGGTCCACTCCTCCCTCCCCCTCCCTGCCCGCCCACCCCGCCCTCTGTTTGGTGCTTCTGGTAGTCTCTGTGGACTGCCCCCCCGCTCGCCTCTTCTGAGAGCACATCGTTGAGAGAGCAGCTCGCCGGCAGTCCTGCAGCTGATCAGGCCCCATCCGATACTCGGAGTCCTGTGAGTTTGTTCTTTTCTTTTTTTAAATTGTTTTCTGTTTGCGCTCCAAGCGCCTGTTGTTTTCTCCCTTCCCCCACCCCTGCAGCCACTTCCTGGTCCACTCCTCCCTACCGCCTCCCTGCCCGCCCACACCCGCCCTCTGTTTGGTGCTTCTGGTAGTCTCTGTGGACTGCCCAACGGCTGCTCTCCCCGCTCGCCTCTTCTGAGAGCACATCGTTGAGAGAGTAGCTCGCCGGCAGTCCTGCAGCTGATCAGGCCCCATCCGATACTCGGAGTCCTGTGAGTTTGTTCTTTTCTTTTTTTAAATTGTTTTCTGTTTGCGCTCCAAGCGCCCGTTGTTTTCCCCCTTCCCCCACCCCTGCAGCCACTTCCTGGTCCACTCCTCCCTACCGCCTCCCTGCCCGCCCACACCCCCCTCTGATTGGTGCTTCTAGTAGTCTCTGTGGACTGCCCGACGGCTGCTCTCCCCGCTCGCCTCTTCTGAGAGCACAGCGTTGAGAGAGCAGCTCGCCGGCAGTCCTGCAGCTAATCAGGCCCTATCCGATACTCGGGGTCCTGTGAGTTTGTTCTTTTCTTTTTAAAATTGTTTTCTGTTTGTGCTCCGAGCGCATGTTGTTTTCCCCCTCCTCCCACCCCTGCAGCCACTTCCTGGTCCACTCCTCCCTCCCACCTCCCTGCCAGCCCACCCCCCCTCTGATTGGTGCTTCTGGTAGTCTTGTGGATTGCCCGACGGCTTCTCTCCCCGCTCGCCTCTTCTGAGAGTGCAGCGTTGAGAGAGCAGCTCGCCGGCAGTCCTGCAGCTGACCAGGCCCCATCCGATATTCGGGGTCCTGTGAGTTTGTTCTTTTCTTTTTTTAAATTGTTTTCTGTTTGCGCTCCGAGCACACGTTGTTTTCCCCCTCCTCCCACCCCTGCAGCCACTTCCTGGTCCACTCCTCCCTCCCGCCTCCCTGACCGCCCACCACCCCCCACCCATTTGTTCGCACATCTCTCCTCTTAACTGACCCTCCTGGGCAGCCCCCTGCCCGGCAGCCCCCACGGCTAAGGGCCCCTCAGGCAAAGGGCGGCTCCTGTGTGTGTCTGCAGGTGTCTGCAGAGGACAGCAGGCACCTGCCCTCTCCCTTCGACTTCCTGCCCACCCCTCCCTCCGCTCATTAGCTGTAATCCTCTGCTGTTCTACTTGCTAATTCCGCCTGCCTTATTACCACACTGTGAAACCTGGGCCTTTTTCTCCCTCTTTAGGAATCTCAAATTTAGATTTGTCTTCCTTCCTCTTTTGAATGCCTCGTCTGCAGGCTCTCTCTCTCACCAAGCCATTCCCTTACTGTGGCTACTATCTATCGGCCACCTGGTCAGATTTCTTCCTTCCTCTCTGAGTGGGCGGACCTCTCCTCCTCACTCCTGGCCTCAACCACTCAACTCCTCCTTCTTGGAGACTTCAACATCCACCTGGATGCCTCCTGTCCCCCCTCTGAACTCTTTCGCGACTTCTGTAACTCTCTCTCACTCACCATTCTCCCCTCTGGCCCAACTCATTCTGCAGGGCACACTCTCAATGTTCTGAGCTCTTCAGATCTTCCCCTCTCTGTCCCTCTCTCCACTCCTCTCTCTTGGAGTGATCACTTTCTCCTCTCCTCCCACCTCACCTTCCCTTCCTCTCAGGCAAAGCCACCTTCATCACTGCCACCCTCCTTCTCGGTCATCCGACCCATGAAGCGCGTGTCAGTTGAGGCTTTCGCTGCCACCTTCTCACCCCCCTTTGGCTTACTCCCACCCTGACACAGCCCTCTCCATTCTCCACTCTGCTATATCTGATACTCTTGATATCCTTGCCCCTGTCATGAGAATCCACCTGAAGCCCAAAGCCAAATGTAACTCCTGGTATGACTCGGATCTCGTCACCCTAAAACGCAAGTCCAGGGTGGCAGAGAGGAAATGGCGTGCTTCATGTTCATCCTCTGACAAACTGGCCTGCCGCCTGCTCCAAAGGCAATACCGGCTCTCCGTTTTCACCAAGAAGAGAGCCCTTATCCACTCCTGCATCTCTGTGGCATCTAACAATTCGGCTGAACTCTTCAAAATCTGCAAGGAACTGGCCAACCCTGCTACAGTCTCTACCTCTCCTGTCCCCTCCCAGGCCCTCTGCACGGGATTGGCCTCTCACTTCATTTAAAAAACTCAGGACATCCTGTCCTCACTCTCCTCCTATCACCTCCCTCCCTCTATTCCCTGCTCTTGCTCTGGCCCTTCTGCAGCCACCCCTCCTCCCTCCTTCTCTGCCTTTCCCCTTTTCTCTGCTAACGAGGTTTCCAGACAAGACCGATCTATGAAAGTCTTGTCAAAACAGGTTCACCCCTGTTCCTCCAAAACTATCAAGGACCACATCGACTCCCTGGCTCCTGCCCTGGCTGACTTCTGCAATCACTCCATCGCCTCTGGAATCTTCGCATCCCCCCTTAAGCACTCCCTTGTGCACCCTCTTCTTAAGAAACCCTCTTCCGACCCCTCCTGCCCGGCTAACTATCGCCCAATTTCCATCACTCCCTTCCTGGGCAAGCTCCTGGAGAAACTGGCCATCTCCCAGCTTAATCTCCATGCTGAATCTGTTGGTAGTCTTCATGACCATCAGTCTGGCTTCAGAGCTGCCAGAAGCACGGAAACTGCTCTCCTCAACATCCGTGAAGACATGCTCTCTAACCTTGACTCTAACACTCTGTGTGTTTTCATTTTGCTCAATCTCTCTTCTGCCTTTGATACTGTCAACCATGCCATCCTGATCAACCATCTCCGTGGTAACCTGAGTATCACTGGTCAGGCCCTGGTGTGGCTGACCTCTTTCCTCTCCAATCCACCCTCCCAGGTCCAACTGGGGTCCTTTCTCTCTGACATCTTTTTCTCTACCTGTGGTGTCCCCCAGGGATCTCACCTCTCTCCCTGGCTGTTCAACCAGTATCTGGCACTCCTTGCCCACCGTATCGCCGCTCTCTGCCCCAACTTTTAGTGCTATGCGGATGATACCCAGCTCATTTTCGGGCTACCCACGGCCTCCTCCTCTCCTTCCCTCATCTCTGACTGTCTGTCTGCTACCCAGGAATGGTGTGCCGCCAATGACCTCTGCCTTAATGCCAGTAAGACTGAGATTCTACTCATCACACCCACTCCCTCCTTCCCTGCAGCTCTCTGGCCGGCCTCTCTTGGCCCTCCCCCTGCTCCTACCTGCAAGGCAAAAAACCTCGGGGTCATCTTGGACTCTACACTCTCCTTTTCTCCTCACATATCTGGCGTCTCTAAGAAGTCACATTACCAACTGCACCTCCTCAGAGGTATTCTTCCTTTCCTCTCCTTCCCCCAGAAGCTCACTGTCTCCAGTGCCCTGGTTCTCTCTAAGCTGGACTACTGTAATAGCCTCTATCTAAATCTGCCTGCTTCTACTCTCCGCCCTCTGCAACTCATCCAGAACAGGACTGCGAGACTTGTCCTTGGCCTCAAGCCCAGGGACCTTATCTCTCCAGGACTGAAATCTCTACACTGGCTCCCTGTGGCTGTGAGGATTAAGTTCAAAACCCTCTGCATTGTACACAAGGCCTTCTGGGGCCTGGGGCCAAAATACCTTCAACTCTCTCTTCCTAAATATCTTCGCTCCTCCGCCTCCAACTCCCTCAGGGTCAGCCGCTTCTCCAAGCAATGAGTTGGGGGTAGATCTCTCTCACAGCAGGGGCCTCCCTCTGGAACAGCCTTCCTGCCTCCCTGAAACCTGAGGAGAACCATCTCCGCTTCCGGAAGCAACTCAAAACCTTCCTCTTTGCTTCTGCTTTCTCTCCCCCTCTCCCCTGCTAAATTCCTGACTGAAATTGCACCGAGTCAGCAACTGGACCACTCTCACCAATCTCAGTCCTTGGCCCAGCCACTCTCCCCTTGCACTGCCTCCCTGGCAACCCCTGCACTGCGGGACTGTCTCTGTATCCCTACAGCTCCCCTTCCCAGCACTTGTCTGCACTTACCTTGCACTTGCCACCAGCTGGCCCTTATTATTTTTCGTGTTATTCTACTACCCCTGTACTGCACTTTCCCCTCTCCCTTTCCCCTTGCACTTTTCCCTTCCCCCCTAAACATGCACTTGCACGATCTGAATGACACCTGGCCTAATAGGATCGTTGTCTGTCTTCCCTTTATTCCCCTTCCCTGCCTCGTCGCGCCTTGAAACACTTGTGTATAGGCGCGTTACAAATGCCATATCATATCATATCATACCACCCCAACGTACCTAGAATAGCAGAGTTCGACGTCGGGTTGTCGACGGATCCTTCTTGAGCGGCTCCCTTTAAAGCAGGAGCCATGGATAGTCGAGATCCCACAAGGAAATGGTGAACAAAGGCATCGAGGCAGCAGCTTTGGCCCTGGCGGTGCTCAACGACAATCGGTCGTGGACGTCCTGCGAAGATGAGATGTGCGGGGCATCTCGACGATGATAGTTAGTTGCTGCAAAGAGTTACTGAAGAACTTTGGTCCAGCAAGGGTGTCGGTCAACAGCGTCTTTGTGGTCTTTGGGTGGTGGGAAACCCACTTCCCCGATTCTCCTCAGTGCCTCAATGGCCTTCACTTTCTCCCGTGGGACAAAGCAGTCGTCGGTGATCAGCGAGGGAGTCCTTCGTTCAGAGTGTCCTTAGGCGAAGGAACGCTGCGGCTCCAGTCAGCGCCGGCGGTCTTCAACGGTGATGGACTTCAATGTCTGGGCGCTTCTCTTCTCAATTCCTCGACAGTCCCCGTCTCCAGTCGGCAGCCTTTCGAGGACTGACTTCCAGGGCACTTCGGCAAAGGTCAGCTGGTGCACGATGGTCCCTTGTAGCTCGGGAAGAGGTCTCCTAGCCAGGTCCTCTCTTGGATCAGTTCCTTGAAGGCACAGCGGCTTTCAGATTGGTGAAGGACAGCAGCAGCAATTCTTATTCTTCCAGTGGGCTTCAAGGTTAAGCATCAAATATCAACTTCAGCTTCTGAACGACTTCCATCATTGAGAGGTACCCAGATATACTGTTTGGTCTCACATTCACTCTGCTGGGTCCACTCAGTCAACCAATAATTCTGAAGGGCATTCATTCAGGCAGGCAGCCAATCAGGCTCAGAGTGCATTCAGGTAATTCTCCTCCCTTCAGACACTCACAACAAGGAATGTGTATTAGGACAAGTACCCAGCCATTCAGCACTCCACACTGCATTCATACCAGATTCAGGCAGGGCTGTCTCAGTCATAGTATTACATACCAGAAACCAGAAACCCATAACAAGAAGTGCCTATTGGTCACACACTCCATTCACCCATGTCTCACCCTAAAGGCGTACCCACAACACACAGTCATTGGGAAGGTTCCAGCCAGTCTGACCTGGACTTCCCTAAAATAGCATATATGGAACTTCCACCCAACAGCCAGTCAGGGGGAAAGGACAGAATAAGGGCTTCCCAGGACTTTGGGAAAACAAGGTAACAGGCAATAGAAAGCAAGAGGCCACAGGGGCCATCTTGTCTCCTATCAGGAATCAACTGTTTCCAATGGCAGGGCCTAGGTATCCCACAGTTGAGGATACTCGTATCACCTGTCAAATTCAGCATGGAGTTGCCACCAGCCCATACCCTGCTCTGTGGGCCACACACAGGTGAACAAAAACATTCACTAGGGGTACAGGGTTGTACCCCCACCCTTGGGTGCCACAGGGGTATCCCAAGGGTCTGTACACCAAACCAAAAAGAGAAAGAGCTGCCCTGCCAGGAGTCCCACATGGACTCCTGGGCAGAAAATAACACAGAACATACACGAAAAAGGACTACAGAACAAATACAGGGAGGCCCTGTCCCTCCAATGCATTTCCAGCATCACAGTCACTCCCCCCAGACTGAAGTTAGGGTGTCTAATCTCCCATGAGATTGACACCCTCATCCAGGTGGTCAATATACCTTCTGGAAAGGCCATCTGCATTATCGTGACTCTTCCCTGGTCTATGCTCTATGGTGAAGTGTAGCTCTTGCAGGCTAATGGACCACCTGAGCAGTTTCAGGTTTTCACCCTTCATCTGCATAAGCCACTTCAAGGGTTTATGGTCTGTTTGGACCTTGAAGGTAGACCCCGTAAGGTAGGGCCTAAAATGCCTAAGGCTCCAAACTATACTGAAACATTCCTTTTCAACAGTAGCCCACTTAAGTTCTCTACCCTTGAGTTGTCTACTGTTATGTTATGTTATGTTATTTTGCACTTATATAGCGCCTTATATACCATTGGTATGGTCTGAAGGCGCTGGTAGGTTGAACGCCCTTGGGAACCGAAGTTCAGATCAGTAGAGAGAGTAGAGAGAGTCAAAAGGTGTGTGTGAGCACCGGATATGTGTGCAGCTCGTGCGGTCTTCGTGTGATAGCTGCTTCTTAGCGATAGGTGTGGTGGTTAAGAGATCAGGAGAATGTGTTCGTTCTGGCAGGATTTATCCAGAACGGATTTGGCTGCGTTAGGCCTGAGGAGAACGCCTGGCTGGCAGGTGTGAAACCAGCAGTGTTTACTTAGAGTGATGTGGAGTAAGCGGCGGATGTTGGTATGAGAACAGTTATACCGAATGGTGTCATAGTATCTCTGCATTCTAGTTGAGTGGTGATGTAAAGGAGAGAGTAAGCGTGGTGGTGTGATATGATGGGTTATATGCTCTTTCAAACGTTCTCTGCATTCCAGACTATACTATATACGTCATGCAATCCTATGCGCTCCAGGCCATTCCGTGCGCTCCTATCTGCTCCATGCACCCACGTCTGGTCTATACACTCTGGTCTGCTGCACGCACTCATGCATTCTGACCCGCCCCGCGCACTCTAGTCCGCCCCGCACGTTCCGGTTTGCCCGCGCATTCCAGTCTGCCCCACGGATGCACTCTTGTCCGCCCCACGCATGCACACTTGGGAGCTTCACGCATGCACTCTTGTATGCCCCACGCATGCACTCTTGTATGCCCCACGTATGCACTCTTGTCTGCCCCACGCATGCACTCTTGTCTGCCCCACGCATGCACTCTTGTCTGCCCCACACATGCTCTCTTGTCTGCCCCATGCAAGCGCTTTTGTCTGGCCCATGCTATACGCATTCAGCAGCTCTTCGAACTCATCCTTTCTACGCACTCATCAGTACTGGATGCAATCTGCGCCAGTTTGTTCTACGTACTCGTCCACTCTACGCAACACGTCCGTTCACTCTGGGCACTCGTTCGCTCCAGGCACTCGTTCGCTCCAGGTACTCATCTGCTTTGTGCCCTCTCTACGCACTCATCCCCCTCTCTGCACTCATCCCCCTCCACGCACTCATGCCCTCCACACACTCATGCGCTCCACACACTCATCCGCTCCATACACTCATCCGTTCCATACACTCATCCGTTCCATACACTCATCCGCTCCATACACTCTTCCTCTCCATACACTCTTCCGCTCCATACACTCTTCCGCTCCATACGTTCATCCACTCTCTGTTTTTTGCTACAGATCGGGCATTGAAAAGGATGCAGTTCACGTCGGCAGACGAGGTTGGTCTCGGGGCTGGGGTGGAGAGGGGTAGTGGCGGAGCGAGAGGAAGCTGGGGAGAAAGGGGGTGGGTGATGATCGGTGGGAAGAGTGGGCGGGCAGAAGGATTGGCGGGCTTCGGGCGGGATTGGGTGGCTGCGTGAGTTGGGATGATCGGATTTGGTTCAGGGGATTTGAAGGTGGGGTGTGGGAGGTTAGGAGTTTCTATTCCAGTTGATGAGAAGTCGAGGGAGATGGGTTTCAGGGCAGGGGAAGCTACGGGGGACGGAGGAGACTGGGGGAAAGTGGAGGTGGGTCGGGACAGGGGAGGCGAGGAGTGCTGAGAGATTGAGGGGGACCAGGTGCGATTCCTCTTTAGTTTCCTTGTTGCGATTGGAGTATGAGAGAGGGAAGGGGGGTCAGAGGGGGAGAGGGATGCAGCTTCGGTTCTTGCTAGGGGTCCAGTTTTTAGGGACGGGAAGGGGTGTGTTCGGGGGGGAAGGTGGTGGGGGTTTGTGGGCAGAGCGGGAGGTGGATGCTTGCTGGGCAAGATGTGCCCGCTAAGATAGTGAGGGGAGAGGGCGTGGTTAACGTGGGCTGACCGGTGGTGGGGTTCGGGACGGAGTGGTTTTAGGGTGGTTGGCTCGCCATCGTGCCCCTCTGGCTGGTGTTTGGAGAGTGGAATGGTAGGGAGTGCAAAGGATGGTGGGGTGGTTTGGGGCAGAAGGTACACCGGGAAGTGAGGGCAGTCCACGGTGGTCGTTTCCAACAGACTCTGTTGGAGTGGGTGCACTCATGCTTAGTACGAGCTGTTAGGAGTGGTCTCAATTGAAACTTAAGTTTATTGGGCTTTATAGTTTATAGATATTAGGCCGTTTTGGAGTGTAGCTAGACCCCAGGCTATGCAAGTTAGGCAGTCTATTTAGTTGTAGCTACAGCATAGTTACGCAGTTGGTGGAGTTTCTTTAGTGGGCTGGCATTCCTCCAATAAGCTGGAATATGTGTAGGCTATTTAAGGAGAAGTTGAATGTAGCAACGCTCCAGGTATGGTTTTAGTTGGACTTTTAGGTGGAGTTTAGGAGAGCTTTCTGATTGTAGTTCTAAATTCCGTGGGAGCTCGCTACTAGGTACACTTCCAAGTTCAATTTGCACCGAGATGATATTAGACTGTTGGGTGCACTTCTGGCTTCAACTGTACATGGAGATGATGTTAGGGCATTAGGTACTATTAAGTACACTTCTAGATTTGACTGTACACTGGAGGTGGTATTAGGTCTACCTCTAGATTAAGTTTTGGATAAAAGGGATTTTAGACTATTAGGCACTATTAGGCAGTACTAGATTCTATCTTATACAGATGATATTAGACTATTAGGATATTGGGCACACGTCTAAGTGCAATTTTCTCAGAGAGGCTGTTGTACACAACTTTTGAATATAAACGTAGGCTATTGGGTACACTTTAAAAAGCAGCTTTCCCAGAGAGGCTATTGGGCCTAACTTCTAAATACGCACATAGGCTATTGGGTACACTTCTAAATGCAGTTTTTTTTCAGAGAGGCTATTGGGCAGAACTTCTAAATACACACATAGGTTATTGGGAACACTTCTAAATGGAACTTTCTCAGAGAGGCTATTGGGCACAACTTCTAAATGCAACTTTCTCAGAGAGGCTATTGGGCACAACTTTTAAATGCAAGTTTCTCAGAGCGGCTGTTGGGGGACAACTTCTAACTACACACATAGGCACTTCTAAATGGAACTTTTCTCAGAGAGGCTATTGGGTACACTTCTAAATGCAGTTTTTTTTCAGAGAGGCTATTGGGCACAACTTCTAAATACACACATTGGGCACAACTTGTAAATGCAACTTTCTCAGAGAGGCTATTGGGCACAACTTGTAAATGCAACTTTCTCAGAGAGGCTATTGGGCACAACTTCTAAATACACACATAGGCTATTGGGTACACTTCTAAATTGGAACTTTCTGAGAGAGGCTATTGGGCACAACTTCAATGCAACTTTCTCAGAGAGGCTGTTGGGCACAACATATAAATGCACATATAGGCTATTGGGTACACTTCAAAATTGGACTTTCTCAGAGAGGCTATTGGGCACAACTTCAAATACAACTTTCCTCAGAGAGGCTATTGGGCACAGCTTCTAAATGCAACTTTTCTCACAGGGGCTGTTGGGCACAACTTCTAAATACACACATAGGCTATTGGGAACACTTCTAAATTGGACTTTCCTCAGAGAGGCTATTGGGCACAACTTCAAATGCAACTTTTCTCAGAGAGGCTATTGGGCACAACTTCTAAATACACACATAGGCTATTGGGAACACTTCTAAATTGGGCTTTTCTCAGAGAGGCTTTTGTGCACAACTTCAAATGCAACTTTTCTCAGAGAGGCTATTGGGCACAACTTCAAATGGAACTTTTCTCAGAGAGGCTATTGGGTACACTTCTAAATGCAGTTTTTATTAGAGAGGCTATTGGGCACAACTTCTAAATACACACATCGGCTATTGGGTACACTTCTAAATTGGACTTTCTCAGAGAGGCTATTGGGCACACCTTCTAAATGCAACTTTTCTCAGAGAGGCTATTGGGCACAACTTCTAAATACACACATAGGCTATTGGGAACACTTCTAAATTGGACTTTCTCAGAGAGGCTATTGGGCACACCTTCTAAATGCAACTTTTCTCAGAGAGGCTATTGGGCACAACTTCTAAATGCAACTTTTCTCAGAGAGGCTCTTGGGCACAACTTCTAAATGCACATATAGGCTATTGGGAACACTTCTAAATTGGACCCTCTCAAAGAGGCTATTGGGCACACCTTCTAAATGCAACTTTTCTCAAAGAGACTATTGGGCACAACTTCTAAATGCAACCTTTCTCAGAGAGGCTGTTGGGCACAACTTCTAAATGCACATATAGGCTATTGGGTACACTTCTAAATTGGACTTTCTCAGAGAGGCTATTGGGCACAACTTCAAATACAACTTTTCTCAGAGAGGCTATTGGGCACAACTTCTAAATGCAACTTTTCTCAGAGAGGCTGTTGGGCACAACTTCTAAATACACACATAGGCTATTGGGAACACTTCTAAATTGGACTTTCTCAGAGAGGCTATTGGGCACACCTTCAAGTACAACTTTTCTCAGAGAGGCTGTTGGGCCCAACTTCTAAATGCACATATAGGCTATTGGGTACACTTCTAAATTGGACTTTCTCAGAGAGGCTATTGGGCACAACTTTAAATACAACTTTCCTCAGAGAGGCTATTGGGCACAACTTCTAAATGCAACTTTTCTCAGAGAGGCTGTTGGGCACAACTTCTAAATACACACATAGGCTATTGGGAACACTTCTAAATTGGACTTTCCTCAGAGAGGCTATTGGGCACAGCTTCAAATGCAACTTTTATCAGAGAGGCTATTGGGCACAACTTCAAATGCAACTTTTCTCAGAGAGGCTATTGGGCACAACTTCAAATGCAACTTTTCTCAGAGAGGCTATTGGGCACAACTTCTAAATACACACATAGGCTATTGGGAACACTTCTAAATTGTACTTTTCTCAGAGAGGCTATTGGGCACAACTTCAAATGCAACTTTTCTCAGAGAGGCTATTGGGCACAACTTTAAATGGCACTTTTCTCAGAGAGGCTATTGGGTACACTTCTAAATGCAGTTTTTCTTTTAGAGAGGCTATTGGGCACAACTTCTAAATACACACATAGGCTATTGGGAACACTTCTAAATTGGACTTTTCTCAGAGAGGCTATTGGGCACAACTTCAAATGCAACTTTTCTCAGAGAGGCTATTGGGCACAACTTCAAATGCAACTTTTCTCAGAGAGGCTATTGGGCACAACTTCTAAATACACACATGGGCTATTGGGAACACTTCTAAATTGGACTTTCCTCAGAGAGGCTATTGGGCACAGCTTCAAATGCAACTTTTCTCAGAGAGGTTATTGGGCACAACTTCTAAATGCAACTTTTCTCAGAGAGGCTGTTGGGCACAACTTCTAAATACACACATAGGCTATTGGGAACACTTCTAAATTGGACTTTCCTCAGAGAGGCTATTGGGCACAACTAAAATGCAACTTTTCTCAGAGAGGCTATTTGGATGTTCCCTCCCTTTGTCATCCAATTGGGACAAGACAGCTCCAATTCCGGTGTTGCAGGTATTAGTCTGGACAATAAAGGGTTTGCTGTAATCAGGCGCACACAACACAAGTGCCCTACAGAGACTTTCCTTCAAGCCAACAAAGGCCCTCTGACAGTCTTCCGTCCAATTAACCTTCCTTGGTTGTTTGGGCAAAGTCAGAGCTGTCAGAGGGGCAACTATGGTTCCATAGTCCACCATGAAGTTGCAGTAATACCCAGTGAGGCCCAAAAAGACTCTCACCTGGGTTTGAGTAGTGGGAGTCTCCCAGTCATGTACGTCCTGTACCTTACTGGGGAGAGGTTGGATTTGACCCCCTCCTACCTCATGACCAAGATACATGACTTTCTCCTGAGCTATCCGGCACTTGGTGGCCTTGCTTTCGAGGTTAGCCCTCATCAAGGCCTGGAACACCTTATCCAAGTGAGTCAAATGCTCTTCCCAGGTGGAACTGTAGACGGCAATGTCATCTAGGTAGGCCACACAAAAGGCCTCCAGCCCACTGAGCGCATGAGTGACTAATTTCCGGAAGGTGGCAGGTGCATTTTTGAACTCAAAAGGCATGACTTTAAACTGGTAGAGCCCCACAGGCATTGTGAATGCAGTCTTTTCCTTGGCATGGTCCATCAGAGATATTTGCCAATAGCCTGAGATAAGGTCAAAAGTGCTCACAAATTTGGCAGCACCTATGGTATCCACGAGCTCATCATCCCTGGGCAATGGGTGTGCATGAGTTTTGGTGAGAGCATTGACTCCTCGGCAGTCCACACAGAACCGCAAATCCTGGATACCTGCCTGGGAACTTTCTTTGGGGACAAGGACCACTGGACTGGACCAGGAACTGGTTGAGGGTTCACTAACACCCAGATCCAACATCTTGGTGACCTCAGCCTGGATGTGGTTCTTCACAGTGTCTGACATCCTGTAGCATCTGCTTTTGACAGGTACTCTGTCACCAGTGTCAATTTCGTGCCTGCACCATGGAGTGAGGCCTTGTGTCATCGAGAACAGAGGCACACACTGCTGGAGCAAAGCCCTGCAGGCCCTCTGCTGCTCTGGTGTCAGATTTGGAGAGAGATGTACTCCCTCCACTGAGCCATCTGGAGGGTTGCTATGCAGCAAATCAGGAAGGTGCTCACTCTCATCCTCTTCTTGCTCTGAAGCTAGCAAGAGACATGAGACTTCTGCTCGCCTATGGAAAGGCTTGAGCCTGTTGACGTGGAATACTTGAGAGGCTACCCCACGGACTCCCATGTCAACCAGATAATTGACTTTGCCCATAGTGAAGATGATCCTGAAGGGTCCAGTCCACTTATCTGCCAAATCTAGAGGCTTCGCAGGCTCCATCACAAGAATCTCCTGTCCTGGAGTCCAATCCAGTTGTGATGCTTTAAGGTCATGCCAGTATTTGTTTAATTCCTGGCTGGCCTTAAGATTTGCTGTCGCTTGGCCCATCATCTGTGTCATCCTCCATCTGAGGCCTAAGACATAGTTCCCCACTAGACTTATCTTCAAAGTCTCCCTGGCTTCACACGCACTCTTGAGAGCCTCAAAGCTCATCCTAGTCAATTTAACATTTGCAATAGATTCCATTGCTTGTAATGTAGTTATCTAGTACACAACTAAACCTCAGTTTAACAAAGTGTAGATGTTTTGTAAGTGGCAAGGTTACACACTGATTCTTAAAACCATAAGCATCCCACCGCTGCCACCAGTGTAAAGACTGGAGGGGGTATCTGTACTCCTGCTCCCTATGTGTCAGAGTAGAAGCACATTGCACCCCAGCCAAGGTTCTCTATTTGGTAGCTGTGGACGAGCAACTATGGCTTAAGCTCTCAGGAGGTGATGCAGGCTGGTCCTTAAGTACAGTGTAGTCCCCAAGAACCCACAAAGGAAGGTCCACACACTATGTGAGTGAACACACAGTTCTTTATATAAATAGGCTCAAGTTATGTACACAATCACAATAACACACTTTGTGCTCAAGATAATCTAAAATGGTAAATATATACAATTTCTAAGTGGTAGCACAATTACTCTTTGATGCCATTAAAATGCATTAACTGTATTCAGTTCAAATGTCATACAAATCAATTAACAATGTGAACCAGCAATAGATTTAGGAGGATAAAAAGTTGGTTAAACAATTGGCAGAATACTGGGCCCCTACCACTAGGCACATTTCTGTATGAGGATCCCCCCACCTGGGCAACCTGTAAATAAAGATATAACACAAGCTGAGTCCATATATTGTCTATTAGAGTCTTATTTCCCCCTAGAAAGTTTCTACCACCCCAATGTACCTGGAATAGCAGAGTTCAACATCAGGTCGTCGACGGATCCTTCTTGAGTGCCTCCCTTTAAAGCAGGACACACGTATAGTCGAGATCTCATGAGGAAATGGTGAACAAAGGCATCAAGGCAGCAGCTTCGGTCCTGGCGGTGCTCATCAATGATCGGTCGTGAACGTCCTGCAAAGGTGAGGCGTGCAGGGCACCTAGACGACGATAGTTCATTGTTGCAAAGAGTTACTGAAGAACTTTGGCCCAGCAAGGGCGCCTGGTCGTCAGCGTCTTTGTGGTCTTCGGGTGGTGGAAAAACCACCAGCGGACTCTCCTCGGTGCATCGACAGCCTTGACTTTCTCCGGCAGGGCAAATCGGTC
This sequence comes from Ambystoma mexicanum, assembly GCF_040938575.1. NCBI lineage: Eukaryota > Metazoa > Chordata > Amphibia > Caudata > Ambystomatidae > Ambystoma > Ambystoma mexicanum. Next base: position 432,904,559 of record NC_090932.1, on the reverse strand, counting down.
AACAGTGATGAGCGATTGGAGTCCTTCGTTCAAAGTGTTCTTAGGCGAAGGAGCACTGCGGCTCCGGTCAGTGACAGCGGTAGTTGATGGTGATGGACTCTCATTCTCTCTGCTGGGTCACATTCAGGTAACCAATCATTCATAAGGGCATTCATGCAGGCAGGCAGCCAATTAGGCTCACAGTGCTTTCAGGCCATTCTCCTCCCTCCAGACACTCAAAACAAGCAATGTGTATTGGATCAAGTACCCAGCCATTCAGCAATCCACACTGCATTCATACCAGTTTTGGGCAGGGCTGTCTCAGTCATTGTATTACATACCGGAAACCAGACACAGATAACAAGAAGTGCATATTGGTCACACACTCCATTCACCCAGGTCCCAACCCAAGGGCGTACCCACAACACACAGTCACTGGAAAGGCTCCAGCAAGTCTGGCTTGGACTTCCCCACAATACCAGTCAGGGGGAGGGACAGTTTCAGGGCTTCACAGGACTTAGGGAAAACAAAGTAACAGGCAATAGAAAGCAAGAGGCCACAGGGGCCATCTTGTCTCCTATCAGGAATCAACTGATTCCAAAGGCCAGACCTGGGTATCCCAAAATGGAGGATACTCAGAGCACCTGTCAAATTCAGCATGGAGCTGCCACCAGCCCATACCCTGCTCTGTGTGCCACACACTGGTACCCAAAAACATACACCAGGGGTACAGGGTTGTACCCCCTCCCATGTGTACCATAAGGGTATCCCAAGGGTCTGTAAACCAAACCAGAAAGAGGACGAACTGCCCTGCCAGGAGTGCCACATGGACTCCTGGGCATAGAATAACACAGAACATACATGAAAAAGGACTACAGAACAAGGACAGGGAGGCTCTGTCCCTCCAATGCATTTCCAGCATCACACATACTATACCCACAGATTGACGTTTATACATTGCCAACTTGGTAGGATATTGCAGCTGTATGTGGGGCACAAAATAGATGGCATACAGGGCAATGAGCTAGTTTGAGCAGGTGACAGGTGATCAAGTAGAGTATGCTGCCGACTGATAAGGTTCATGGGGCCAGGGCTGGCGAGTGATGCTTGGGAATGCCTCATAGGTCAAATGCACAGAAATTCAATGGGACTCATAGTATAACGGTATATGAAAGTCAAATAAATGTCATTAAAATGAAAGTGTTACCTCGAGATAGGCATCTGGATTCGGCTGCCCACTTTTCTGAAGAAGCCATAACTTGCATACAATCCTTTCTTAAGAATATGACCATGAGAGTCTTTTCCCCCCATTGCGGCTGCATACCTCATCCCTATTACATGCGGAGTGCCCCAGGGTTCATGTGTTTCTCTCAACCTATACAATATTTTCACAAAGCCCCTTTTCGATGATCTGGATCTTCTTGGTATCACCTACACCAACTATGCAGATGATACTCAGATTCTCCTACCACTTACTGGTGATTATGACAAGGATTTGGCCTTGGTGAATAGGGTGTATCTCGTCATTCAGGCATGGATGGCCACCCATGGACTACGCCTGAATGATGATAAAATGGAGATTATCATCCTGGGCACCTCCTTCACCTTTAAAAAACTGGGACCCAACTATTCCACCTTCAACATTGATAACAACCTTATTACTACCGCTCATGAGGTGAAAACCTTGGGTTTTTATCTTAACCCTACTTTGTCCTTCAATAAACAGGTCAATGCGGTGGCTTCCGTCACTGCATACACCAGCAAACTGATAAGAGCAGGTAAGCCCTTAATGTCCAATAACAGCTGCATCACCCTTGCTAGAGAACTCATTCTATCAAAGTCGGATTACTGTAACTCTCTTTACATTGCGGCCAACAAGGAACCCATCAAGAGAATCCAACTCCTTCAGAATAATGCTCTCAGAGCAGCACTAGGAATCTCCAAGGGAGACCATATCTCTGAAACCAGAAGAGAAAACAATTGGCTTTCGATTTACGAGAAAATCCAGTTAAAAGTTGCTTCAGTTGTACACAAATGTCTAAACAACGCTACATCCTGCTATCTTTCTGAGAGACTCACCAGAACAGGTCTTACAAGATTCACCAGATCTTCTAACACCAACTGCTTTACATTACCTAGAGTTAAACTTTCCAGAGTCGGAGGATACAGCTTCCAGGTCAAAGCAGCTCAACTCTGGAACTCCCTTCCTCCCCCTCTGCGAACAGATCAACCTTATCTTAAATTCCGACAGAACCTCTTAAGGTGGATTAAAGACTTGGACAAATAAGGCCAGGTTTTGTACCTGCTTATGACTGATTTTTCCCATCCACCTTTGCCTGGCTAACTATGTATATTTGTACATACCTACTTGACCCTTAGGGTTTTCTGCACTTGTAGGGCTTTTTCTGTGTTTATCCTGGAATTACGTGTATATCATTGATCTGCTCTGCCTCATATATTTATTGTATCATGTATGTGTTCAAACTGATATGTAACCAAGCTGTAAGCTGTCTTAAGCAATGCGCCCTGATACCCTTGGGTCTGGTGCGCAATACAAGTAATAAAACAAACAACCAAACAAACAAACAAATGGCTTGTTCTGTGGCGCGTTCTGCTCAGCTACGACAGGCTTGGGACAGGAGTCTAAGTTCGTGAGCCTTTGTTTATGGGCCGGCTATCGACTTTATATGAACTGTGTGTGTTAAGGAGAGTGATCAAGCAGCAGTCCATGTTAAGCTCCGGTTATTTGTGACAGAAAATCTTGGCATTTAAAAGTTGTTTCTCACTGTTTTGCTATAGGTTTTATTTGATACTATGCTGATAATGGGGCTTTGGGAAGTTCTTTTTTGTATCTGTTTGTCTGAGTTAAAAATAAAGTGGTACTGCTACATGTCGAAACAATGTATGGCCAGAATGCTTGGAAGTTGTTGATTAGGAAAGAAAATGGATTATAATTTGAAGACGTATGCTGTACATTGAGGTGCACGGTATAGAATCACTGAGTATACTTGCTCCAGTGAAAATACCACAAAATGATTACAGAGCAGTAGACATGTGATTTGTTTCGAATGGGAGTTTTGTTTGGTAATTTGAAAATGTGTGTGTTTTTAAAAGAGTCCTTATCCTGCAGTGTATGTTACTGTATGGTTATCTATAAAAGACAATAGATTGCATTTATTTATTCTTTGTGGTTGTTTTGGTAAATCTAGAGCTTAATTTGTAATAAAATATGTGCCAGGGTCAAACATTGTCTTTGCCATTGACCAGTGCTTTCACTCCTCAAGTAGGAAATAGCCCTGTGGGCTACACTGGTGAAAGCTTTCTGTGGCCTGCAGTGGTGTAAGGTAACCTTTCCTCTACTCAGATTCTGTAAGCATGAGCTAAAGAGGTTGAAGCATTCATGATATAGAATTCATTGAATCACCAGTGTAAGATTTTGTCAAATAGAATGGTTGCACCACGCACTTTAGCAGTACACACTTCCCTCACGTATAATTTAAATAGTACAAGCAGTTAAATTGTACTCATAAAGAACATAGGAATGGTCTCAGTAGTGCAAGCTCCCATATTGTAAAAGAAACATAGAATGGTTTTCCTGGTGGAAATTGCCCTAAGCAAAATAAGCATTCTATGGGCTTCGGCAGTTCAATGTCAGCCCACAGTTAGAGTATGGGCTTGGTTCTGCCTGCTCTTCTCATGTAGAATAGGGACAGTGCTTTAAAGCGTTCTCTCAAATACAAAAGGGTAGACTGCTGTAAGGTAAACCTTTCCTCAACAGAGAATTTGTAAACATTACCTATTTAAATACAAGCATTCATCATATAAAATATATGTAATCCCCAGTCTAAGCTTCTGTGAAATAGAATGGTTGTAGCATGGCCTTTAGAAGTCTTAGGGGGGACCTTTCGGTAAGGGATGAAGAAGGGGTGGAATAATTTTTAGATTGGAATCTTGTGAATTTGGTGGGCTAATCAAGCAAGATTCTTTATCATACACAAAACCTGGACATTGTGAGTAGCAGTATTATAACTTTTATTAACACAACAACCACAGAAAGCATTTAACAAGTAATGTAAGCTTTGCATATCCAGAACAACTATGCTTCTCAGTTTTTCACACACACAAACACATAAAAAGTTAAGATGAGCTTCCTTAATAGCATAGGTTACAATAGGCTTTATTAGAATAATATTCTCCCAGATATATAAGGTACAGAATTGGACACATTAGAGGAAGTTTGAACTAATAGTGCACATCAACATGGGAAGTAACTGTGAATGTTTTCCTCTCCAATATATAATTATGGAGTACAGTATGGTAAGGTTTCCTCATATACAACAAGCAGGGTCGGAATGGGCCATACACCTGTCTCTGGCACCAATTAAAAAGTGGCTCACAGTTGCAAATGGCTATTCATTCCTTTTATGACACTCTTTGAAAAGTATACAAGGGGAATTTTTTGATAAAATTTTATGCAATCTTTGTTTTATAGATGTATTCTGTTTTAGAAGAGTAGCTATGTATGTAGTAATTATATTTGTTTGTTTACAGCATTGCTGAATTATTCCTCCCAAGAGACATGAAGAACGTGCCAGGAGGAATGATCTTTTTCAGGGAAGTAACATTTTTAAATGTAGAACTGTTAATGCTCATATTTCAAGTTCTGTAGAAACCTATTGATATAACAATACACTCATGCGTGTTAGTGATAATATTTTTAAAAATGTCCAAATTCAGACAGGAGATATGTCGCATAATCAGTTGAATGGAACCCAGCATATTTTAAGTGAAAGTGATAAATAAAAATATATCAATACTATTAGTAACTAATAAGAAACAAAATGTTTTTATGAGAAAACAAAGAAAAACACCTTTATGTTCTAGAGAGAGAAATACAAATATGTATAGAAAAATGTTCCACTCTCAAGACTTTACAAATCTTTGTAGAAGTGTCTAATCAAAATCTAGATGTTTAGTTAAGCTTTTTTTTAAAAAAAAAAGAAAAAAGTAGAAGGAATAATTAGAACAGCTTTTCATATGAAAAGAACTTTTTTCATTTTTGGATTGAACAAACGTAAGAAGTTAATTCAGGTCACCACATCATTCTACAGAAATATACAAACAGTTCATGTACTTAAATGTGACAACCTTTGTGAAATGTTTGGCGGAGAGTGAAAACACACTTCTGACAAAAAAATATTTTTTAATGATAGGAGTTACATTCAACAAAGGAATGCAACGCTTGCTATTGATGGGAATGGACGTAGATATGAAGTTAAAAATAGTGTGATTTCTGAAAAAGAAGACATCCTAAAGACAGTCACTAGAGAAGTAGAAAGTTTAGAACAGTCTCTATTGAAATCAAGCCAACAAACTGAGATATGGACGTGCAATTCTTTGTGCAATATTGATGTGTTTCATTGTAAAGTCTTAAAGAGATTTTTAGACGTTTTGCACAAATATGATAATATTCAAAGACAGATCAAGATGTTGCAGATAATAGATGACTGTGAAGTTTGTGAGAAAACAGGACTTCTGGGTCCCTCTATAGCTTGTCTTGATAAGAGCCGATGTAAGAGTCAGTTTAATCATATACAGATGCTGGCTGCACATCATACTAAAATGTGATACCTTTTGGTTAAATTGAAATAGTGTAAAACCCAATATGTGTCCCTTTTACTTTTAAATCAAACACTGATGGCTGGTACTGTAGAAATGTTACTTTCTACACTTCAAATGATACACAAAATGCAATTGAAAGAATATGTATATGCAGATGAAACACTTACATGAAGTGGAAATGATGATACTATGCTTTCAAATGATCTGATTTTTCAACAGTATAAATAAAGTATTGGAAGGTTTGAGTTGTCTTCTAGCAAAAGACCTGACATTGTTTGCGTGTCTTGTCAGCACACTTTCTATAAATCCCAACTAAAACTAGTGTACATTGAGGAGACAATTAAACACAGTGCAGAAGATGTTTAGAAATACCTTTATCTGTATTTGTTTGTAGAAGACCGATTTGACTCAAGTGAGGCAATATATGTTTGTAGATACAGCATCAGGTTTTATAACAGAAAATGCATCCCCCCTTGAAGTGTTTTAAATTACATGGTAGTACTTGATATCCCTCTTGTGCTTAATGAATTGGGCATGTTTGAAGTGATTCCATTGGAAACTGTTCATCCTTTCCAAGTTACTGTAAGATTTTAAATTAAGATGCCTAAACTGTCTAAAAAGTCAATAGTGCAAGGTGTGGTACGGAAAGTTGTGTTTTTACCTCTTAATTTGCAAGAAAATGTCAACACTCTAGGAGTGACGCATGGCATTGAAGATTCTTTGTTTGCTTTGGTAAATAGTGCAGCCACAGAAGATGAGAACATTTGGCAACAGCTCACAGATATCGGAAAGGTGAAAAACCCTTTTTTGCGTTTCTACTGAAGCTCAATGATTTGTACAAAGGCAGTCTGACTGTACCAGACTTGTCTATGCTTGATGTTGAGTCAACAAGCAAGATCAGTGAAGGTCAGTTTCGACGTCTAACTGTTGGAGAAGGGAATAGTTTGAAAAACAGTATACTATTCATCCTCTACACTCAAGTGAAGTCATGGGTGATAATTTGGAATTATACCAAATGAAAGCAACAAAAGGTGCACCAATCAGTGTCTAGGAAGAAATGTTAAACACATGTTGTTTACCTATACATTTTCCCACTGGAGAAGGAGGCTGATTGGATGATCAGAAGGTTCCAATTTCTTCTTCAGAATATTGTTGTGCACAAATATATTCTGAAGATTGACGATTCCGCACCAATGTTGAATATATGTTTCACTTACTGTATGAAAACAAATTTTCTAAATTATGTTATACTGTTGCTCATACACTCCATACAGTAACTAGATTTCAAAATGTTTCTGCTTGTGAGATGCTATGACAGGTAAAAGAAAAAAGATGAAATTTTAGAAGAAACAATTTCCAATCTCCTTGACATAATGAGAAGAACTAAGGAATATTGGTATAGAAGACACTCACAGGATAGATGCATGATCAGAAATGTGGGCCCTCCAACTTGGTTTCTGACTTAAGGTTGCGCTGAGTATGGTTGGGATGATCTTCCAGAGTGGATTTGTGAAACTAATTCACAGAAATAAGACATAGAACACACAACACCAGGACAATTGGGTTCCATGGACCCTGTAAGTGTATCACAATTCTTCCATCATCAATGCATAGCCATGTTGCACTTTATGTTTGTGAGAGACAATCCATTCAGGAGCTTAAGGCGTCCATACTCACGGGGGCGGATACTCCAGCTGGGGACTGCACTTACCCTCATTCCTCTCTGAGTGCCGGCATCCAGTTTTCAACCCCTGCGAAAGTAGGTAGCCATTGCAGGACGACGAATGTATCAGCTGTAAATTCTCACCCCCCTACACCCCCTGAGACAAAGCGCCATGGAAGGACAAGTTGTTGGGTCCACTAGTCAACTGCACAGGGTACGCAAGTACTGGCTAGGGGAACAAGTCAATTACCCAAACACATCCTTGCCAGGTTCACAACCGGGCCTACACTTTGCTCCCATGGCACCTCCGCATCACGGACAGACCTTAATACTTATCATCTCTAACGGGGATACCAATAGACAACGGGGAATGAAAGGCGGCCATGACAGGAGTCTGGGCCTCCACAAGAATACAGGTAAGGGACACAGCTAACAAGGGGCTCCCTGATGGGTATGAACCCAACATAAACAGTATAGCTGAACAGAGAGACACTGATACAGTATTGCACTCATAATGTTTCAGGACGGCAGGCAGCAAGACAAAAAGGCATAGAACTGGTGGGTATATGCTGACTTAGTGATGAGAGTAGATGCATTTTCTAGTGACCCGAGAACCTAAGGAAGAAATACTGTATATTCCAGAGAGGGTGAAGTAACCATGTCAAGGGACAAACCTTCTGTAACTCAAACACTGATAACAACACGCATTTAAGAACCCTTTTGAGTCGCGTCCGTCTGTCTCACCACAATATGTAATAGAGAAAATGGTCCACTAGACACTGCAGAGAATTTCTTTTGGAGGAAAGAGTACCAGGTACGCGGGGCTCCACATATGCATATGCTGTTGTGGATCAAAGATGCTCCTCAGTTTGGTAAAGAAAGTGATGGCTGTTTGATGGAGTTTATAGATACTTTTTCCATCCTTGTTCAGCATGTTAATGCTGATCTACGGAACAAGGTGGAAAGGTTTCAAAAGCACTTGAGTGGGAAGTGCTGTCAGAGACAATCTAAAAGTAAAGACAAGTATTACACTCAGTGCAGATTTGGCTTTCTGGTTAGTCGAGCAAATAGTCTAATGTCATCTGTTCGACACCATGTTACTGGTAAGTCACAGAGGAATACGTATCATTTAAAAAGAGAAAAGGAATTTCAATTCATTCATGATTACAATCCTGTCATTGCTCAGCTTTGTAATGCAAATACTGATGTACAGTACATTGCATATGATACTACAGCTGTTGCTCGTTATGGTACAGCATACATGACAAAAGCTGAAAGTGCAATGCAGCTGAGGTATGGGCATACTTATCCATGGACAAAAGTGTTAATCAGAAACTTCTAGGCTTTGGTCTAAAGATGCTCTCTCATAGATGGTGTGGAAGCTAGAAAGCTGCACATCGGCTAACTAGTTTAACTCTGTATGGATGTAGCATTAATATACTATGGTTAAGTCTTGGCCCAGCTACCACAAGAAATCAGGTACTGAAGGATTTGGGTAAAATTCAGCAGTTAGATGTAAGAGTACCTGATAGTACAGAGATTTTCAAAATATTGAAGCAAACAATGACAGAGGATGGTTTAAAGTACATGGCTCTACTGGTTGTCTAGAGAGAGATGAAAAGCCAAGTCCCATTAACCACATGAAACTGTGTTGCAAACTGCAGAGAAGAAGGAATTATTTTATTTTTGTTTTTTGGAGTTCTTCCCATGTGGTGCAGAGAGTGATTTGCTTGGAAGTTTTGAAACTTTTGAACAATCTTGTTTTTGCTAAAAAATTGTTAATTATCTTTCCAAAATTTGACCAGTACTTAACGTTACTGGAAAAAGAACTGCGTCAAGAAGAACTTTTAGCAGCTGAATTGGCAAAAGGGACTCCTGATGGCAGTCATGATTCTGCAGTAGGATGTCGAATTGTCTTAGAGGAGCCAATTATTCAAACTGATGTTGAGCTCGCCATGGAAGAAGTAGAAAGTGCAATGCGACAAACTAAAGTTGCAGATGCAAGTTATGATACATTAGTAAGTAAACTTAATTTAGAGCAAAAGGACATTTATTGTAAAATTAAAGAAAGATTATTACACGGTTCACAACATGACATGTTCTTATGTCCAATACAAACCTCTATTAAAGGAATGGTTCAGTCCGAAATGTTACGGTCGATATTAGAAAAATTTCCTATGGGCCTTACCCGAGTTTTCGTCCATTAAACACATGCGAAAACAGGCAGTAGGGCGCCGCCATTTTGTGATAATCTTATCACTTGCCGCATCGCCCTGTGTGACATGCTTTTGCAGCACTAAATCATATCCCCGCCCCTGAGCCTGTCATTATCAAAACATTAATATTCCCTGCCTCTCTCCGTGACGTTACTGTGCTGTGTAGGCAAACGTGCCCAGTCGTCTTCTACACGACTTCACACAGAACCCAGAAACCAACACAGATCAACTCACAACACAGCGCGCCACAATTCGGAATATGAAACTGTACTTTAAAATCAAACAGCAAGATTGTACATTTGGTAAAGTATATTTATTTGACATTAAATGTTTAGAGAATATTCAGCAATTGGCATATTAAAGCGTAATGGAATTTTTTTTCTTTGCTCTCGATCCGCAAATCCGCTAAAGTTTATCGTGAGTCACGCGCTGTTTCTTTATGGTACACAGGATGTTGGTTTTCGTTAAAAGAAGCACTTTGGTTGCACTGTGAATCGCAAGGCTGTTCCATCAACTAGGCACTAGACCACCGTAAAGGTTGATATGTTGCTTCTAGCTGCTAGTACTGCATAAGAGCATATGGGCCCTTGGCGATCGTCCCATAAGATAGTCATGGTAGTACAGTTGCTTACAAGAATCTGCAGCTGGCGATTGAAAAATCCGTCGGCCAGGGTCTGGAATAGGTGGCAGTCGCAGTACCGTAGGATGTACCTGTTTTGAAAACATAAAAATTGAAATTAGTCTCGCCAGCCGATCTTTATTACTATTATTCATTTTATTTATTACGGCCGAGGTGAAACTATTTGCTTGCGAGGATAGTGCAATGGAGTATGTTCGTCTCTAAAAGCAATGCGAAAACTGACGAAAGAAATCGAGGTTAACACACAATGTAATGATTTATTAACGTTGAACGACTGAGAAACGACTATTTGTCTACATGCGTGTCGAATGGGCAAATGCATGCCTATGTGCCCGGTAGAAAGACGATCCCACAAATGTTTTACTTGCTCTTCATTGTAATATGCCACACAGAACGAACAAGTACAACATAACCTGTCTTTAACTGAACTCTATTGTTATTATATTCCGGTATAAAATCGTCTCAAGAGTTACTTACTTTATATTTGCCATTTCCATTGTCTCTGAGTAATGCAGTCCGTAAATTGCACTCTGTTTGTGGCAATGATTTTTCATATACTGAACTAACATGAAACTCGGTGTAGTTTCAGAATTTTCAGCCTTATCGACTCTTACGTTATTGCACCACTCCTTCAAATGAAGTCCTTTCGGCATGGTCCCTGTCTCTCAAGGTCAAAAAACAATAGAACCTTATACTGCCAGTGCAAGTCGTGGGCCTCTCCAGCCCGCCAGCAAAAAATCAAAGCTGCTGACCTTCACTCTGCATGAGCATACATTCTTACTTTGCAACATCCCCTGTAAAGCCATCTGTGAGAACTTGAATTTTCGACTCCATCTTTGTACTATGCCTCACTGTGCTAATGCAAACTGGCTTCTCTCCCATCTGCAACGCCTCGCTTGGCGTGTTCCAAGGCCCCCAAGTTTGTCCTCGTTGTCCGCAAGCTTTGCAGCCCTAGAGAACCATAATTCTGGAGACATTGACTTTTTGGGGGAAGGTGAGGAAAAGTATAAAGTACCCATGGAGTCTAGTTGAAAGTGAGATTTATTGTTTGTTTGTTTTATTATTTGTAATGCGCAAGCCTCCCTTCAGGTAACAGTGCGCAGCATTTACATGAGATTGCAAAGCTTAGTTACAACAACAAAAATATATACATACACATATTGACAAGGTCAGCGATATGAGGTGAATAGAGAGAGAAGTCAAAGATGACACCCAGGTTGTTCGCCACCCAGGATGGTGAAGGGAGGTGTTAGGGTTAGCATACTTTGTATGTATACTGTACAATAAAAAATAATTTCAAAAAGACAATCAGATTATAATGATTTAAAACCAGGATTTGTACTTCGCAACGAGCTCTTCTTTGGGTGGACATGGCACAGTGGCAATGTTTGGTGGCAATGTATCTGTGCTCTGCACAGAATCGCTCAAAATTCCATGTGTGTGCTTCTCTAGTACATTAACAATAAGGCCTTTAACAAAGTAGAACTCCATTTCCTCATATACTGGTTTGACCACCCATTTCTTACTTCTTTTTTCAAAGGCCGTAGTGTAGCGAAGCATCCCTACATTTCCTGTAGTCCTAGATTGTTCACGGCACACATTCTCGTTATGGGCCAAGACCGCTAGTAGAGTCCTATGTTTCATGCCCTGTATGCCGAAATGCAATCACTTTGGCCTGTACTTTAGGCACATGTTGTGGAACACCTCCAAACCTTCTGTGTGACAGAATTCTGTCAGTCCACTCAAATCTCTTGATAGAGTTTTATCAAAAACAATCTTCTCAATGGCTTTGTGTGTAGGTGAAGATGGAATCAACCACTTCTTCTTCCGTGCCTTCTCTAGGGACAAAGGGCCATGTTCACATTGGTGGAAATGTTGGTTTTCTGTCCAGCGGTTTATGTTCGTACAGTGGTGCATCAGTGACTGCCATTTTTCAAGTAGGATTTCCACTGACCCTTTACAAGTTTTGGAGCTCCACCACAGATGGTTGCTGATAGACTGGGACCACTGTGAAATACTTTCCAAACCTTTTTTTTCCCTGCAGCAGAGATTTTCTTATTGATTGATTTAGCAAGATGCCATACGTCAAATTGATGTTTAATATGTGGGAACTGCTCTCTCTTTGTCTTGGCTATTGAAACGTGTCTGTCCGTGGCTATAAGGTCAATGTGCATTCCCCGCGATTGTAGATATTCCAATGATTTTATAAATCCTAGTTTCTCCATGGCCACTGAGGATTTACATTGGGACACCTGAACGACCACCAAACTCACAATTTTCTTACTATCCATGTCCTGAAAGTGGTAGGTGCAGTACTTGGCAGAAAATCCAGGGCTGTCGCACTGTCCATCGCCGGCTAGCCTGAATCGTTTGCCTTCGAATGTACTTTCTAGAGACAATTGTTTAATTTTCCAAGCATCACTACGGCCGGAAATAGATAATCATGTTGAAATTTGTAGTACTGCGTTTTAGAAATGAAATGGAGTCCCACAAACTGAAAGAAAGACTCTAACTTTTTAAAACTGGACCCACTAAAAAGTGAGGCAGCTGCACACAGTAGATTGCCTGCTGGCAGTTTCCCCAGCATCAGTTGTGCAGAAAATGAGAACGTATGATGTAATGTACAGGCAGCATGTATTTTGACGTTACTGCCTTGTGTTTGACGAGTCACATGAATCAATGTCTTCCCACATACTTCCCCTCTAACCGAATGCCCACATTTCAGACTTATAATATCCATCAAACTGTTGAATACTATGTATTTGCCCTCTTGCATTTGACTGTCCTCCTGCATCACAGTTGTTTCGGACTGTATCGTTGTGTACATATCACCAGAATTGAAACTAATATCGCTGATATCATGTTCTGATGCGTCGTTGACTAGTGCTGCTGGTTCATTCTCTGTCATTTCAACATCTGTTATTTGAAAATTGATGGGAGAACACAACAATGTCGACATCTTTTTGGGTGGCATTTTTTTTGCTGGCGTCGATTGTGTGAATTGATCTGCGACTACTTCAGAGCTATCGTGAATACATCCAGTATCATCTTCTTGTTGTGGTGCAGTCGCACTGTAGCAATGGTCCAATAAAACTTTGCTGGATTCTCCGGACACATTCAATTCATGTTCTGGCTATTGGACAATCGCATCTGAAGTCTGAACACGCCCCGCCTGAATTAATAGTTCCTCCATAGTGTAAATGGTCTGGCAAGCAACATCTCTCATTTGCTTCACTGTCTGTGTATGTATAGTTCGTACACCCACGGGTAACTAGAGGACAGATTGGAAAAGGGATGACCAGTTTAAACACAAGATAAAGTATAGTACAATTGACAGAAAAAAAACATAACATAGTCCCCAGCACAAAACAATTTATACAAATATGAACTGTTTGTAAATAACCTTATTTTGTTTTCTTTTCTTTGCAACTTTCTTGACTCGAACTTCAACATCTGCACGCTGTTGCTCCGATTAGTTTCTGCATGTCTTCCCTTCCTCTCGCGCTGCAACGACTATATTTTCTGGATCCACATAGACAGCACGGAGTGACGCTCTATCGACTCCCTGAAACATAGTACTTTCATTAATATGCATCACAATATTGAAAACATAAAATTTCATTACTATGTATCACAATATTGAAAACATAAAACAGACGTGAGGACGACCACACAGATACATCTCAATAGCTAAACACAAATTAAACATTGTGTAGAACAATCAAATGACAAGTATTCGAGCTCTGATGATCTAGTTCGATGGAACTGTCTTTATCCATACCTCTGGCTCCGCAAAGACTGCCATGAATGATTTTATTGGAGAGGACGCCTCAGCAACTCCCTGAAACACAGTACTTGCATTAGTATGGTTTTCAATTTTGTAAACATAACACACACTTGGGGTCGACGGCACAGGTAAATATAAAGAGATAACCACAAATGATGCATTCTCTAAAAGAATCAATGGATATCTAAATATGATACGATTTAATCGACTTATTTCTCCAATTTATTTACATCTGCATCATCTAAATGGGATGTTGTGATTGTAGAGGAAGCTCCGTCGTCTCCCTGAAACACAGTACTTGCGTTAATAAGGAAGAAAGTATAGCAAATGGAATCACGTTATATGATCACGCTTGATGGAACTGTCAGTATCCATACCTCGTGCTGCTGAAGAATATCTATGTTGTAAATGTAGTGCACACTTCCGAAAGCTGTTGCACCGATTCGTATACGCATGGTCCCGCTTCCACTTCCCCTGGAGAATTACTTGAATGTCAGGCTCCGCATCAAGTGCAGGAGTTGACGCTCCATCTACCACCTGAAACATAGTACTTGCATTAGTAAGGATTACAATATTGAAAACATAACACACACTTGGGGTCGACCGCACATGGTACATATCAATGGCTAACCACGAATGAAACATTGCGTAGAACAATCAAACGACAAGTATTCCAGCTCTAATGATCTAGTTCGATGGAACTGTCAGTATCCATACCTTGTGCTGCTGAAGAATATCTATGGATGTTGTAAATGTGGTGGACGCTTCATCATCTCCCTGAAAGACAGTACTTGCATTAGTATGGATAACACTAATTATAACTGAAAACAAACACTAGGGGACGACAACTAAGGTGTATATCAATTGGAAAGCACTAACCAAACATGCAGTAAAATATTACACGATACATAAAAACTATTACTTGACATGCATAAAACAAGTCTGTAGCATAATAGCTAAGTAAGATTACCTGATACGCGCGAGAAGTGGTTGATAACTGTGGGCACGTCACGGATGTAGAATGTTCTTGCTTCAGATTCAGTGGATAGTCAAGCAGTTGTAAAGGTAAATTATTGTTTGATAATGAATTGCCGATATTAAAAATTGCCATGTAAGGCGACAGAATACTTGAGAATAATGCTATTGAAAGTCTGCAATATAGCACAGTTCCCTGTGCCCATAAATAGATTTCCTTTGAGGGTTATAAAACCGAAAAATTATTTATTGATAAATGTCATTATTCAAAAAGCTATACACTCATATCAATATCGAAAGTATTACAAGGGACACAACACCTAAAATATCAATTAATCCATTTGGCTACCTACACACTACCACAAGGCTTAAAGCTAAATCCGGACACTTGACTCACCAGTGGCGGAATGTTGACGAATAGAGTGGGAATAGCGTTTGCGAGCAATTTTCGTGTCTTTCGCCGTTTATTCTTCTTTGTTACCCAAGATGTGGCGTACATGTTCGAGGAAAAGTGCCGGTTGCACATGCGGTATTGATCACCCATCTTGTCCTCAAAGATTTGTTGGACTCTACTTTCAATCTCTTCGGGTGGATATCCGCAATGTCTGACCCATTCTCTTATTCGATCAACAGTTTTAGGGAACACATGCATTGTAGTGCCTTCAGATTTAGCATGGGTCTTCGAAGGGCAACCGCTAATCGAACAGGCAGACATTGTTGAAAATTCTGAAAAGTAAATATCAAGATTATTATAAAACCTTGATGAATAATAATGCCATAAAAAAGTAAATGAACCATACAATGTTCAATGCAAGGTTTTTTTTGGTCGCCAGAACTGTACCAGTTCATCAAGTGCGGATTAGTATTTGCATTACTTTCACAAATTAAAAAATGATGGAACTAAACTCTGAACATGTGACTCATCCCTTGGATGTACTGTCTTGCGCGAGAAGGAAAGATGCTTACATTATAGACAGGACCCGCGAAGGATGCAATTCGATGACAATTGACACAGATGAAAATAAATAGATCTATTGATAGCATAACAATTGAACCTCAAGTCAATAGCAATGATACCAATGAACATAGCACTATTGAGTACTCTACTCGCAAATAGAAATTTAAAAATGACCAAAATATGACTGTGATACAGGCCTTACCTTGACCAACAAACAGTTCGATTCAGCAAGCCCAGAAGTTTGTGGCAGGAGAACAGGTAGATGGCCACAGCTAGCACACTGACGAGTTTGCTCGAAGCGGTCACAGAAGTTCACAGATAGCACGACGATGAGCAGATTAGCATCAATCTCAGTGGTTCTCAGGTAGCACATTCAGGAGTTGACTTGCAAAGCACAAAGATGTTCTCATGAGACATATCAAGTGGTTTATAAAGTATTAGAAACAGGGGTGTTTTTGTGAATGAATGATGTGTATATGTTCTGGTATTATGTGGTTTGCAGGGGGCTGGGGTGGATGGGCCGGTGGGTGTGCAGACAAGGCACAGGAACACCCTTGAATGGAGACACACTTATGAGGATTGCAGGGGGGTGGCCTGCTTCAGGGGAGGCCTGCCTGCAGACACGGGGTCTGAGGAGGTCATGTGAGCAATGGCCCCTGGGCGTGGGATACCTTTTGAAGTGTACATGGTGTTTGGCACCTTGGCCGTTATCGCACCTGACAGCACACCATGGCAGCGCTCATCCCTGGGTGCGAACTGACTTTGATAGGGGGTGGGAGGGTGGATGGCCCGGTGGGTGTGCAGACAAGGCACAAGAAGACTCTTGAATGGAGACACACGTATGTGGATTGCAGGGGGGTGGCCTGCTTCAGGGGAGGCCTGCCTGGAGACACAGGGTCTGAGGAGGCCATGTGAGCAATGGCCCCTGGGCGTAGGATACCTTTTGAAGTGTACATGGTGTTTGGCACCTTGGCCGTTATCGCCCCTGACAGCACACCATGGCAGCGCTCATCCCTGGGTGCGAACTGCCTTTGATAGGGGGTGGTGGATAGGCCGGTGGGCGTGCAGACAAGGCACAGGAAGACTCTTGAATGGAGACACACTTATGTGGATTGCAGGGGGGCTGCCTGCTTCAGGGGAGGCCTGCCTGGAGACACGGGGTCTGAGGAGGCCATGTGAGCAATGGCCCCTGGGCGTGGGATACCTTTTGAAGTGTACATGGTGTTTGGCACCTTGGCCGTTATCGCCCCTGACAGCACACCATGGCAGCGCTAATCCCCAGGTGCAAACTGCCTTTGATAGGGGGGGTGGATGGGCCAATGGG
Source organism: Ambystoma mexicanum (assembly GCF_040938575.1). Taxonomy (NCBI): domain Eukaryota; kingdom Metazoa; phylum Chordata; class Amphibia; order Caudata; family Ambystomatidae; genus Ambystoma; species Ambystoma mexicanum. Next base: position 432,887,395 of record NC_090932.1, on the reverse strand, counting down.
CGTGCAGACAAGGCACAGGAAGACCCTTAAATGGAGACACACTTGATTCATTTAAAAAATCGAAACAACCGTTGTTAAAATATATGTGTTGTTTTATTTTGTTTCTTATTTTGATGGCACAAAAATACAAAACTTTACACATTGTACAGGTCAGGTTGCAGCACAGCGAGGGAAAATCCCCTGTACTGACCGCTGTCACTGGGGAAAGTTTGTCTTATGGCACCAATGGCACAGGCGAGTATTACTCCTCGAACGTGGTGTCCAAGCCTCGCGTGAAGCCACCATGTAAAGGAACGATAGGCCACCAGCCTGTACCACCTGTGAAAAAGAATGATACAAACCGTTTTTAAATGACCAAGATAAGTTTATTAAACCTTTGTTGTCAATGACAATTCTTGTAACTAATGGCATTCTGCTCGGACAAATGCTGTCTAGACACTGCACACTATTGAATGACTTTCATGCATTACAATGATATGTAGATGTAATTTTGAATATAGGAAATGACTATGAAATAGTAGTGGCATCACAACCAGAGTATACTTACTTGTTACTCGGATTACGAGGACGAACAGTTGCGCGAAGTTCGTGCATAAGTACCATCATTATCCTCAACACGGACCGTGTGAGGCAGGCTGCCCTGAAGTCTTGCAGCTCGGTGATGCATTGTGGCCGTGGCTCAACTTCCGAAATGTAGGCCACGCATCCAGAGTTTTCACAGCAGCAGCCGTTCTCATCCTCGGTTGGCATTAGCTCGCACCGATTGCATGTGCACCAGGTGGAAACACCGTCCATGCAATTAGGTGCAGTGTCTTCATTCGTTGATTCGTCCTGCCAACTGCCGTCCAAAGCCCCATCGTTTTCGCATGTTTCCCTTTCCAGTAGTTCCTCCTCGGTATACTCGGACTCGTACATGTAGGGCATTATTGTAGCCATTGTGTAGTAAACAAACTAAAATAATTTATAAATTTATAACGATGGTACTGGAATCTGTTCACACGGGCTACAAGCGGCGAAGGTAGCTGACCAGAGCACAGAAACGAGTCACAGAATACTCAAAGTAACACAGAGAGAGGAATGGAATCGAAAATCTGCTGCTGTGTGTTGTCAAACGGTCTGTTTATACTTATTGAGTAAAGAGGCGTCCTGCCATTTCCATGGCGACACATCATTAGCTGAAGCGCAGCGAATGTTGACACGAGACGTGCTTTGGCGTTGTGAAATGGCCGGTACGCGTCTGCTGATGACAGGCTCAGGGGCGGGGGATATGATTTAGTGCCGCAAAAGCAGGTCACTCAGGGTGATCCGGCAAGTGATAAGATTATCACAAAATGGCGGCGCCCTACTGCCTGTTTTCGCGTGTGTTTAATGGATGAAAACTCGGGTAAGGTCCATAGGAAATTTTTCTAATATCGACCGATTTAGGCTTAAAAACACCTGGCCGACCCGTAGGGACAATACAAATTTCTGACCGAACCATTCCTTTAATGTATGTAAGTGGACAAGCAGGAACAGGGAAATCTTTTTAATTCATGCATTGAGAGCAATGATACAAAATGTAACTGAATGCTCTCTGTCATTTCTTGTAAATGCTCCAACAGGTTTAGCAGCATTCAGTATTCATACAGTACTATTATGAAAAAAATAAACGTCACTGTTCTTCTTTTTATTTCTATTATAAAATGTTATTTCATTGTCTTCCAGAAATGTTGCAGTGACTGAAGAAATTATTTAAGCCATTCCGCATCCCATGTCTTTATTTGTAAACTCTAGTAGTGTAGTGGTAGTGTTCTAAAATATATAGTGGGCACGGCCAAAGGCAAAAATCTATGGAACAACAAAACCCTTGAAATTCAAGGAAAACACTTTAGTTGCAGGGACATTAAGGTAAGAACTTTATTCAACAAAACCCCTGAAATTCAGCTAAAGCCACCTTAACTTCGCAGCCCCTGTTGCGCAGCCTGTGACCACAACAACGACATAACAGATGAAATCACTGATGACATCAATAATTACATTACAACAGTAGCAAGATTCAAACATGGCCTTCTGCCATGGTCAGTGTGCATGGCCAAATATATTTTAACACATTAATGGGCCACTAATCATCGCCTTCAGCGATGGACACTGGCCATGGCCTTCAGTTGTGTCCACTGCATATTTTAAAACAATGACGCCCCCCCAACCATAGACTTTGGACTTAACCAATGGCTACAGCCTTCATCCATGTCCACTGTACATAATATATACTTACTAGCCATGGCCTTTAGCACAATACTGGCCAGTGGCCACAGCCTTTGGCCGTGCCCACTACATAGTTTAACATATGAACAGGCCACTAGCCATGGCATTTGACCATGACCAGTGCTTATATCTTTTGGCCATGCCCACTGTATATTTTAAAATACTAACGTGCCATACACTATGGTCTTCAGCCATGCCCACTGTATATTAAACAACACTTACCAGTCATTAGCCATGATCTTTGGCCTTCGACCGTGCCCACTGTACATTTTAAATTGCCATCGAGCCACTGGCCATGGCTTTCAAACTTGGTCAGTGGGCATCGATTTCAGCCATGTCCACTAGTGTTGGCATCAGTAATGAGATCAGTGATGTCATCAGAGCATGTAAATAGTGATGTCGTCAGTGATGTCATTATTGTGGTCATAGGCTGCTCATGTCAGGGGTTTTGTTGCGCTAAGTTCTCACCTTAACGTCCCTGCAACTAAAGTTATTTCCTTAAATATATATATATCTATATATATATTACATGGCCACGGTAGTGGCCATGTAGTTATGGTTAAGTTGCTGTTTCCATAGGAAGAGCACTTTTTGGGTGGCTTATAACTTCGCTCTCTCTGGACGGATCCTCACCAAACTTTGCAAAAAAAGTATTTGGGTCGCTCTGAATTATTTTGCAAAGTTTGGTGAGGATTCGTCCAGGGGGGGCAAAGTTATAGGGGGGGGTCCCAAAACTTTTTATTTTCCCATAGACTGAATGGGGAAAATGTTTTGCTTGCGCCTACAGCCCAAACCGCTGGACGGATTTCCACCAAATTTGGACCAGGAGCAGCGGCTTGGTCCCGAAAGCGTGCTTTTGCAAATTTGGTGAAAATCCGTCCAGTAGTTTTTTTTAAAATGACCAAAAAGTAGGTAAAAAAAAATTAGTGATATCTGTGTTCGGTTCGCGGACACACTTCCCTGTTCGCTCCGCGGACAGTGTCCTGATTGGCCAATCGTCTTGCGTGATGTTCGCGGACATGCAACGTGTTCGCTGATTGGACGGCGTGGAGCGTGAAGCGCGTCAGATTTTTCGGTAGCGCCCGCCATCTTGGATTCGTGGACGTCCGCGGACAGCGCGGTGAAACTTTGTTCAAAATGTGTATTTTGTAGAGTGTGTTGGTGTGTAGGAGTGTTTGGGGAGGGTGGGAGTGTATGAGATAGGATGAAAGTTGTGTTTTTTATGTGTTAGACGTTCTTTTTGTGTTCAATTTGTTTGCGGACATCACGGGTGTTCTGAAATGTTCTAAATAAACTGACTAGGGGGTGTTCTAAGGACTCAATATGTGTCCGTTTTGTTCGCAAGCAAAGTGAAACTGTTCTAAGAACACTTGCGGTGTCCGGGGAGTGTTTGTAGGGGGTGTCCTGAGGACGCTGTCCGTATTGTTCTCTGTCAAGTTGAATGTGTCCTAAGAACACTCGCGGTGTCCTGAAATGTTCGCAAATAAACAAAATGGGGGTGTTCTGAAGACGCTTCTAAGAACACTCGTGGTGTCCGGGGAGTGTTCGTAGAGGGTGTCCTGAGGACGCTGTCCGTATTGTTCTCTGTCAAGTTGAATGTGTCCTAAGAACACTCGCGGTGTCCTGAAATGTTCGCAAATAAACAAGATGGTGGTGTTCTGAAGACGCTTCTAAGAACACTCCCGGTGTCCTGGAATGTTCGTAGGGGGTGTCCTGAGGACGCTGTCCGCATTGTTCTCTGTCAAGTTGAATGTGTTCTAAGAACACCCGTGGTGTCCTGAAATGTTCGCAAATAAACAAAATGGGGGTGTTCTGAAGACGCTTCTAAGAACACTCGCGGTGTCCAGGGAGTGTTCGTAGGGGGTGTCCTGAGGACGCTGTCCGTATTGTTCTCTGTCAAGTTGAATGTGTCCTAAGAACACTTGCGGTGTCCTGAAATTTTCGCAAATAAACAAGATGGTGGTGTTCTGAAGACGCTTCTAAGAACACTCGCGGTGTCCGGGGAGTGTTCGTAGGGGGTGTCCTGAGGACGCTGTCCGCATTGTTCTCTGTCAAGTTGAATGTGTTCTAAGAACACCCGTGGTGTCCTGAAATGTTCGCAAATAAACAAAATGGGGGTGTTCTGAAGACGCTTCTAAGAACACTCGCGGTGTCCAGGGAGTGTTCGTAGGGGGTGTCCTGAGGACGCTGTCCGTATTGTTCTCTGTCAAGTTGAATGTGTCCTAAGAACACTCGCGGTGTCCTGAAATGTTCACAAATAAACAAGATGGTGGTGTTCTGAAGACGCTTCTAAGAACACTCGCGGTGTCCGGGGAGTGTTCGTAGGGGGTGTCCTGAGGACGCTGTCCGTATTGTTCTCTGTCAAGTTGAATGTGTCCTAAGAACACTCGCGGTGTCCTGAAATGTTCGCAAATAAACAAGATGGTGGTGTTCTGAAGAAGCTTCTGAGAACACTCCCGGTGTCCTGGAATGTTCGTAGGGGGTGTCCTGAGGACGCTGTCCGTATTGTACTCTGTCAAGTTGAATGTGTCCTAAGAACACTCGCGGTGTCCTGAAATGTTCGCAAATAAACAAGATGGTGGTGTTCTGAAGACGCTTCTAAGAACACTCGCGGTGTCCGGGGAGTGTTCGTAGGGGGTGTCCTGAGGACGCAGCATATCACATTCATATTTGCTTATAACTTTGGGTGAAAAACAAATGTATAAGGAACAAAGGTATTAGATACTATGGATGTGATATGCTGCTATGGTTGTCCTTATTATTGTATACTTACTGTTTGGTCTAGTAATGGGAGTCCATGTTTTTCTTCTTCATTTCTGTGATAAAAGAAAATAGCATGTTAGTATTAGTGTTTTGTAATGACTTATTACGTTGTATAAGCAATATACTTTTTTTTTTTCGACCCTCATATTTAGTAGAGTATAAATCAGAGTACTGTGCAATTTGCTCAGTTTCTGTATTTGTTGCTAAAATCATTGGGTCTGTGGGAGAAAAAAAAATCCATGTTGGATTAAAAAAAAAACTTTTTCTGTTATGCTACAGTTTATTTGTTTGTTTGTTTTCAGTGTTCACTTGTTGTTTCTGGATAATGCTTTATACTTTGCTTTGTTGTATTTTTTTTTGGAGCAGTAACAGATTCTTCATTTGTTTTGATATTATAACATTTTGGAGCAGTTAGATACCAATTGGCGTATTCTAACTGTCTATTTTTTTAATATATTTTAGTGGTTTTGTTTTATCTATTTGGATATTGTTAAATTTTGGGACAGTTAGATACCAATTGGCATATTTTAACTGTGTATTTTTTGGCCTAATTTAGTGGTATTCATTTATCTGATTAGTTTTTGTAGAATCTTTGAGCTGTTAGATAGCTTTTGGAGTATTCTAACAGTTTATATTATTTTAACACACATTTATAATTTTGGGACAGTTAGATACCAATTGGCGTATTCTAATTGGGTATTCTTTGGTCTAATTTAGTGGTATTCATTTATCTGATTAGTTGTTGTAGAATCTTTGAGCAGTTAGATAGCTTTTGGAATATTCTAACAGTTTATATTGTTTTAACACAAATTTACTTAAAGGTTTAAATACAGTTTATTTATCAAATTTTGGTTTTAAGAACATCAAATAAGCGTTTGTAAGATTTGCTGGTAATCTCTGCTTTAGAGTAATGGTACTATCATTACATTCAAACCATCCACATTTCTTTTTTATCTATGCAGTGTAGTGCCCTGAATTGGTTGTGGCTCCTGCGTGGTAGATTATACCTATTGTTGTGAAGGTTTTCTTACCAAGTGATATTTGACCATGTGTGAATCCAGTCAGCTTGCAGTTGTTTTTGGTACCATCTGCATTGTAACGTAGAAGCATTAGCATTACGTATTTACTATGTGTTTGTATTACTAACGTGGAGCGATTATCTGAATTGCAGGTAGAGCATGATCTACCATTGTTTGCATTTTGTACAAGTTGCTGAAATGGAATGGATTCACAATTTGGTATTGATATATATATGAAGCGTTCATTGGGGATGTTCTAAATAAACTGACTAGGGGGTGTTCTAAGGAGTCAATATGTGTCCATTTTGTTCGCAAGCAAAGTGAAACTGTTCTAAGAACACTTGCGGTGTCCGGGGAGTGTTCGTAGGGGGTGTCCTGAGGACGCTGTCCGTATTGTTCTCTGTCAAGTTGAATGTGTTCTAAGAACATGCGCAGTGTCCTGAAATGTTCGCAAATAAACAAAATGGGGGTGTTCTGAAGACGCTTCTAAGAACATTCCCGTTGTCCGGGAGTGTTCGTAGGGGGTGTCCTGAGGACGCTGTCCGTATTGTTCTCTGTCAAGTTGAATGTGTCCTAAGAACACTCGCGGTGTCCTGAAATGTTCGCAAATAAACAAAATGGTGGTGTTCTGAAGACGCTTCTAAGAACACTTCCGGTGTCCGGGAGTGTTCGTAGGGGGTGTCCTGAGGACGCTGTCCGTATTGTTCTTTTTCAAGTTGAATGTGTCCTAAGAACACTTGCGGTGTCCTGAAATGTTCGCAAATAAACAAGATGGTGGTGTTCTGAAGACGCTTCTAAGAACACTCCCGGTGTCCTGGAATGTTCGTAGGGGGTGTCCTTAGGACGCTGTCTGTATTGTTCGTTGTTAAGTTGAAAGTGTTCTAAGAACTATCGCGTTGTTCTGAAATGTTCGTAGGGGGTGTCCTGAAAACGGTGTCCGTATTGTTCGTTGGCAAGTTCAAAGTGTTCTAAGAACTTGTTTGCGGACATTAAAAGTTTTCCATAGATCATAGTTGAAATGTTTGACTCTATGGATGTGATATGCTGCGGTGGTTGTTGCCAGGGCATAGAGTCTTGGGTGCATGGCCACAACCACTGCAGCATATCACATTCATATTTGCTTATAACTTTGGGTGAAAAACAAATGTATGAGGAACAAAGGTATTAGATACTATGGATGTGATATGCTGCTATGGTTGTCCTTATTATTGTATACTTACTGTTTGGTCTAGTAATGGGAGTCCATGTTTTTCTTCTTCATTTCTGTGATAAAAGAAAATAGCATGTTAGTATTATTATTTTGTAATGACTTATTACATTGTATAAGCAATATACTTTTTTTTTCGACCCTCATATTTAGTAGAGTACAAATCAGAGTACTGTGCAATTTGCTCAGTTTCTGTATTTGTTGCTAAAATCATTGGGTCTGTGGGAGAAAAAAAAATCCATGTTGGATAAAAAAAAAAACCTTTTTCTGTTATGCTACAGTTTATTTGTTTGTTTGTTTTCAGTGTTCACTTGTTGTTTCTGGCTAATGCTTTATACTTTGCTTAGTTGTATTTTTTTTGGAGCAGTAACAGATTCTTCATTTGTTTTGATATTATAAAATTTTGGAGCAGTTAGATACCAATTGGCGTATTCTAACTGTCTATTTTTTAATATATTTCACCTTAACTCCGGCAATCAACTTCTATAAAATGAAAGTAGTGCCCTCGCTAACAAGCGGTATGGAAGCCTCTCTTTGTATTCCGGAGAACATTTGGAATAAGATAGAAGGTATGGTTTGGAGATCTGTTTTGGGATTGCCCAAATCAACTGCAATTGCGGCCATTAGAAGGGAACTTGGGCTAACGTCTTTGGCCTCGATAGTCGACGTTAGCGCAATGAGGTTATTTAGAAAAATCATTCTGGCAGACTCCCTCCCGATCTACGCTGTAGTTAAAGAAGAAATGTTAAACGGGAATTGCATGATATTCAAAAATTGGGCCGAAACTAGAAAAGAAAGACTGTCGCAAATAATGTGCACGGAAACAGATTTAAAAGAAAATCCAGACAAAATCAAGCGGAAAATGCAGGAAATGGACTGGATTAAAACAATAGAAGTAGCAGCAGACAACAAATTGCTACAGCATCTTCCACCTACATGCAATAAATTAAAGGTACCTATAAAATACGTCAAAAAATTTCCAGAAAAGAAAAAAAGACACTTGTTTATGAAAGCGAGACTAAATACACTTCACACAAAGCAAATACTTGCCATCCGAGGTTTGGTGGAAAACCAAGCATGCAGGTTATGTAAAAACGTGGATACCGTGGAAACGATTAGGCACCTGGTTTTAAACTGTCCATACACCAAACAGAACAGAATCACTTATCTATCTCCGTTGATTACAAATCCCTGGATGTTCGAAGAGGATAACATATGGAACAGATTGATCTCAGGTGAAGCTACGCGGTGGACCATGGCCATGACAAACCTAATCGAGTTGGCTTTCAAACAGATAAATGAAATTCTCCTCATCGAAGACGCCTCATTAGTACAAACCTAAGGAGCTTCTGAACAATGATATTTGAAACGTATCTACTGTTTATAAAAAGATGTACCTCGATCTGTTGAAAGCCAACTCTCCGGAGAATCTTGAAGGGCTAAATGCGTAGATCTTTTTGATAAAATTACAGGTCTTGTCCTGAAATATAAATCAAATAAAAAAAATAAAAAAAAATATATATATATTTTAGTGGTTTTGATTTATCTATTTGGATATTGTTAAATTTTGGGACAGTTAGATACCAATTGGCGTATTCTAACTGTGTATTTTTTGGCCTAATTTAGTGGTATTCATTTATCTGATTAGTTGTTGTAGAATGTTTGAGCTGTTAGATAGCTTTTCGAGTATTCTAACAGTTTATATTATTTTAACACAAATTTATAATTTTGGGACAGTTAGATACCAATTGGTGTATTCTAACTGTGTATTTTTTGGTCTAATTTAGTGGTATTCATTTATCTGATTAGTTGTTGTAGAATCTTTGAGCAGTTAGATAGCTTTTGGAGTATTCTAACTGTTTATATTGTTTGAACACAAACGTGGAGCGATTATCTGAATTGCAGGTAGAGCATAATCTACCATGGTTTGCATTTTGTACAAGTTGCTGAAATGGAATGGATTCACAATTTGGTATTGATATATATATGAAGCGTTCATTGGGGATTTCTTCTTGTGTCACATTGTTGCAGAGCGTGCATGTATGTTTCCACATGTATTAAATCTGAAAGATTTCATTTATAGGTATGTTTTTGTTTTCCAGTACTTGTAGTAAGTACATTAGACATTCTTGTGGATCTTCCTGTGAGTTTATAGTGAATTTCACCATTCTAGCACAGTAGTCCAATTGTCGTCTTATTCCAAAAACACTATATGTGTTGTCAGGATTGTTTGCTGCATTTCTGTGAAGTACTAACATTTGCAAACACAATGGGTCTGTACTGTGTAAGTAAATGTTGTCAACAATTGGTGGTAATTGAAATAGAATATTCATTGCTACATTTGCATAGCAACTTACACCAACTATATTTGAGAATTTAAATGGTCCAGGTAGTTCTGTATCTAACTGCTTTTTTTGGAGTTTGTCTTCCTTCTTTAAAGAAGTACCTGGTTTACTTTCTCTAATTGATTCTTTTTTGTTTGTGGTACTTGATGAAGTATTAGTTTCTTTTACTCTCTTTGGAGGATTTGCAGTGACGTCCTGTTCCATTTCTGTTTGATTTAGTTTTCTTTTACAACGTTTTAGTTTTTGTGGAACAGAATATGTGTTTAGATGGGGAGTGTATAGTGAGCGAAGTCTATTATATTCTAAAATGCAAGGAATATCAGCGTTTACTTTACTTGCATCAAAGTTGATTAGAAATAGACCGTCAAGTGTACGTAAGCGTGATAGTGCTACGTAGCTCATGCCTTCTTTAAAGACTGTATTACCAATATCTATCATTGCTTTGTCTAGGGTAAGACCTTGTGATTTATGAATCGTGACTGCGTATGCAAGAGTTAGAGAAAATTGTTCTCTGCGTACATACATATCTTTGAAGAGAAGGAATCTAGCTGTTGAGCGTCCTATCCGTTTTACTTCTGAATGTTTGTCAAAGAGTATATTGACAAACTGAATTTTGTTGTCACATGGGTATGTTTGAAAGCCAACAACTGTACCCAGTGCTCCATTAACTAGTCCTTGGTCCACGTCAAGGTTACGTTTAAGCATTACTCTGCAATTTAAGGATAATTTTAACATCTTTTCTAAGCCTGCTGTGTTTGAGATTGATTTTTCTAAATTATTTAGTCTTGTTGTGGCTTGGTCACACATGGGTAGTGTCATACCATGGACATCTAGTTTGTCTGTGGCGCTAATTTCCATTATTGGTTGCATTTCTTTACTTAACATTATTTCATTGAATTTGAGACAGCTTGCAAGAGTTGGCATTAAGGCCATACAATTGACATTTTTGTGGGCTAATTGTTCCATAACATCTGTAGCACCTGCATTATCGCCATAAAGTGCATTAATGTGCCGGGTTTTCAATGTTGCTTCTGCTTCTTTAGAAAGGATACCAACTCTCAAACTTTTTAAAATGTTGGCATAAGTTAGATCTGCAGAGTGGCGCATGTTTTCTGTTAATTCTCTGTATTGGAAATGTTGCCAAAGGTTGACATTTCCAATGCTGCCAACAGTTTTACGGCAGAGTTTGTGCCCTAATGTTTTAAAAATAGGTTCACCTTTTACTGGTGTTAATTGAAGCAGATCTCCAAAAACAATAATGTGTTTTCCCGCAAAGAGCTCTTCATAGTCTGTTTTGAGTACTTCTTGTAATCTCAGGTGAATCAAAGCTAACATCAGGTTGGAGACCATGCTCACTTCATCTATTAGTAGCATTTTCATTTGTTTCAATACTCTGCGTAATTCCATTGCAGCTTCTGCAGAAAGTTTGTAATAGTCTAATTTGTTCTTTTGTTCTACTGGTAATAGTAGTAATCGGTGTAATGTAACACCACCTATTTTGTAGGCAGCTAAACCTGTGGGGGCAGTGACAACAGCTGACAGTTTGTTGTTTGTCAATTGTTGAAGGAACTTACTAATGATTTTGATTAGGAATGTTTTGCCAGAACCAGCTTCACCACTGACGTACAGTAGTATAGGTTTATAATTATGGCAGGAACATTCTTTATTTTCATGTTTTACACCATGCGCAATTTGTTTTGTTACTTCTTGAAAAATGCTACTTTGCTCATTGTTTAGTTTTGATTGTAGTATAGTTAAGTCTTCCTTATCTTCATACTGACACATGGTGTTTTCTACTTCTATCATAGCTAATTCTGCCTCATTTGTTATTAGTGGTTCTCCCAGTGGTTCTTGGCTTCCTGTTACAGAAGGTTGACTACTGTCCGGAGTATCCTTATCTAGTTGGGCTTGGAGTTCTTCTTCATGTTGCTGTTCATTGTGCAACATTGTTTTGTACTGTGTAAAGTTTACATCAGTTATAGTGCTTTCATTTGCTTTGAAAGCATCCTCATATGAGTCATTGTTATCTAGTAATTGTTCTTCTTTTCTCCATGGTTTGAAGAGTTGTAGCAGGGACATGTAATATACCTCTTTATGTTGAGGAGTCTTCAATGACAATTTGATATGATTAATTAAATTTGGTTTAGTGAGTTTAACTAAGCTGCCTTCACAGTCTGTCACTCTATATTTACCTTTTTTTTCATCAGGTTTCATATTATTTTTGTATGTGTAGTTTTGGGCTATTTGGTATAGACACATGTTTTCCAAAGTATTACTTCTGTTTGGGTAGTATATGTCCAATAAATTGTTTTTTTAAAATGTCTTGGCTGTTGGGATCATGTTTGGCTATTGTTTCTATATCTTCATATGATTTTAGAACTCTTTTTCTAGATTTAGCTAGACCAAGACTTAGCCATACTATATTTTCAGATTTACCATACAATGAAGTACCAGTTAAACGATCAGCTGCTTCATAAGATCCACATTCTCTATGGGTGAGCATTTTTATGCCCAAGCTGTATAATTTCTGAGATACTGTTTTATCTGATGACAGGTCATTCCAGAGGTCTTGGAGCTCTGTCTTTTCTGCTTTAGTTAAGTATGCTGTGACATATCGTGCAACTGCAGTAGAATTGTCTGCAATGTACTGCCCATCTATGTTTGCATTCCATAAGTGGGCAATGATTGCATTATAATCATTGATATATTTTTCTTCTTCTTTTCTTTTTATGTAATATGTATTTTTAGGTGACTTACCTTTAACACTATGTCTAACTGAAGACATGAGGTTGTTTACTTGACCTGTATTTGTAACTGGTCTAGGGAAACCAAATCGGCATTTGGTGTAGTATTTGCCTTTGTTTTTGTATTTGCGAAGACAATATTTTCCACATGTGTGTCTTTGAAATTGTAAAGTTTGTGCATGAAGATCACTATTTGTGGCTTCTGATGGAATTTCACAAGTGACATATTTTTCAATAAACTGTAAAACAGTGGCATCACTGTCTTGACCAAATTTAGGAGCATCTTTAATCCATAAAAGCATGTGGATATGTGGTGCGCCTCTCGCTTGGTATTCTTTTCTCCAAGGGGAGGAACAGTTTTATTACAAATAAAATGTAGCATAGCAATGAAGCGATGGTGAAAATATCTTGAAACATTAACAGGATCCAAAGAACAAAGTTCTCCAGGTGTTAGAATATCTATGTTTGTTTTGTTTTTATTTGATATGCGTAAGAAATCATGTAAATCTTCCCATGCATATTCTGCACAACTTAATGTAACAAACCAAGTGGGTGGGCCAAGGTTTCTGATCATACAACGTACATCTCCATGACGTCGAAACCAGTACTCTTTAGTACCACGCATATTTGCTAATAGATTTGTAATATTTGATTGTAAAACCTCATCCTTTTGTTGCACTTTCTCTAATAATTGTGTAGCTGTCATATTTTGAAAGTGTGATCCTGATTTTAATATGTGTGCAACTCTGTAACATAAAGTTGCTAGTTCACTTTCAAAGAGTAGGTAGAATATGTATTCCACATTTTGTCTAAATCTGGGATCTTCAGAATACATCCGTAATGAGCGGTATTCTGAAGCTGATATTTGAATAGGTCTATCATCATACCTTCCTCCTTTGCCAGTAGGAAAGAGTAGAGGAAAAGCACGTGCTTCTATACTTTTTTCCCATATACTGATTGGCGATCCTTTTGTTTGACGCATTTGGTAAGTTTCAAGTACATCTTGTACGGTGTCATTACAGTGCAAAGGATGAATTGTATAATGGTCTAAAGTATTTGATATTGTAGCAGGATCTAGTAGCTCAAATTGACCAGCTTCTTGTGTTTCTTGAATTATTTCAGTGGTATCTTTCAAGTTTTCTTCAATATTAATTTCTTTGTAATATTCATTATTCTCTTTAAGATATTGGAAGGCTTGTCTAACTTTATATAAATCTACCAGCTGTTGCCATATTTTTTTGTCTTTTGTAGGTACTCCATTTACTAATATAATTAAAGATTGCTGCATTGGACGTTGCACTCCTAGAGTATGCACATTTTCTTTTAGATTTAATGGTAAATAAACTACTTTTCCACGAATGCCTTTTACCAATTCAGAGGGAGGTAATTTTGCTGTTTTTGGTTGAAGGCGTATTATTGCTTGAAATGGGTGTACTGTTTGAATTATGATGCTCTCATATAAATTAAGTTGTTGTAGAGGTTTTGGTACTGGGTATAATTCCAAATGATTTGTGAAGGAGTTTGGTTGTTGTCAAGTTTTGTAGTGCAATAACTGCAAAGTATTAAGGGCTCAGTTATTTCATATTTGTTTTCTGCTACAAGGTAGAGAGCTAATTCAAACCATTTAGAATCTTCATTGTCTTCTATTTTGTATGATAGTTTTTGTGTTACTTTTATAAAACATTCTACGGCAACATACACATACATGGTTTGGTACTTCAGCTGATGTACTTTTAAATTTTAGTATTTCTTTTTTGTATGTGTTTAGCAAAAGGTTGCCATGTGTAGAATTGTTGCTTAATTGGTTTAAAGCTATCTCATTCTGTAAATGGCTTTCACTTCCAAAATATTTTTTCTGGATATAGTGAATTTCTTCAAGTAGGTCTTTTGCTGTACCATGTAGAAGGATGTTATTTAACTTTGCTACTGCTAAAGCAGGACTTTTAGCATAGTACAGTTTATAGACTAGATTTCTTATAGTTGAATGATGTGTTGATATCCTTTTGATATCATGGAAAGTGGTTTTACAAGTAGGTCCTGTAATGCAGGCCAATGAATGTCCTTGTAGTCCTGTGTACTTGCGCACTGGACAGGTATCTATATTTTGCAGTAATTTAATTTTGATTTTGTCTTTGCTTTTTACATATTTATTGAGGAATTGGCGTAAAGATTTGAAACATTGTTTGGGAATGTTACACATTGACGTGCATGGCCATTTGTACACTAGACGTTCTGATTCAGTTGAATGGAGGGGTAATTCTAAGTTTTCAGGGCATATTTTTGTAAGGAGTACTTCTTGTTCCATTATGGTATTATTCACTTTTTCATAACCTCGACCACTGCTATTTATGGCAATTGTATTTGTTTGCTTTTGTTTGTACGCTTCTTCATTAAAATATGGTTCTGTGCTCGTAGTGTGATTCCATTCACCTCCGCAGATACTTAAGAAGTTCTTTCTGTTGACATTTCGCTTATTGAGAAGTCTTTTTTGTAATTTAGTTATTAGTTTTGTTAGTGGTTTCATTTTGTTTAACAGTAAAATAAATACATTTCTTTTGAGAAGAATTGCACTGTCCATCAATGCTTCTAAGATTAATTTCCTACGATAGGTTTTAAGCTTTGAACCTGATTTCTCTCCTGTTTTTATAAGATTTTGAAGGACTTTGTGACAGTATATTTTGGCTAAAATACTTTTCTTGGTATGCTTACTTTGCACTATATTAAAATTTGAAGAAGTAGTTTTATCTGTACTGATAGCTGATTTTCTGTTAATTGTTTTTTGGTTTGTTTTACATTTTGATAGAGGAAGCGAAGTTGTTGTGCTTGAAACTTCTTGTGTTTCACTAAATGATTGTATTAGCTGTTTTGTTTCAACTTTTTTTTACAAATTCTGCTAGAGATGGATGCTTATGTTGGACACCTTTATTTTCATTTGCTCTACTTTTGCGTCGCTTTCTACGGAGTTGACTTTTGGTAGGCATTCTTTAGGGTCTGTTGAAAAAAATAAAGAAGATATGTGTTGGGGTGTTCTGGAATGTATATGTGCTGTGTGCATGAGTGTTTGAGTAAGATGATAAAGATGTATGTAATGGTGTGTGATTGTGCATTGGGAACTAAAACTAGTAGGGATAGGTATTCTTGAATTTATGTGTTACTAAACTGGGGTTCAGATGACAAAAAAAAAGTAAGCTAGTGGTGTGGAAAAGTACAAATAGTAAATCTAATGTATACAATTAAAACAGTTGTTTGTTCTATAATATGAAAATTGTAGTGGTTCAGTTGGGTAATTTGTGTGTCCAAAAATAGAAATTTGTAGGCCATTCTGGCTGTAAATCGCTGTTTAAGACATGGACATTTTTGGACAAAATGGTACAAAATCTATATTTTTAGAAACCAAAATAGCTTGTATTAATGTTATAGTATATTTGATTAATAATACAAATATTATGGTGATATTTTACTTACTTTTTTTTTAAATTAACAGGTAACTTCTTAGTTTTTCTTTCTTCTTCGAATTCGGCTGCTTCTTTTCAGGAACCTGGTCTTCACTGCAATTGTAAAAGCTTCAAATTAGTAACTTTGTTTGTATATAGCGCTGTTTTTAATTTAGATATTGATTTTTTTAATTGAAATCCTCAGTGCCTTCTGTAAAACCATTAAACTAATTTATTTACATAAGATACATTGCATCAGTTCAGTACATATGATATGTTCTTAATGAACAAATTGTATTGAATGACTAACTGTAGCAAAAAAACAAATATCTTTAATATGTCTTGTGAAATGTATAATATATTAGTGAATACCACTATTTCTGTAAGTAAACTGTTCTAGGTAATAGCGCCTCAATGTCATGTCTAATTTAAAGTAATTAAGTAAATAAATAATTAAAAACAAAAAATATGAAATTGTATAAGTATTTCTATAAAGGTTTAAACATAGATTGTGTTTGCATGCAATTTTGTTTGAATATATGTAGTCTATATATTTCATTTAAAAAATGTTAGTTTAACATGATTTGAGTGTGTGTGTATAAAGAAAGTAAATAGTATAAAGGTTTATAAGTGATAGTTGATTTTAGGAAATTGAAAAAAGTACAGTAAATTCATTTTACAGATTTTACAAGGTAAAAGTCTGTTTGAAAATGTGTTCATCTACTATACAGAAAATATGCATACCTGAAGTTTGTGTTCATGCATATGGATATGCATGGAGCTGCAAGTAGAAATCTTGAAGACTTGTACAGTATTTCTGGTAGATGCTGCTTGCCAATGATATGACACTTGTACTCAGAGAGATTCAGAGTACATTTGAAGTGCTGATCTATGATGATGCAGTTAGATGTAGAGGTCTTGAATGTGATTGGTGCATGGTCATGTGATTTTTGAGGTACATCCAATGAGGGAATGGCAGAGAGAGTGTAGTGGAAATGGTAGAAGGGCTGTTCATGTTACCATATGTCCGCGGACATGGCGGTAGTTCGCGGACATCGGGAGTTACATCCGGGGATTTTTGGGTTCAGAAGTCATGCAATTGAGAATAAGCACTGAAAGGGATTGGTCAGGAAAGTTTGGTGGGTGTGTTGTGCCAGGAGAGATTTTCTCAGATACTCTTTTTGCTGAGAGAACAAAAGATAGCTATGGCTGTGTGTTTCAGAAAACAGATTGTTTGGATTTTAGGAGATTCGTGGATACATTGGTTGAAGGTGCATGCAGAAAACTGTGGAGTAGCTGTAGATCTTGGATTCCCACATGTGGAAGTACACTGGCATGGAGTACGTGGAATGAAGTGGTTGGACTTGCTACCTCTCTGTGCTACTTTGGAGACAGAGCAACATCCAGACATAATTGTAATTCATTGTGGAGGGAACCGTTTAGGACATGTGACTGGATTTTTTTTGCAATTTGCTATGAAAGAAGGACTTAGGAAGGTTATGGACATGTTTCCTAATTCTCAAGTGATATTTTCACGGATTGCGCAGAGACAAATGTGGCTTCGTTCTTCTTCATTTGGTCCACAAATGGAAAAAGCAAGGCGCAATGTTAATAAGGCTGTTTGTGCCTTTCTAAGAGATTTTGGCATGTCTTCTTTTCACAATGAAAATATTATGTTTTGTAGTACATACATTTTTCGCAGAGATGGAGTTCATCTTACTTATGCTGGCAATCAGATTTTTCTGAGAAATGTACAAAATGCATTGCGACCTTTTTTGGAATTACAACAACGATTTTGAAGTAGATGTTAAGCATTTACAATTTTTGACTTACAAACACCACCCAAAGGCTCTTTTCAGAGCCACCACTTCTTTCCAGAGAAAATTACAATGTTTGTGATGGAGTAGCAACTCAATTTTTTTAATGTTCGCGAACTGTCCGCGGACTTCTAAAAAATACAAAGAGCCCTGCTTCATTTATTTTCACTTCTATTTTTTAACTGGGAAAGGCGGCTCTGAAAAGAGCCTTATTTTTTTAAAATGTTTGTAATTTTGTATTTTTTTTGGTTTTTCAGACACGACACACTAGGAGAGGAGGGTAAAGGAGGGTAAAGGGGGACACACCAACCACAGGGATAAGAAAGGGCGAGCTGAGAGAGGAAGATGTAGAGTGGGTTTTATTTGGGTAGTGAGCAGGTCTTCTCGTGCTCTGAGACGATAGTCTCAAAAGCACTCCGAAGTCGCTCCCCCCTGCAGAGTACTGTGTCACAGTACATACATACAACTGTGACCCTCGAAAGGTAAGGGTCATCAGCATTCTGTATGGCCTGTGAGGCAGCTTGAGAAAGACGCTGTCCCACAGAGGTGGTCCTTGTGGTGACAGGATCAGAAACAGAGGATGAAGTAGAGGAAATCAACCTGCTACGTTCTTCGCAAGGTACAACCCTGCGAATAGCCCCAGAGTGAAATAACCTCAGGTGTCGCTTCATAGTAGTGGTCCCAAAGCTGTACTTACCGTGCTTCCCGCGACTGAGTATCATTTTGCACTCATTGCAGGTAACACGGTTCGCACGAGCCTTAGGACCATTCACATGAATGGTAAATAACCGCCACACCCAAGACTCACGCCTAGTGCGGGTAGTAGGGATTTCCTCTACCTCATTCTCATCATCCTCTTCTTCCTCCTCTGCATCACCACTCCTGTTCCCCTCTTCAGGCCCTTGGGGAGGTGGTGGTGGTGGAGGGGGCGGGGGTGGTGCTGAAGCAGGTGCAGCACCAAGTGGCAGTTCAGCAGCCAAGGATGCCATCTCGATGATGGTGTAGTCTGCAGGTGGCAGCAAAAATCACTGTGTTCTGAAGAATAGCCAGAAACACAATGGGAATAAGCTCTTGGGCATGGTCTTTTATAGGGGTGCTTGTGCGCGGTCCGCGGACATGCGCACTGTCCGCGGACAGATCGAACACAAAAAAAGGATCGGAAAGTTTCAAAAGGTATATAGAAACTCAAGATTGCTATGTGGGACTTGTGCCATGGTGAGATTTTATTGAAAAATATTATGGATTAACTGAAAATGGGCGCGGTCATATGATCCATTCGCGAACTAGTGCGCGAAGGAAGCACCTGTCCGCAGGACACCAAGTGCACGGAGATTGGTTAGCGCATGCGCATTGATGTCCTACGGACACTGTTCGGGTTCTGGAGTAATTGAAAGTGCGTCACACGTGAAACGAACATTTAAGGACACCGCGTGTGTTCTTAGAACAGTTTAAACTTGGTAGCGAACAGTAAGGACAGATATAGTTTTCTTCAGGACACTTGTAATTTAGTTTATGTACAAACATTTCAGGACACCAAATGTGTTCTTAGAACAGTTTCAATTGGGTAGCGAACACTACGAACAGGTATAGTGTTCTTCAGGACACCTCCATTTTCGTTTACGTACAAACATTTCAGGACACCAATAGCGTTCTTAGAACAGTTTGAACTTGCTAGCGAACAGTACCGGACAGGTATAGTGTTCTTTAGGACACTTTAATTTTTGTTTGTTTACAAACAATTCAGGACACCGCGTGTGTTCTTAGTACAGTTTCATGTTGCTAGCGAACACTACGAACAGTTGTACTGTTGTTCAGGACACATCATTTTCGTTTATTTACGAACATTTGAGGACATCAATTGTGTTCTTAGGACAGTTTTAAGTTGATAGCGAACATTACGCACAGATATAGTGTTCTTTAGAACACTTTAATTTTTGTTTCTTTTACGAACATTTACGAACATTTCAGGACACCACGTGTGTTCTTAGAATAGTTTCAACTTGCTAGCGAACAGTACGAACAGGTGTGGTGTTCTTCAGAACACCTCCATTTTCGTTTATGTACGAACATTTCAGAACACTCGCACTGTCCGCGGACACTTTTATTGTTTAAAAAAAAAAAAAACTGAAACTATTCACAATACAATATAAAAATTAAACTTTATTTAACATATATTAATAATTTATGACAGAGAAGGTGAGGCAGAAACAGAAACAAAAACAGGAGAATTTGGGGTTTCATCATGATTGGTATTGGGTGAAGAAGGGATGGAAATCTCATCAAAACGTTTTGGATTATGGAGAGGGTTTGGGGATAATTGACTGGGATATGGTGAGGAGGGACAAGTACATGTGGGGCAATGGTACGAGGTTTTTGGTTTGAAATGATTTTCTACAAAAGTTTTTAAATTATTAAAATTAGCCAACAATACATCCATTTTTTCTTCTATATTGTGAAGACTTTTATCCATAACAGGATTTTCTGAAGTTTTTTCTATTCTGGTATGCTCTGTACAAAAAAATAATATATATGTTAAATGTATATAAAAAAATAATAAATAAATGGTTTATATTATAAAGTGTTTACCATTAGTTTCACTATCTTGTGACATTTCTTCATGTGGGAAATTGTCCTCTAGCCATTCAAGAGTACTAGACATTTCTGTGAGAAAAAAAAAAAAGATAATATATTTTTTAATCTAATACAGAAAGTTTATAAATATATGAGTAAAATGAAGTACACTTACTATTTCTGGGAAGATAAGTCCTATGTATTCAGTGGGTCTGGTCTTTCATCTCAGTTCTGTTGTGTCTGTGAGGTAATTATGTTGGAAGCCAATTTATCTTCTTGTGGTATATTCCATTTCAGAACATATTGTATTTAAATGAATGGTTAGTGTGTTACATATATGGGTTACATTTCTTATGTATTACTATATATAATGTGTTTGTGTGCTGCTTTATGAATTTGTTAAATGTTCCTATATTATGATATAACAATCAAACATACCCCACCCCCCCCCCACAGTTTTTAGGTAGTGGTACTGTTCTCCGAACATGTCCTCGAACATTAAATAAGTTCGCGGACATCAAGTTCATAAGAAGAGATCTAGTCATTTCCATATGACATGTATATAAAGTCAAAGTCATTATTGTTAAGTTGTGCTACTAAAAAACTATGAAATTCAGTAAAAAACATTGTTAAAGGGACGTTATGGTTAAGTTGCGCTACTAAAAACCTATGAAATTCAGTGAAAAAAACTTTGTTAAAGCGACGCTATGGTTAAGTTGCGCTACTAAAAACCTATGAAATTCAGTGAAAAAACTTTGGTAAAGGGACGTTATGGTTCCAAGTAAAACCGAAAAACCCTTGAAATTCGCCAGTTATGGTAAGCTAAGCAACCATAACTCGCGCCACCGCCGTGCACTGCTAAGACTAACACCCAGGACATCAAAAATGGCATCACAAATGTCATTGATGACATCACTGATGACATCACATGTGTATGTACTTCTCATGAAATATGTGTAGGAGGGATTCTTATTATGTTGCGAAAAAAGTGTCAAGAATCATTGCAAGAAATATACCCTAATAAGTGCATTGAATGATGCATTGATATAAATAGCATCCTATTATGGGGTTCTATCTAGTATACTAAGCTACTCATACAGAAACATAACATTGTGTGCAGCGTACAAGATGAAGGTATGATATTCGTAATGTTAATATGTTGAATAATTAAATGATAATTGTTTTCTTAATAGATTTTTATGTACTGTGAAATATGTAATAAGTAGCTAATAAAACCCATGTATTACATAATTGCATTACTATAGACAAAACACAAAGACACAAGAACACATACCAATATGGGTATATAGAGGGAAAGTGAAGTTAGCAAAAAAGCACAAGTAGTAGCAGAAACAATTCATAACTTAACTGATTAGTTTCATGCAAATAAATGATTGCTCTGTTTCAAAGCTGCTATTTACCCTATGTATATGTATCACTTGATGTGATTGGACCCTAAGGAAAGTAGTGTGAGTACAATGTATACAAATATGACCATATACAGGGAAAGTACAGCCATAAAAAAAACAACAGAACTATCAGAAAGTGCTCATAAGTCTAGTGATTATCTTTATGCACAAAAAGGATTGCTGTCTTTCACGCTTGTCTTTTCCCATATGTATATGTTTCATATGATGTGACTGTACTCTAACGGAATTACTGTAAGAACCTACTAGAAGGATATGTCTACAAATAAAATAAAATTCTTAGTTTCTGACTGTTACTGAAGAAAACCATGTGGCCTAGATATGTCAGCAAAAGAAAAAATAGTGAGCCAGACATGTGATGTCATCAGTGATGTCATCAATGACATTTGTGATGTCATCTTTGATGTCCTGGGTGTTAGTCTTAGCAGTGCACGGTAGTGGCGCGAGTTATGGTTGCTTAGCTTACCATAACTGGCGAATTTCAAGGGTTTTTCGGTTTTACTTGGAACCATAACGTCCCTTTAAGAAAGTTTTTTCACTGAATCGTTCTGCTTCCTCCCTCTCTATGCTCTCTATGTGTTGTCCCGTTCTTCTTCGTCCTTGTGTCCTTGTCGCGCCCTGATGCTTGCGAGCTTCGGCGCGTTACAAATAAATAAATAAAATAATAAAATAATGAATTTCGTAGGTTTTTAGTAGCGCAACTTAACCATAACGTCCCTTTAACAACGTTTTTTTCACTGAATATAGAATATATTTCAGTTTTTTTTTGTTTTACTTGTAACCATAACATACCATTATCAATGTTTTTTTCATTGAAAATATATATATGTATATTCAATGAAAAAACATTGTTAAAGGGATGTTATGGTTACAAGTAAAACCAAGAACCTCCATAAATTTGCCGATTGCCTACGTGTATGTATGATTAGGTTCCTATATTAACAACAACACCCGAATATAATGTGTTCTTTAGATGAGAACATTCTTTAATACATAGGGCCTCATTACGGCTTTGGCAGTAGCCGTGCCTGTAATAAAGGCATGCTGGCCCCAAACCTGTGATTTTACTGGACTCGCGAATGGCCAATTACCAGGTCATGCCGAGTTTGGCGGACCCATTAATTGCCCATTAAGCGGGTGCTGACAATAAGGGAATCCCTATCCCCATTCGGCCCCATGTGGCTGAATGGGAATGGGGAACTCGGATGCACCAGCACCGTTCGTAATGGTGCCGGTGCATCCACGAGTTGTGCTCGCGGGTGCCGCACTGCAGAGCAAAACCCGTGAGCACAACTCGTAGTATGGTGGTACGGTAGCAACAGTGCTGGTAGCGATACCGGTGTCATTGTTGCCTTACCACCATACTTATAATGAGGCCCATTAAGTAGTTTATGATAGATCTCCCGATCACCCCTGACATCTTGTTTCCAACATTATAAACACTACCCCTTGTAGGGACTGTTCATGAAAATTATTTTAATATGTGATGTTATCATTGATGTCATCAATGACATTTTTGATGTCATCTTTCATGTACTGGGTGTTTATCATAACAGTGCACGTTGGTTGGGCGAGTTATGGTTGCTTAGCTAACCTTAAATGGAGAATTTCAGGGTTTTTTTTCAGTTTTACTTGTAAACATAACGTCCCATTAACAAAGTTTTTTCAGTGAATTTCATGGTTTTTACCAGTGAACCCTAATTTGCTAAAACTTATTAATATCATACTTACCCCAATATAGCAACATTTTCTTCAATATATAAAGTTTCACCTTACAACTCTGCCATTCCCCACCTTCCAACATCATTTTGAACACTTCTATAACTTTTTGCAACTTTTTCCACTGTTTTTATGTTCGTCGATGTTCGTGAATGACGTCATTGCAGACTTTTCAGGCATGCCACGTGACCACGTGCCGGTGCACGGCATGATGACATGTCCAGGAACTCACAAATGGGTCTGTGCTTCGCGAACAGTTCGGAACTGAATTTTTCAGCTCAACTAGGAACCTTAAAGCTCAAAATGTACCCTTGCACAGTTCCTACACCTATTCTAACTCATTATACATTAACAATCTAGCACACAGCACATACTTGGAAGAATATTAGGAAAACTGCTATTTATCTTAAAAATTGCATCAGCTACTGCCATCCTTCCTCCCCAAGAGCCACCCAACACCAGCACCAACTGGAGGACCTACACAACAAAAGAAGCGCAATACTTCAAAAGACAATCAAGAAGACCAGGAAGATGAGGGAGAAGAAGTGCCTACTTCTAGGACCCAGAGGGAATAATGAGTGTGGCAGTTCTTTAGCACAGTTGGAAATGTACCAAAGGCTAAAGCTACCAAAGTGAAATGCACTGAGTGAAACATTGTACTCAGTCATGGACAACATGGGTAGCACTCCCACGGGACCAGCTCCATGCGCCACCACACCAAATCCAACCACCGCAATGCTCTCAGAAAGGCAGTTCCTTTCTTAGGAACTAGTAGTCTGTCTTCCTCTACCTCATCTTCCTTAACCAATGCTGTAACCACACAGCCTACTTCTGTGGGACATAAAATCCCACCAGCTACGTTGCAAGCAATAAAAGAGGCTGTTGATCCATATATTTCGAAAACAACAGTGCTCTGTATAAACTGCAGCACACAAATCTGCAGGGCGGAGCAATTTCAAAGTGCTTTTGAAGTGGAAATCAGGGAGAATGAGAAACACGGCCCTCTGCCTTAGATTTAACACACGCGCAACATCTTCCCGTGTCCACCTGCCTCTCCATATATGTGGTTGGTGTCACTACCCTCACTTCCTTACTTTCTGGCCTCTCCTGCAAACAAAACATGAAAAGGTTCCTTTAGAAACCACCTTTTACAGTTGAAAAATAGAACTAAAAAATTAGCTTATAGACTCCATCTACTTTACATTTTTCAGTAAAGTAGTTAGATTCAATAAGATTCTCCAACATTCCCAATAGCATTTTCTACTATGCTTGCTAATGGAAATAATGGACAATTGTATGCTATAGAAAAAGAAAAAAGAGCAGAAACAACTTTCTGTCTGAAATTCTACTCTCTAGTATACAATAAACAGCATAATCACCATTCGTAAATATCCAAAGTCTCTGCATTCCCCTGTCTAGCGCATGCCTTACTAGAAAACCTTACTAGAAAACCCAGATTGCACATGCACACCATCATACAAAACAGCCCATCTACTCTTTTTACTGCTATGTTTGTAACACTCCCTTTATGCTTTCATCCTTGGCGAGGGCCAGGCCCATTGTCCATGCACCAAACTTATATCACTTTTGTTTGTGCCACTGCCCACGGCAGAAAAGTTGGATCCCTGTTTTTTATACTTGCGTTTCCACACTTTCCAAAAAATAAAACACATGAAAGATTTACAAAAGCATCCTTACAGGTCCTTGTTGACGCTCCTTGCACCAGTTTGCTGCAATCCCGTCCAGCACTTCGAACTGCAGCCGCAAGCATAATTTTCTTTCCCATTTCAACCTCGAGCTTCAGCCATGCGGCATACCCCAATAAGTAACTCAGAGTAGGCATTTGTCTTTACCGATAGCCAGGCCCATTGTCCATGCAACAAACTCATTTCACTATTTTTGTGTGTAAATTTGGACACTTTGGAACAATAAAACACAAAACAAATATGCAAAACCATGCTTTCAGGTCCTTGCTGATGCTCCTTGCGCAGGTTTCTTGTCATTCAGTACAGCACTTCAGGGTGTAGCTGCAAGCAAGATATTTCTTCCCATTCAAACCTAGGGTTCGGCCATGCTGCATGCCCCAATATTCAATATGAGTACACGATTATCAAGTAACTGCAGGGCAGTAGAATGTGGAGATCACTGCGCTTCATCTAGTACTTTAAACAGATTACCCTGCTGCTGTTGATTGGGGTCTTTTGTGAAGGTGCCCTTTCTTCTTCAGATGTTAGGTTTCCAATGGGAGAGTGAGCCCTGTCCGCCTCAGCACTGGGTTATTCAATACGTAACTGTTGTCGTAATGAAGCAGTCTTCAAAACCATTCTTGATACTATTTTTATTGTTACAACTCAGCCGACATGTAATTCAACTCTCTAGAGTCTTTCTCAAACCATGTGGATTGTGGGCCAGTTATTGCGGTGTGAATACGGAAATGATTTCAGCATCTAATCCCAATATCTTGTCCCACTATGGTCGCAAATAAGGGTGGGTAATGATTTCAAGGGGTGGCCTGGTGACCACGTGGGCACCTGGTTCAGCGTGCTTGGTAATCCTTTGCCTGATTAGAATTGTCTCAGGGTGTATGCAGCGATAGTCATGGTGATCTGTTCATGCAATCCTGTGCAGCGCTTCGGGCTGTAGCCACGGACATAATTTTAGCCAAGGACATAATTTTTTTTCCCATTAAAAACTTTCCCGATTTTGAAAATCTTCACCACATAGCCAGTCCCGAGTGGCCATGCCCACTTTAAATCCATTGCCAGTTGCTCGTGGTCAGAGCCAGTAGCCATATTATCTCAGACAATCTGGCCACAGCCTGTGAGCTTTGGCCATGACTCCGACAATCTGACCACTGCCAATGGACATCGGCTAGAACTCAGTCCCCAATGGAATTCCACTATTTTTTTAACCTACATTATGAGACTTTTAAAAAAATAAAACACGAACACATTTGCAAAACCATGCTTTCAAGTCCTTGCCAAGGCCGTCTTGCACAGCTTTCCTGCAAATCCATCCATGTTTTATTTTTTGAAAAGTGTCAAAATTGTACGTACATAAAATAGTCATATAACTTTGCTCCCAGTTGACAAAATTCATTCAGACTTTGCAGACAAATTAAATGTTCAGTCTATATTCTTTTAAATCTTTTGTGCACATTTGTCAAATGGCAACAAAGTTATAACCCATCTAGAAATGTTGACAACCCCTCTAGTTTTGCTCCCTCTTCACAAAATCCCACCAAACTTTGCAAAAACATTCATATCTGGGTCTGAAATCTTTTTGCAAGCTTTTGTGCATATGTGTGAAACGGTATCAAATTTGTAAGCATTTCAAATATTTTGGGACCCACCTGTAATTGTATTCCCTCTTGGCAAAACAGCACCAAACTTTGTTGAACCATTCAAGGCAAGGTGACATCTAGAATAATATCACAGAATTTCATACAGTTTCATTGAGGGGCGCCAAAGTTATATGCCATCCAAAAAACTGCTTTTCACCAACCCTGTAATGCAAAAATATGTATGGATGCCCCGACATTACAGGGATGTTCTGAAAATGTCATTGAACTTTGACCCCATGGCAGCGCTCATCCCTGGGTGCGAACTGACTTTGATAGGGGGTGGGAGGGTGGATGGCCCGGTGGGTGTGCAGACAAGGCACAAGAAGACTCTTGAATGGAGACACACGTATGTGGATTGCAGGGGGGTGGCCTGCTTCAGGGGAGGCCTGCCTGGAGACACAGGGTCTGAGGAGGCCATGTGAGCAATGGCCCCTGGGCGTAGGATACCTTTTGAAGTGTACATGGTGTTTGGCACCTTGGCCGTTATCGCCCCTGACAGCACACCATGGCAGCGCTCATCCCTGGGTGCGAACTGCCTTTGATAGGGGGTGGTGGATAGGCCGGTGGGCGTGCAGACAAGGCACAGGAAGACTCTTGAATGGAGACACACTTATGTGGATTGCAGGGGGGCTGCCTGCTTCAGGGGAGGCCTGCCTGGAGACACGGGGTCTGAGGAGGCCATGTGAGCAATGGCCCCTGGGCGTGGGATACCTTTTGAAGTGTACATGGTGTTTGGCACCTTGGCCGTTATCGCCCCTGACAGCACACCATGGCAGCGCTAATCCCCAGGTGCAAACTGCCTTTGATAGGGGGGGTGGATGGGCCAATGGGCGTGCAGACAAGGCACAGGAAGACCCTTAAATGGAGACACACTTGATTCATTTAAAAAATCGAAACAACCGTTGTTAAAATATATGTGTTGTTTTATTTTGTTTCTTATTTTGATGGCACAAAAATACAAAACTTTACACATTGTACAGGTCAGGTTGCAGCACAGCGAGGGAAAATCCCCTGTACTGACCGCTGTCACTGGGGAAAGTTTGTCTTATGGCACCAATGGCACAGGCGAGTATTACTCCTCGAACGTGGTGTCCAAGCCTCGCGTGAAGCCACCATGTAAAGGAACGATAGGCCACCAGCCTGTACCACCTGTGAAAAAGAATGATACAAACCGTTTTTAAATGACCAAGATAAGTTTATTAAACCTTTGTTGTCAATGACAATTCTTGTAACTAATGGCATTCTGCTCGGACAAATGCTGTCTAGACACTGCACACTATTGAATGACTTTCATGCATTACAATGATATGTAGATGTAATTTTGAATATAGGAAATGACTATGAAATAGTAGTGGCATCACAACCAGAGTATACTTACTTGTTACTCGGATTACGAGGACGAACAGTTGCGCGAAGTTCGTGCATAAGCACCATCATTATCCTCAACACGGACCGTGTGAGGCAGGCTGCCCTGAAGTCTTGCAGCTCGGTGATGCATTGTGGCCGTGGCTCAACTTCCGAAATGTAGGCCACGCATCCAGAGTTTTCACAGCAGCAGCCGTTCTCATCCTCGGTTGGCATTAGCTCGCACCGATTGCATGTGCACCAGGTGGAAACACCGTCCATGCAATTAGGTGCAGTGTCTTCATTCGTTGATTCGTCCTGCCAACTGCCGTCCAAAGCCCCATCGTTTTCGCATGTTTCCCTTTCCAGTAGTTCCTCCTCGGTATACTCGGACTCGTACATGTAGGGCATTATTGTAGCCATTGTGTAGTAAACAAACTAAAATAATTTATAAATTTATAACGATGGTACTGGAATCTGTTCACACGGGCTACAAGCGGCGAAGGTAGCTGACCAGAGCACAGAAACGAGTCACAGAATACTCAAAGTAACACAGAGAGAGGAATGGAATCGAAAATCTGCTGCTGTGTGTTGTCAAACGGTCTGTTTATACTTATTGAGTAAAGAGGCGTCCTGCCATTTCCATGGCGACACATCATTAGCTGAAGCGCAGCGAATGTTGACACGAGACGTGCTTTGGCGTTGTGAAATGGCCGGTACGCGTCTGCTGATGACAGGCTCAGGGGCGGGGGATATGATTTAGTGCCGCAAAAGCAGGTCACTCAGGGTGATCCGGCAAGTGATAAGATTATCACAAAATGGCGGCGCCCTACTGCCTGTTTTCGCGTGTGTTTAATGGATGAAAACTCGGGTAAGGTCCATAGGAAATTTTTCTAATATCGACCGATTTAGGCTTAAAAACACCTGGCCGACCCGTAGGGACAATACAAATTTCTGACCGAACCATTCCTTTAATGTATGTAAGTGGACAAGCAGGAACAGGGAAATCTTTTTAATTCATGCATTGAGAGCAATGATACAAAATGTAACTGAATGCTCTCTGTCATTTCTTGTAAATGCTCCAACAGGTTTAGCAGCATTCAGTATTCATACAGTACTATTATGAAAAAAATAAACGTCACTGTTCTTCTTTTTATTTCTATTATAAAATGTTATTTCATTGTCTTCCAGAAATGTTGCAGTGACTGAAGAAATTATTTAAGCCATTCCGCATCCCATGTCTTTATTTGTAAACTCTAGTAGTGTAGTGGTAGTGTTCTAAAATATATAGTGGGCACGGCCAAAGGCAAAAATCTATGGAACAACAAAACCCTTGAAATTCAAGGAAAACACTTTAGTTGCAGGGACATTAAGGTAAGAACTTTATTCAACAAAACCCCTGAAATTCAGCTAAAGCCACCTTAACTTCGCAGCCCCTGTTGCGCAGCCTGTGACCACAACAACGACATAACAGATGAAATCACTGATGACATCAATAATTACATTACAACAGTAGCAAGATTCAAACATGGCCTTCTGCCATGGTCAGTGTGCATGGCCAAATATATTTTAACACATTAATGGGCCACTAATCATCGCCTTCAGCGATGGACACTGGCCATGGCCTTCAGTTGTGTCCACTGCATATTTTAAAACAATGACGCCCCCCCAACCATAGACTTTGGACTTAACCAATGGCTACAGCCTTCATCCATGTCCACTGTACATAATATATACTTACTAGCCATGGCCTTTAGCACAATACTGGCCAGTGGCCACAGCCTTTGGCCGTGCCCACTACATAGTTTAACATATGAACAGGCCACTAGCCATGGCATTTGACCATGACCAGTGCTTATATCTTTTGGCCATGCCCACTGTATATTTTAAAATACTAACGTGCCATACACTATGGTCTTCAGCCATGCCCACTGTATATTAAACAACACTTACCAGTCATTAGCCATGATCTTTGGCCTTCGACCGTGCCCACTGTACATTTTAAATTGCCATCGAGCCACTGGCCATGGCTTTCAAACTTGGTCAGTGGGCATCGATTTCAGCCATGTCCACTAGTGTTGGCATCAGTAATGAGATCAGTGATGTCATCAGAGCATGTAAATAGTGATGTCGTCAGTGATGTCATTATTGTGGTCATAGGCTGCTCATGTCAGGGGTTTTGTTGCGCTAAGTTCTCACCTTAACGTCCCTGCAACTAAAGTTATTTCCTTAAATATATATATATCTATATATATATTACATGGCCACGGTAGTGGCCATGTAGTTATGGTTAAGTTGCTGTTTCCATAGGAAGAGCACTTTTTGGGTGGCTTATAACTTCGCTCTCTCTGGACGGATCCTCACCAAACTTTGCAAAAAAAGTATTTGGGTCGCTCTGAATTATTTTGCAAAGTTTGGTGAGGATTCGTCCAGGGGGGGCAAAGTTATAGGGGGGGGTCCCAAAACTTTTTATTTTCCCATAGACTGAATGGGGAAAATGTTTTGCTTGCGCCTACAGCCCAAACCGCTGGACGGATTTCCACCAAATTTGGACCAGGAGCAGCGGCTTGGTCCCGAAAGCGTGCTTTTGCAAATTTGGTGAAAATCCGTCCAGTAGTTTTTTTTAAAATGACCAAAAAGTAGGTAAAAAAAAATTAGTGATATCTGTGTTCGGTTCGCGGACACACTTCCCTGTTCGCTCCGCGGACAGTGTCCTGATTGGCCAATCGTCTTGCGTGATGTTCGCGGACATGCAACGTGTTCGCTGATTGGACGGCGTGGAGCGTGAAGCGCGTCAGATTTTTCGGTAGCGCCCGCCATCTTGGATTCGTGGACGTCCGCGGACAGCGCGGTGAAACTTTGTTCAAAATGTGTATTTTGTAGAGTGTGTTGGTGTGTAGGAGTGTTTGGGGAGGGTGGGAGTGTATGAGATAGGATGAAAGTTGTGTTTTTTATGTGTTAGACGTTCTTTTTGTGTTCAATTTGTTTGCGGACATCACGGGTGTTCTGAAATGTTCTAAATAAACTGACTAGGGGGTGTTCTAAGGACTCAATATGTGTCCGTTTTGTTCGCAAGCAAAGTGAAACTGTTCTAAGAACACTTGCGGTGTCCGGGGAGTGTTTGTAGGGGGTGTCCTGAGGACGCTGTCCGTATTGTTCTCTGTCAAGTTGAATGTGTCCTAAGAACACTCGCGGTGTCCTGAAATGTTCGCAAATAAACAAAATGGGGGTGTTCTGAAGACGCTTCTAAGAACACTCGTGGTGTCCGGGGAGTGTTCGTAGAGGGTGTCCTGAGGACGCTGTCCGTATTGTTCTCTGTCAAGTTGAATGTGTCCTAAGAACACTCGCGGTGTCCTGAAATGTTCGCAAATAAACAAGATGGTGGTGTTCTGAAGACGCTTCTAAGAACACTCCCGGTGTCCTGGAATGTTCGTAGGGGGTGTCCTGAGGACGCTGTCCGCATTGTTCTCTGTCAAGTTGAATGTGTTCTAAGAACACCCGTGGTGTCCTGAAATGTTCGCAAATAAACAAAATGGGGGTGTTCTGAAGACGCTTCTAAGAACACTCGCGGTGTCCAGGGAGTGTTCGTAGGGGGTGTCCTGAGGACGCTGTCCGTATTGTTCTCTGTCAAGTTGAATGTGTCCTAAGAACACTTGCGGTGTCCTGAAATTTTCGCAAATAAACAAGATGGTGGTGTTCTGAAGACGCTTCTAAGAACACTCGCGGTGTCCGGGGAGTGTTCGTAGGGGGTGTCCTGAGGACGCTGTCCGCATTGTTCTCTGTCAAGTTGAATGTGTTCTAAGAACACCCGTGGTGTCCTGAAATGTTCGCAAATAAACAAAATGGGGGTGTTCTGAAGACGCTTCTAAGAACACTCGCGGTGTCCAGGGAGTGTTCGTAGGGGGTGTCCTGAGGACGCTGTCCGTATTGTTCTCTGTCAAGTTGAATGTGTCCTAAGAACACTCGCGGTGTCCTGAAATGTTCACAAATAAACAAGATGGTGGTGTTCTGAAGACGCTTCTAAGAACACTCGCGGTGTCCGGGGAGTGTTCGTAGGGGGTGTCCTGAGGACGCTGTCCGTATTGTTCTCTGTCAAGTTGAATGTGTCCTAAGAACACTCGCGGTGTCCTGAAATGTTCGCAAATAAACAAGATGGTGGTGTTCTGAAGAAGCTTCTGAGAACACTCCCGGTGTCCTGGAATGTTCGTAGGGGGTGTCCTGAGGACGCTGTCCGTATTGTACTCTGTCAAGTTGAATGTGTCCTAAGAACACTCGCGGTGTCCTGAAATGTTCGCAAATAAACAAGATGGTGGTGTTCTGAAGACGCTTCTAAGAACACTCGCGGTGTCCGGGGAGTGTTCGTAGGGGGTGTCCTGAGGACGCAGCATATCACATTCATATTTGCTTATAACTTTGGGTGAAAAACAAATGTATAAGGAACAAAGGTATTAGATACTATGGATGTGATATGCTGCTATGGTTGTCCTTATTATTGTATACTTACTGTTTGGTCTAGTAATGGGAGTCCATGTTTTTCTTCTTCATTTCTGTGATAAAAGAAAATAGCATGTTAGTATTAGTGTTTTGTAATGACTTATTACGTTGTATAAGCAATATACTTTTTTTTTTTCGACCCTCATATTTAGTAGAGTATAAATCAGAGTACTGTGCAATTTGCTCAGTTTCTGTATTTGTTGCTAAAATCATTGGGTCTGTGGGAGAAAAAAAAATCCATGTTGGATTAAAAAAAAAACTTTTTCTGTTATGCTACAGTTTATTTGTTTGTTTGTTTTCAGTGTTCACTTGTTGTTTCTGGATAATGCTTTATACTTTGCTTTGTTGTATTTTTTTTTGGAGCAGTAACAGATTCTTCATTTGTTTTGATATTATAACATTTTGGAGCAGTTAGATACCAATTGGCGTATTCTAACTGTCTATTTTTTTAATATATTTTAGTGGTTTTGTTTTATCTATTTGGATATTGTTAAATTTTGGGACAGTTAGATACCAATTGGCATATTTTAACTGTGTATTTTTTGGCCTAATTTAGTGGTATTCATTTATCTGATTAGTTTTTGTAGAATCTTTGAGCTGTTAGATAGCTTTTGGAGTATTCTAACAGTTTATATTATTTTAACACACATTTATAATTTTGGGACAGTTAGATACCAATTGGCGTATTCTAACTGGGTATTCTTTGGTCTAATTTAGTGGTATTCATTTATCTGATTAGTTGTTGTAGAATCTTTGAGCAGTTAGATAGCTTTTGGAATATTCTAACAGTTTATATTGTTTTAACACAAATTTACTTAAAGGTTTAAATACAGTTTATTTATCAAATTTTGGTTTTAAGAACATCAAATAAGCGTTTGTAAGATTTGCTGGTAATCTCTGCTTTAGAGTAATGGTACTATCATTACATTCAAACCATCCACATTTCTTTTTTATCTATGCAGTGTAGTGCCCTGAATTGGTTGTGGCTCCTGCGTGGTAGATTATACCTATTGTTGTGAAGGTTTTCTTACCAAGTGATATTTGACCATGTGTGAATCCAGTCAGCTTGCAGTTGTTTTTGGTACCATCTGCATTGTAACGTAGAAGCATTAGCATTACGTATTTACTATGTGTTTGTATTACTAACGTGGAGCGATTATCTGAATTGCAGGTAGAGCATGATCTACCATTGTTTGCATTTTGTACAAGTTGCTGAAATGGAATGGATTCACAATTTGGTATTGATATATATATGAAGCGTTCATTGGGGATGTTCTAAATAAACTGACTAGGGGGTGTTCTAAGGAGTCAATATGTGTCCATTTTGTTCGCAAGCAAAGTGAAACTGTTCTAAGAACACTTGCGGTGTCCGGGGAGTGTTCGTAGGGGGTGTCCTGAGGACGCTGTCCGTATTGTTCTCTGTCAAGTTGAATGTGTTCTAAGAACATGCGCAGTGTCCTGAAATGTTCGCAAATAAACAAAATGGGGGTGTTCTGAAGACGCTTCTAAGAACATTCCCGTTGTCCGGGAGTGTTCGTAGGGGGTGTCCTGAGGACGCTGTCCGTATTGTTCTCTGTCAAGTTGAATGTGTCCTAAGAACACTCGCGGTGTCCTGAAATGTTCGCAAATAAACAAAATGGTGGTGTTCTGAAGACGCTTCTAAGAACACTTCCGGTGTCCGGGAGTGTTCGTAGGGGGTGTCCTGAGGACGCTGTCCGTATTGTTCTTTTTCAAGTTGAATGTGTCCTAAGAACACTTGCGGTGTCCTGAAATGTTCGCAAATAAACAAGATGGTGGTGTTCTGAAGACGCTTCTAAGAACACTCCCGGTGTCCTGGAATGTTCGTAGGGGGTGTCCTTAGGACGCTGTCTGTATTGTTCGTTGTTAAGTTGAAAGTGTTCTAAGAACTATCGCGTTGTTCTGAAATGTTCGTAGGGGGTGTCCTGAAAACGGTGTCCGTATTGTTCGTTGGCAAGTTCAAAGTGTTCTAAGAACTTGTTTGCGGACATTAAAAGTTTTCCATAGATCATAGTTGAAATGTTTGACTCTATGGATGTGATATGCTGCGGTGGTTGTTGCCAGGGCATAGAGTCTTGGGTGCATGGCCACAACCACTGCAGCATATCACATTCATATTTGCTTATAACTTTGGGTGAAAAACAAATGTATGAGGAACAAAGGTATTAGATACTATGGATGTGATATGCTGCTATGGTTGTCCTTATTATTGTATACTTACTGTTTGGTCTAGTAATGGGAGTCCATGTTTTTCTTCTTCATTTCTGTGATAAAAGAAAATAGCATGTTAGTATTATTATTTTGTAATGACTTATTACATTGTATAAGCAATATACTTTTTTTTTCGACCCTCATATTTAGTAGAGTACAAATCAGAGTACTGTGCAATTTGCTCAGTTTCTGTATTTGTTGCTAAAATCATTGGGTCTGTGGGAGAAAAAAAAATCCATGTTGGATAAAAAAAAAAACCTTTTTCTGTTATGCTACAGTTTATTTGTTTGTTTGTTTTCAGTGTTCACTTGTTGTTTCTGGCTAATGCTTTATACTTTGCTTAGTTGTATTTTTTTTGGAGCAGTAACAGATTCTTCATTTGTTTTGATATTATAAAATTTTGGAGCAGTTAGATACCAATTGGCGTATTCTAACTGTCTATTTTTTAATATATTTCACCTTAACTCCGGCAATCAACTTCTATAAAATGAAAGTAGTGCCCTCGCTAACAAGCGGTATGGAAGCCTCTCTTTGTATTCCGGAGAACATTTGGAATAAGATAGAAGGTATGGTTTGGAGATCTGTTTTGGGATTGCCCAAATCAACTGCAATTGCGGCCATTAGAAGGGAACTTGGGCTAACGTCTTTGGCCTCGATAGTCGACGTTAGCGCAATGAGGTTATTTAGAAAAATCATTCTGGCAGACTCCCTCCCGATCTACGCTGTAGTTAAAGAAGAAATGTTAAACGGGAATTGCATGATATTCAAAAATTGGGCCGAAACTAGAAAAGAAAGACTGTCGCAAATAATGTGCACGGAAACAGATTTAAAAGAAAATCCAGACAAAATCAAGCGGAAAATGCAGGAAATGGACTGGATTAAAACAATAGAAGTAGCAGCAGACAACAAATTGCTACAGCATCTTCCACCTACATGCAATAAATTAAAGGTACCTATAAAATACGTCAAAAAATTTCCAGAAAAGAAAAAAAGACACTTGTTTATGAAAGCGAGACTAAATACACTTCACACAAAGCAAATACTTGCCATCCGAGGTTTGGTGGAAAACCAAGCATGCAGGTTATGTAAAAACGTG
Source organism: Ambystoma mexicanum (assembly GCF_040938575.1). Classification (NCBI taxonomy): domain Eukaryota; kingdom Metazoa; phylum Chordata; class Amphibia; order Caudata; family Ambystomatidae; genus Ambystoma; species Ambystoma mexicanum. The sequence continues at coordinate 432,851,599 of NC_090932.1, read as the reverse complement.
GATACCGTGGAAACGATTAGGCACCTGGTTTTAAACTGTCCATACACCAAACAGAACAGAATCACTTATCTATCTCCGTTGATTACAAATCCCTGGATGTTCGAAGAGGATAACATATGGAACAGATTGATCTCAGGTGAAGCTACGCGGTGGACCATGGCCATGACAAACCTAATCGAGTTGGCTTTCAAACAGATAAATGAAATTCTCCTCATCGAAGACGCCTCATTAGTACAAACCTAAGGAGCTTCTGAACAATGATATTTGAAACGTATCTACTGTTTATAAAAAGATGTACCTCGATCTGTTGAAAGCCAACTCTCCGGAGAATCTTGAAGGGCTAAATGCGTAGATCTTTTTGATAAAATTACAGGTCTTGTCCTGAAATATAAATCAAATAAAAAAAATTAAAAAAAATATATATATATTTTAGTGGTTTTGATTTATCTATTTGGATATTGTTAAATTTTGGGACAGTTAGATACCAATTGGCGTATTCTAACTGTGTATTTTTTGGCCTAATTTAGTGGTATTCATTTATCTGATTAGTTGTTGTAGAATGTTTGAGCTGTTAGATAGCTTTTCGAGTATTCTAACAGTTTATATTATTTTAACACAAATTTATAATTTTGGGACAGTTAGATACCAATTGGTGTATTCTAACTGTGTATTTTTTGGTCTAATTTAGTGGTATTCATTTATCTGATTAGTTGTTGTAGAATCTTTGAGCAGTTAGATAGCTTTTGGAGTATTCTAACTGTTTATATTGTTTGAACACAAACGTGGAGCGATTATCTGAATTGCAGGTAGAGCATAATCTACCATGGTTTGCATTTTGTACAAGTTGCTGAAATGGAATGGATTCACAATTTGGTATTGATATATATATGAAGCGTTCATTGGGGATTTCTTCTTGTGTCACATTGTTGCAGAGCGTGCATGTATGTTTCCACATGTATTAAATCTGAAAGATTTCATTTATAGGTATGTTTTTGTTTTCCAGTACTTGTAGTAAGTACATTAGACATTCTTGTGGATCTTCCTGTGAGTTTATAGTGAATTTCACCATTCTAGCACAGTAGTCCAATTGTCGTCTTATTCCAAAAACACTATATGTGTTGTCAGGATTGTTTGCTGCATTTCTGTGAAGTACTAACATTTGCAAACACAATGGGTCTGTACTGTGTAAGTAAATGTTGTCAACAATTGGTGGTAATTGAAATAGAATATTCATTGCTACATTTGCATAGCAACTTACACCAACTATATTTGAGAATTTAAATGGTCCAGGTAGTTCTGTATCTAACTGCTTTTTTTGGAGTTTGTCTTCCTTCTTTAAAGAAGTACCTGGTTTACTTTCTCTAATTGATTCTTTTTTGTTTGTGGTACTTGATGAAGTATTAGTTTCTTTTACTCTCTTTGGAGGATTTGCAGTGACGTCCTGTTCCATTTCTGTTTGATTTAGTTTTCTTTTACAACGTTTTAGTTTTTGTGGAACAGAATATGTGTTTAGATGGGGAGTGTATAGTGAGCGAAGTCTATTATATTCTAAAATGCAAGGAATATCAGCGTTTACTTTACTTGCATCAAAGTTGATTAGAAATAGACCGTCAAGTGTACGTAAGCGTGATAGTGCTACGTAGCTCATGCCTTCTTTAAAGACTGTATTACCAATATCTATCATTGCTTTGTCTAGGGTAAGACCTTGTGATTTATGAATCGTGACTGCATATGCAAGAGTTAGAGAAAATTGTTCTCTGCGTACATACATATCTTTGAAGAGAAGGAATCTAGCTGTTGAGCGTCCTATCCGTTTTACTTCTGAAAGTTTGTCAAAGAGTATATTGACAAACTGAATTTTGTTGTCACATGGGTATGTTTGAAAGCCAACAACTGTACCCAGTGCTCCATTAACTAGTCCTTGGTCCACGTCAAGGTTACGTTTAAGCATTACTCTGCAATTTAAGGATAATTTTAACATCTTTTCTAAGCCTGCTGTGTTTGAGATTGATTTTTCTAAATTATTTAGTCTTGTTGTGGCTTGGTCACACATGGGTAGTGTCATACCATGGACATCTAGTTTGTCTGTGGCGCTAATTTCCATTATTGGTTGCATTTCTTTACTTAACATTATTTCATTGAATTTGAGACAGCTTGCAAGAGTTGGCATTAAGGCCATACAATTGACATTTTTGTGGGCTAATTGTTCCATAACATCTGTAGCACCTGCATTATCGCCATAAAGTGCATTAATGTGCCGGGTTTTCAATGTTGCTTCTGCTTCTTTAGAAAGGATACCAACTCTCAAACTTTTTAAAATGTTGGCATAAGTTAGATCTGCAGAGTGGCGCATGTTTTCTGTTAATTCTCTGTATTGGAAATGTTGCCAAAAGTTGACATTTCCAATGCTGCCAACAGTTTTACGGCAGAGTTTGTGCCCTAATGTTTTAAAAATAGGTTCACCTTTTACTGGTGTTAATTGAAGCAGATCTCCAAAAACAATAATGTGTTTTCCCGCAAAGAGCTCTTCATAGTCTGTTTTGAGTACTTCTTGTAATCTCAGGTGAATCAAAGCTAACATCAGGTTGGAGACCATGCTCACTTCATCTATTAGTAGCATTTTCATTTGTTTCAATACTCTGCGTAATTCCATTGCAGCTTCTGCAGAAAGTTTGTAATAGTCTAATTTGTTCTTTTGTTCTACTGGTAATAGTAGTAATCGGTGTAATGTAACACCACCTATTTTGTAGGCAGCTAAACCTGTGGGGGCAGTGACAACAGCTGACAGTTTGTTGTTTGTCAATTGTTGAAGGAACTTACTAATGATTTTGATTAGGAATGTTTTGCCAGAACCAGCTTCACCACTGACGTACAGTAGTATAGGTTTATAATTATGGCAGGAACATTCTTTATTTTCATGTTTTACACCATGCGCAATTTGTTTTGTTACTTCTTGAAAAATGCTACTTTGCTCATTGTTTAGTTTTGATTGTAGTATAGTTAAGTCTTCCTTATCTTCATACTGACACATGGTGTTTTCTACTTCTATCATAGCTAATTCTGCCTCATTTGTTATTAGTGGTTCTCCCAGTGGTTCTTGGCTTCCTGTTACAGAAGGTTGACTACTGTCCGGAGTATCCTTATCTAGTTGGGCTTGGAGTTCTTCTTCATGTTGCTGTTCATTGTGCAACATTGTTTTGTACTGTGTAAAGTTTACATCAGTTATAGTGCTTTCATTTGCTTTGAAAGCATCCTCATATGAGTCATTGTTATCTAGTAATTGTTCTTCTTTTCTCCATGGTTTGAAGAGTTGTAGCAGGGACATGTAATATACCTCTTTATGTTGAGGAGTCTTCAATGACAATTTGATATGATTAATTAAATTTGGTTTAGTGAGTTTAACTAAGCTGCCTTCACAGTCTGTCACTCTATATTTACCTTTTTTTTCATCAGGTTTCATATTATTTTTGTATGTGTAGTTTTGGGCTATTTGGTATAGACACATGTTTTCCAAAGTATTACTTCTGTTTGGGTAGTATATGTCCAATAAATTGTTTTTTTAAAATGTCTTGGCTGTTGGGATCATGTTTGGCTATTGTTTCTATATCTTCATATGATTTTAGAACTCTTTTTCTAGATTTAGCTAGACCAAGACTTAGCCATACTATATTTTCAGATTTACCATACAATGAAGTACCAGTTAAACGATCAGCTGCTTCATAAGATCCACATTCTCTATGGGTGAGCATTTTTATGCCCAAGCTGTATAATTTCTGAGATACTGTTTTATCTGATGACAGGTCATTCCAGAGGTCTTGGAGCTCTGTCTTTTCTGCTTTAGTTAAGTATGCTGTGACATATCGTGCAACTGCAGTAGAATTGTCTGCAATGTACTGCCCATCTATGTTTGCATTCCATAAGTGGGCAATGATTGCATTATAATCATTGATATATTTTTCTTCTTCTTTTCTTTTTATGTAATATGTATTTTTAGGTGACTTACCTTTAACACTATGTCTAACTGAAGACATGAGGTTGTTTACTTGACCTGTATTTGTAACTGGTCTAGGGAAACCAAATCGGCATTTGGTGTAGTATTTGCCTTTGTTTTTGTATTTGCGAAGACAATATTTTCCACATGTGTGTCTTTGAAATTGTAAAGTTTGTGCATGAAGATCACTATTTGTGGCTTCTGATGGAATTTCACAAGTGACATATTTTTCAATAAACTGTAAAACAGTGGCATCACTGTCTTGACCAAATTTAGGAGCATCTTTAATCCATAAAAGCATGTGGATATGTGGTGCGCCTCTGGCTTGGTATTCTTTTCTCCAAGGGGAGGAACAGTTTTATTACAAATAAAATGTAGCATAGCAATGAAGCGATGGTGAAAATATCTTGAAACATTAACAGGATCCAAAGAACAAAGTTCTCCAGGTGTTAGAATATCTATGTTTGTTTTGTTTTTATTTGATATGCGTAAGAAATCATGTAAATCTTCCCATGCATATTCTGCACAACTTAATGTAACAAACCAAGTGGGTGGGCCAAGGTTTCTGATCATACAACGTACATCTCCATGACGTCGAAACCAGTACTCTTTAGTACCACGCATATTTGCTAATAGATTTGTAATATTTGATTGTAAAACCTCATCCTTTTGTTGCACTTTCTCTAATAATTGTGTAGCTGTCATATTTTGAAAGTGTGATCCTGATTTTAATATGTGTGCAACTCTGTAACATAAAGTTGCTAGTTCACTTTCAAAGAGTAGGTAGAATATGTATTCCACATTTTGTCTAAATCTGGGATCTTCAGAATACATCCGTAATGAGCGGTATTCTGAAGCTGATATTTGAATAGGTCTATCATCATACCTTCCTCCTTTGCCAGTAGGAAAGAGTAGAGGAAAAGCACGTGCTTCTATACTTTTTTCCCATATACTGATTGGCGATCCTTTTGTTTGACGCATTTGGTAAGTTTCAAGTACATCTTGTACGGTGTCATTACAGTGCAAAGGATGAATTGTATAATGGTCTAAAGTATTTGATATTGTAGCAGGATCTAGTAGCTCAAATTGACCAGCTTCTTGTGTTTCTTGAATTATTTCAGTGGTATCTTTCAAGTTTTCTTCAATATTAATTTCTTTGTAATATTCATTATTCTCTTTAAGATATTGGAAGGCTTGTCTAACTTTATATAAATCTACCAGCTGTTGCCATATTTTTTTGTCTTTTGTAGGTACTCCATTTACTAATATAATTAAAGATTGCTGCATTGGACGTTGCACTCCTAGAGTATGCACATTTTCTTTTAGATTTAATGGTAAATAAACTACTTTTCCACGAATGCCTTTTACCAATTCAGAGGGAGGTAATTTTGCTGTTTTTGGTTGAAGGCGTATTATTGCTTGAAATGGGTGTACTGTTTGAATTATGATGCTCTCATATAAATTAAGTTGTTGTAGAGGTTTTGGTACTGGGTATAATTCCAAATGATTTGTGAAGGAGTTTGGTTGTTGTCAAGTTTTGTAGTGCAATAACTGCAAAGTATTAAGGGCTCAGTTATTTCATATTTGTTTTCTGCTACAAGGTAGAGAGCTAATTCAAACCATTTAGAATCTTCATTGTCTTCTATTTTGTATGATAGTTTTTGTGTTACTTTTATAAAACATTCTACGGCAACATACACATACATGGTTTGGTACTTCAGCTGATGTACTTTTAAATTTTAGTATTTCTTTTTTGTATGTGTTTAGCAAAAGGTTGCCATGTGTAGAATTGTTGCTTAATTGGTTTAAAGCTATCTCATTCTGTAAATGGCTTTCACTTCCAAAATATTTTTTCTGGATATAGTGAATTTCTTCAAGTAGGTCTTTTGCTGTACCATGTAGAAGGATGTTATTTAACTTTGCTACTGCTAAAGCAGGACTTTTAGCATAGTACAGTTTATAGACTAGATTTCTTATAGTTGAATGATGTGTTGATATCCTTTTGATATCATGGAAAGTGGTTTTACAAGTAGGTCCTGTAATGCAGGCCAATGAATGTCCTTGTAGTCCTGTGTACTTGCGCACTGGACAGGTATCTATATTTTGCAGTAATTTAATTTTGATTTTGTCTTTGCTTTTTACATATTTATTGAGGAATTGGCGTAAAGATTTGAAACATTGTTTGGGAATGTTACACATTGACGTGCATGGCCATTTGTACACTAGACGTTCTGATTCAGTTGAATGGAGGGGTAATTCTAAGTTTTCAGGGCATATTTTTGTAAGGAGTACTTCTTGTTCCATTATGGTATTATTCACTTTTTCATAACCTCGACCACTGCTATTTATGGCAATTGTATTTGTTTGCTTTTGTTTGTACGCTTCTTCATTAAAATATGGTTCTGTGCTCGTAGTGTGATTCCATTCACCTCCGCAGATACTTAAGAAGTTCTTTCTGTTGACATTTCGCTTATTGAGAAGTCTTTTTTGTAATTTAGTTATTAGTTTTGTTAGTGGTTTCATTTTGTTTAACAGTAAAATAAATACATTTCTTTTGAGAAGAATTGCACTGTCCATCAATGCTTCTAAGATTAATTTCCTACGATAGGTTTTAAGCTTTGAACCTGATTTCTCTCCTGTTTTTATAAGATTTTGAAGGACTTTGTGACAGTATATTTTGGCTAAAATACTTTTCTTGGTATGCTTACTTTGCACTATATTAAAATTTGAAGAAGTAGTTTTATCTGTACTGATAGCTGATTTTCTGTTAATTGTTTTTTGGTTTGTTTTACATTTTGATAGAGGAAGCGAAGTTGTTGTGCTTGAAACTTCTTGTGTTTCACTAAATGATTGTATTAGCTGTTTTGTTTCAACTTTTTTTTACAAATTCTGCTAGAGATGGATGCTTATGTTGGACACCTTTATTTTCATTTGCTCTACTTTTGCGTCGCTTTCTACGGAGTTGACTTTTGGTAGGCATTCTTTAGGGTCTGTTGAAAAAAATAAAGAAGATATGTGTTGGGGTGTTCTGGAATGTATATGTGCTGTGTGCATGAGTGTTTGAGTAAGATGATAAAGATGTATGTAATGGTGTGTGATTGTGCATTGGGAACTAAAACTAGTAGGGATAGGTATTCTTGAATTTATGTGTTACTAAACTGGGGTTCAGATGACAAAAAAAAAGTAAGCTAGTGGTGTGGAAAAGTACAAATAGTAAATCTAATGTATACAATTAAAACAGTTGTTTGTTCTATAATATGAAAATTGTAGTGGTTCAGTTGGGTAATTTGTGTGTCCAAAAATAGAAATTTGTAGGCCATTCTGGCTGTAAATCGCTGTTTAAGACATGGACATTTTTGGACAAAATGGTACAAAATCTCTATTTTTAGAAACCAAAATAGCTTGTATTAATGTTATAGTATATTTGATTAATAATACAAATATTATGGTGATATTTTACTTACTTTTTTTTTAAATTAACAGGTAACTTCTTAGTTTTTCTTTCTTCTTCGAATTCGGCTGCTTCTTTTCAGGAACCTGGTCTTCACTGCAATTGTAAAAGCTTCAAATTAGTAACTTTGTTTGTATATAGCGCTGTTTTTAATTTAGATATTGATTTTTTTAATTGAAATCCTCAGTGCCTTCTGTAAAACCATTAAACTAATTTATTTACATAAGATACATTGCATCAGTTCAGTACATATGATATGTTCTTAATGAACAAATTGTATTGAATGACTAACTGTAGCAAAAAAACAAATATCTTTAATATGTCTTGTGAAATGTATAATATATTAGTGAATACCACTATTTCTGTAAGTAAACTGTTCTAGGTAATAGCGCCTCAATGTCATGTCTAATTTAAAGTAATTAAGTAAATAAATAATTAAAAACAAAAAATATGAAATTGTATAAGTATTTCTATAAAGGTTTAAACATAGATTGTGTTTGCATGCAATTTTGTTTGAATATATGTAGTCTATATATTTCATTTAAAAAATGTTAGTTTAACATGATTTGAGTGTGTGTGTATAAAGAAAGTAAATAGTATAAAGGTTTATAAGTGATAGTTGATTTTAGGAAATTGAAAAAAGTACAGTAAATTCATTTTACAGATTTTACAAGGTAAAAGTCTGTTTGAAAATGTGTTCATCTACTATACAGAAAATATGCATACCTGAAGTTTGTGTTCATGCATATGGATATGCATGGAGCTGCAAGTAGAAATCTTGAAGACTTGTACAGTATTTCTGGTAGATGCTGCTTGCCAATGATATGACACTTGTACTCAGAGAGATTCAGAGTACATTTGCAGTGCTGATCTATGATGATGCAGTTAGATGTAGAGGTCTTGAATGTGATTGGTGCATGGTCATGTGATTTTTGAGGTACATCCAATGAGGGAATGGCAGAGAGAGTGTAGTGGAAATGGTAGAAGGGCTGTTCATGTTACCATATGTCCGCGGACATGGCGGTAGTTCGCGGACATCGGGAGTTACATCCGGGGATTTTTGGGTTCAGAAGTCATGCAATTGAGAATAAGCACTGAAAGGGATTGGTCAGGAAAGTTTGGTGGGTGTGTTGTGCCAGGAGAGATTTTCTCAGATACTCTTTTTGCTGAGAGAACAAAAGATAGCTATGGCTGTGTGTTTCAGAAAACAGATTGTTTGGATTTTAGGAGATTCGTGGATACATTGGTTGAAGGTGCATGCAGAAAACTGTGGAGTAGCTGTAGATCTTGGATTCCCACATGTGGAAGTACACTGGCATGGAGTACGTGGAATGAAGTGGTTGGACTTGCTACCTCTCTGTGCTACTTTGGAGACAGAGCAACATCCAGACATAATTGTAATTCATTGTGGAGGGAACCGTTTAGGACATGTGACTGGATTTTTTTTGCAATTTGCTATGAAAGAAGGACTTAGGAAGGTTATGGACATGTTTCCTAATTCTCAAGTGATATTTTCACGGATTGCGCAGAGACAAATGTGGCTTCGTTCTTCTTCATTTGGTCCACAAATGGAAAAAGCAAGGCGCAATGTTAATAAGGCTGTTTGTGCCTTTCTAAGAGATTTTGGCATGTCTTCTTTTCACAATGAAAATATTATGTTTTGTAGTACATACATTTTTCGCAGAGATGGAGTTCATCTTACTTATGCTGGCAATCAGATTTTTCTGAGAAATGTACAAAATGCATTGCGACCTTTTTTGGAATTACAACAACGATTTTGAAGTAGATGTTAAGCATTTACAATTTTTGACTTACAAACACCACCCAAAGGCTCTTTTCAGAGCCACCACTTCTTTCCAGAGAAAATTACAATGTTTGTGATGGAGTAGCAACTCAATTTTTTTAATGTTCGCGAACTGTCCGCGGACTTCTAAAAAATACAAAGAGCCCTGCTTCATTTATTTTCACTTCTATTTTTTAACTGGGAAAGGCGGCTCTGAAAAGAGCCTTATTTTTTTAAAATGTTTGTAATTTTGTATTTTTTTTGGTTTTTCAGACACGACACACTAGGAGAGGAGGGTAAAGGAGGGTAAAGGGGGACACACCAACCACAGGGATAAGAAAGGGCGAGCTGAGAGAGGAAGATGTAGAGTGGGTTTTATTTGGGTAGTGAGCAGGTCTTCTCGTGCTCTGAGACGATAGTCTCAAAAGCACTCCGAAGTCGCTCCCCCCTGCAGAGTACTGTGTCACAGTACATACATACAACTGTGACCCTCGAAAGGTAAGGGTCATCAGCATTCTGTATGGCCTGTGAGGCAGCTTGAGAAAGACGCTGTCCCACAGAGGTGGTCCTTGTGGTGACAGGATCAGAAACAGAGGATGAAGTAGAGGAAATCAACCTGCTACGTTCTTCGCAAGGTACAACCCTGCGAATAGCCCCAGAGTGAAATAACCTCAGGTGTCGCTTCATAGTAGTGGTCCCAAAGCTGTACTTACCGTGCTTCCCGCGACTGAGTATCATTTTGCACTCATTGCAGGTAACACGGTTCGCACGAGCCTTAGGACCATTCACATGAATGGTAAATAACCGCCACACCCAAGACTCACGCCTAGTGCGGGTAGTAGGGATTTCCTCTACCTCATTCTCATCATCCTCTTCTTCCTCCTCTGCATCACCACTCCTGTTCCCCTCTTCAGGCCCTTGGGGAGGTGGTGGTGGTGGAGGGGGCGGGGGTGGTGCTGAAGCAGGTGCAGCACCAAGTGGCAGTTCAGCAGCCAAGGATGCCATCTCGATGATGGTGTAGTCTGCAGGTGGCAGCAAAAATCACTGTGTTCTGAAGAATAGCCAGAAACACAATGGGAATAAGCTCTTGGGCATGGTCTTTTATAGGGGTGCTTGTGCGCGGTCCGCGGACATGCGCACTGTCCGCGGACAGATCGAACACAAAAAAAGGATCGGAAAGTTTCAAAAGGTATATAGAAACTCAAGATTGCTATGTGGGACTTGTGCCATGGTGAGATTTTATTGAAAAATATTATGGATTAACTGAAAATGGGCGCGGTCATATGATCCATTCGCGAACTAGTGCGCGAAGGAAGCACCTGTCCGCAGGACACCAAGTACACGGAGATTGGTTAGCGCATGCGCATTGATGTCCTACGGACACTGTTCGGGTTCTGGAGTAATTGAAAGTGCGTCACACGTGAAACGAACATTTAAGGACACCGCGTGTGTTCTTAGAACAGTTTAAACTTGGTAGCGAACAGTAAGGACAGATATAGTTTTCTTCAGGACACGTGTAATTTAGTTTATGTACAAACATTTCAGGACACCAAATGTGTTCTTAGAACAGTTTCAATTGGGTAGCGAACACTACGAACAGGTATAGTGTTCTTCAGGACACCTCCATTTTCGTTTACGTACAAACATTTCAGGACACCAATAGCGTTCTTAGAACAGTTTGAACTTGCTAGCGAACAGTACCGGACAGGTATAGTGTTCTTTAGGACACTTTAATTTTTGTTTGTTTACAAACAATTCAGGACACCGCGTGTGTTCTTAGTACAGTTTCATGTTGCTAGCGAACACTACGAACAGTTGTACTGTTGTTCAGGACACATCATTTTCGTTTATTTACGAACATTTGAGGACATCAATTGTGTTCTTAGGACAGTTTTAAGTTGATAGCGAACATTACGCACAGATATAGTGTTCTTTAGAACACTTTAATTTTTGTTTCTTTTACGAACATTTACGAACATTTCAGGACACCACGTGTGTTCTTAGAATAGTTTCAACTTGCTAGCGAACAGTACGAACAGGTGTGGTGTTCTTCAGAACACCTCCATTTTCGTTTATGTACGAACATTTCAGAACACTCGCACTGTCCGCGGACACTTTTATTGTTTAAAAAAAAAAAAAACTGAAACTATTCACAATACAATATAAAAATTAAACTTTATTTAACATATATTAATAATTTATGACAGAGAAGGTGAGGCAGAAACAGAAACAAAAACAGGAGAATTTGGGGTTTCATCATGATTGGTATTGGGTGAAGAAGGGATGGAAATCTCATCAAAACGTTTTGGATTATGGAGAGGGTTTGGGGATAATTGACTGGGATATGGTGAGGAGGGACAAGTACATGTGGGGCAATGGTACGAGGTTTTTGGTTTGAAATGATTTTCTACAAAAGTTTTTAAATTATTAAAATTAGCCAACAATACATCCATTTTTTCTTCTATATTGTGAAGACTTTTATCCATAACAGGATTTTCTGAAGTTTTTTCTATTCTGGTATGCTCTGTACAAAAAAATAATATATATGTTAAATGTATATAAAAAAATAATAAATAAATGGTTTATATTATAAAGTGTTTACCATTAGTTTCACTATCTTGTGACATTTCTTCATGTGGGAAATTGTCCTCTAGCCATTCAAGAGTACTAGACATTTCTGTGAGAAAAAAAAAAAAGATAATATATTTTTTAATCTAATACAGAAAGTTTATAAATATATGAGTAAAATGAAGTACACTTACTATTTCTGGGAAGATAAGTCCTATGTATTCAGTGGGTCTGGTCTTTCATCTCAGTTCTGTTGTGTCTGTGAGGTAATTATGTTGGAAGCCAATTTATCTTCTTGTGGTATATTCCATTTCAGAACATATTGTATTTAAATGAATGGTTAGTGTGTTACATATATGGGTTACATTTCTTATGTATTACTATATATAATGTGTTTGTGTGCTGCTTTATGAATTTGTTAAATGTTCCTATATTATGATATAACAATCAAACATACCCCACCCCCCCACCCCCACAGTTTTTAGGTAGTGGTACTGTTCTCCGAACATGTCCTCGAACATTAAATAAGTTCGCGGACATCAAGTTCATAAGAAGAGATCTAGTCATTTCCATATGACATGTATATAAAGTCAAAGTCATTATTGTTAAGTTGTGCTACTAAAAAACTATGAAATTCAGTAAAAAACATTGTTAAAGGGACGTTATGGTTAAGTTGCGCTACTAAAAACCTATGAAATTCAGTGAAAAAAACTTTGTTAAAGCGACGCTATGGTTAAGTTGCGCTACTAAAAACCTATGAAATTCAGTGAAAAAACTTTGGTAAAGGGACGTTATGGTTCCAAGTAAAACCGAAAAACCCTTGAAATTCGCCAGTTATGGTAAGCTAAGCAACCATAACTCGCGCCACCGCCGTGCACTGCTAAGACTAACACCCAGGACATCAAAAATGGCATCACAAATGTCATTGATGACATCACTGATGACATCACATGTGTATGTACTTCTCATGAAATATGTGTAGGAGGGATTCTTATTATGTTGCGAAAAAAGTGTCAAGAATCATTGCAAGAAATATACCCTAATAAGTGCATTGAATGATGCATTGATATAAATAGCATCCTATTATGGGGTTCTATCTAGTATACTAAGCTACTCATACAGAAACATAACATTGTGTGCAGCGTACAAGATGAAGGTATGATATTCGTAATGTTAATATGTTGAATAATGAAATGATAATTGTTTTCTTAATAGATTTTTATGTACTGTGAAATATGTAATAAGTAGCTAATAAAACCCATGTATTACATAATTGCATTACTATAGACAAAACACAAAGACACAAGAACACATACCAATATGGGTATATAGAGGGAAAGTGAAGTTAGCAAAAAAGCACAAGTAGTAGCAGAAACAATTCATAACTTAACTGATTAGTTTCATGCAAATAAATGATTGCTCTGTTTCAAAGCTGCTATTTACCCTATGTATATGTATCACTTGATGTGATTGGACCCTAAGGAAAGTAGTGTGAGTACAATGTATACAAATATGACCATATACAGGGAAAGTACAGCCATAAAAAAAACAACAGAACTATCAGAAAGTGCTCATAAGTCTAGTGATTATCTTTATGCACAAAAAGGATTGCTGTCTTTCACGCTTGTCTTTTCCCATATGTATATGTTTCATATGATGTGACTGTACTCTAACGGAATTACTGTAAGAACCTACTAGAAGGATATGTCTACAAATAAAATAAAATTCTTAGTTTCTGACTGTTACTGAAGAAAACCATGTGGCCTAGATATGTCAGCAAAAGAAAAAATAGTGAGCCAGACATGTGATGTCATCAGTGATGTCATCAATGACATTTGTGATGTCATCTTTGATGTCCTGGGTGTTAGTCTTAGCAGTGCACGGTAGTGGCGCGAGTTATGGTTGCTTAGCTTACCATAACTGGCGAATTTCAAGGGTTTTTCGGTTTTACTTGGAACCATAACGTCCCTTTAAGAAAGTTTTTTCACTGAATTTCGTAGGTTTTTAGTAGCGCAACTTAACCATAACGTCCCTTTAACAACGTTTTTTTCACTGAATATAGAATATATTTCAGTTTTTTTTTGTTTTACTTGTAACCATAACATACCATTATCAATGTTTTTTTCATTGAAAATATATATATGTATATTCAATGAAAAAACATTGTTAAAGGGATGTTATGGTTACAAGTAAAACCAAGAACCTCCATAAATTTGCCGATTGCCTACGTGTATGTATGATTAGGTTCCTATATTAACAACAACACCCGAATATAATGTGTTCTTTAGATGAGAACATTCTTTAATACATAGGGCCTCATTACGGCTTTGGCAGTAGCCGTGCCTGTAATAAAGGCATGCTGGCCCCAAACCTGTGATTTTACTGGACTCGCGAATGGCCAATTACCAGGTCATGCCGAGTTTGGCGGACCCATTAATTGCCCATTAAGCGGGTGCTGACAATAAGGGAATCCCTATCCCCATTCGGCCCCATGTGGCTGAATGGGAATGGGGAACTCGGATGCACCAGCACCGTTCGTAATGGTGCCGGTGCATCCACGAGTTGTGCTCGCAGGTGCCGCACTGCAGAGCAAAACCCGTGAGCACAACTCGTAGTATGGTGGTACGGTAGCAACAGTGCTGGTAGCGATACCGGTGTCATTGTTGCCTTACCACCATACTTATAATGAGGCCCATTAAGTAGTTTATGATAGATCTCCCGATCACCCCTGACATCTTGTTTCCAACATTATAAACACTACCCCTTGTAGGGACTGTTCATGAAAATTATTTTAATATGTGATGTTATCATTGATGTCATCAATGACATTTTTGATGTCATCTTTCATGTACTGGGTGTTTATCATAACAGTGCACGTTGGTTGGGCGAGTTATGGTTGCTTAGCTAACCTTAAATGGAGAATTTCAGGTTTTTTTTTCAGTTTTACTTGTAAACATAACGTCCCATTAACAAAGTTTTTTCAGTGAATTTCATGGTTTTTACCAGTGAACCCTAATTTGCTAAAACTTATTAATATCATACTTACCCCAATATAGCAACATTTTCTTCAATATATAAAGTTTCACCTTACAACTCTGCCATTCCCCACCTTCCAACATCATTTTGAACACTTCTATAACTTTTTGCAACTTTTTCCACTGTTTTTATGTTCGTCGATGTTCGTGAATGACGTCATTGCAGACTTTTCAGGCATGCCACGTGACCACGTGCCGGTGCACGGCATGATGACATGTCCAGGAACTCACAAATGGGTCTGTGCTTCGCGAACAGTTCGGAACTGAATTTTTCAGCTCAACTAGGAACCTTAAAGCTCAAAATGTACCCTTGCACAGTTCCTACACCTATTCTAACTCATTATACATTAACAATCTAGCACACAGCACATACTTGGAAGAATATTAGGAAAACTGCTATTTATCTTAAAAATTGCATCAGCTACTGCCATCCTTCCTCCCCAAGAGCCACCCAACACCAGCACCAACTGGAGGACCTACACAACAAAAGAAGCGCAATACTTCAAAAGACAATCAAGTAGACCAGGAAGATGAGGGAGAAGAAGTGCCTACTTCTAGGACCCAGAGGGAATAATGAGTGTGGCAGTTCTTTAGCACAGTTGGAAATGTACCAAAGGCTAAAGCTACCAAAGTGAAATGCACTGAGTGAAACATTGTACTCAGTCATGGACAACATGGGTAGCACTCCCACGGGACCAGCTGCATGCGCCACCACACCAAATCCAACCACCGCAATGCTCTCAGAAAGGCAGTTCCTTTCTTAGGAACTAGTAGTCTGTCTTCCTCTACCTCATCTTCCTTAACCAATGCTGTAACCACACAGCCTACTTCTGTGGGACATAAAATCCCACCAGCTACGTTGCAAGCAATAAAAGAGGCTGTTGATCCATATATTTCGAAAACAACAGTACTCTGTATAAACTGCAGCACACAAATCTGCAGGGCGGAGCAATTTCAAAGTGCTTTTGAAGTGGAAATCAGGGAGAATGAGAAACACGGCCCTCTGCCTTAGATTTAACACACGCGCAACATCTTCCCGTGTCCACCTGCCTCTCCATATATGTGGTTGGTGTCACTACCCTCACTTCCTTACTTTCTGGCCTCTCCTGCAAACAAAACATGAAAAGGTTCCTTTAGAAACCACCTTTTACAGTTGAAAAATAGAACTAAAAAATTAGCTTATAGACTCCATCTACTTTACATTTTTCAGTAAAGTAGTTAGATTCAATAAGATTCTCCAACATTCCCAATAGCATTTTCTACTATGCTTGCTAATGGAAATAATGGACAATTGTATGCTATAGAAAAAGAAAAAAGAGCAGAAACAACTTTCTGTCTGAAATTCTACTCTCTAGTATACAATAAACAGCATAATCACCATTCGTAAATATCCAAAGTCTCTGCATTCCCCTGTCTAGCGCATGCCTTACTAGAAAACCTTACTAGAAAACCCAGATTGCACATGCACACCATCATACAAAACAGCCCATCTACTCTTTTTACTGCTATGTTTGTAACACTCCCTTTATGCTTTCATCCTTGGCGAGGGCCAGGCCCATTGTCCATGCACCAAACTTATATCACTTTTGTTTGTGCCACTGCCCACGGCAGAAAAGTTGGATCCCTGTTTTTTATACTTGCGTTTCCACACTTTCCAAAAAATAAAACACATGAAAGATTTACAAAAGCATCCTTACAGGTCCTTGTTGACGCTCCTTGCACCAGTTTGCTGCAATCCCGTCCAGCACTTCGAACTGCAGCCGCAAGCATAATTTTCTTTCCCATTTCAACCTCGAGCTTCAGCCATGCGGCATACCCCAATAAGTAACTCAGAGTAGGCATTTGTCTTTACCGATAGCCAGGCCCATTGTCCATGCAACAAACTCATTTCACTATTTTTGTGTGTAAATTTGGACACTTTGGAACAATAAAACACAAAACAAATATGCAAAACCATGCTTTCAGGTCCTTGCTGATGCTCCTTGCGCAGGTTTCTTGTCATTCAGTACAGCACTTCAGGGTGTAGCTGCAAGCAAGATATTTCTTCCCATTCAAACCTAGGGTTCGGCCATGCTGCATGCCCCAATATTCAATATGAGTACACGATTATCAAGTAACTGCAGGGCAGTAGAATGTGGAGATCACTGCGCTTCATCTAGTACTTTAAACAGATTACCCTGCTGCTGTTGATTGGGGTCTTTTGTGAAGGTGCCCTTTCTTCTTCAGATGTTAGGTTTCCAATGGGAGAGTGAGCCCTGTCCGCCTCAGCACTGGGTTATTCAATACGTAACTGTTGTCGTAATGAAGCAGTCTTCAAAACCATTCTTGATACTATTTTTATTGTTACAACTCAGCCGACATGTAATTCAACTCTCTAGAGTCTTTCTCAAACCATGTGGATTGTGGGCCAGTTATTGCGGTGTGAATACGGAAATGATTTCAGCATCTAATCCCAATATCTTGTCCCACTATGGTCGCAAATAAGGGTGGGTAATGATTTCAAGGGGTGGCCTGGTGACCACGTGGGCACCTGGTTCAGCGTGCTTGGTAATCCTTTGCCTGATTAGAATTGTCTCAGGGTGTATGCAGCGATAGTCATGGTGATCTGTTCATGCAATCCTGTGCAGCGCTTCGGGCTGTAGCCACGGACATAATTTTAGCCAAGGACATAATTTTTTTTCCCATTAAAAACTTTCCCGATTTTGAAAATCTTCACCACATAGCCAGTCCCGAGTGGCCATGCCCACTTTAAATCCATTGCCAGTTGCTCGTGGTCAGAGCCAGTAGCCATATTATCTCAGACAATCTGGCCACAGCCTGTGAGCTTTGGCCATGACTCCGACAATCTGACCACTGCCAATGGACATCGGCTAGAACTCAGTCCCCAATGGAATTCCACTATTTTTTTAACCTACATTATGAGACTTTTAAAAAAATAAAACACGAACACATTTGCAAAACCATGCTTTCAAGTCCTTGCCAAGGCCGTCTTGCACAGCTTTCCTGCAAATCCATCCATGTTTTATTTTTTGAAAAGTGTCAAAATTGTACGTACATAAAATAGTCATATAACTTTGCTCCCAGTTGACAAAATTCATTCAGACTTTGCAGACAAATTAAATGTTCAGTCTATATTCTTTTAAATCTTTTGTGCACATTTGTCAAATGGCAACAAAGTTATAACCCATCTAGAAATGTTGACAACCCCTCTAGTTTTGCTCCCTCTTCACAAAATCCCACCAAACTTTGCAAAAACATTCATATCTGGGTCTGAAATCTTTTTGCAAGCTTTTGTGCATATGTGTGAAACGGTATCAAATTTGTAAGCATTTCAAATATTTTGGGACCCACCTGTAATTGTATTCCCTCTTGGCAAAACAGCACCAAACTTTGTTGAACCATTCAAGGCAAGGTGACATCTAGAATAATATCACAGAATTTCATACAGTTTCATTGAGGGGCGCCAAAGTTATATGCCATCCAAAAAACTGCTTTTCACCAACCCTGTAATGCAAAAATATGTATGGATGCCCCGACATTACAGGGATGTTCTGAAAATGTCATTGAACTTTGAAGGTGGAAAACTGCACCGTTTTTTTGACTTTTTATGGCCCTATCCCATCCCATCCTGTCCTCCTCACCCCTCGCCTCCCTACAGATTGTTTCATTAGTTTGACAAGTGCAATGTTGTATTTTTTAATATGTTTTTACTGCGATGTTCGCAGACAACGCTGTGCACAAATCCAACATGGCGGGCGTTTCCAAAAAATATTACGCACCACACGCTTTTCACCATTCAATCAGCGGGCACATCAATGGCATTTGTGATGTCTTTGATGTCCTGGGTGTTAGTCGCAGTGCACGGAGGTAGCATGAATTATGGTTGCCTAGTGTACTATAAGTGGCAAATTTCAAGGGTTTTTTGGTTTTACTTGCAACCATAACGTCCCTTTAACTAAGTTTTTTCAGTGAATTTCATGGGTTTTTGTTAGTGCAACGTAACCATAACGTCTCTTTAACAAAGGTTTTTCAGTGAATTGCATAGGTTTTTACTAGTGCAACTTTAATCTGCCACAAGTTTCCTATATTATACTCTTGCACACCCTGTGGCAGATATGGAGTCTGCGGACAGTACGGTAGTCTGCAGACATCGGACAGCATTCACAAGGCTCAGAATCATAGGGTCGACCAAACAAAAGTTGTACCCATCAACCAACAAACAGATGTACATAAAATAATGACTAATGTTTACGACACACAAATATACCATTTTGTACAAACACTTTAAAAAATACTCATTATTTTTTTATTTAGCACACATTACAATGGAATGTACAAATCACAAACCATACCTGTACACTACATATAATCTCCTCACTACAAATCTGCATACAGATTTAGAAACGCCAGTTGCTTATTGGACAACAAATTCTCACTAAATAGTAAGTGCATTGTATTTATTTCTCTATCATTAGCTTTAATTATATGTGTTATAAGACAGAAGCACTTTTTGCCTCACAGAAATGGCAAGCACACTTGAGTGGTTAGAAGAGAACTTCCCAAAAGAAGAAATTAGCGATGATAACATCTCCAATGGCATACAATACATATTTTAATGTAAACAAATAATGCCTTTGTACACACCTTACTAAAATTATAATTACAGTTTTTCTTATAGTACATAGTTTTCATGAAGAAACCACGCCCCAGTTTAATTATACACAATACCCAGAATCACAAAGAGAAACCCTATCCCCAACCATAAATCATCAAATCATGAACTTGTCTAAAAAAGTAGATGAACTAAGTAAAGATTTTAAAGAATGTGAAAACTAATTTCATTAAAAATGTTCCCTATCACTGTCCTTCTTGCACCTGTCCCCCTTGTTCCCAGCAATCATCCCCATCAAATTCCCATCAAATTTGGAACATTTTAATCATGGACGCTTTGATGAAACCTCAGTCCCTTCCTCCCCTCATGATTCCTAATTCTTCCATTTATGTTTCCCATTCGGATACCCCATTCCTTTCTTGAATAAATATATTTTTAATACTACAAATATTTGGTATACTGTTGTATGATATTAGTATTTTATTAAACTCCAATTATGAGTCCGCAAACATCGCGACTGTCCGGGGTGTCCTCACTCGAAATAGAGTTGCCCCCGGACAGGCGCAATGTCCAGACAAGTCTGTTTTTGCATGATGCACTTTTAATTACTCCGTGGACATCGGGTCTGTTCTACAGATACCCACCACATGCACCCAGTGATTCCCACCCGATGAGAGTCCGTGGACGGCTGTCATGTCCGCAGACGGCCATGGATGTCATCTTGTGACTGCACCGATGCAGCGTGACGGGGGTATCTGCGAACCGTGTTCTTGACCACAGAGAGTTTAAAAGTGCTTTTCTAGCCAATCTAGGGTGTTTTAAGCAGACACTTTACCCTTCCACAGCTCTGAGACCCATTCTTGGTATAACTGGCAAATTTGTATACCTTTCAACTCATATTTTCGACTCCGCGGACGGTTCCTCTAAAGGGACCCACCCATTACTTTTCCTCATTCTCAATCTGGCTACCACAGAGAGAGCACCTGTTTTGCTGCATTGTTGCTTTGCAAATCTGTGGAGACATCATGGCATCTACTATGCCCAATCTGCTCCTCAACCACCCCCATCACCACCACCTCCACAACCAGGAAGCCTGGACAGGGGAACAGGTGTGTAGATACAGATGAGGATCAAGAGGAAGAAGAGGATAGGTGGAGGAATTCCCTATCAGCCCTACTCGGAGTGAGACCTGGGTGTGGCAATTTTTGTACTACCTTTGGTAATGTCCCAAAGGCTCGTGCAAGCAAGGTTCAATGCACTGAGTGCAAAGTTGTACTCATTCACAGGAAACCTGGCTTGTATTCTTAGGGGACAACTTCCATGAGGCGCCACACAAAATCTAACCACCCGACTGCTCTGAGAAAGGCAATACCTTTCTCAGTTAAGAGTAGTTGACTTCCTCCACTGAATCATCTTCATCTGGTCCTGTTAGCGCAAAGGATACTCCTTTGGGGCAGACGATCCCAGCCGCGGCTTCACAGGCCACACAGAACGCTGTTGACCCTTACCTTTAGAGGGTGACAGTGCTATGTTTGTACTGTGAAGCACCAATCTGTAAGGTCATCAGTTTCAGAGTGCTTTCGCGGCTGTGGTTAGGGAACATGAGAAACACTGCCCCTACTTTAAAAAGGCCCACCTAACATCTTACTCTGTCAACTTGCCCTTTCCAGCCTATGGTTGGTACCCCCTCCCTCCCTTGCCTCCCCTACCTTGCCTCTCCATAAAAGAAAGCAAAAGAAATTACAAAACCAAAAAGACACAAAAAAAGGTTCCTTTAGGAGCCACCGCTCACCGTTAAAAAATAGAAGTGAGAAAAACAGTCACATATCTCTGGCCATTTGTGGACCAAATAAACTAGAGCACATCCTTATCTGTCTCTGGGCAATGTGTGACTATTTCTTTTCCGAATTAGGGAACATTTCCTTCAACTTTCGAAATGTCTCCTTCATTGCAAACTGCAATGAAATTCCAGTCACCTACCCCAAACTGTTCACTACACAATGGACTATAATAATGTCTGGATGTTTCAATTCAACCATATTTGCACAAAATGGGACAATGTCCACCCACTTCAAGCCTCACACTCCATACCCGAACACTTCCAATTCATGGAATCCATGATTTTTGGCTATTCCACAGTGCTCAGCATACACCTTCAACCAATGGATCCAAGAGTCCTCCAAAATTCACACACTTCCTTATGTACGACATTGCCATAGCCATTTTCAGTTCTCTCACAAATCCTACTATCAAAACTCCTGCTACCCTCTCTTCCTCTACTCCACACCCAGGAAACCTGATTGGCTGATCCTCCAATGTCCGTGGACACCCACAACTGTCTGAGGTCTCTGCAGTCCCCTTTCCATGCCAGGCAACCTTAAAAGAACCGTATGTGGCACGTGCCATTCGCGAACTACCGCGGTGTGTGAAAACATCACGGCCACTCTAAGGGATGGGGGGAATAAAACACAATTTAAGTTATTTAATCTTTAGTAGTGGCTCTGAAAAGAACCTATTTTGGGGGGCTTTGTTAAAAAACACCCTTTTGTTCTTTTTTTGCTTTTATGTACAGAAGTACAGTACATTCTACACCTTACCTTACAATTTCCTAACAGAAACTTTTCTATGCATTCCTAACATTGTATAAAGGAAAATTGCATTTACGGCATCTGTGAAATGAACTCCATCTTGACAAAAACAATTCACACCCTCAGAACCTATGTTATCATTCTCAATATATGACATTCTTGCAGCATATAAAAAAGCAGATACAGCTTTATTGACAAGCTGCCTTGATTCTTCCATTTGTGGACTGAGAAAATGTATTGGACATCTCCATGTTTGCCTCTGAATTCTTTCAGAAACAATAATCTTGGCAGCAGGAAACAGTTCCATTAGGCTTTTAAAGAAATCCTTCAGGGCAACCTGCAAATACACTGGAGTCACAAACCACAAACAGTCTCCTGCACAATTCACAATTGCAATGTCTGTACATTTAAAGTGAGCCATACTCGACAGAATGAATACAAGCTTGCCCAGTTTAAGCCACAATCTACATGCCGCAAAACTTCCACTTCTGCCAATCGAATAATTCTAAAGATGACATGATTTTTAGCATACACCTTCAATGACTGAATTGAAGAGTCCCCCAAAATCCACACAGTGTGCCTTCTCAAACACATAGTCATAGCCATTTTCAGTGCTCCCACAACACCTGCAAACAAAACTCCTGCAAACCCTCTCTTCCTGTACACCACACTCAGAAAACCTGATCTGCTAATCCCCACAGTCCCCTTTCCATGCCAGGCATCCTCAAAAGACCTGGATGTGGCACGTGCTGTCAGCGAACCACTGCGGTGTCCGCGGACTCAGTAACACAGGGGCCGACCTTCTACCCTTTCCACTTTCATGTTCTCAACACTCCCTTATTGACTGCTTTCAGAGTCACACATCCATCCGCCAATCATATCCAAAGCATCCACATCTAACCCTGTCATCTCAGTTCAACACTTGAGATGTACACTTGAACTCTCAGAGTACATATCTCCTGTTACTGAAAGGCATCTGCATCAGAAAATACTGTGCAACTGTCCAAGATTTCTATTTCCAGATTCAACAAGATCTGCATTAAATAAACATAGTATAGGTATGCTTATATTAAACCAAATGTTTTCTTCAACTCTTTCCCAAATATATTTATATATATATATATATATGTGTATTACACGGCCACGGTAGTGGCCGTGTAGTTAGGGTTAAATTTCTGTTTCCGTAGGAAGAGCACGTTTAGGGTGGCCTATAATTCCGCTCCCCCTGGACGATTCCACACCAAACTTTGCAAAAAAAGTATATGGGCCACTCTGAATTTTTTTGCAAAGTTAAGTGATGTGTGGGGGGGCAAAAGTTATAGGGGGGCTCCCAAAACATCTTTTTTTCCCCATAGACTGAATGGGGGAAAAACTTTGCACACGCCTACAGCCCAAACCGCTGGACGAATTGTCATCAAATTTGCGGCAGGGTTAGGACCTTGGTCCCAAAAGTGTGCTTTTGTAAATTTGGTGCCAATCCATCCAGTAGTATCCTTTAAAATGAATGAAAAATATGTCTCAGAAAATTAGTGATATGTATGTCCGCTCCGCGGTCACAGTTCCCTGTTCGCTCCGCGGACAAGATACCGATTGGCCAGGGGGGTGGCGTCATGACCGCGGACACGTGACATCTTCGCCGATTGGCTTCAGCGAGCCATGATGTTCGTTAGAATATGTGGATGCGCCCGACATATTGGATCCGAAGACAGCGCGGTCGCCACCAGAGGCGAAATGCTGTTTTGGAAACTGTTTTGCTCTCCTACAGTGCGTGAGGAGGATCACAGAGTAAGGCTTAAATACTGTATTTGTTTGGGCGGCAGGTGGTAATGATGTATTCGCCATGTGAAATGGTGTTTGGGAAAGTCTTCTGAACACCTACAGTGCTTTGAGAGGTTCAGAGTATAAGAGATGACTGAAATACTGTACTTGTTTGGGCGGCAACTGTTAATGATTTATTCTCCATTGCCGCCTTGTTCAGGATATTTGTACATGCAGAAAATGAGGGGTGCGATAAGGGTAGTATTTTAGTCCGTGCTGTGTAGAGGCACCTTGAAAATGTTCGAAGGACACGCGTTGTGTTACTGACCATTTAAATTGAGTACATGACATTATTAGATGACATTTTCCTATGGGTTTGTTATTGATTAGTATGCCACCATGGTTATGACATGCTGCGGTGGTTGTGGCCAGGGCCTACAGTCTTGGACACATGGCCGCAGGCCGTAGGCTGGAGGCCATACTTTCAAGACTGTAGGCCCTGGCCACAACCACCGCAGCATGTCACAACCATGGATACACCTGTAGTATTGACTAACGATTACATGGTTGTGGGGAGTGTGTACAGCACCCAAGAACAAAGTTATGAGTGCTGGAGGTGTAAGCCAGTGCACAACCACACATTGCAATATCTGTGGACATATATCTAGGAATGCAGTCTCTGGCCAGGACAAGTGAAGCAAACTACACCTATCAATACACCCGTACTACTGCACATCACTGAGGTGGTTGTGGGCAGGATGTACAGTTTTGATTGCATGGCTGCAGGCTGTAGCCCATACAACATACTCCTAAAACCCTAAGCCCTGGCCACATCCACCGCATCATATTAGAGCAATGCATACACCTGTAATATATGTTAGCATGTGAGATGGCTCTGGGGAGGGTGTACAGTCTTGGGTGCATGGCCTGTAGTATTGACTAACGATTACATGGTTGTAGGGAACGTGTACAGCACCCAAGAACCAAGTTAGAAGCACTGGAGGTGTAAGCAACTGCACACCCACACATTGCAATAGGCCCTGCCCACATCCACCACATCATATTAGAGCAATGCATAAACCTGTAGTATATGTTAGCATGTCAGATGGTTCTGGGGAGGGTGTATTGTCTTGGGTGCATGGCCTGCAGTATTGACTAACGATTACACGGGTGTGGGGAGTGTGTACAGCACCCAAGAACAAAGTTATAAGCACTGGAGATGTAAGCCAGTGCACACACACACATTGCGATATCAATGTACGTACAGCTGGGAGTGCAGTCTCTGGCCAGAACAAGTGAAGCAAGCTACACCTATCAATACACCCGTACTACTGCACATCACTGAGGTGGTTGTGGGCAGGATGTACAGTTTTGGTTGCATGGCTGCAGGCTGTAGCCCATACAACATACTCCTAAAACCCTAGGCCCTGCCCACATCCAGCGCATCATATTAGAGCAACGCATACACCTGTAGTATATGTTAGCATGTGAGATGGTTCTGGGGAGGGTGTACTGTCCAGAAACGACCTTCTAAGCAGTGGAGTTATAAGCAAATGTACACGTTTACATTCAAATGTATGCGGACATATATCCAAATCTGTAGGTCCAGCCAACAAGCACTACAGCATATTAGACAGGCACGTTAGTGGCTATGTTGTTATGGTGGAGTTGCTGTTTCCATAGGAAGAACACTTTTTGACTGCCTTATACCTGTGCTATACTTGGATGAATCGTCACCAAAGTTTGCAAAAAAAATGGTATCGCTCACTGTGACTTTATTTGGAGGTTTGATGATGTTTGGAGTGGGGGGCGCAAGTTATAAGGGGCAGGGGTTCTGAATACATCTCTTTTCTCCTTAGATTGAATGGGGGAAAAAGTATGTGCACATGAACATGTGACTCATTCCCTGATAGGTTGTACAACAGCGTAAAGTAAGTGAGCTTTTTGCAGTCCCCCCCTGTGTTTTATTCATGTTTTAGTGTACGCGGATATCGCTAGTAACACATCGAAACCAACGCTGCATTGGACTTCACACACTCATCTAACAGTATTTCGGAAATTGACCTTTGAGGGAGCCGGAAAGGGATGTGGAAGTACAAAAAGAAAAAGCAGAGCTTTTTTGTCACCAAAGTTACACGTTTAAAAGGAAGTTCCTGCTTACTGTTCCACGAGCAATTACTGCGGGTGGATTCTAATGTTTACGTTTTATTCATGTTTTAGTGTACGCGGATATCGCCAGTAATACATTGAAAACAAGACTGCATTGGACTTCACACACTCATCTAACAGTATTTCAGAAGGTGACCTTTGAGGTGGCCGGAATGGGATGTGGAACCGCAAAATGAAAAAGTGGAGCTTTTTTCTCACCAAAGTGGTACATTTAAATGGAAGTTCCTGCTTACTGTTCCACGACCAATTATTGCGTGTGGGTGAAAATGTTTTTTGAATAAAATTGCTGTCAGACTGGCGTCCTCAGTTTTGTAAACTACGGCACCCATCTGCAGTGTTTGCTGGAAACATCCCTTCGGGATGTGTATGGAAGTAGCGGTTCTCATAATTGGATTGCAATATGTTGCTTCAAAGAAAGAATGTATTTGGCTTCTGAGTGAAGGCAACATGAGTTGCTTTTTTGGTTGACCGCTCAATACGCCCGCACATCTGAGTGAATGTATAAGGGGCAATTGTTTTTTGACCTTAAGTGAAAAGGGAAACTTACTGGCAGTTCACGGAATGAAAGGGTCGAAACAAATAGCAATTGATAACGTTATGTTTCAAAAAGTTTGTAAGGGAAATGGAACATCAGTATACGAAGAATCTTCCATGTGAACACATTGGTGTACCTTGCACAAACAGAATGAAGGCAATAAATATTGTGCAAGTTTAATTTTGCCCACTTTGCACCAAACCGCGCATTATTGTTCTCTTACCGCACATCTAATTGTGCCAATATAATTGTTGTATTATCTTTCCGCGCTATTACATTATTGCAGTAATATTTGAGAGTGCCCAGGTTGTACATTTGTAGTGTATGACTGCACTCATTCTTTTTTAGCATTACTTTTTCTTATTTGAAACCTTAACTATCTCCACATAGCTTTTTGTAAACCTTTGCACGTTTTTTTAGTCTTTTTTTAAATCAGGCTACGTAATTTTTTTTTTCATTCTCCCTTCCTTTTCAATTTATAACTGCATTATCCTCTTCCTGTGTAGTTGCCATTTTTTTTCTCTTACGGCGAATGCAAAATCTCAGCGTTTGTAGCTTGGCACTATAGGTACAAATGGACATTAGTAACATTTTATTAAAATGTCATGTTTGAACACGTACCTTTGTGCAGTACTTTGCACATTTTATGTGTCTTTTTTGAAATGTTTTGGTACAGATTGGTTATTGACACGTATTTTCTGTAACCTTTCCTATCTAGGTATATCTTGCCGTATTGTGCGTGTCATGGGTTTCACTTGCCAAGTGACTGCTTCTTCGGACGGCAAATGCAGCTGCTGGTGAGCGGTTTCCTGTCCATAACAATTATGTGGAATGAGACTTTAAGTCCATTTTGTCCGTACGCTGAACTCGCTATGCGGAGCAACGCCACTTAATTTACGGTGCTGTAGGCTGGAGGTCATGACGACTTTTGGGAAATCACTGTGGAAACAAAGCTACTGCTTCAACGAAATCCCAAAATGTTTGCCAAAAAAACAATGTCTTTGTGATCTTTGACATTTGGAATGCAGCCCTTAGAACTATTGTTATGATTGTACTAAAAATGCCCTTACTCCGATGGTCTCTGCCACTTTGTTGTTAAATAAACCTACTTTGCAAACTGTAAAATGTTCAGGTTTTTTTTTTACATTGAACTGCATCATTTCCAAATGTTAGTTATTAGGTTGTACGTCGCTGTATGTTTGTTTACAAGTGCCGCGTCACGTACTTGTGCTTTTTGCAGCCTACCATGGAAAGGGAAGAGGGGCTATGTATGGAATAACTGCATACTATTTCTATCGCGGCCATCTTGAAAGAGGATTTCGTTTTGTAATCCGAACTGAAACCGCCGCCCCGGATTACAACAACTAATCGTCCTTTGCAGTAACATATGTTACTGCTTTGCTAATTTAGAGTATTACTGGCAAAGATTATGGCATCTATGTACTTTACTGAGAAATATGCAGTATTTGGAGTGTATGTAATTCTTTAAAAAAAAATTCGCCCTTACACTGTGAAAGGTTGTTATTAATGCGTTATTATCCTTGTTTATGGGTGGGTTTATTTTTTGGCACAGCAGACAATAAGGGAATTTGCAAACGGCAATGAGCAAAAAGGCAATAAATGGTAATAAGGGTTGGTAGTTGTACGCCAATATATTTTGTCCGTTTGTTATGTGCAAGGTAGCGCCACTGTTTCTTATGCTTTCTCATAACACCAGTGCTGCTGTTTCTTAGGGAGGAAGGATGCTTTTAGCTGATGTATTTTTCAGATAAGTACAACTTTTGCTAACAATATATAATGTGTAGTGCATTGGTAATCCCTGCATACCAATACATGTTGGCGTTGTGTACGGCAAATGTTGAGGGTGGACGTTCTGACATAAATATAACATATATTTCTACACTGCCCACAAGGCATAGATGGTACAGTTAAGTGTGTACTAATTCCGGGACATGTCAGGATAATGTACACCAGCATACTTTCATGTGGCATTCTTCACAAGGTGTATACTGTTTGCCAACCAACTCTTGGTAAAGGGATGTTATGCTTACGTTGCCCTACTGAAAATCTGTGACGTGCAGTACAAAATGTCTTTCTTAGCACGACCTTACAGTTAAATTGTCCTACTAAAAACCCATACAATACACTAAAACATTTTTTTTAAGGTGACGTTATGGTTAAGTTGCGCTACTAAAAACCTGTGAAAGTTTTTTACAAACGTGACATAATACAAAAGTCTCATTATGGTTCAAAGTAAAACCTAAAAACCCTTGAAATTCGCCAGTTATGGTACGCTAAGCAACCATAACTCCCCGCAGCACTGTTCACTGCTAACAGTAACACCTAGGACATCAAAGATGACATCACAAATTGTCACAGACACTTCTGGACCAATCAGAGAGCCGTGTGACATTATCAGACATCATACACGCTCACTGATTGGTCAATTAAAAATGTGAGGCGCAACAAAACCTTTGAAGCAGACCCCATGTTTGATTTGAGAACTGCACCTGTAGTATGTGAACATTGCGGTAAAAACATTTTAAAAAACATATTACACTTGTCAAACTAATTAAACAATGTCTGGGGAGGTGAGGCTTGAGAAGGATGGGATGGGATATGGACATAAAAATCCAGAAAACATGTGTTTTTTCATCTCTGATGTCCGCAAACATTTCAGATGTTCAGGGGCCTTCCTGTGACATTCGCAAACTTGCCAAAGGTTTGTGGACATCATCCATATTTCTGCATTACAGTGTCAGTGAAAAGCTGTTTTTGGATGGCTTATAACTTTGGCACCAATCAATGAAACTGCATGGAATTTTGCAATATCATTTTAGATGTGATCCTTTACAGTTCTGCAAGGGTTGGTACTGTTTCGCTAAGAGGGGGCAAAATTAGAGGGGGTGTTGCAAAATATTTTAAAGGTTTATACATTTAGTCATGTTTGATGAATCTGCACAAAAGTACGAAAAAAGATTATAGACCGAATCTTGAATGCTTGTGCAAAGTTTGAATAGATTTTGTCAAGTGGGGCTCACTTATATGATTACTTTCTGTACGTACATTTTGACACAAAAAATAAAACATGAATGGATTGGCAGCAAACTCATGCAAGGGTCATTGGCAAGGACCCGAAAGCATGGTTTTTCAAATGTTCCTGTGTTTTATTTTTTGAAAAGTGTTATAATGTAGGTACAAATAATTGTGATATACATATGGTGACTGCAGTATAGCCTGTTGCCATGGCCATTAGCCAGATTGTCTGGGTCAGGATATGTCAAAATGTAACTACAAAAAATAGTGATATAACTTTGGCGCCTGGGCCGTTGGCCTGGCCCTGAGGAAGGACAAATGTATACTCTGATTTGCTTATTGTGGCATGCGGCATGGAAGAAGCCCTAGGTTTGAATGGGAAAATAACATCTGCTTGTGGCTAGAGTCTGAAGTGCTGGACTGCATTATAACAAACCTGCGCGAGGAGCATCAACAAGGACCTGAAAGCATGCTTTTGCAAATCTGTCTTCTGTTTTAGTTTTTTCCAAAGTGTCAAAATGTAAGCACAAGAAATAGTGATTTAACTTGGATGTCTGGGTAATGGGCCTGGCCCTCTGCAAGGAGAAATGCTTACTCTGATTTGCTTATTGGGGCAGGCGGCATAGCTGAAGCTATAGTTTTGAATGTGAAAAAAGTATTCTGCCTGTGGCTACAGTCTGAAGGGAATTCCAAAATGAAGTATGAAGGTGGGCACTACAATACTGCTCATATATCCAAAAAATATGTATTATTTCTTATAAAATAAACAAACTTTAGCCTGGGGCTACCAGTTATGAGGAGGTCCTATGGCATAAGGACCAAATAGTAATGAGCAAAAAGATAGAGTTGATCTACTCTATCAAACAACTGGTGCTCTCAGTTGGCCCTAAGGAGGGCTGCACTTTTAGGAATCCTATACGTGTCCTTTTGTTAAAGTATTTGCAAACAATTATCACCATCAACGGTAATTCGTAAAGGGATGTGAATAAACATTTCCTGGAACGAATTACCGTTGATGGTGATAATTGATTGCAAACCTGCACAAGGAGATTCAGCAATGTCTTGAAAGCATGCTTTTGCAAATGTGTCCTGTGTTTTATTTTTTCCAAAGTGTCAAAATGTAAGTACAAAACATAGTGATATAACTTTGGTGCCTGGACAGTGGGCTTGGCCCTCAGCAAGGACAAATGTCTACTCTGATTTGCCTATTGGGGAATGCAGCATGGCTGAAGTCCATGCCTGAAGTCCATGCCTGAAGCTGATGCCCCATGGATTGTGGAGACTGCCATGGATGCAATACACGAGTACTGGCCATTGGTCACATTATAATGGAATAGTGGACACTTAACTAGGATGTAGGGTAGGTACACTGGATAACGGTGGTGGTTCGGTGGGGCAGGGTTCATGGGTGAGCCTCATGCCCTAGACAATTCAACCATGACTTGCATCCCTAGAATGAACTGCTGATAACGACACACATCACTAAGTGTTGCCAAAAATCTGTTTGTTAAAGCAGGTTTATAGTTCTTTCATATATGTTAAAAGAGGAATTATTAATAACTTATTTACAATGATGTAACATCATGAAGCATTTTCACACATAAAAGCCTATGAAATTCACAGGAAAATGTTGTTAAAGGGACAATATGGTCAAGATGCACTAATAAAAACCTACCATAACTGGTGAATTTCTTGGGTTTTTTGGTTTTACCAAAGTTTGTTCCGTGAATTTGATAGGTTTTATTTAGTGCAACTTAACCATAACGTCCCTATGACAACGTTTTTTTACTGAATTTCATAGGTATTTATTAGTGCATGTTAACCATAACATCCCTTTAACGAAGTTGTTTCAGTGAATATTACATGGCCTGCGGTAGATTGGAAATGGGGTTAAATTAGGCATGACTATGTGGTGAAGTTTTTCAAAATTGGGATAGGTTTGAATAGCAAAATAAATTCTGTCTGTGACTAAAATTCTGTCCGTGGCTACAGCCCGAAGTGCTGCACAGGATTGCATCAACAGATCGCTGTGATTATCGCTGCATATACTGTGAGACAATACTAATCAGCAGATAATTACAAAGCACACCAAACCAGGGGCCCACGTGCTCACCAGGCCCCCTCCCCTTGAAAACAGTACCCACCCTTATTTGTGACCATAGTGGGACAAGATATTGGGATTGGATACTGGACTCATTTCCAAAACCTTGCAGCAATGACTGGCCCACAATCCACATGTCTTGATAAAGACTCTATAGAGTCAAATTACATGTCGGCTAAATTATAACAATAACCATGGCATCAAGAATGGTTTTGAAGACTGCTTTATTATGACAACAGTTACTTATTGAATAACCTCGTGCTGAGGTGAACAGGGCTAACTCCCCTATTCCAAACCTAACACTTGAAGAAGAAAGGGAACCTTCACAAAAGAACCCCATCACCAGCAGCAGGGTAATGTGTTTAAAGTACAAGATGAAGTGCAGTGATCTACCCATTCAACCGCCCTGCAATTACTTGGTAATCGTCTACTCTGATTTGATTATTGGGGCATGCAACATGGCTGAACCCTAGTTTTGAATGGGAAGAAATAGTTTGCTTGCAGATACAGCCTCAAGTGCTCTACTCAATGACAACAAACCTGCACGAGGAGCATTAGCAAGGACATGAAAGTATGCTTTTGCAAATCTGTCCTGTATATTATTGTTTTTAAAGTGTAGAAACGCAAGTCCAAAAAATAGTGATATAACTTTTCTGCGTTGAGCAGTGGCACAGAAAATAGGGATATAAGTTTGGTGCCCGGACAATGGACCTTCCTGTCGGCAAGGACGAATGCCTACCTTGATTTACTTATTGGGGCATGCAGCATGGCCAAAGCTGTAGGTTTAAATGGGAAAAAGAATCAACTTGCGACTGCAGCCCAGAGTGTTGGATGGGATTGTAGCAAAGTTGTGCAAGCGGCATCAGCAAGAACCTAAAAGGATGCTTTTGGAAATCTGTTCTGTGTTTTACTTTTTTTAAATTGTCGAAACATAAGTACAAAAAATAGTGATATAACTTTTCTGCCGTGAGCAAAGGGCCTGACCTTTGGCAAGGACAAATGTCTACTCTGGTTTGCCTATTGGGGTATGATCTGCTGATAACGACTCACATAAGTATTTGTTGCAAACAATATGTTTGTTAAAGACGTTTTATAGTTCCTTCATATATGTTAAAAGAGAAATTATTAATAAGTTATATACAGTGATGTAACATTATGAAACATTTTCACTTCTAAAAACCTATTCAATTGACTGAAAAAACTCTGTTAAAGGGGTGTTACGGTTAAGATGTACCCCACCCTTGCGACTCCTCTGCCCCAGCAATTAGCTAGTAGCCTCCCATCTTTGCCACTTCCCTCCTAGGCTACCATGAGCACTTGTATATCTGCACTGGCACTTTTCTTTATGCACTTCTGTCACTACACAATGCATATGTGAATTCAGAGAAGCACTATGTACAATTTGTTGGTATACGCATAGGAAATGTAGATGCAAAAGATTTGTAGAACACTTTTAAGTGGCAGTTGGTGGGTAGAAGTTTAATATGTTGATAGGCTATATGTAGAGTTGTTTAAAGTGATTGGTGTATAGATGTGTGAATGGTTTAAAGTAGGCAATGAGGGAGTGTTACAAACATAGCAGTAAGAAGAGTAGATGGGCTGTTTTGTGTGATGGTGTGTATGTGCAATCCGAGGTTTCTAGTAAGGGATGGGCTAGACAGGGGAATGTGGAGACTGTGTATAGTTATGAACGGCAATGAATTATGGTCTTTATTGTATACTAGAGAGAAGAATTTCAGAGAGAAATGTGTTGCTGGGTTTTCTTTTCTCTAGTGTGCAAGTTGTCTATTATTCCCATTAGCATAGTAGAAAATGCTAATGGGAATGTTGGAGAATCTTATTGAATCTAACTACTGTACTGAAAAGTTTTAAGTTATTTTTTAGTTCTATTTTTTAATTGTGAAAGGTGGTTCCTAAAGGAACCTTTTTATATGTTTTGATTTTTAATTTTTAAAAATCCTTTTGCAGGTTAGGCCAGAATGTAAGGTGGGGAGGGAAAAGAGGGACGGGGCACCAACCACACATATGGAGGGGCAGGTGGATGGGGAAGATGTTGAAGGTGTGTTAAATCTAAGGTAGAGGGCAGTGTTTCTTGATTACAGCCTCAAAAGCACTTTGGAATTGCTCCCCCCTGCAGTTGCAGTACATACAGAGTGCTGTTGTTTTCAAAAGATATGGATTAACAGCCTATTTTCTTGCTTGCAAGGTAGCTGGTGGGATTTTGTGTCCCACAGAAGTGGACTGTGTGGTTACAGCATTGGTTGAGGAAGATGAGGTAGAGGAAGACAGCTTAATAGTTCCTAAGAAAGGAACAGCCTTTCTGAGAGCATTGCAGTGCTTGAATTTGGTGTGGTGCCGCATGGAGGCTGTCCCGTAGGAGTACTGCCCAGGTTGTCCACGACTGAGTACAGTGCATGTCACTTTGGTAGCTTTAGCCTTTGGTACATTTCCAACAGTGGTAAAGAACTACCACACCCATGATTCTCTCTGGGTGTTAGAAGTAGGCACTTCTTCTACCTCATCTTCCTGGTCTTCTTCATTGTCTTTTGAAGTATTACGCTTCTTTTGTTGTGAAGGTTCTCCAGCTGGTGGTGGTGATGGCTCTTGTGCAGGAGGAATGGCAATAGCTGATGCAATGTTTTCATAGAATTTCATAGCTTTTTATAAGTGCAACTTAACCATAATGTCCTTTTAACAACGTTTTTTTCATTCAATATATATATCTCTAAGTAAAATATGTGGCTAATAACTTTTAAGCCGTTTGACGCATCAGCATGACATTTTCCAAAAATATTATATGACCCGTCGGCCAAAACACTGAAACATTTGGTGCAAGTCAATCCAATAATTCAAATGATATAAAGCGTGAACAAATTTTAACTTTTTACACTGATTTAAAAACAGGGAAAATGCAGTTTTTATACAGGCGCGCAGCCTTAACCGCTGAATGGATTTTTAAAAACTTGTTTTGGAAGTAGCAGAAAGAGCGGGAAAAGCATTCCTTTGTTGATTTGGTGGCAACCCGTCAAGTGTTTTTGTTTGTTTTTTTATTAGAAGGAGAATGGGGTGCCCTCATGATGAATTGCTTGTTGCTGTGGGACAGCTTATTTTGGAATCAAACCGGCTGTCAAATAAAATCGCTATGTTTTGCTTTTTTTTAAAATCAGAATCCATGGGACAAAGACAAAGACTTACATCTTTTTGTTTTAAAGTAGGGGGCTGAGGTAGGTGCATCGGGTAGCTTTCTTTATTGGATAATATGTTAACCCTTTCATATAAAAAATTTACCAATCTCTGAGTTTTCATATGAATTTGTAAACCACTCTATGAGATTGTTCAACTGTCCTGGACATTATTAAACTGCCTTTTGAAGTTTTCTGGAAATATTTTATTTACCAATCTGATCTAGAGTGCCTCTCCTTGTCACAGTCCCTCAGTACACTTACTCCTCCAACTCATCTCCTCATTCCAGACCTTAATTTCCCTTACCCCTGCAACTCCCCTCATCTACCCAGCCTCTCACTTCACTTACCCCTGCAACTCCCCTCCTCATCTCAGTCCCTCACTTTCCTTACCCCTGCAACTCCCTTCTCATTATGGTTTCTCACTATACTTACCCCTGAAACTCCCTTCTCATCACAGTCTCTCTTTACTGTTACCCCTGCATCTCCACCAGTCATCCAAGTCCCTCACTACACTTACCCCTCCAACTCATTTCCTCATTCCAGACCTTAATTTCGCTTGCCCCTGCAACTCCCCTAATCCACCCAGCCTCTCGCTACACTTACCCCTGCAGCTCCCTTCTCATCACAGTCTCTCATTACTGTTATCCCTGCATCTCCACCACTCATCCCAGTCCCTCACTACCCTTACCCCTGTAACTCTGCTCTTTCTCACAGTCCCTCATTATCTTTACCACTGCATCTGCCCTCCTTGTCCCAAACCCTCAATACAATTACCACAGGGATAAATGGTCGCTGGCCCTCTCCTCATACCATAGCACATTGCCCACAGTCCTTAAATAGGGAAACCCCCATGATGTGTTTCTTAGACACACACTGATGGCATGGCATATGACAGCAGTTATGATATATAAAGAAAATAACATTAGTGCTTCCGGTGAGGTGAAATGTAGCATAAGAAAGACCTTTCAATTCGGTCAATAAGCTTTAGTTCCGAGAGAGTTATGTTAAACCATTGAAATGAAGTGAAGAATGTTCAGGTTGAAGTGACGCAAAGAGCCCAGTGTAACACCACAAACCCCTGAAATTCCTAAGGTATTGAAGTGTTGCCACCTAAACTCTGCACCACCCCATTGTGCAGCCCGTATGTACACTGATTACATCACTGATGACACCACATATTACATCACTTATGACAACACGTATGTCGTCATCATCATTGATGACATCACTGGGAACTAGAGCACACTTATGACATCAGAAATACATCACTTATGACATTATTAGAAAATTCATGCCACTACAACAAATGTGTGTGCTTTATTTCAAGACATTTCAGAAACATTCTACAGCTTGAGTTTTAATGTAAGCTACCAAATGAAACACATACCCTTTTTGTGTTTAATGCCTAGTTAATGGTTTGCTGAAAAGTAATTTTCCCGCTTCTGAAAAAAAGAAAATAAACCTTTCAAAATGTACCTCGCATTGATGTATTTACAATAAGGCCAACTAGGCCCAGACCTAGTGAGGCAGATTGGCACTGGAGAAACCTTTTTAGTAGCAGTTAATTTCAATGTACTCATTGTCATTTTTATAAATTAAAGCATCTTTTGTTTATCACACAACAATGCGTGATTGATTTGGAGCTATTATCAGACAATGCACTCAGACAGCTTAAGTATTTGCTGGCCAAACTTGTATATATGCTTGATATTTTTTTTATTTTTTATTTTTATTTTTTTTATTTACTTGTTTATAATCACATTAGCAATTTTTACAAGAGTAACTGCTGTTTCTTCGAAACTAAGAGATTACGGAAAGGAGGAGAAGAGAAGAAGTGAAAACGAGATAGTCACAGCAGGAAGGAAGATGTAGCAAAGACCAGACTCGGCTGAAGATCATTAAAAAGGTCAGTGCCAGGAGCGCACAGAAGACCAAGAAACATTTAAGGTTTGAGGAGGAGGAAAAGAAGATTAATTTAATTTTAAATTAATTTGTTTCATTTAGACAAGTCCCCCTCTTGAAAGAATGGCGTCCGTTTCCAAAGCTGTCATTCAGCTGGGTCTCCGGCTGAGTGAGTGGGAAGTGCAACAGTTTGTGCGTTTATTTTCTGAAAAGCCGCTCCCAAAATGTTTGCCGTTGCTATTGACCAGGTCGTCTTTTCTCCTGACATCAGCCTATTCCACCATGTGGATTCTTCTTCTTCCTGGCGTCCCACAAAGTCGGTGCACAGGCTGTTCAAATAAGTCTCCTGTACTTCTCTTAGCTCCGAGCATTGCATTAGGAGATGTCTTACTGTTTCCGGTTGGTTGGACTCGCCACAAAGTCTGCATTCTTTGATGGCCGTTTTTAGTCTAATAGCCTGAATTTCGCGTGTTGGGAGGAGATTCAAGCGAGCTCTCATATAGGTTGTTCTTAGTTGTTTGTCTGGGAACTTTATGCAGTATGGCAGTGAAGCCTTCAGACTGTTAAAGGTAAGCGGGAGATGTTTTGTGAGTTTATTGCACTGTGCTTTTCCAGAGTATTGATCCAATCTTGGGCTTCCAATTTGGTTTTTACTCTTGCTGGGTTCACTTGCAGGTCTTTTTCTGTGCATGCAATCTCCCCCAGCTTCTCTCTTAACTTGTCTACCCAGACATTTAAGGTCGTCAGCTTGCGGTTTGCTATTTCTTTTTCAATGATCTTGTAAATCGGCAGAGACTCAGGTAGTGAGGTATTTCTGAGGTGTTGCATCGCACCAAGTATTACCGTTGCTTCTAATGAAAGCAAGCCTAGCTCTCGCCTGATGAGATCCTCTGAGACCGAGTTCGGGAGACCTAGGAGGGATTTCCAGAGGTAGCCTTCTAGTTTTTGCCAGATGGTGTTTGGCATATTCAAGGTTGCACCCATCCCATAGGTGATAGTAGGGATTACTTTCCCTTTGTAGAATTGGATGACCGGTATTACTGAGAATTTCCCATATTTTCTATCCACTGTCTTCATTTGGGCTGCTAGATTTTTTGCTTTTTTCCACAGTGTTGCTTGCATTGTTGTTTCATTCACGGAAGCATCAATAAACACTCCTAGGTATTTGTAGGTGGAAACCACCTCAATGTTTACCTTGTCCAAGGACCATTTGTTGTTTGTCTTTTTTTCCGTGTAACTTTTTCCAAGTCTCAATATCTTGGTTTTTGTTTTGTTTATTTGCAGGTTGTTTGATTCCATGTATCCAGCCAGGTTGTTAAGTTGGCGCAGGAGGCCTATCTGTGTCTGATATAGCAAAATGAGATCGTCTGTGTATAGTAGATGTGAGATGTTCACGTTTCCCAACTTAGGCGGGAAGGCTCTGACAGCAAGTTCTGTTTCTTTGAAGTCCCCTAGGTAGGCGATAAACAGTGCCGGCGCTAGGGGGCAGACCTGCTTCACTCTGCGGTTTGAGGGTATTTCGCGCGATAGCCTCCCTTGGGTGTTAAGGCGCACTCTTAGTTTTGTGTTCACGTGGAGGGCCATCACAGGGTCAATCACTTCTTTCGGGCATCTCCATTTTTCCAATTTGGACCATAGTCTTTGCCTGTCCACTCTGTCAAACACCTGTAACAGGTCTACAAAAGCCATAAATACTGGTGGTGCACCTTGCTTTACCTTTGCTTTTATAAGGCTTAGCATGAGGATGTTAACAGTGGTGCTGCCATTTTTTAGAAAGCCCATTTGAAATGGGTCGTAGGCAGGTGAAGTTTTGGCCCGCGAGCGAAAGTGGGCCAAAAGCAGGGTTGCAAAGATTTTCCCTATTATATCAAGAAGGGCAATTGGATGATAGTTGCCCAGTTCTTCCCTATCCCCTTGTTTGAATATCGGCACAATTACTGCTTCTGTCCAAGATGCTGGGATGGCTCTTGTTATTCTGCAGTGTTCAAAGAGGACGCTTATAAAATCTGACCATTCCTGCACATTTTGCTTGAGGTCAATGTTACTAAGACCATCCGGGCCCGGGGCTCTTGATTTTTTTAGTCTTGCTATTGCCATTGTTATCTCCTGTTTGTCGTAAAGGTCGATCCATGAGGAACCTGTGGCTAATTGAGGTGGAGTTTCGATTGGCACCGGGGCCTTAAAAAGCTTTTTCGAAAAATGTGGCCCACGATTCTTCGCTCATTGAGTTTATGATTGTGGTATCTGTTGCCTTATTGGGCCTTTTGATGAGTGCCCAAAAGTCGCTATTTTTTTTTTGTGCTTAATGCCCGAAGCCTTGCCTCCACGTCCTTCTGGTACAGTGTGTGTCTGTGCCCTAAGATCTAGGATTTGTATTTCTTTATTTCGGCTTGCAGGTTGCTCCAAGCAGTCGGCGAGTTGGCTGTTTTAGCCTGTCTTTTCATTTTTCTTAGGGCTCTTCTTTCTTCCACTACTTCTTTGTCATAAGCCTGGCTTTTTTTGCTTGCGGCATGATTGCCGCTCTTTGTTTTCTTTCTGTACTGTAGCAGGAAGGGTAAGTAGTCCGGGCGTGCAGCCTTTGTTTCCAGTGCACGGGCTCCTCTTTTGTAGGAATCTGTGATTTTTTTCAATGTCAGATGCCGTTAGGCGTAGGCCAGTGCTTTGGTTGTTTACCTCTATTGGGTGATTGTAGCTTTGGGTCGTGGGAAGTGTTGACAACCATGCTATTGCCACAAGATTGTGATCACTCTCTTTAGTTCTGGATACCGAGTAGTCATCTATGTATTGCAGCAGACTGTGAGAAATGAAAAAATAGTCAAGGGTGGCCTTTGATTCGCCTCTCTCCCAGGTAGGTATCGTCCCCTCCCATGCTTTCAGTGATGCCACATTGTGTAGGTTTCTTGAATTCATCAAAGACATCCATGATGCTCCTCTTTCTTCAGCTTGTGATGGGAGTTTCTTCACCCTGGGACAGCCCGTTTTGATGTTACAGTTTGAGTTTAAGTCCCCACATATAATTATATGTGTCTGGGGGTCTTCTACTGAAATATTGTCGATTACCTTTTCTAGTTTTTTGCAAAACTCCATGATCGACGTTTTCTGCGGGTTCAAGTAGACAGTTATGATTGCTATCTTTGCTGTTTCACTCCCCCTCGTTCGACTGTGTTTTTGGGTCCATGTTGTTAAGATCGCCGGAATACCGTATGATTCAATTGTTCTTTTTGTTATCTCAATCCCAGACCCCAATCGGATTGCTATTAAAAGTCCCGAAGATGGGCGGCCAAAAAGCCCTTTTGATGCTGAAGAGAATGCTATCTCAAAGCCGTCCAGAGATGGTTTTGCCATTAACCACGTTTCCTGGAGAAAGAGTATATCGAAGGCTCCAAGATCTTGGTTGTCCTGGTTCGTTAAATGGTGGTGGCCTCTCGTGTTCCATGAAGCCATTGTCAGGCGACTCTTCGTTGGCGGTTCTTGAGGATGTGACGGAGGAGATCGTTTTCCTGGAACTCCTCCTGGTGATTGCTATTTATCGGATTTAGGGTTTAGGGCTGCCTTTAGCCACTTCCATGGGCCCTTTGGTGTTTTTGTGTCTCCCCTTTCTGGATGATTCTCTCCTCTTTCATATTCAGTCTTGTGGTCTTTCTCTAGTTCCCTTCTATTGGCGTATGTGGTCGGCCTCTGGTAATCATCATCGGCTTCTGAGCGAAACCTGCAATTCCGAGGTTGATTGCTTTTCCAGACTGGAGCGTCTCTTCTTACGTCCATGGTGTGCATCTCTCTCCGCCTACTAGGCTCCCGTCTTGCCTCTCGGTTGGTCTGCTCCCTGTGGCTATGGTTTTCCTCTAAGTATTTCGATCTCACACCGAGCCTTTTTCGATCATAGAGAGCTTCAGTTTTTGATTTATATTGTCGTATTTGGTCCCCACTGTCCTTGCTGGTCACGCCCCTTGCATATTGCTTTGCTTGTGGAATTTCTGTCAATGTAAAGCCTGCTTTTTTAAAATCTTTATATGGTTCATTTGTGAGTCCTTTGAGTGCCTTGCCTTTGATATGTAGATACGTTTTAGCTTTCTGCTCTCGGTGGTAAGGTTCAATTAGGATAAAATCGTCCGTTTTCAGATGTCGGAGAGACTCAGAGGCCGATTCATGGAATAATTAGCGCGGCGCAAGTGGGCAAAAACGTGCGAATCGCAGTGGAATAGCGAAAATCGCAGTGCAAGTGCGAAAATCGCACGAAAAGCAGCGCACGTCGATTCATGGAAGGCCGTGCGCGAGAAAACCAGCGGATGTGCGATAAAAAAGTGCGCGGCGCACGTTGGCGCACGTTGGCGCACAGGCCATCTAACAGCGTGCGCCAGGTCACAGCGAAAATCGCACAGGCCACAGCGAAATTCGCACATAGCGCAGCGCACGCAATAAAAGTAGGCGGAACACGGGCGTAACACTCGGAATGGGGAACAACTTGCCAAAACGTGGGCGTCACGGGGGAAGTACAGGGCACAAGTGCGCGGAACGCCCACACGCTCGCCTACAACACGTATTCATGGAATAGAATAGGGGAAAAAAGCGCACGCTCAAACCAGCGCACAGGCACAAACACGACCGCCACAAGAAAGGAGGCGGTAGCGTCTCTGCGGCTGTAACAAATGTGCGCCAAAAGGTGCTCCAACAAATAGCACCTATATACTGCCATGATGAATGTCCCATACTGTGGCCCTCCAGGAAAAATGACGTGCAAAGGGGTACCCACAAACACGGACACCCGCTGACAAAAAATACGTGTGCATGTATACCGGGGTGCGCGGGAAGTGTCACACGCGATTTGCAGGGTACGTGCATCACAGGGGTTCGCGTGAAGTTATTCACGCGATCGGGCCTGGGGGAGCGGGCTACGTGTATTACAGGGGTTCGCGTGAAGTTCCTCACGCGATCGGGCCTGGGGGAGCGGGCTACGTGTATTACAGGGGTTCGCGTGAAGTTCCTCACGCGATCGGGCCTGGGGGAGCGGGCTACGTGTATTACAGGGGTTCGCGTGAAGTTCCTCACGCGATCGGGCCTGGGGGAGCAGGCTACGTGTATTACAGGGGTTCGCGTGAAGTTCCTCACGCGATCGGGCCTAGGGGAGCGGGCTACGTGTATTTCAGGGGTTCGCGTGAAGTTCCACACGCGATCGGGCCTGGGGGAGCGGGCTACGTGTATTACAGGGGTTCGCGTGAAGTTCCTCACGCGATCGGGCCTGGGGGAGCGTGCTACGTGTATTTCAGGGGTTCGCGTGAAGTTTCACACGCGAATAGCCTGGGGACGTGAATTTGAGGGGTGCGCGGGAAGTTCCACACGCGATCGGGCCTGGGGGAGCGGGCTACGTGTATTACAGGGGTTCGCGTGAAGTTCCTCACGCGATCGGGCCTGGGGGAGCGGGCTACGTGTATTTCAGGGGTTCGCGTGAAGTTCCACACGCGATCGGGCCTGGGGGAGCGGGCTACGTGTATTACAGGGGTTCGCGTGAAGTTCCTCACGCGATCGGGCCTGGGGGAGCGTGCTACGTGTATTTCAGGGGTTCGCGTGAAGTTTCACACGCGAATAGCCTGGGCGCGTGAATTTGAGGGGTGCGCGTGAAGTTCCACACACGAATAGCCTGGGCGCGTGTATTTCAGGGGTGCGCGGGAAGTTCCACACGCGAATAGCCTGGGCGCGTGTATTTCAGGGGTGCGCGGGAAGTTCCACACGCGAATAGCCTGGGCGCGTGTATTTCAGGGGTGCTCGGGGAGTTCCACACGCGAATAGCCTGGGCCCGTGCATTTCAGGGGTGCGCGGGAAGTTCCACACGCGAATAGCCTGGGCGCGTGTATTTCAGGGGTGCGCGGGAAGTTTTACACGCGAATAGCCTGGGCGCGTGTATTTCAGGGGTGCGCGGGAAGTTTTACACGCGAATAGCCTGGGCGCGTGTATTTCAGGGGTGCGCGGGAAGTTTTACACGTGATTTCTGCACGGTACGTGTATTTCAGGGGTGCCGGGGAGTCCCACATGTGATTTGACAGTGTGGGTCCTCCCAGGTGTACCCTGTACACCCTCCACGGCCCCTGCAGGCAGCCCACACCACAGGGGACTACCCTGCATCCCTGGTCATGTCCCGCAGGCAGCCCACCCAACATGGGCATGCCCCCCAGCAAAGGCACATGTCTCCTTGAACTAATGAACACCAACACATGTCCCCTTGCACCCCCACCCCCCAGCACTGTGGGGCACATGCCAGCAGTCCCCCACCCATGTCCAACTCATGTCCCCCACCACCCCCACCCCCCAGCACTGTGGGGCACCTGCCAGTAGGCCCCCACCCATGTCCAACTCATGTCTCCCACCACCCCCACCCCCCAGCCACCAGGGTCACCCTCCACCAGGGCCCCACTCATGTCTCCCACCACCCCCACCCCCCAGCACTGTGGGGCACCTGCCAGCAGGCCCCCACCCATGTCCAACTCATGTCCCCCACCACCCCCACCCCCCAGCACTGTGGGGCACCTGCCAGTAGGCCCCCACCCATGTCCAACTCATGTCTCCCACCACCCCCACCCCCCAGCCACCAGGGTCACCCTCCACCAGGGCCCCACTCATGTCTCCCACCACCCCCACCCCCCAGCACTGTGGGGCACCTGCCAGCAGGCCCCCACCCATGTCCAACTCATGTCTCCCACCACCCCCACCCCCCAGCACTGTGGGGCACCTGCCAGTAGGCCCCCACCCATGTCCAACTCATGTCTCCCACCACCCCCACCCCCCAGCCACCAGGGTCACCCTCCACCAGGGCCCCACTCATGTCTCCCACCACCCCCACCCCCCAGCACTGTGGGGCACCTGCCAGCAGGCCCCCACCCATGTCCAACTCATGTCTCCCACCACCCCCACCCCCCAGCACTGTGGGGCACCTGCCAGTAGGCCCCCACCCATGTCCAACTCATGTCTCCCACCACCCCCACCCCCCAGCACTGTGGG
This sequence comes from Ambystoma mexicanum, assembly GCF_040938575.1. Lineage (NCBI taxonomy): Eukaryota > Metazoa > Chordata > Amphibia > Caudata > Ambystomatidae > Ambystoma > Ambystoma mexicanum. The sequence goes on along the minus strand of NC_090932.1, from coordinate 432,807,895 downwards.
GCACCTGCCAGTAGGCCCCCACCCATGTCCAACTCATGTCTCCCACCACCCCCACCCCCCAGCCACCAGGGTCACCCTCCACCAGGGCCCCACTCATGTCTCCCACCACCCCCACCCCCCAGCACTGTGGGGCACCTGCCAGCAGGCCCCCACCCATGTCCAACTCATGTCTCCCACCACCCCCACCCCCCAGCACTGTGGGGCACCTGCCAGCAGTCCCCCACCCATGTCCAACTCATGTCCCCCACCACCCCCACCCCCCAGCACTGTGGGGCACCTGCCAGTAGGCCCCCACCCATGTCCAACTCATGTCCCCCACCACCCCCACCCCCCAGCACTGTGGGGCACCTGCCAGTAGGCCCCCACCCATGTCCAACTCATGTCTCCCACCACCCCCACCACCCAGCACTGTGGGGCACCTGCCAGCAGGCCCCCACCCATGTCCAACTCATGTCCCCCACCACCCCCACCCCCCAGCACTGTGGGGCACCTGCCAGTAGGCCCCCACCCATGTCCAACTCATGTCTCCCACCACCCCCACCCCCCAGCCACCAGGGTCACCCTCCACCAGGGCCCCACTCATGTCTCCCACCACCCCCACCCCCCAGCACTGTGGGGCACCTGCCAGCAGGCCCCCACCCATGTCCAACTCATGTCTCCCACCACCCCCACCCCCCAGCACTGTGGGGCACCTGCCAGTAGGCCCCCACCCATGTCCAACTCATGTCTCCCACCACCCCCACCCCCCAGCCACCAGGGTCACCCTCCACCAGGGCCCCACTCATGTCTCCCACCACCCCCACCCCCCAGCACTGTGGGGCACCTGCCAGCAGGCCCCCACCCATGTCCAACTCATGTCTCCCACCACCCCCACCCCCCAGCACTGTGGGGCACCTGCCAGCAGGCCCCCACCCATGTCCAACTCATGTCTCTCACCACCCCCACCCCCCAGCACTGTGGGGCACCTGCCAGTAGGCCCCCACCCATGTCCAACTCATGTCTCCCACCACCCCCACCCCCCAGCCACCAGGGTCACCCTCCACCAGGGCCCCACTCATGTCTCCCACCACCCCCACCCCCCAGCACTGTGGGGCACCTGCCAGCAGGCCCCCACCCATGTCCAACTCATGTCTCCCACCACCCCCACCCCCCAGCACTGTGGGGCACCTGCCAGTAGGCCCCCACCCATGTCCAACTCATGTCTCCCACCACCCCCACCCCCCAGCCACCAGGGGCAGCCTCCACCAGGCCCCCACTCATGTCTCCCACCACCCCCACCCCCCAGCAGTGCAGGGTCACCCTCCACCAGGGCCCCACTCATGTCACCCACCACCCCCACCCCCCAGCCACCAGGGTCACCCTCCACCAGGGCCCCACTCATGTCTCCCACCACCCCCACCCCCCAGCACTGTGGGGCACCTGCCAGCAGGCCCCCACCCATGTCCAACTCATGTCTCCCACCACCCCCACCCCCAGCACTGTGGGGCACCTGCCAGTAGGCCCCCACCCATGTCCAACTCATGTCTCCCACCACCCCCACCCCCAGCCACCAGGGGCAGCCTCCACCAGGCCCCCACTCATGTCTCCCACCACCCCCACCCCCCAGCAGTGCAGGGTCACCCTCCACCAGGGCCCCACTCATGTCACCCACCACCCCCACCCCCCAGCCACCAGGGGCAGCCTCCACCAGGCCCCCACTCATGTCTCCCACCACCCCCACCCCCCAGCAGTGCAGGGTCACCCTCCACCAGGGCCCCACTCATGTCTCCCACCACCCCCACACCCCAGCAGTGCAGGGTCACCCTCCACCAGGCCCCCACTCATGTCTACCACCACCCCCACCCCCCAGCCACCAGGGTCACCCTCCACCAGGCCCCCACTCATGTCCCCTATCACCCCCAGCCACCAGGGTCACCCTCCACCAGGCCCCCACTCATGTCTCCCATCACCCCCACACCGCAGCAGTGCAGGGTCACCCTCCACCAGGCCCCCACTCATGTCTCCCACCACCCCCACCCCCCAGCCACCAGGGGCACCCTCCACCAGGCCCCCACTCATGTCACCCACCACCCCCACCCCCCAGCCACCAGGGGCAGCCTCCACCAGGCCCCCACTCATGTCTCCCACCACCCCCACCCCCCAGCAGTGCAGGCTCAACCTCCACCAGGCCCCCACTCATGTCCCCCTGCACCCCCACCCCCCTGCCACCATGTGCAGCCCCCACCAGGTCCTCACAATCCCCAATTATGTGCGTAATGGTCAGCCTCCACAGCCAAAAAGCCCTACCAAGTAACCCATTCACCCACATGGAAATGGAAATCACATGTTACACCCCCAATGTACATGAAGCAAATGAACCCATGTCCGTCACACACATATTTTCAAATTGAATGGGAAAACACACAACATGACATGCATGAAACCAATGAGATGAAACCACACAGTGAACAATGGAAAAAAAAATGTATTGAAAAAAATACAAATGCCAAAGAAAGAAAACTAACTACAATGTAAATGTGAAAAAATAAGCTGCATGTCCGCATAATAACACAAAACTAGAAAATCAAATCAAAAAAATTATGTCCAAAGTGAAATGTAAAAACTCTCCATGCAACAAAGAACTATGTACAAAAATAACAAGGGTCCATCATCACAACTGAACTAAGGAAACCTCCTAAAAAACCTACCTAAATATCAACTATATACAAAAAGTGGAGCAGTGTCCGTCGACTCCAAATAATAATAAGAACGAAAGGAAACCTAAAACTAAAGAACTATATACAAAGGCGGCGGGCAAGTCCAGCGGCTCACTCTGTGGTGTTCCGGGCCAGGGCATCATCGAACTCCTGTTCGATGTCCCGGAGGCGGTCCAGTTCCATGGCCCCGAGGGTCCGCAGGGACGACGCCGTGTCCTCCTCCAACCCCCTGCGGATTGCCTCGAGGCACTCGGCCCGCCTCAGGGCCCTCCGCATGGAGTTCTCCGCCCTGACCATTGTGAGCCGCGCCTCTTCCGCCCGCTGCCGCTCCGCACCTATGGCGTGGCCCAACCGCTGCCACACGGAAGACACTCTCTGTCCTGGGTCCTCCTGCCCTCCGGCCGATGCCTGCCCCTCCGATGTCGAAGGCCCCGAGCCTTCATGGCTCCCACCATCTTGCTGCTGCTGCTGCTCTGCCTCTGCCCGTGCACTGCCTCCTGCTGCCTGCACATCCTCCGCCGGCTGGGGTGCACCTGTTGATGTGGCCACCCCTGCTGGACGTCCGACTCCCGACTGTGGCAGGGATGCCTCCTCCACCAGCCTGGCCGCACTGTCAGAGGCAGCTCCACAGGGCACCCAGGTGACTGATGGGTGGGAAGATGGCACAGAGGACGACTGGCGCGTAGGGGGTCCAGTTGAGGAGGGGGTCGGAGCAAGCCCCATCAGACAGCGGAATCCGGCCTGGGTGACCTGTCCCAGCAGGCTGACGTGGTCAACGAGCCATTCGAGATGACGTGCAGTCTCTCCATGAAAAGACTGCAGGTCACCTCGCATGGCCCGTTGACGCAACGCCACACCAGCCAGGACAGGCTCAACCCGGACCTGGATGGCCACGTCCGCAGGCAGAGGAAGGCCAGTTGACGTCAGCTCATCCCCTGCCTGAAAACGGGTCTGGACGTAGGCATCCCTGCTGGTGCAAGATGATGCAGGGACAGGATCGGGGACAGGATTGCACACAGGCACCTCCGCGGCCGCCTGTGCTGCCTCCTGTCCCTGGTCCTGCACTGCACCACTAGCACCAGTGGGATCCCCACCTCCAGACCCTGTCTCTGGTGCTTGCGCGGCCCCCTCCTCCACCAAACCCCCCACCAACCTGGATGACTCCGTGCCATCTTCCCCTGTTGGGCCCTGTGGGGTCCCAGCTGCCCCTTCTGCTGCCGAGGAGTCCAACTGCAACCTCCGCCTCTTGGACCTCCCCCCGGCAGCTGCGGCCTGGGACGCAGCACCGGACTCCTCACTCCCCGACGAGATGACAACACGGGAGGGGAGCCGGGCCTTGCGTCTCCGGCTGGCGGTCGGATCCCCGCCGCTGTGCTCCACAGCACCTTCTCCGCCCTCTTCATCAGTTGACGCTGCAGACAGGGAGAAACAAAACACAGGCATCAGGGCACTGTACAATGGACACATACACGCATGACAGTTGCACATGAGTGGCATTGGCAAACCTCAGACATGTCATCACAATCCCCAACACACATGTCATTGCAACTGGCACACATGAGCCATACCACAGCCATATCGCAACTGCCACCACCATCCCTACACATACAACAGCATCAGCAGCCAAAGGGGAGCCATACATCACATGCAACACAGGAAGTGCACCACACATGTACACACACCACCACACTTGCATGCATGTCTACACCTCTGCCAAGTGTCGCACTGTTCAGACGGGCATCCATGTCACATCTGCCAATCAGGCTTCCACATACCGCTGTCACATGCATCCATGTAGCATCACTGTTGCACCTTTGACAAATACACACACATGCACATGTACACAGTGCTCATACATGCAGCCGAAAACAACATACATGCCTGACATCACGGACATGTCTACTTACATACACATTCATCCAAACATGTGTGCACGCACAACTGCATTTGCCATGCAAGCCCACACACACAAGCACCATCCATGTCTCACACATTACAGCCCTCGCATGTGTCAGCCCCACGGCCCTGTACACCCCCACCCATACTCCACCCCATACAAACAGATGTGCAACCGGCACAATGGGGAATGATCACCACACGCCCTGCTCACAACCAGGATGCATGTACACTCACCGCTCGACTCCAGACGGCTCTGCTTCTCTAGGACCTGGACGTGGAGCGCTGGGGATATGCGTTCCAGGACCCCCATCTGTTCTTCCGACAAGTGGCCCCGGCGCCCCTTGGCATCCGCTGCCTTCAAGAGGCGCCGGGCCTTGTTCAGGGTCCTGGACCTGAAGTCCTCCCAGCGCTTCCTGACATGTTGTAAGTCCCGGACTGCCACCCCCTCCGCGTTGATGGCAGTCACGATGTCAGTCCAGATCCGAGTCCGTCCTTCCTTGTCGGCGCGGGAAAATCCAAAGAGGGCATCATACTGCCCCAGGACTTGCTCCACCAGGACACCAACTTCGGTGGCACTGAAGCTGGTGCCCCTCTGCCTCTCTGGCCGGGGGTTGTCAGTGGTCACAGATGGTGTTAGCCCCGACATGACAACCCCAGAGGCAGGAGTGGGTGGGCAACTGGGTCCTGGGGCTGGGCTGTGGAGCGATGGAATTCCAGTCGGGAGTCTTCTGTTCCAGCAGGGGTGGTCACAGCAACAGCACCCCTGGCTGATGTGCAGGCAGCAAATGGCAGTGCACGTGGGCAGCAGGCAGTCAGGCAGCAGCAGATAGCAGGTGGGAGCGTGCTCGGGGCTCTGGGGGGCAGTAATTCGGCCTTCTGGGCAGGAGCGTGGTCTCCCGTGTGCTCACGCGTGGCCAGCTTGGTACGGAGTGAATTGGCACGTGAAAATCCTGCACGTCAGCGTGAAAACCGAGGAAAGGCCCTTAGCGCGTAAGCGCGTCAGCACGCATACGCGATTCCATTGGACCAAAGGCCCTCAGCGCGTAGGCGCGTCTGTGACGTGACCTGCACGGGTGTTTCCCACACAGCACGTGATGACAGAGCACACGTGGAAAGACTGCACGTCAGAGTCTCATCGCGTGTAATTGGACAAAAGTGCGTGTACACGCGATTGGCCTATGTACGTGTATATGAGGTGTGCGCGGACACTTACACACGCAAGTACGTCAGCGCACCTGTATCCCGGTGTACGGCCATTTCCACCAATCACACGCAATGAGACTCTGACGTGCAGTCTTTCCACGTGTGCTGTCATCACGTGCTGTGTGGGAAACACCCGTGCGGGTCACGTCACAGACGCGCCTACGCGCTGAGGGCCTTTGGTCCAATGGAATCGCGTATGCGTGCTGACGCGCTTACGCGCTAAGGGCCTTTCCTCGGTTTTCACGCTGACGTGCAGGATTTTCACGTGCCAATTCACTCCGTACCAAGCTGGCCACGCGTGAGCACACGGGAGACCACGCTCCTGCCCAGAAGGCCGAATTACTGCCCCCCAGAGCCCCGAGCACGCTCCCACCTGCTATCTGCTGCTGCCTGACTGCCTGCTGCCCACGTGCACTGCCATTTGCTGCCTGCACATCAGCCAGGGGTGCTGTTGCTGTGACCACCCCTGCTGGAACAGAAGACTCCCGACTGGAATTCCATCGCTCCACAGCCCAGCCCCAGGACCCAGTTGCCCACCCACTCCTGCCTCTGGGGTTGTCATGTCGGGGCTAACACCATCTGCGACCACTGACAACCCCCGGCCAGAGAGGCAGAGGGGCACCAGCTTCAGTGCCACCGAAGTTGGTGTCCTGGTGGAGCAAGTCCTGGGGCAGTATGATGCCCTCTTTGGAAGTTCCCGCGCCGACAAGGAAGGACGGACTCGGATCTGGACTGACATCGTGACTGCCATCAACGCGGAGGGGGTGGCAGTCCGGGACTTACAACATGTCAGGAAGCGCTGGGAGGACTTCAGGTCCAGGACCCTGAACAAGGCCCGGCGCCTCTTGAAGGCAGCGGATGCCAAGGGGCGCCGGGGCCACTTGTCGGAAGAACAGATGGGGGTCCTGGAACGCATATCCCCAGCGCTCCACGTCCAGGTCCTAGAGAAGCAGAGCCGTCTGGAGTCGAGCGGTGAGTGTACATGCATCCTGGTTGTGAGCAGGGCGTGTGGTGATCATTCCCCATTGTGCCGGTTGCACATCTGTTTGTATGGGGTGGAGTATGGGTGGGGGTGTACAGGGCCGTGGGGCTGACACATGCGAGGGCTGTAATGTGTGAGACATGGATGGTGCTTGTGTGTGTGGGCTTGCATGGCAAATGCAGTTGTGCGTGCACACATGTTTGGATGAATGTGTATGTAAGTAGACATGTCCGTGATGTCAGGCATGTATGTTGTTTTCGGCTGCATGTATGAGCACTGTGTACATGTGCATGTGTGTGTATTTGTCAAAGGTGCAACAGTGATGCTACATGGATGCATGTGACAGCGGTATGTGGAAGCCTGATTGGCAGATGTGACATGGATGCCCGTCTGAACAGTGCGACACTTGGCAGAGGTGTAGACATGCATGCAAGTGTGGTGGTGTGTGTACATGTGTGGTGCACTTCCTGTGTTGCATGTGATGTATGGCTCCCCTTTGGCTGCTGATGCTGTTGTATGTGTAGGGATGGTGGTGGCAGTTGCGATATGGCTGTGGTATGGCTCATGTGTGCCAGTTGCAATGACATGTGTGTTGGGGATTGTGATGACATGTCTGAGGTTTGCCAATGCCACTCATGTGCAACTGTCATGCGTGTATGTGTCCATTGTACAGTGCCCTGATGCCTGTGTTTTGTTTCTCCCTGTCTGCAGCGTCAACTGATGAAGAGGGCGGAGAAGGTGCTGTGGAGCACAGCGGCGGGGATCCGACCGCCAGCCGGAGACGCAAGGCCCGGCTCCCCTCCCGTGTTGTCATCTCGTCGGGGAGTGAGGAGTCTGGTGCCGCGTCCCAGGTCGCAGCTGCCGGGGGGAGGTCCAAGAGGCGGAGGTTGCAGTTGGACTCCTCGGCAGCAGAAGGGGCAGCTGGGACCCCACAGGGCCCAACAGGGGAAGATGGCACGGAGTCATCCAGGTTGGTGGGGGGTCTGGTGGAGGAGGAGGCCGTGCAAGCACCAGAGACGGGGTCTGGAGGTGGGGATCCCACTGGTGCTAGTGGTGCAGTCCAGGACCAGGGACAGGAGGCAGCACAGGCGGCCGCGGAGGTGCCTGTGTGCAATCCTGTCCCCGATCCTGTCCCTGCATCATCTTGCACCAGCAGGGATGCCTACGTCCAGACCCGTTTTCAGGCAGGGGATGAGCTGACGTCAACTGGCCTTCCTCTGCCTGCGGACGTGGCTATCCAGGTCCGGGTTGAGCCTGTCCTGGCTGGTGTGGCGTTGCGTCAACGGGCCATGCGAGGTGACCTGCAGTCTTTTCATGGAGAGACTGCACGTCATCTCGAATGGCTCGTTGACCACGTCAGCCTGCTGGGACAGGTCACCCAGACCGGATTCCTCCGTCTGATGGGGCTTGTTCCGACCCCCTCCTCAACTGGACCCCCTACGCGCCAGTCGTCCTCTGGGCCATCTTCCCACCCATCAGTCACCTGGGTGCCCTGTGGAGCTGCCTCTGACAGTGCGGCCAGGCTGGTGGAGGAGGCATCCCTGCCACAGTCGGGAGTCGGACGTCCAGCAGGGGTGGCCACATCAACAGGTGCACCCCAGCCGGCGGAGGATGTGCAGGCAGCAGGAGGCAGTGCACGGGCAGAGGCAGAGCAGCAGCAGCAGCAAGATGGTGGGAGCCATGAAGGCTCGGGGCCTTCGACATCGGAGGGGCAGGCATCGGCCGGAGGGCAGGAGGACCCAGGACAGAGAGTGTCTTCCGTGTGGCAGCGGTTGGGCCACGCCATAGGTGCGGAGCGGCGGCGGGCGGAAGAGGCGCGGCTCACAATGGTCAGGGCGGAGAACTCCATGCGGAGGGCCCTGAGGCGGGCCGAGTGCCTCGAGGCTATCCGCAGGGGGTTGGAGGAGGACACGGCGTCGTCCCTGCGGACCCTCGGGGCCATGGAACTGGACCGCCTCCGGGACATCGAACAGGAGTTCGATGATGCCCTGGCCCGGAACACCACAGAGTGAGCCGCTGGACTTGCCCGCCGCCTTTGTATATAGTTCTTTAGTTTTAGGTTTCCTTTGTTTTTTCTTATGATTTGGAGTCGACGGACACTGCTCCACTTTTTGTATATAGTTGATATTTAGGTAGGTTTTTTAGGAGGTTTCCTTAGTTCTGTTGTGATGATGGACCCTTGTTATTTTTGTACATAGTTCTTTGTTGCACGGAGAGTTTTGACATTTGACTTTGGACAACATTTTTTGGATTAGATTTTCTAGTTTTGTGTTTTTATGCGGACATGCAGCTTCTTTTTTCACATTTACATTGTAGTTAGTTTTCTTTCTTTAGCATTCGTATTTTTTTCTAATACATTTTTTTTTACATTGTTCACTGTGTGGTTTCATCTCATTGGTTTCATGCATGTCATGTTGTGTGTTTTCCCATTCAATTGGAAAATATGTGTGTGACGGACATGGGTTCATTTGCTTCATGAACATTGGGGGTGTAACATGTGATTTCCATTTCCATGTGGGTGAATGGGTTACTTGGTAGGGCTTTTTGGCTGTGGAGGCTGACCATTACGCACATTGTGAGGACCTGGTGGGGGCTGCACATGGTGGCAGGGGGGTGGGGGTGGTGGGAGACATGAGTTGGACATGGGTGGGGGCCTACTGGCAGGTGCCCCACAGTGCTGGGGGGTGGGGGTGGTGGGAGACATGAGTTGGACATGGGTGGGGGCCTACTGGCAGGTGCCCCACAGTGCTGGGGGGTGGGGGTGGTGGGAGACATGAGTTGGACATGGGTGGGGGCCTGCTGGCAGGTGCCCCACAGTGCTGGGGGGTGGGGGTGGTGGGAGACATGAGTGGGGCCCTGGTGGAGGGTGACCCTGGTGGCTGGGGGGTGGGGGTGGTGGTCGACATGAGTTGGACATGGGTGGGGGCCTACTGGCAGGTGCCCCACAGTGCTGGGGGGTGGGGGTGGTGGGAGACATGAGTGGGGGCCTGGTGGAGGGTGACCCTGGTGGCTGGGGGGTGGGGGTGGTGGGAGACATGAGTGGGGGCCTGGTGGAGGGTGCCCCTGGTGGCGGGGGGGTGGGGGTGATAGGGGACATGAGTGGGGGCCTGGTGGAGGCTGCCCCTGCACTGCTGGGGGGTGGGGGTGGTGGTTGACATGAGTGGGGGCCTGGTGGAGGGTGACCCTGGTGGCTGGGGGGTGGGGGTGGTGGGAGACATGAGTGGGGGCCTGGTGGAGGGTGACCCTGGTGGCTGGGGGGTGGGGGTGGTGGGAGACATGAGTGGGGGCCTGGTGGAGGGTGACCCTGGTGGCTGGGGGGTGGGGGTGGTGGGAGACATGAGTGGGGGCCTGGTGGAGGGTGACCCTGGTGGCTGGGGGGTGGGGGTGGTGGGAGACATGAGTGGGGGCCTGGTGGAGGGTGACCCTGGTGGCTGGGGGGTGGGGGTGGTGGGTGACATGAGAGGGGGCCTGGTGGAGGGTGACCCTGGTGGCTGGGGGGTGGGGGTGGTGGCAGACATGAGTGGGGGCCTGGTGGAGGGTGCCCCTGGTGGCGGGGGGGTGGGGGTGATAGGGGACATGAGTGGGGGCCTGGTGGAGGCTGCCCCTGCACTGCTGGGGGGTGGGGGTGGTGGGAGACATGAGTGGGGGCCTGGTGGAGGGTGCCCCTGGTGGCGGGGGGGTGGGGGTGATAGGGGACATGAGTGGGGGCCTGGTGGAGGCTGCCCCTGCACTGCTGGGGGGTGGGGGTGGTGGGAGACATGAGTGGGGGCCTGGTGGAGGCTGCCCCTGCACTGCTGGGGGGTGGGGGTGGTGGGAGACATGAGTGGGGGCCTGGTGGAGGCTGCCCCTGCACTGCTGGGGGGTGGGGGTGGTGGGAGACATGAGTGGGGGCCTGGTGGAGGGTGACCCTGGTGGCTGGGGGGTGGGGGTGGTGGGAGACATGAGTGGGGGCCTGGTGGAGGGTGACCCTGGTGGCTGGGGGGTGGGGGTGGTGGGTGACCTGAGCGGGGGCCTGGTGGAGGGTGACCCTGGTGGCTGGGGGGTGGGGGTGGTGGGAGACATGAGTGGGGGCCTGGTGGAGGGTGCCCCTGGTGGCGGGGGGGTGGGGGTGATAGGGGACATGAGTGGGGGCCTGGTGGAGGCTGCCCCTGCACTGCTGGGGGGTGGGGGTGGTGGGAGACATGAGTGGGGGCCTGGTGGAGGGTGCCCCTGGTGGCGGGGGGGTGGGGGTGATAGGGGACATGAGTGGGGGCCTGGTGGAGGCTGCCCCTGCACTGCTGGGGGGTGGGGGTGGTGGGAGACATGAGTGGGGGCCTGGTGGAGGGTGACCCTGGTGGCTGGGGGGTGGGGGTGGTGGGTGACATGAGTGGGGGCCTGGTGGAGGGTGACCCTGGTGGCTGGGGGGTGGGGGTGGTGGGTGACATGAGTGGGGGCCTGGTGGAGGGTGACCCTGCACTGCTGGGGGGTGGGGGTGGTGGGAGACATGAGTGGGGGCCTGGTGGAGGGTGACCCTGGTGGCTGGGGGGTGGGGGTGGTGGGTGACATGAGTGGGGGCCTGGTGGAGGGTGACCCTGGTGGCTGGGGGGTGGGGGTGGTGGGTGACATGAGTGGGGGCCTGGTGGAGGCTGCCCCTGCACTGCTGGGGGGTGGGGTGGTGGGAGACATGAGTGGGGGCCTGGTGGAGGGTGACCCTGGTGGCTGGGGGGTGGGGGTGGTGGGTGACATGAGTGGGGGCCTGGTGGAGGGTGACCCTGGTGGCTGGGGGGTGGGGGTGGTGGGAGACATGAGTGGGGGCCTGGTGGAGGCTGCCCCTGCACTGCTGGGGGGTGGGGGTGGTGGGAGACATGAGTGGGGGCCTGGTGGAGGGTGACCCTGGTGGCTGGGGGGTGGGGGTGGTGGGTGACATGAGTGGGGGCCTGGTGGAGGCTGCCCCTGCACTGCTGGGGGGTGGGGGTGGTGGGAGACATGAGTGGGGGCCTGGTGGAGGGTGACCCTGCACTGCTGGGGTGTGGGGGTGGTGGGAGACATGAGTGGGGGCCTGGTGGAGGGTGACCCTGGTGGCTGGGGGGTGGGGGTGGTGGGAGACATGAGTGGGGGCCTGGTGGAGGGTGCCCCTGGTGGCGGGGGGGTGGGGGTGGTGGTAGACATGAGTGGGGGCCTGGTGGAGGGTGCCCCTGCACTGCTGGGGGGTGGGGGTGGTGGGAGACATGAGTGGGGGCCTGGTGGAGGCTGCCCCTGGTGGCTGGGGGGTGGGGGTGGTGGGTGACATGAGTGGGGGCCTGGTGGAGGGTGACCCTGGTGGCTGGGGGGTGGGGTGGTGGGTGACATGAGTGGGGGCCTGGTGGAGGCTGCCCCTGCACTGCTGGGGGGTGGGGGTGGTGGGAGACATGAGTGGGGGCCTGGTGGAGGGTGACCCTGGTGGCTGGGGGGTGGGGGTGGTGGGTGACATGAGTGGGGGCCTGGTGGAGGGTGACCCTGGTGGCTGGGGGGTGGGGGTGCAGGGGGACATGAGCAGGTGTGCAGGGTAGTCCCCTGTTTTGTGGGCTGCCTGCAGGGGCTGTGGAGGGTGTACAGGGAACACCTGTGAGGACCCACCCAGCCTAATTGCGTGTGATAATTCCCGCACACCCCTGTAATACACGTACCTGGCCAAATCGCATGTGAGAATTCCCGCGCACCCCTGTAATACACGTACCCAGCCGAATCGCGTGTAGAACTTCCCGCGTACCCCTGTAATACACGTACCCAGCCAAATCGCGTGTGATAATTCCCACATACCCCTGTAATACACGTACCCTGGCCAATCGCGTGTACAACTTCCCACGCACCCCTGTAATACACGTACCAAGCCAAATCGCGTGTGATAATTCCCACGCACCCCTGTAATACACGTACCTGGCCAAATCGCATGTGAGAATTCCCGCGCACCCCTGTAATACACGTACCCAGCCGAATCGCGTGTAGAACTTCCCGTGTACCCCTGTAATACACGTACCCAGCCAAATCGCGTGTGATAATTCCCACATACCCCTGTAATACACGTACCCTGGCCAATCGCGTGTACAACTTCCCACGCACCCCTGTAATACACGTACCAAGCCAAATCGCGTGTGATAATTCCCACGCACCCCTGTAATACACGTACCTGGCCAAATCGCATGTGAGAATTCCCGCGCACCCCTGTAATACACGTACCCAGCCGAATCGCGTGTAGAACTTCCCGTGTACCCCTGTAATACACCTACCCAGCCAAATCGCGTGTGATAATTCCCGCGCACCCCTGGAATACATGTACCCAGCCAAATCGCGTGTGATAATTCCCGCGCACCCCTGGAATACACGTACCCAGCCAAATCGCGTGTGATAATTCCTGCGCACCCCTGTAATATACGTACCCAGCCAAATCGCGTGTGATAATTCCTGCGTACCCCTGTGATACACGTGCCCTGGCTAATCGCGTGTAAAACTTCACGCGTACCCCTGATATGCACGTTACCCGCTTTGCGTTCCTTGTTTGGCAGCCCTGTGGACTGGTCCAGGGTTAGCGCTGCCCTTTGCGATGATTTAGCGATTTTGATGGCTTTTCCTTGCGCGAGGGCGTTCTTGGGGGCATTACTGGCGCTGCTGCAGGTTCGCTGCGATACTCTGCGCCACGGCTGGTTTGGGAGCCTGAAATCCATGAATACGCTGTGCGCGGAAATCGGTTTTAGCGCACGTGCCTGGCGCAGTCAATCGCACGCGGACACTCTGCGCCAGCCGCTTGCGACACTTTTCTGCGAAATTCTATGAATTACCCTGTCAATTGTGTTCAACATTTTTAAGACTGTTTTCCTATTAAGGATCATGTAGTTACTTTTGCATGATGATTGTTCTAATTTGAAGATTTTGATTTCTTCTGATTGGTTTTCTCGTGTTGTAGGCTTTTCCCGCCCCGGTGTCCTTCTTGTTTTTTCCCCAAAGTATCCTCATGTTCTTTGACTTTTTGGGGTTGACGCACGGCTATTTTCATTCCTGTTATCTGTTTCACAGTTTTCTTGGATTTTTTCAATTTTTCCCTGTTCAGGGTGGACTTCTCCTCGCTGCTTAGGCGCTGTTTTGTCCCTCGGTTTCTGAGTCTTATTTTCTCCAAGGGATTCTGCCTCTGCCTGGTCTCTTTTTGTAGGTCCTTCTTGTGCCCTGGACTGGGTGTGGTTTTTTTTTTGCATGTTGTCCTTCGGTGTCTCTGGTTCCGGGTGCACTGATAAATCCATTAATGCACTTATCGCCAGAAATTCCTCCACCGTTCTTGGTGATTTTTCTCTGGAATTAAGCTCTTTTTGAGGTTTTGGAGCTTTCGAAACGATTGGTCAAGTCAATATTGCTCATTTCTTTGTTGTTCCCTGTTGGTGGAAGTTTGTTCTTTGCTGCTTCTGTTTGTGTTGCCAGCTGCAGGCCTATTTTTCCCTTTCGATAGACACAGGTAATGTTGTTTTTTGAATGACGATTGGATTTTGCATTTGCACTAATGAGTCTTTTGATCGTACTGTCGATTTTGGTTTGGTGAAAATAGGTTCCATTTTGCCTTTCTCTTTTACTGGCATAGTCTGAGATGCTCTTTCCATTGACTTTTTTTGGCCCCTGTTTTTTTGAGTCCCATCCTTGAGTTCTGTCTCCATGCGGGCCCATTTGTCCTCCCATGTCGCTATTTGTTTTTTGTTTTTCGCTTCTAGAGCTGTTAAATATCCTTCAATGAACTCAAATTTTGATATAAGTTTGCAGAGGATCGTTGTGTTATCTTTTGTGCCTTTGTTTATTGTTTTGTAAAGTTTGCAGAAGGGGGCGAGTGCAATCGTGATTGCCGCCATGATTGTTGTCATATCTGGTTTTTTGTTGGGTGATGGTTTTTGCGTGTCCATCGCGATTTCACTGTACCTTCTGTGCTTACCCGGTGTTTGTTGCACATCTATGTTTTGCGATGGCAGGCAGTACTGCATAGAGATTTCAGGATGGAAAGGCACCTGAGGAGGAGTTAACGTTGTTCGGTGCTTCCTATGTTTTCCGGTGTAGCTCGTGTTTGGCGCTATACCTTCAGTAGTTTCATTTGAGCGGTTTTCACTCCTGTCTAGATGTTGAAGATGGATTTTTGTCCAGGGCTGCTCGCTCATTTTCCCCATTGGCCCCGGCGCTTGTGGATATAACTTCACCTGCTCCTTGTGTGACTTTTCGTCCCCCCGAATCTTTAAAGATGGATTCTGCTCTATGAGGTCTAATGCTGCCTGTTGGTTCGGGCTGGAATTTTGACGTGCCTCCGTGTCGGAGAGGTCTTGGTTCTCTGCCGAGACAGTGGCATTTGGGCGAGCTGGGGCCATCGCTTGATCCGTCTTGTCTTGGTGCTGGATATCTTTGGGATCCACTGGAGAATGTTTTGTGCTTTCCTCTCTGGGCGTTGGGCTTGGGTTGTTTACCTGTAGGTTCTTGGTTAGTTCGGTGGTCACCTGAGGCCCCTTGTGTGTTTCTTCATTGGAGTGAGATTTTGCTTCATTGGTTTTTCTTGCTTTGTTAGCAGGCAGGATCTCGTCTACCACTTCCAAAATGTCTGCGTCAGAAAGTTCTGTATCTGAATTTAGTTTACATTTATGTTGTTGCTTTTTGAAAAAATTGAGCAAGGCGTTTGAGATCAGAGGTTTTGGTAAAGTCGATTTCCGGGCCTCCACCTTCTTATTTGTCAGCTGTTTGTTTGTTTTTTTGGTCCTTTGATCCACTGCTTGCATCTTTGTGTGTGATGCTAGCCAGGTCGTTGAGATTTACTTTATCTGTTCCCTTCGGTTTTGTTGTCCTTCCTTTTTGCCTTTTGTTATAGTTTGTTTTTATTATCTTTGCTGAGGAAACCTTTTTGGTGCTTGGCGTTGCGCCTCCTACGGCTCCCGGTGAGACACGAGGGTCTGTGTCTGGGCTGGGCTTCGTAGTGAGAGTAGCGTTTATCTCCATGTTTGGTAGTTCACATGTGGAGTTGTCTTCCATACTGCCAGGTCCTTGTGCTAGATGGGGAAGAGATGGTGTATCTTGGTTCTTTGTTGGATTGATTGTTAAGTCATTTAAGTTTTGCGACTCTGTTTGAGTGTGGGGGTGAATTTGTTCTATTGTCAGAATTGCCTCTTTATCCTGCTTCCCCATTTCACCTGGCCTGGTATCTAGGGGCAGAAGCTGCTCAGTCTCTTTTATCTGGGCCTCCCGGGGGCTTTTGTTTTGGTCACTATGGCCCTTACATGATTTAGACGACTTTGTGGTTGTTCCCTGGGCTATACCTGGTCGAGCCACCGGCATAATGCTCTCATTTATCAGCCCCGCCATCTCCCGTATGATCTTGCCCGTATCAGGGCTCATAGTGTCAGGACTCTTAGTGTGCATAGGGTGCCGCTTGTGTGTGTTTGCTGCATGGGCCGGAGGAAGGGCCAGCCCAGTCTGCCCTCCGGCAGCCTCGGCTTGCAAGCCTCTCGCCGCGGCGGAACTCCTACCCCTGTCATCGTCACACATTGGCGACCCTGCCCATGCACATGCTGCTGCCGTAGGTTTGAAAAGGGACGTTTCTGTCACATGTTCTCCGCCAATAGCAGCAATGAACGGTTTCATTGTTTTGTTCAAAGGTTCCTGGTTTTCAGATGCAAAAGAAGTTTCTGTGGCGCATATGTGGCCAGTGCGGCGGGTTGCTGTGATATGTGGGACCGCCCACAAGGAAACGAACTGGAAGGCAGACTCTGCAGGACTGCTGACTCTACGCAACTCCACGAGACTCCTTGATATTGCTTGCTATTTACTTGATATTTATAAAAACGTCATTGTTAGGGTGACGTTTGTTACAAAAATAAACACAGAAATCTGACCAAACCCAGCGTGCTTTAGGTATTTTGTGATTTAGTCATAAAGCTCTCACAGACATGTGTGACAGATATAAACCTCTTTTGTCATTCTTATCTTCCCAGAATTCTACTTAATAAACAAAAGAGTCAGAACCTCATTGGTTTTATTGGTGCCATCACCCAATATCATTGGAGGGTGTTCCAATCAACACATGCTACACTGTGTTAAGCAATCACATTTATGTTCAAATACACATGGCATACATGTTTTAAACCATTGCAATAATTAGTGTTTTCCTTCCAGAAAAGTAAAGGTTCAAAATGAAGCATCATTTTACAATATTAAATCTTTGCCTATGCTTAAGTCATGCAGAGCAATCCCACAGGTAGGCACTAAAATGATGTTCAGAGGCAAGCACTATTTCCTCTCACTAGCCCCCCATTTCGGAGTTCAATTGCCACCCAAAAGGTACTGTACAGAAGTTAAAATGGCAAAGAGTAAATCTAAATGTGCAAGTGCATCAAGAAGCCTATGAAATTATTCACAAAACCATAGAATGGTGAAAGAGAAAGAATAAAAGAAAAAAAGGTGTGCCAAAGGTATACATAGTTTCAGAGCTGTAAAGAAAAATGGTCTGAGATGTCCCTTCAAGATATCCATTTGGGCATCTTTACAGAAGCTGCCCAGTGCTAGGAAGGCAAATGGCATCCCTGCTGGGTTTATCATGTGCCTTTGAGGACATTAAGCTGCATGCTCATCATTACCAGGAGGACAACTGTAAACCATGCCACACAATGCATAAGTTAGACATATAAGTAACCTTTAAATGAATTAGATTTAATATACAAGGTATACATTTTACTATTAAACAGTTACCCACATGACAGCACAAAATCTACATGCATAAACCATAATTCTGACAATGTTCCTTTGTATTGTACAGTCTAACCAACTCATAAGGAGTTAACAACATTTAGAATACCACAAGTGCAAACTGACAAGTTCCATAGCGTAAACCACACCCACAAAGGTAATGTTGTGCTGGAAAGCCTGGCCCATTACTAATTTTCACTCTTGGGGTGTTGTGGACAATGGCACAAACAGCTAAGATGTAAACAGTATGTACCACTTACTTTGTTATAATATCTGCCTTCTCAGCCACAAGGAATGCTGCTGTTACCTATCCATTTCCCCACAATGAGAATGCTCAGCAAAAGGTGCCAAGAACCTTCCCCAGCTGTTTTTATTCCACAGAAGTGTTTATGCACAGGCAGAGCTTAAAATTTTAACTTGTGATTTGCCATTTGTTGATGGTGTTCCAGCCCAGGATATTGGAGGTTCATGAGCTGCATCAGGTGGTAACTTCCTTAATCTCCGCCATGGCCCCTGCCAACACCAGAGCTGTAACCATGGGAAGGAGGTTTAGTTATTTGTAACCACCTTTTTTTTGTGATGTGAGTGAACCATCTGCATATATATTCCATATGTAAAATATACTATTTCACAAGACTGCGTGTAAAATTGTAGTTATTTTGCCCCAAACATTCATATTACAGATCATTGTAGGTGGTTTCTCAAGGGTTGACTGCAGGCAACTAGGGAGAAACCAGATATTAGCATTGAAGGTGAAATTCCTCGTCCAACCCTCCCACAAGTGTGTCCAGTTGGCAGACAGCTTATGTTCTGATTGCTTCCTCTAAAAGATTGTTTTCTGACCGGATCGAAAGTAGGTAGTTGGCCTCAACAAGTACCTCTAGTGCACTTAACTGTAGAATAAACGGTTTCTACAATTCTTGGCCCGCAGAGACCAGAAAACACGGTTTCAACTAACATAACAGACAATAACAGGCTTCAATTAGAGTGGATGCACCAATTTCCTTATCCTTTCAGCCTTAAAAACGTCCTTATGTTGCTATGGACCCAGAATGGGATAAAATGGCGGTGAATGGGTGTAGATTGGCCTAAGCGGACAATCTGTTGAAGGGGCGGAATCTGGTGAAGATGCAGAATCTTGCAGCTGTGGAGTAAATTTGGTGGGGGTGTATACGGCCGATTCATGGAAATACAGTCAAAAGTATCGCACGCGGCTGGCGCAGAGTGTTCCCGTGCGAATGTCTGCGCCAGCCGCGTGCGATAAAATCCATTTCAGCGCACATCGTATTCATGGATTAATCCTCCAAAACAAGCCGTGGCGCAGAGTATCGCAGCGACCCTGCAGCAGCGCCAGTTACGCCCCCAAGAACGCCCTCGCGCAAGGAAAAGCCACCAAGATCGCAAAACCATCGCAAAGGGCTGCGCCAACCCTGTACCAGTGCGAGAAGTAACACACGCGACCTGGGGGAGCGTGTGCGTGTAATTCAGGTGTGCGCGAGAAGTTCCACACGTGATTGGCCTGTGCGCGTGTATTTCAGGGGCTCGCGGGTGCTTCCACACGCGATCGGGCCTGGGGGAGCTTGTGCGTGTAATTCAGGGGTGCGCGAGAAGTTCCACACACGATTGGCCTGGGCGCGTGTATTTCAGGGGCTCGCGGGTGCTTCCACACGTGATCGGGCCTGGGGGAGCGTGTGCGTGTAATTCAGGGGTGCGCAAGAAGTACCACACGCAATTGGCCTGGGCGCGTGTATTTCAGTGGCTCGCGGGTGGTTTCACACGAGATTGGCCTGGGCGCGTGTATTTCAGGGGCTCGTGGGTGCTTCCACACGCGATCGGGCCTGGGAGAGCGTGTGCGTGCAATTCAGGGGTGCGCGAGAAGTTCCACACGCGATTGGCCTGGGCGCGTGTATTTCAGGGGCTCGCGGGTGCTTCCACACGCGATCGGGCCTGGGGGAGCGTGTGCGTGTAATTCAGGGGTGCGCGAGAAGTCCCACACGCGATTGGCCTGGGCGCGTGTATTTCAGGGGCTCGCGGGTGCTTCCACACGCGATCGGGCCTGGGGGAGCATGTGCGTGTAATTCAGGGGTGCGCGAGAAGTTCCACATGCGATTGGGCTGGGCGCGTGTATTTCAGGGGCTCGCGGGTGCTTCCACACGCGATCGGGCCTGGGGGAGCGTGTGCGTGTAATTCAGGGGTGCGCGAGAAGTCCCACACACGATTGGCCTGGGCGCGTGTATTTCAGGGGCTCGTGGGTGCTTCCACACGCGATCGGGCCTGGGGGAGCGTGTGCGTGTAATTCAGGGGTGCGCGAGAAGTTCCACACGCGATTGGCCTGGGCGCGTGTATTTCAGTGGCTCGCGGGTGGTTTCACACGCGATTGGCCTGGGCGTGTGTATTTCAGGGGTGCGCGAGAAATTCTACACGCGAATGGGCTGTGTGCGTGCATTACAGGGGTGCGCGAGAAATTCTACACGCGAATGGGCTGGGTGCGTGTATTACAGGGGAGCGCGAGAAATCCTACACGCGAATGGGCTGTGTGCGTGTATTACAGGGGTGCGCGAGAAATTCTACACGCGAATGGGCTGGGTGCGTGTATTACAGGGGAGCGCGAGAAATTCTACACGTGAATGGGCTGTGTGCGTGTATTACAGGGGTGCGCGAGAAATTCTACACGCGAATGGGCTGGGTGCGTGTATTACAGGGGTGCGCGAGAAATCCTACACGCGAATGGGCTGGGTGTGTGTATTTCAGGGGAGCGCGAGAAGTATTACACGCGATTTGCCTGGGTGCGTGTATTTCAGGGGTGCGCGAGAAGTTTCACACGCGTTAGGGCTGGGCGCGCGAATTTCAGGGGTGCGCGGGAAGTCCTACACGCTCGCCTACAACACGTATCCATGGAATCGAACGTGGCCAATCCGGAAGCACGTACGCCAGCAGGAAGCAGGCGTACGTTGACCCGCACAGCATAAAAATGCGCGCAAACAACAAACAAGCTCAGACGCCAGGATGAACATACCGTTCCTAGCAGCAGTGGCCGTGGGATATCGCAGGAGGAGGAGGATAGTCCGGGCCAGAATTTTCACACCCAGAACCAGCCTATTTGGGATGCCTGATGACCAGGTGTATGGGAGGTACAGGTTTCCATCCCACATTGTACTCGACCTGGTCAGTGAGTGGGAGGATGACCTCACATCACCCACCCTTTGCTCCCAAGCCCTCAGCCCCCTGGAGAAGGTCCTTAATGTACTGCACTTCTTGGCCACTGGATCATTCCAGCGGACAAGTGCCATAGTGGGGGGGGGGGGGTGTTACAGGCCACCCAGTCCCGCTGTCTACACCAGGTCTTGGCCATCATCACTGCACGCCCATCAGTCCGCAGGCACATATACCTGCCCAGGACACCTGCAGAAAGGCAGGCTGTCGCACAGGAATACTACAGGGTGGCACAATTCCCCAAAGTGCTAGGCGCCATTGATTGCACCCATGTGGCTCTACGTCCCCCCAGGGCAACTGAGCACATCTATAGAAACCGCAAGCACTGGCATTCCATCAACGTCCAGGTAGTATGTGATGCCAAGGGAATCATCACCTCAGTATATGCAAACTATCCAGGCTCAACCCACGACAGCTTCATCTACAGAATGTCTACCCTAAACCGGGACATAGAGGCTGGGCGGCATGGCGATACATGGCTGCTCGGTGAGTAGAAATGCCACTGGGCGTGCATGCATGTCAGATACTGAGTAATGTCACAACCCCACTAATGATACCCATCACCACCTCCCCAGGGGACGGTGCCTACCCTCTCAGCACCCACATGATGACGCCAATTCGGAACCCCACCACGCCACCCCAGGTAAGATACAACACAGCCCACATTGCAACCCGGGGCATAGTGGAGCGCACATTCGGAGTGCTCAAGTCACGCTTTCGCTCCCTTGACCGTTCTGGCGGGCAGCTATTATACGCTCCCCCAGTAGTGTGCAGGATCATAGTGGCAGCATGTGTCCTGCACAACGTTGCAACACGCCGGGGCCTGGCCGTGGACATGGTGGTGCCCCCACATCCCCAACCACATGCACGCCCGCTGCGCATGGGAGGGGAAAGGGCACGGGGGGAGGCAGCCCGTACGCAGCTGGTGGCTAATTACTTCACATAAAATCACACCTCTGTGGAGTGGGCACAGCCCTGGCACATACCAGCTGACAATCAATGATGACTCATTCTGACAAAGATGATGCCTCTATGGAGAGTCACCTGTCACAACCATACCAGCCTGAGACTGTACATCTGGAAGTGTACCATTGTGTGCCACCCTACCTACACAAACACCACCAATGTTGTGTCATCAAAAGACACACTACAATGATGCCAATATCACTACCACCATCAAAGATACCACATGACAACAGTGCCATGTCACCCAACACCTCCCCCCCAGGCCCCCATCCATGTCCCCCTGCACCCCCACCCCCCAGCAGTGAGGGGCACCTGCCAGCAGGCCCACACTCATCTCCACCATGGCATGTCATGTAATGTGAGAGCAAACAAATTCATACCCCAAACATTACACAAGTGCCACAGAGTACAGTGTCCCAAATGGAAACTGCCCACACACAGTATGCCCACATATATGTATGAATAACAACAAACATGACCAAATACTAAAGGATACGTTGACCTGCAACCTGATAATGCCAGCACATCGACCACCTCTTACTGTACAGTGTTGGTGCCAGCCACATCTGTGAGTGCACTGCTAACAACATGAACTCCATCTCCAAAGTAGACGGGCTTGTGAAGACATGAGGACTGACCCTGCAAATTAGGAGGGAGACATGGAAGCACAAGCACACATCAATACACCATGCAGTGTACAATACTACTACAATATGCACTAGGAATGTATACACAGTATTGACTACAGACTGGCCACATAGCTCATGGGAGTCCAACGTCACTGTGTAAGTCACTGTCACTTGGGCACACCCTTTGCAAGCCCATGGAAACGGGAAGCAGGAGGGGTGTGTGTCTCACAAACCCAAGCATCTAACCCAAACTCAGGACAAGCCTGCATGTGCCCAACGGAATACAGTGGATGCCGATGGGAGCCACACAAGGCAACACACTGCACCTCAAAAATCAAAAAGCAAAAATCAAAAATGGCCATGTGGGGGCCAGGGGGGTGGGGGAGGCCACCCAGGAGGTCCGAGGACAGGATGCTCACCAACAGCCACCTGGGTGAATGTTGCGAAAATAAAACACCTCCATGGGCTCATGGCCTGCACGGCTACTAATTTGTGGGAGAATCACTGCTGGATTCGCTCTCCTCGACCTCTGCTGCTGCCACAGGAGGTGGTGGTGCTATGGGAGGCAGCCCATGCAAAGCCCTGGTGTGGTCCTCCATTGCAGCAAGCATGCGGGTGTTGAAGGCCTCATTCTGGAGGGATATGGTGCGGAGATCCCCATGCAACACCCGACGTGTTGCCCGGACTTCCGCACGAGTTGCCTGCATCTCTGCCGAGAGCGAACGGGTGACGCGCTCCAGCAGCTGTTCTGTCCTGGTGACAGTGGAAGCCTCAAGGTCCAGTAGAGTCTGCCTGAGGTGCTGGACCTCTCCCCTCAGGGCTTCCCTCTGTCCCTGGGCATCTAGTGAAATTGATTCCCTCAGATTGTCCAGGGCCCCCTGTCTGTCCCTGTTGGACGCCAACATGTCCTCCCTTACTGATTGGCAAATGGAGGCTGTTGCCTGCTCTAGTAGCTCCCTCTGCCTTTCTGGGGGGACAATGGAAGTGGCCACCCTGTCCATGGCTTGAGCAATCATTTCTGATGATGCTGCCTGTTGGTTGGCCATACCATATATGGATTGCTCCCATACGGTATTGCCAGGTGGCGGACGGCCACCGCGTTGGCGGGCACCACACCTGTCTGGGGCAAGGCGAACTGCGCCTCGCTGTGTCGCCACTGCCTGAGGCTGCAGGACTGCATTTCCCCTCTGATCTGCTGGCCAAGGAACAGGATCAGATGTTGCGGAGTGTGGCCCTGCATCCGTAACCACCACAGGCGCACCTACCAACACTGACATCCCCATTGTGGGCTCTACCCCTGGTGCAGGTGGGTCAGACAGAACAGTATCCCTTCCATGAACACATACCTGCGAATCCACACGGGTCTCATCCGAATCAACACTTGAAATGAGTTCTGGGGAGGTGCACCCATATACAGCCCTGGAGAGAATGCCCTGCAGCAAGAGTGGGTTCTCACCCACCAACACACCACGTACCCCACTCGTGCTCGGACATGTCAGAGATCCCTCCTGGGTGAGCACCATCTCCTCACCCTCAACAGCATCAAGTGCGTCATCCTCTGAAAAAACATGAAAGACAGAAAATGGAAACAGGCATTAGCACCATGGCACACAAATAGGCCAGACAAGCTACAGGAAAATTACTTGATAGACACATGTCCCACATGACTATGTCCCTCCCATGCATGCACTGTCACTGAGTTGGAAGGGGAGGTAAATGTCAGACACTGATGACACCAAGATGGAAGGGCAACACATCAGATGCATGCTGGCTAGCAGTGCCATCCCACAGTTGGCATGTACCATAGGCATGTCATATTTGTGAGAATAGGGCAGAGTGATGTGCAATAGAACTGGGGGTATTCCTACAATCAGCCAGAACGTGCACAACGAAATACGGAACAATGTCGTTGCATGTTGCCACTTCAAGGTCAACTTGCGCAATATAGTGGCAAATGCCTGCTGTGGCCAGAAGGGACACTGCAATACCCAAATCCCGGGGGGCAAAATGCATTGGATGAAGCACATGGGTGACCCAAACCACTCAGGCACGCACACCCTGACCTGGCACCCACCCTGGACCCCTCCCACATGCAACGTACACATGGATCACACACACATGCATGTGCACTCACCGGACAATGCCTCGTAATCTGGAAGTTCTCCCACACCTTGGATCTGCTCCTCTGTGACGTAGGTCCCAGCGACATTCTCATGTGGAGTGAGCTCAATGTCCTCTACTGGAGACCCACCTCCAGTCACCAGAGTTGCGGCATGACTTGAGGCCTGCTTACTCTTTGCCCTGCGCTTCAGGTCATTCCATCGCTTGTAGCACTCAGTAGCTGTGCGCCTCATAAACCCAAGGGAACTTATGCTGTCCGCGACGGCCTGCCAGTGTGCCTGACGGCGAGCAGGTGTGATCCTAGACCCTGGAGTGCTCAACATTTCGGCGTCATGATTGGACACATACTGCACAAGTTGATTCAGTTCGGCATCATTGAAGCTAGGCTTCCTCGGCGTGCCGGACTGTGTAGCCGTGTCTGGGGCATCAGCCTGTAGTGCACGTGCACTCTTCCTCTTCCTCTTGTAAGGTGGTGGGGACTGTGAGTGGCATATGCCGCTCTGGCCACTCGGGGCAGGAGCACCGGTGGACTGTGTCGTAGTGTGCAATGGCACACTGACCATCTGACTTCCTGCAGGCATTGGCTCGAGTGTGATAGTGGCAGGGGGAACCTCAGACTGACGGACTGGGACCAACACTGTCCTGGCTGGGAGAGTCAGAGCTGGGGTGGACGGAGCTGCAGCTGCCCCTGCAGCCTTCCCACCCCGCATACTTGGGGCAGCAGATGACATGGCTGCCCCTGATACACGTGGCCTGGTGACACTGACTGGCACGGCCACCCGTGGCCTAGCCTTGTGGACCTGGAAATCAGTCTCGGAGTCAGCCTGTGCCAGGTCAGGTGCCACAATGGACGGGTCCAACAAGGGCTGAGCATCGATGGTGTCAGCCACGTTTTCCTCAACCATGGGGGGGGGGGCATGGGTCTCCCTGACTGGTCCTCCACACGTGGGGTGCTAGGGGTAGCCTGCAAATCCCGGCCACGTCCCCTACCGCGCCCACCACGCCCACCTCTTGAGGGTCGGCCACCTTTGCCACCCTTACCTCTTGCTCGCCTCCCAGACATGGCACTGATGTAGCTGTGCGTATGGGAGTAGCAGGGAAGTATTGTCCTGGGCAATTGGGGGTCAAAGGGGTAGGGTACTAGATGGTATTCGTACCCTAGTGCACTTGCAAGGCTGAATGGAACCCCTGGGGAAAGATGACGGGTCACGCAAAGCACAGGCACCCCAATAACAGAAAATGACGTGCAAGCGACCCCTCGTAGACCACGTGCGTGGAAACAAAAACACGCACTACGCTGTGGCACCCAGAAACACAATAATGAACGTATGCGTGTCACACGCAGCCTACAATGACCTCTGAAGGGGTACGCGACACACGGGGCAAGCACTGTTGGAAAATAGGTGCGCAACTCACCGTCTGCCTGGAAAAAGTGCGTGAAGAACACGCGCGTGCGCGCGCACGCGTTGGCAACACCCCCGCCAAAAGAAGAATTGTACGTTGTCTGAGGAGACAGGACTACAGGAGAAGTGAACGCTGTCTGAGGGAACAGGTCCAGAGAAAAAGAGAAAAAGAAGAACTGACAGAGGTAACAGGGAGTACGAACTCGAAACGCTGTGAAGTAATTCGCGTGTGAACCGACAAGAAGTACAGATTTCACCCACTCGCTCTCCACGAAAAGCACGTACAAGGAAATGACGTCCTACACGTACCTTTTAAACCGGACCACACGTCCAACGTCACTTCCGCGTATACGTGCTAAGGACCTATTACAAGTGCTGATACTAGGACGTGCAGTTCACGTCACAGACGCGCCTGCGCTGTAAGGGCCTTTGGTCCAATGGATTCGCGTACCCAGCCAATACGCGTGTGAAACTTCTCGCGCACCCCTGGAATACACGCACCCAGCAAAACGCGTGTAGAACTTCTCGCGCACCCCTGGAATACACGCACCCAGCCAAAACGCGTGTAGAACTTCACGCGCACCCCTGGAATACACGCACCCAGCCAAAACGCGTGTGGAACTTCTCGCGCACCCCTGGAATACACGCACCCAGCCAAAACGCGTGTAAAACTTCTCGCGCACCACGGAAATACACGCACCCAGCCCCCACGCATGTAAAACTTCTCGCGCACCCCTGAGATACACGCACCCAGCCAAAACGCGTGTAAAACTTCTCGCGCACCCCTGGAATACACGCACCCAGCCAAAACGCGTGTGGAACTTCTCGCGCACCCCTGGAATGCACGCACCCAGCCAAAACGCGTGTAAGACTTCTCGCGCACCCCTGGAATACACGCACCCAGCCAAAACGCGTGTAGAACTTCTCGCGCACCCGTGAGATACACGCACCCAGCCAAAACGCGTGTGAAACTTCTCGTGCACCACGGAAATACACGCACCCAGCCCTCACGCGTGTATATCTTCTCGCGCACCCCTGAAATACACGCACCCAGCCAAAACGCATGTATAACTTCGCGCGCACACCTGAAATGCACGCACACGCTCCCCCAGGCACAATCGCTGAGCTGTGTATACGGTATTTTTTAAGCGCACATTTTGGCGCACATGTATTGGGACGCTACCGCCTGCTTTCTGTGGCGTACGGGTATGGCCTGTGTGCGTCTTTGGCCGTGCACTGTTTTACCCGATTCGATTCCATGAATGCCTGTTGTAGGCGAGCGTCTGGGCGTTCCGCGCACTTGCCTCCTGGACCTCCCCTGTGACGCCCACATTTTCACGAGTTGTTCCCCATTCTGCGTGTCACTTTTGGGATGTGCGCCGCGCTATGTGCGAATTCGCTGTGCCTTTATCGCACAGCGTTAGATGACCTGTGCGCTAGCATGCGGCGCGCACTTTTTCAGCGCACATCCCACATTTTGCTGGTGCCCGTGCTTCCATGAATGGATGTGCGCTGTTTTCTGTGCGATATTCTGCGATGTTTTCTGTGGCACTGCGAATCGCACGTTTTCGCACGCGTGCGCCGGTTTTTCCGCGCACATTATTTCCATGAATCGGCCTGTTAGTTTGGCCTAGGGCATCAGACAACCTAAATACGCCACTGCCTCAAGATCAATGAAAATCCCCATTCCCTATAAAAGTATTACAAGTTTTAGTACACAACTGCATCTCCATCCTCTGTCCTAAAAACGTTTTGGTCCCCAAAACATGTAACTATAATTCTTCAAGATTGCCCTTTACCTGTCATCTTACTGAAGCCTTTCCAGTTTGCCTGGGATCTTCCTACCCTCTCCTTGGTAAGTTAGACAATTAGTCGTAAAATGAAAAACAAAAGGAATTCATATCCTGTTCCCTCTCTTGTACCTTGCTATCCTTTTCTGAACTGCTGCACAGTCAAAGCTACACTACGCACGTCTTCTTTTCATCACCTTACTTGGACTTTTTAACATGTTTCCATATATATACTGACTACCTTTCAACATATTCTCAAAGCCAAAGTTACTACTTTCACTAAATGTAAGTTTGCAACTTAGTAGGGATGGCTTTCGTTCAAAATGTGCCAGTTTAAGGACAAAGTATTTCAAATCAAATAACTGTACTGGAATATCTTTGATAAGGAAAGAATCATCTATTACATCATATTACAATCTGACTATGGACTGTTTTGATCCAATGGCTGGGAAGTAACATTAATTTGCTATAAGAGGAGGTAGCTGTGAATTTAGGACAAAGCACTTGATTTCCTCTACTTCAGTTGTTTAAGTGTGTAGTGTTTTTATTTAAGCGCTGCACCTCTGATTTTCACTTGGAATTTATGCAACAGTGATGCCATCTCACATGTCTTAAGTGATGGCATTTGTGATCTAATCAGTGATGTCATCAGTGTGCTCTTGTTTCCAGTGATGTCATCAATGATGGCATATGTGATGCCTTAAGTTGTATCATATTTGGTGTCATAGGGGACGTAATCAGTGATGTCAGCAGGGTGCTCTTGTTTTCAGTAATGTTGACAAAGATAACAAGTGTGATGGTATGTGTGATTTTATCGATAATGTCATTAGTGTGCTCATGGCCTGTTCAAGGGGTCACTTGCGGGTAAGATTTCGTAGATAGTAACACTTTCTGAATTTCAGGTACTTTGTTGCATTAAACTCGCACCTTAAAGACACGTCTTCTAAAGTGTGTTCACTAAAATGTAAGGGTTCTGTTGCTGTGCACTGATTCAACTTAGCAGTCTACGGGTTTTTTCACTGAACTAATATATATATATATATATATATAACGTTTTTCTTTCACTTTAAACTGGTAAATAGAGCGCACAGATAGCCTGTCAGTGGTTCACTTGCAGCATGGGCGTTCCCTGAGTTTCAAAGCAGCCTGTGGCGCTTTGTTTACAGTGGCCCCTGACTTCCTTGTCCGGGCTTGTTGTCCCAGAACCCTTGTTGTTTTTCTAGCATTGATGTAACAAGTTGAAAAGATGACATTTCCTCCAAAAGCGGTCAGAGAGTGCCTTCTATAAATAGAGCTATGGGTTGAGTGGAACAGGGCGTGGAGAATTGGACAAGGTAATGCAGGACAGAAGCCTGGTATCCCAGAGTGTAAATCCAATTCAATGTATGGCACCCGGCAGAGCATGCTGGCAATACAAATAGTCCTTGGCGGTGGTCAGTCATTTTTTCGAAAAAAAAATGTCGAATGACAATTTTTTCAAAAAAATAATGTCGAAAACAAAAAGTCGAATTCCGTTTTTTTAAATTATATATTTATTTTGGGGTCCGGGAGTAAAAAAAAATGGGTAAAACAATAAAAGAATTAAAAACACGGGGTTGGGGGGGAACCCCCCCATTTCGAATAAAAAACGTATTAAAAATAAAACGACTTTTTTTTTTCGACATTATTTTTTCAAAAAAATGACTTTCGTCATTTTTGCATTCGAAAAAATGACTATAAACCGTCCTTGGCATCGCACAAAATGCATGTGACAGCCAGAAGCAAATTTAGCACTTGGATGACAGACAAATGTCCAGCAGGACCTGCCATGTCCTGGTCAGCCACCTCCCCAATCTCCTTACATTTGCCACAACACACACACATCCTCATCCCTGCTTGCTGGCAGTCAGGCACATTAGAATAACAAAGAGTGTCTTAGCGCTCGTTCACAGGGCCCGGCTAAACGTTTGTCATGGCTCAAGGGTGCCCATTTCAATTTGATTGGACCTCAATTACCAACAGTTAGCCGGGGTGGATACAGTCTATGGCACCCTTGGGTTGCTTAAATAAGAATGGATACAAAGAATTGCTCTTCAGAGGCAGGCTGCCAGAAAGGAGCTGAAACACTAAACTGCCACTGAAAGGTTAGCATTTGCTCTGTCAGCAAATAGCTAATGCAGATGAAACTAGAGTAAAATAACAGTGCTGGATCCTATGTGCTATCAAAGATCGACTGCAACCTGCTGCAAAGCACACATTTAGGGGGTAATTCACAGAATTTGGCGCACAAGTGGCGCACGTGGCTAGCGTGCCCCTCGCGCAGGGAAAAGCCATCAAAATCCCCAACCCAGCGCAAAGGGCAGCAGCAAACGCAGAGCGGGGAGCGTGTATTTCAGGGGTGTGCGGGTGTTTCCACACGCGATTGGCCTGGGTACGTGTATTTCAGGGGTGCGCGAGAAAGTCTACACGCGATTGGCCTGGGTACGTGGATTTCAGGGGTGCGCGAGAAAGTCTACACGCGATTGGCCTGGGTACGTGGATTTCAGGGGTGCGCGGGAAGTTTCACACGCGATTGGCCTGGGTACGTGGATTTCAGGGGTGCGCGAGAAAGTCTACACGCGATTGGCCTGGGTACGTGGATTTCAGGGGTGCGCGGGAAGTTTCACACGCGATTGGCCTGGGTACGTGGATTTCAGGGGTGCGCGAGAAAGTCTACACGCGATTGGCCTGGGTACGTGGATTTCAGGGGTGCGCGGGAAGTTTCACACCCGATTGGCCTGGGTACGTGGATTTCAGGGGTGCGCGAGAAAGTCTACACGCGATTGGCCTGGGTACGTGGATTTCAGGGGTGCGCGGGAAGTTTCACACGCGATTGGCCTGGGTACGTGGATTTCAGGGGTGCGCAAGAAAGTCTACACGCGATTGGCCTGGGTACGTGGATTTCAGGGGTGCGCGGGAAGTTTCACACGCGATTGGCCTGGGTACGTGGATTTCAGGGGTGCGCAAGAAAGTCTACACGCGATTGGCCTGGGTACGTGGATTTCAGGGGTGCGCGGGAAGTTTCACACGCGATTGGCCTGGGTACGTGGATTTCAGGAGTGCGCGAGAAAGTCTACACGCGATTGGCCTGGGTACGTGGATTTCAGGGGTGTGCGGGAAGTTTCACACGCGATTGGCCTGGGTACGTGGATTTCAGGGGTGCACAAGAAAGTCTACACGCGATTGGCCTGGGTACGTGGATTTCAGGGGTGCGCGGGAAGTTTCACATGCGATTGGCCTGGGTACGTGGATTTCAGGGGTGCGCGAGAAAGTCTACAAGCGATTGGCCTGGGTACGTGGATTTCAGGGGTGCGTGGGAAGTTTCACACGCGATTGGCCTTGGTACGTGGATTTCAGGGGTGCGTGAGAAAGTCTACACGCGATTGGCCTGGGTACGTGGATTTCAGGGGTGCGCGGGAAGTTTCACACGCGATTGGCCTGGGTACGTGGATTTCAGGGGTGCGCGAGAAAGTCTACACGCGATTGGCCTGGGTACGTGGATTTCAGGGGTGCGCGGGAAGTTTCACACGCGATTGGCCTGGGTACGTGGATTTCAGGGGTGCGCGAGAAAGTCTACACGCGATTGGCCTGGGTACGTGGATTTCAGGGGTGCGCGGGAAGTTTCACACGCGATTGGCCTGGGTACGTGGATTTCAGGGGTGCGCGAGAAAGTCTACACGCGATTGGCCTGGGTACGTGGATTTCAGGGGTGCGCGGGAAGTTTCACACGCGATTGGCCTGGGTACGTGGATTTCAGGGGCTCACGGGTGTTTCCACACGCGATCGGGCCTGGGGGAGCGGGGTGCGTGGATTTCAGGGGCTCGCGGGTGGTTCCACACGCGAAAGGGCCTGTGCGAGTGGGGTAGTGTATTACGTGGGTGTGCGTGAAGTTCAAGACGTGAATTGGCAGTGTGGGTCCTCCCAGGTCTCCCCTCTACCCCCTCCACGACCTCTGCAGGCAGCCCACACCACAGGGGACTACCCTGCACCCCTGGTCATGTCCCGCAGGCAGCCCATCCATCATGGGCATGCCCCCCAGCCAAGCCACATGTCCCCTTGCACCCCCACCCCCAGCAGTGCAGGGCACCTGCCAGCAGGCCCCCACTCATGTCCCACTCATGTCCCCTTGCACCCCCACCCCCCAGCACTGTGGGGCACCTGCCAGCAGGCCCCCACTCATGTCCCACTCATGTCCCCTTGCACCCCCACCCCC
The DNA here is from genome assembly GCF_040938575.1 of Ambystoma mexicanum. Classification (NCBI taxonomy): domain Eukaryota; kingdom Metazoa; phylum Chordata; class Amphibia; order Caudata; family Ambystomatidae; genus Ambystoma; species Ambystoma mexicanum. The sequence goes on along the minus strand of NC_090932.1, from coordinate 432,776,052 downwards.
CAGCACTGTGGGGCACCTGGCAGCAGGCCCCCACTCATGTCCCCCTGCCCCCAGGTCCTGACGATACTCAATCATGGCAGTAATGGGCAGCATACCCAGCACAAACACCCAGCCAAGGATGGCATCCACCCACATAGTAAATGCAATTACATGATACAACCCCAATGGCAAGTATGTAAATGAACACATGTCCGTCACACACACATACACAATGGGTGCAAGTGAATGTCAAAACCCATATCATGACATGAATGAAACCAATGAGAAAATACCACAAGTGAAAGTTATAAAAATATGTATTCAAGATGAAAATGAAGTAAACAAATCAAACATACAACAATAGGGATAACAAAAGAAATGGTCCATGTCCGAGAACTAATGTAAAAATCCAAAAAACAAAGGAATCCAAAAACTAATGTTGTCCAAAGCAAAATCATGGGAAGAAAAATAAGGAAAAACCATTGCCTCATGGTGAACACAAATATAAATCAAAAAAATGTTTTTTCAAAAATCCAACTATACACAAGAATATTCCAGGGTCCATGAGCCCAACACTATAAATGAAACCTACTACTGCCTAATGAAAAAACTATATACAGAAAAGTGGCCATTGTCCGAGCGGTCCAAAAAAATCTAAAAAAATGAAGGAAACCTAACACTAACTAACTAAAGAACTATATACAATGGCAGCGGGCAAGTCCTGCGGCTCACTCTGTGATGTTGCCGGCCAGGGCATCATCGAACTCCATGTCGATGTCCTGGAGGCGGGACTCTGTCCTGGCCCCGAGTTCTCGTTGGGATAACCCCATGTTCTCCTCAAACTCCCTGCGAGCTTCCTCGAGGCACTCAGCCCGCCTCAACGCCCGACGCATGGAGAACTCCGCCCTGACCATGGTGAGCCGCTCCTCTTCCGCCCGCTGCCGCTCCGCACCTATCCGCTGGACCAACTGCTCCCACACGGAAGACACTACCATCCCAGGGTTCCCCTGCCCTCCGGCCGATGCCTGCCCCTCTGATCTTGATGGCCCCGAGCCATGATGCCTCCCACGTCGAGCCTGCTGCTGCCTCCGACACCACTGCCTCTGCCAGCACGACGGCATCCAGGCTGATGGAAACCACCGACGCCGTCGTGCACGTGCCCTGCCCGATGATGCCGTCACATCCTCCATCTGCTGGGGTCCAGTTGCTGTGTTGCCCACCCCTGCTGGACCTCTGACTCCCGACTGTGGCAGGGATGGGATCCCCACCAAGCTGACTGCATTGGTCAGGGCAGGTCCACAGGGGGCCCTGGTGGCATCTGGGCCGGAAGACGGCAAGGAGAACGACTGGCGTATAGTCTCCACAGAGGAGGAGAGGGCCGCCAGATTGGCCGACACATGGAGGAAACCCCCGAACATGGCCGATCCCAATTGGGCCACGTCGGCACGGTGCTCTTCGTGATGACGTGCGTGCTCCTCCTGGGAAGCACGCACGGCATCACGAATCACAGCCGTGCGCATCGCGACCCCAATCAGGACCTTCTCCACACGGCCAGGGGTCCCCTCGTCCGCAGGTGGAGGGGAGTCAGATGACATGGACATCCCCTCTACCTGCGGACGGGCCTGGGACGGGGCATCCCTGCTGGTGCAAGGTGGTGCACCCACAGGTTCAGGGACAGCGACATGCACAGGCCCCTCCACGGTGACCTGTGCTGCCTCCTGCCCCTGCCCCTGGACTGGACCACTTGCACCAGCAGGGATGCCCCCACCAGGCCCCATGTGCGCCTCAGTGGCGGCCTCCTCCTCCTCTGTGGAAACCACCAACCTGGATGGCTCCTCGCCGTCTACCGCTGTAGCAGGCCCCTGTGGGGGCTCACCCACCCCTTCCGTTGCAGCCGTGGGGGCATCCCCGCCGCCTTGCTCCACAGCGCCGTCTCCGCCCTCTCCTTCACTAGCCGCTGCGTAGAGGGAGACATAGAACACAAGCATCAGGGTACTGTACAATGGTCCCCTAGACAGGAAGCAATAGCAGATGAGTGCCACTGTCAAAGTACACTTCCATCATGTCACACCACAACACATGTGTCAGTCCAGGCAAAACACACACAGTGACAGTCATGGTGCGTGCCATGGACATTTCAATGCATGTCCAATGGACTCTCGAATCATACAATGTAATGGGACTCACATGCATCATGGGTCATGCCTATCACATGCACACACTTCACCTCAGTCACATCCATCTGGCCCCGTACACCCCAATCACAGTGCATACAGGGATGACTAGGCTGCATCAGTGAATCTGTACATTGTCACAGACATGTGTCATGCATCCATGGCACTCACAAGTCACAGACACGCAGGTCAGGCACACAGACATGGATACCACATATGTATCTGGCATCAGCACCCATCCCTCGCCCCCACCCATGTCCAGGAACAGAGACTGCCATGCTCTCATGTGTGCAATCTGCACAGGGCTCCCCATGTCGCATTCAAACACATGCAACAACCGTGCGGTTCACACATTACAGGTCGCACATGCATTACCATGATGTCCCTGCACACATACATGCGTACATGGCCTATGTCACACATGCAGGCAAGTATCAGACAACCAGCACACTGCAACATGCCGTGTCTCACACAGCAATGCTTGGCCACTTACCGCTCAACTCCAGACAGGTCTCCCTCTCAAGGACCTGGGCGTGGAGCGCTGGGTGTGCGCGTTCCAGGACCCTCAACTGGATGGAACTCATGCGGCCCCGGCCCCCCTCCACGAGGCGCCGGGCCTTCATGAGGGTCCTGGACCTCAAGTCCTCCCAGCGCTTCTTGACCTTCTGGATGGTGCGGGTTGCCACCCCCTCCGCGTTGATGGCAACCACACAGTCGGCCCAGATCCTCTCCCGTCCTTCCCTGTTGGCGCGGGACGATCCGAAGAGGGCATCATACTGCCCCAGGACTTGCTCCACCAGGACACCAACTTCGGTGGCAGTGAAGCTGGTGCCCCTCTGCCCCTCTGGCCGGGGGTTGCCACTGGTGTCAGATGTGGATGTGCCCGACATGGCAACCCCAGGGGCAGGAGTGGGTGGGCAACTGGGTCCTGGGGCTGGGCTGTGGAGCGATGTTATTCGAGTCGGGAGTCTTCTGTACCAGCAGGGGTGAACACAGCAACTGGACCCCTGCAGATGGCTGATGTGCAGGCACCAAATGGCAGGGCACGGTGGCAGCAGGCAGGCAGGCAGGCAGGCAGCAGCAGATGGCATGTGGGAGGCTGCTCGGGGCACTGGGGGGCAGTGATTCGGCCTTCTGGGCAGGAGCGTGGTCTTCCGTGTGTTTTCGCGTGGCCAGCTTGATACGGAGTGATTTGGCACGTGAAAATCCTGCACGTCAGCGTGTAATTCGAGGAAAGGCCCTTAGCGCGTAAGCGCGTCAGCACGTGTACAAGATTTCATTGGACCAAAAGCCCTTACAGCGTAAGCGCGTCTGTGACGTTTCGCGCACGGGCGTTGCCCTGGCAGGGCTTGGAGATCCCGCGTGCCTTTACACTGCTCTGTACGTGCTTTTCGTGCGGTGCGTGTGTTTTCCATCCGTTGGGGTTCACACGCTATTACTTCACAGCGGGTGTTGGCTACGCCTTCTTCTACACGCAAAGCAGACGGTGAGTGGTACCCCGCTCCCCCCGGCCCGATCGCGTGAAGAAGTTCACGCGAACCCCTGAAATACACGTAGCACGCTCCCCCAGGCCCGGGGGCCGATCGCGTGAAGAAGTTCACGCGAACCCCTGAAATACACGTAGCACGCTCCCCCAGGCCCGATCGCGTGAAAAAGTTCACGCGAACCCCTGGAATACACGTAGCACGCTCCCCGAGGCCCGATCGTGTGAAAAAGTTCACGCGAACCCCTGGAATACACGTAGCACGCTCCCCCATGCCCGATCGCGTGAAAAAGTTCACGCGAACCCCTGAAATACACGTAGCACGCTCGTCCAGGCCCGATCGCGTGAAAAAGTTCACGCGAACCCCTGAAATACACGTAGCACGCTCCCCCAGGCCCGATCGCGTGAAAAAGTTCACGCGAACCCCTGAAATACACCTAGCACGCTCCCCCAGGCCCGATCGCGTGAAAAAGTTCACACAAACCCCTGAAATACACGTAGCACGCTCCCCCAGGCCCGATCGCGTGATATACACGTACCCCGCTCACTCGCGTGTGTAACTTCCCGCGCACCCCCGAATTACACGTGCCCCGCTCAATCGCGTGTGTAACTTCCCGCGCACCCCCGAATTACACGTGCCCCGCTCAATCGCGTGTGCGCCACTTTTTTGATGCGCTGGGACTCTACCGCCTGCCTTCGTGTGGTGGACGTGTTTCAGCTTGTGCGTGTCTTTGGCTGTGCGTGGCTTTGCCCTATTCGATTCCATGAATACGTGTGGTTCGCGTGCGTGTGGGCGTTCCGTCTGCTTCCCTGCAGTACATCCCCAGTTACGCCCTTATTTTCGCGCGTTGTTCCCCATTCCGCACCTTACGCCCCGTGTCCCGCCCACTTTCTGGTGTATGCGCTGAGGTTGTGCGCTTTCACTGTGCGTGTCGCGGACGCCTTTCGGGATGTTGCAGTGACTTGTGTGCCATGCAGGGGTTTGGCGCACATCCCGCGGTGAACACGCGCAGGGACTTCCATGAATCGCACACGTGCGCGTGCGCCTGTTTTTTTCCACTTGCGCATGCTTGCGCATGCTTGCGCGAGGATTTTTGGCGCACGTTTGTTCCATGAATCGGCCCCTGAAAGTCTTCCGTTAAGGTGACAGCAGCCATCAAAGGGCACCCGGTAACATGCACAGAAGGCAAAGTGCACATTTAATGCCACGATAGAAAGAAATATGTTGCTTTGTGTTAAGAATGCCTAAACAGGGGTAGCTACTTGCCCCCCACCAAGGCTCTTGTATACATACACAGAACAACAGAATCACAACACGTTGGGACGGTTAGGAATTCAAGGCACTTGTGGGGTGTAATCAAAGGCCCCAAACTGAAGGTCCCTTTCACATGAAAAGCAGGATTTTTAAACACTGACCCAAAAATGGCGTTGTATGTGTGTTTGCAAGTTAAAACGTAAGGGCCATGTGAAAAAGGCCTACCTGTCATTGCCAAAGGAAAAGCAGCATTTCATTCCACAAAGGAAGAAGAAATTCAAAGGTCCCTTTCCAATGAAAAACAGGATTTTTAAACACTGACACAAAAACGGCTTTGCATGTGTGCTTGTAAGTTAAAGCAGTTTTTAATGTGAAACATGACCCCTGCTAACATAAAAATGTAAGGGAAGTGATTTGGTGCTTGTTGAGAAAAAGTAAGGTATGTTATGTTTTGCATACAAAATATTAGAAAACATTTGAAAAGAAGATCCCACTTTCTTTCTATGAAATGGTTTGTGTCGCCCTGAGGCAAACCCTTTGCTTGCTGTGGTACAATTATCACAAAGGACTGCCGCCCCCCCCGCCCACAGAAAGCCTGGTTTACATCCTCCCAGCAAAAGTGGCTTGCTTGAAAGGTGTGGAAACCAAATGTGCTTTAGACTTGCTGTCTCTGCAAGACAATTTCCTTTGGCTGATGCATGACAAAAATGTATGAAGGAAGTGTGAAAACAGGGGCTTCAATTAAGGGAGGCTGAAGCTCAACTTTCAAAGAGCAAGTTTCTAACACAAAGAGACTAATACAAAATCTGGTAACAGGCTGGCCTAGAGTGGCAAATGACGTGGAGGATGGGAAGCTCATATTTGCACACTTGAAGATTCCCTTTGTTTAAAAGGACTATTATCATTTAGGCATTTTTCTCAGCAACCATAAATCCGATTTTTTTATGTGTAATTTCTTAGGTCATTTCCAGACGATTTTGCTGATATAAAATTCATACACCTACGACTCAGGGAACTGTAATGGCCACCTAAAATGGGTTTCTGTCTGATCTGAAAATGTTCCAAATTTGGGAGTTGGTGAACGGGCGCAGGGTGAAGTTAAGAATATGGGGAATACAGTCCATGTTCCTAACAGTTATACTTTATGTGAAAATGACAGAAAATTGTCACAGGGCTATGCAAATCAGTGCAGATCTGGCTGTTGTCTTATTTAATTCCCCATGATAGGCTGAATTAGAAAATATATTTATTATGGCAGTTCCTAGTAAAATAATGAAGTGTGACTAAATTTGACTTGAGAACAAATGGGGAATGCAAATGAAGCTGCCATATGTCTGTTCCAGACTCTTAAACCGATCCGTAGATAGAGGGTGGAATTGGGAGGAGAGAGAAGGGTAACTGTCCAATCCTGGTTGCGAGAACTCTTGAAGGGTACTCACCCAAGATTGTAAACTTGATGGTGTCATCACTGATATACACGGGGGAATGCACTATGAGGAAGGGACAGAGCTGATGATATTTACCATCGGGGAGAGCTGCTGAAACCTACCATCAGAAAGCTGCAAGGAAACACCAGAGGAGATTGCTGAAAATTCAGCTGGGTGGCGCTGTCTATTTCTAGGAAGGCCTAAAAGCTGACTGGGTGCTATGGTGGAGAGCGGGAGGCCACCCTTGAGAGTGGAGTGACCAGACCCCTGCCCTATCTGTCCAGAGGGTCCTGGCATGCAGCTGGCTGCCCTGAACTTTAAAAAGAGGTTTTCAATGTAAGTAGACTTGAGCCTTTTGTAACCAAAAGGTTGGGAATCTGCTGCCCTTAAATCAGATCTCTTTATAGTGGGCAGGGTGGGGGGGGACTGTGTAGATCCTAAGCCTATTCAATTAAACAAATATTCATTTAATTAATTCCTTTTGGCAGAACACTATTGGGTGATTTCTGTTAGAATTCAAAATTAACAAAGCTCACTTCAGAGTGTCCGCTGAAAAACAACTGCCTTTTTCTCTTGTTAACCCTGACTTCTTTAAGGAAGAGGGTTGTCTTTGTTCTTACATCAGTCCAATCTTTTTGTCCAGCTTTCCCTAACACAAGTGGAGGCAGATCTGAAATCCAAAATTCTTCAATCATCCTAATTCTTCTGTCAGACTTCCCAACCCAGAACAAAGTAGAGTGGTCTAAAAACAAACTTCTAAATCAGCATGCGTTTATTTAAACCAAAAGTGTGGGTGAAATCATAATTGCCATATGCATTTGTCCAAATCTGAAAAACCAAACTGCTAACCTTTTAAGCATGCAGGAAAATCAAAATTGCACATTAATACATTAGTAAATTGTGTTCGCTGCCCAGCGCTAATTATTTCTTGAAGTGAAATTTGTAGAAAGTAAAGAATAATTTGTGTTCTTTTCAACTCACTTGTGTGATTTGTTTATGTTGCGAGAAGTGTATTGAGTTATGCCACCGATAAAGTGGTGTTTGACATTTCAGTGTGAGTTTCGTAACATCTCGTTCAAGTAAATATAAATATATTTCCTATACATCGGCCTGTTCGTTGGCCCATTGGTAGCTCGGTGGGAGGGACCCAAGGGGCATGATATGCATCTCAAATAGGGCTGAATAAAATAATCCATTAAACAGTTTGTTGTGTTACACTTTGAGTGGGGAGGGAAGGAACTCTTTGTGTTGAGGGATACCTCTCAATGAACTGTTACATACTGATATGTTGTTATTTTTTTTTATTGTGATACATGGGTTAAACAATAAAACCTTAACACATACAAATACTAAAACAAATACTAAATACAATTTACAATACAATATACAAACATTTGTTTTATATTCATCAAAAACGCACATAAAATTTAAATTTTAACATCCAATTAATCTTTCATAAAGATTAAAATCTTCCATGACATGTTCTAATTTGTCTTCCGGACCTGTCCAGGAAAAGATATGCAGAAGCCTAATTTGCAAGATATGGATTGACATGATCAGAAGTGACATCACAGTAAATTAATTTGCAAGCAGTAACATCAGTCTTCAATACTCTAGGACACCATTGGTATAGACATTAAAATATGTTTTCACATTTAAGCCAAGAGAATTATGTGCTGTGCAATATATAAATATTGACTATTATTAATATGCAACAACACAATAGTTTAGGACACCATGAGGGCTTTTCTTAATAGCAAACTTTGCAACTAAATCACTTCTAGTGACACCCAATGTAAGCAGAGTGTATTAAATGATTTGCCCAGGATCACACATATCGCTAACATGATGAAATCAGTATTTGGAGCCAGGCAGTGAGTTAAGCACTTGACTACATATCTTCAAAGTGATAGGCCACAAATATTTTTTGAAATAATTTGTTTTTCTATCAATGCCTTGACAAGTACACAAATCACAAAAGAAACCAACCTGGCATTATATACATTGTTATAGAAATAGGTAAAGAAAAGAGACATGTATAGATTTATATAGCTTTATTTTCACCACCCTGAATGCATGATTTCAGTAGCAGCCTGCAAAGGGATATGGACCTAAAAACAATATCATTTGGTTTTAAAAAAAAAGGTATTCACAGTGAAAGAGAATTCAATATAGGGTAATCTACTTGAGCCATTACTTTAAACAGCATGCAGTTTTGTACTCCCCTCCCATTTATTATCACCCACCAATCACACTTTTTAAGGGAAAACAGTCCTTACCCGGGCGCCCCTGTATCTGGGTCATCAACCACTAATCATTTTATTGAAATGTGGTTGGTGGAGTGAAGCTGAGTGTTGACAGTGTTGGAGAAGCTGCTTTGTGTGCTGTCAGCCTCTTTTTGCAAGGAAGTCGTTTTTCACCCTGCAAATACCCGGGCTTGTCGCGGAGCGACGCAGAGTGAAGCTGTGTGTTGACAGTGTTGCCAGGGGTGCACGGGAGGTGCCGGGCGCAATGTACTAAGTATACTCTAGTTTGTATGTGCGCTTCACATCTCGACCCCCCATCTCGACTCCCACTTCATACTCCCGGGTCCCTCCCGGCTGATAGAACTGTGTGCCTAGTGGAAAAGCCAAATGATCGTGCCGGAGCCTGGCCCTTCGGGTCTTAACATGAATGATGCTGCCATGCACCCCGGGGACGACGGAGGCGTTCATCTGCTTATGCGGCGGCAGTGCTGCTTTTTGGCTCCGGGTGGAAGAGAGACTACCGAACATCGGGCGGTACCATTGGTAAGTTGTAGCAAGTCCCCTAAAAGGACATGCACTTCGATCTCTTCTACAAGCTCTGAAATTTTTTTTGACTGTCAAGCAAGTAGTTCACCTACATTTGCAATGGTTACAACACCACTAATAGTGCATGTACCTAACGATATGAACTTTGAGGGGGGAATCACGATTCTTACTGTGCCTGAAGTGTTCCCTGAGGCAGACACAGACGTTAATGTAGAGAGTCACATAAATACAAATGTTCATCTGACAATCACAACTCCCAGTCAAAGTGGAGTATGTGAGCTGCAGCATGTCAAGACTCTACAATCCATGGCTAGGCACGTACTGGGCTATGGCGATGGCAAGTTCCAAATGGAGGGGACTGAGAGCAAAGTGGCCAACACTGTTGGTCCCACGGGTTGGTTTAATGATGAGGCCAGTGGTAAAGACCCAGACACGTTAAACCACAGTGATTTAGCACAAACAGGATGGTGTTCAAGCAACAACCTCCCTAATAAGCCAAAGCAATTGTTAGCTGATGCTGCATATGGTCTACAAAATAATGCGGTCTGGTCTAGTTTAGCCATTTTACCAGACCAAATATAAGGAGCCACGAGGAGTAGTAATTGGTGCAGCTCAATTGCCGCAGTAGATAAGGTACTAAAAGATCTAATTCAAATAAAAACGAGATTGGGAAGTCATCACATTTCTGAAAACAGGGTGGAAGCACCACCCAGTGAACCTCATAATCCACACGAGCAGGAGCAAAGTGTGCACATGCCCCTTGTGGAGCTCCATGCGGAGAAGGCACCTAATCAGCTACCTGAGATAAGAGGATCTAATGGAAAATGGGACTTATGGCCAAAACCCATGGCCAAAAGGAAAAGACTTGACTCCCTAAATGATGACTACAGAGACCAAATATTTGCATCGCAAAAAAGACATGCTGAGGAATGGGAATTAGCGGGTTCGGACATTATCAGATACAAATCTCATTTCTCGCCATTCTCAGCTGGTCCAAACATAAATGATTTATTCACAAAGAAAAGCAATCCACGGAAGGAAAAATTAAAAACTACCAAGTCAAGGCCGACCCATACCAAAAAACAACATTCTCAAACACAAAATATGTCAGAATGTCTCTCCAAAGAAATCACTATAGAGCTAAATGCACTTATAATGGCTGCACATACTGTATCTATGTTGCCATATATGAAATTATATGAACAATTGAATGAGAATATTAAGGACCAAACCACCCTTCTAGCCATGCTGATTACAAAAATGATAAATGTGGAACAAGAACTGAACACAACAAAACAAGTACGGTCAGATGATCAACTAAGATCCGAAGCAAATGTGAAGATCATACTGGAACACACTAAAAACAACGTGACTGACAAACGACTGTTTGCAGAAGTAGCTCGAGAAGCGATTGCCTTGCTGAAACAACAGAAGTTGAACCCTACATTTCCTGAGCTGGCACTCAAAGAGAACAGAGAGTACCATGATGTAAGTGTGGAGATGATATCAGTTACTAATCCAACAGACTTGAACGCTCAATCTGCAGTTTTGGATACAGATAAAGTTGCGAAGACAAATCAGCAAGAGACAAGAAGTGGATCAGGTTATAGGAACGACCCTCCAACGAAATGTAAGCAAAAACTGAAACGACCAAATGGAGCTGGTCATCAGAAAGCTCTTACTACCAGCAACAGCAGTGATGAACACGTTAGCGAGACACCTGAACCAACAGAGAGTGCTCCTCTTTGTGCTGAAAAGAAATGGAAAGCTGAATCCACTTCAACTGCTTGCGGATCCCCCTGGATGTGCGGATGATCCCACGTCAGAGCCAGCCGAATGTGCTGGCTCCTCTATCAATTTGGATAAAGTTCTGGGTAGTGAAGTTGCATCATCTGCTGAACAGCATGATCCCAAAACTGCTTCAGATGCCAAAGCAACCATAACTCAGGAAATGACAGTGAAGAGCCTGGCCTTGAAGTAGCTCTGCTGAAGAAGCCCGCGGTCACCTTAAAAGAAGTTTTCCCAATCTTTGAACCAAAAAAAATGTAACCTGTAAAAATTAATATAGCAGAAGATCCAATAGTTGGGAAAAAATCGAAAAACATGAGGAAAAGAAAAACTCAAACAAGATCTAGTGTGCGATCATTCTTAAGGAATATAAAAGGCTTCAGTATCACAACAACTACTAAGCAAGTTACTGGAGCTCTAGCAAAGGCCAACCCTGGTAATCCAAAGACTTCCTTAACTGCAGATCAAACGAGCAGTAATGAAGCATTAAATGGTCCACTAACTGAAAATGAGAGTTCTACTGAGGATCTTCTAGAACTTTCAACGTATGATCACTCTGAAGGCGAAAAAGATGGCTGGACTGAGATTGCAGACCCAGTACTAAATGAGGAATGCTCATACACAGATGTTTTTATAAACATCGACCTCAGCCCCGTACTAAATGAAGATAAATCGTCTGCTAAGAAGATAATCTCCAACAAGCAGCCCGCCTCTCTTGAAACTCCAATCATCAAAACCCGCTGTTCAGTAAATGAGAAATCTGCAAATCTGCAAAGACGTGTTACAATGGATCCCATAAAACAAGATGGTAACACGCTACCTTTAGCAGGAGATGCATCAATGAAATGCATCACGCTAGAGGCCAAAAGAGTGTTAACTATAGCTACCAAGAAACGAGAACATCCCGATTCAAAGTCTACACATCGTAACATGGATTTGTGGAAATATGAGCAAGAATTTGAAGCTTTGGAGGCCAAAATGGCATTAATTGATGTCGGACTAATCCAAGCCTTACCAAACAATGAAGATGAATCTGAAGCCGCGCTGCCGAAAATAACTGAATCCTATTCCCAGCAGCTGTTTAAAGACCCATCACTGCAACAAAAGAGACTCCGTGATCTCCCACAATCATTGTCCGAGACAACGCAGAACAATGCTAGAGTGAATGCAGTCGTCGGTAACGATTCTGGCCATCAAGGCCGAAGTTACAAGAAAATGGGGAAATATCTGCTGCGACTAGAGCGAATAGTGAGAGAAAAATATGGTCTCCTATTAAATAGGAAAAATGTGATGAGATTACTACATCACATTCCACAATTAAGAACTGTGGCCTCCGAAGACATCCAAGTAGTAGAATTTGAAGATGAAAAAAACAATGATCGTGTGATACTACATATAGCTTCCAAAATCATACGCGATTCACTGCTAAACACGGGTGCCATCCTGAACTCACTGTGGTTCGACATAAATGATATTCGGAACCCAAAGGAGATGGAACAAATGATGGAAACAAGATTGCCCTCAGAACTTAAAGCTGCCACAAATAACAGATTTGTACAACGAACCGAAAAAGGCAGTCCAAGGAGTAAATCTGCTTCCCCTAAGAGACAAATCAATGTCGAAACACAAACGCTGATAAAAGAGCCAACTGGAATAATGGCTGGGAATTCAGATACCAAAACCCAGAGGAACTGTAATCTGCGAAATGAGGATCTTGATTGGACATGGGTTGCTAAAACCATCAATATTCCCAAAAACAGTTAATGTTTAAAGCCCAACGATTCCGGTAACATATGCATAGCCTCATGGAACACACAAGATCACATGCATCTTTTTGAAAATATACCAAATGAATTGAAGGACATAGATTTGCTATGTCTGAAAGAGACATGGTTAATGAAACCTCCATTTGCGGATGGCTTTGAGATTGACTTTAACAGAGCAATCAAAGGGAATAAAGGACGTCCGATGTCAGGAATGGTGACCCTTGCAAAAATTAAAAGTGGCATACGTATTCTATCCTCAATCAATGTGTCAGCGTACTTACAAGTCTGCAGAATCAAACTCCCTGCAAGATCGGTGAATGAAGAGAATGTACTAGTATTGGTAAATATCTATTGGCAACATGCAGCAATACAACTGGACAACTTCATTGAAACTATATCGGAACTCATCTGTGATATTAAAAGGCAGGAGAAAGATGTAAACATCCTAATATGTGGTGATCTTAACATAAATTGCTTACCTGACAAACTACAGAGACATTCCCGCCCAACCAACTTGGCGAAGAAATTCTCTAAGATCGACAATTGATTACATGTTTGTAAATGAAAGTCTGAGAAGTGAAGTCACGTGTCTAAAAATTACTGACATGAAGTCTAGCGATCACTGCGTAGTAAAGATGTATTTGAAGTTACAACAAACTGAAGGCCCAACTGATATAACAAATAGTGCTCTTGAAGTGGGACCAGGTCGTAGTCGATTACGACTAAATGCGAACAAAGTTATTTCACTGTGGAAATCACTGGAAGAAAAATCAGAGATGGATAAAATCGAATACACAACCCTCTTAGAGACCTACCGAGAGAAGAAAACTGCTAAAGCTAGACCAGACTTTTCACAACCTCATGTATGGGATGCAAAGCTTAATTTAAAGGAAAAAAAGCTGAACAAAGCTCTAAGAATCTTCAAAAACAAATTGGATTCGAGCAGCCAAAGCAAAGTAAAACAACTGAAACAAACCTATAAGAACTGGCTAATTAGCCATAAACATATAATGCTACAACGAGATGCGGAAAACATGATGAAAACGCTTGCTAACAGAAATACAAGCGACTTTTGGGCTTACTTGAATAATATTTCAGCTCCCCAAGGGGCCATTATAAAATCCATGATACCAGAAGAATTATGGGTAAGGCATTATGCCGGAATTTTCTACAACATATTCGTTAAACTGGACACACTACCATCTGGTTTAATTAATCATTTACTAAAACAACAACGGAATTATGGACAGAATTTTGCTACTCACTGTTTTCATCAATTCCACAGAAGCGAAAGATACCCACATCTTGGCAGAGTGCTATCGTTGTACCGATCTTCAAAAGGGGGGATCGAACTGACCCGAAGAACTTTCGCCCAATAGCCCTGCTTGATGTGGTCGGGAAAATCTTTGCCACTCAGCTTCAAATCCAACTACTAAAATGGATGTAAGACTCCAAAAGATATGATCCTCGTCAATCAGGATTCGTGAAAGGGGTTGGATGTGGGTTGAATCTGACAATTTCGAACTTCATAAAGATGGAAGAAATTCGCCAAAATAGAAAGATCTATGTAGCGTTTGTCGATCTGTCCAGCACTTTCGACACCATCAACCGATAGATGCTCTGGAACAAGTTGAAGAATTGGAAATGCCCAGAAAATGTACTGCAGCCCATAAAAGAACTGCATACAGACACAGAAATCAAGGTCAGACTAGATTCTAGTGGAACCTTGAGTAAGTCAATAAGAACAAACCAAGGTGTGAAACAAGGTTGTCCGCTAGCAGCCACATTGTTTGGCCTATTTCTGTCTGACATTGGAGAAAGCCTAGAAGCTGTGAACTCTTTTCCACCGAAAATTAATGGGATGATTGTAAATTGTATGCTTTATGCTGACGATATTGCACTACTAGATTTAACACCAATTGGCTTAACAGGAAAATTAACAGCTCTAGAAGGTTACGTGGAAAAAAACAAACTAAAAATCAATCCTGCAAAGTCTGAAATAATTATTTTTCAAGATCTTACCCGAACTAAGAAACGGAACACAAAATGTGCCCCAATATGGAGTATTGTCTAATGAAAATCTGAGATGTGTGAAAAAGGCAAAGTACTTAGGAATGTGGATTAACAGTAACATAAATGATGCACCTTGGGCAGAAAATGCTAAACAAAAATGTAAACAATTAGCATGTCAAGGATTAATCATAAACAAAAAGTTTTGGAAATTTTCTCTGCTACCAGTGTTGGCCCACTACAATCAAAAAGTTATACCAACATTGATTTACGGCGCTGAAAGTGCTCTAGGAGTAACTGCAACCCTATGGCCAGAATTGGAAAATCAATATTGGAGGCGAGTTCTGTACCTACAAAAAGGAATCTCGAGTGCGTGTGTGCGATATGAACTCGACCTAATATCCATGCAGGCCCGAGTGTTATGGAACATGTTATCCATATACAGGAAAATAATCATAGTAGACTGCACTCCTCAGTTCAAGCTCTTACAAGATGCGCTGAAGGGCAATCCGGAAACCCTACTGTGTAAATGGGCAACCGGCTGCAGTAACCAGTTAGCGCAGCTGGGCACTCACCAGAATACATTGAAAAATAACCCAAACTATGTCAAGAAAAAACGCTATGGGAGTGGGACTGGTTCTCGACAGTTGACGATCGAAATCGTCATAAGCTCATGGAAGACGTGGCAATTGAAGCCAAAGACCGGATGAAAATGCTGCAATATTTGATGAGGACAGCTAATGCAACACATCGAGCTACTTACATGAAATTTCGATTGAACCTATTCAACACAAGAGTAAGTCAAGCTATAAGAGCTCGGAAAGTGACAACGATACAAAGTTGCCGCTTTTGCAATAAACAGCATGAGACTCTCAAACATTTCACATTGTATTGTGAAAGCCTGAAAGATATAAGATCCCTGCACTTAAGAAACCTAGTACGACAATATTCAACCTTAGGTGAAGATCTATGGTGAAAATTCTACAACCCTTGTGAAAAAGACATTTACGGGTTGACACATTTTCTACAAAGTCTGGAAATCCTGCTAAAGGTTTGATATAAACTGAATCGAAATCGTCTAGAAGTAAGATGTTTGTGTGTTAAGGAAGCTGAGATGCGACTATGGGATAAAGAGTAATTCCAAAGACCCTGGCATGGAAGAAACAAAACCTCTTAATCGAACACTGATTGGAAAAGCGGGAATCATAAGTCTGTTAAGAGGCTGATATCCGCAGTAATGCATAGGTCATTGTGCATTTAGAATCTGCAGTAATTTGTTTCTACTCCGCTTCCCTGACACACTGTAAGAGGGGGATGGGAATTCTTTTCAAAAAGTTTATATAAACTAAATGAAATAATAAAAAATAAAAAAAAGAAATACGGTTGACACAAAGCTGAATATGTGGGTGCAGGGGAGCAGTGGGAAAGGCGCTGTGCCTTTTTTCTTTCTCCATTTCTGCCAAAGGTTCTTTGTTATAAAGATGCCACTCTTTTCCTCATTTTGCTGATATTTGCATACTCACCTGCCTTCCTTCACTCAATTTTCCCTTCCCTCCTTTACCCATGTTGCACCATTTGCCTTTACTTTGCTGCCCCTCCACTCCCCATTCCTCACTCACTTGCCTCCCTTCTGTGCCTTTCTCCTGCCCTCCCTCACTCTTAATTTCTCCCTTACTCTTGAGGCACCGATTATTCCCCATTCTCCTTACACTCCTGTACCCCCTGCATTCTATTTCCCATCCTTTTAATCCTCTTTACCCTGCATTTCCACTCACTCTTCTGCCTTATTAACTATTGCCCCATTCTCCTGTCCTCATTCATTTTCTGTACCGAATCACCCTTTAACCCTCATCTACCTCCCTTCAATCACCTTATCTCCTGCCTTCTCTCACTCTCAATCCCTCCTTCATGCATCTGCCCTTCTTAATTCTCCACTCTCCTGTCCCATCGGTGTTCACGTTACCTCTTCCTTCTCTACTTTATTCTCTCACTGTCCTGCCCTTATTTCCACTCCATTTCCATTAACTGCCCTGTAGAGGGCCCTGTGGAGCTGGAGGAGATATGGAGGTGGTGGGCTGGAGTTAAGGGGTCTTTCAAGTGACACAAGCAGCACCCACACAAAAAGATAACCCCTGGTATGTTTTGAGATTAAAAGGTTAACTCCTTTTAGTCTTTGATGTTTAATGACTTTTCAAGAGTGTGGTGTAAGAACATCGGGATGTGCAAAAAAATGGTCTGCATGCTGTAGGAATTATGCTGTGATCTCAGAGTTGCTGAGACGCCATCAAGGTCCAAGATGTAACTGAAGACGTTTTTTTTCAACATGCTTCCTGATTAGGTTTGCCCCTTGATTTTGAAGCTCCCCCTGCGTTGACATATGAGTTCTCTTTCTCGCATTGTTATTAACCTATTTGTACTGATTGTCTGTCCTGTTGATTTTGTGTGCGTGCCCTGAGGACTATGGGCATGAGGCGTAATAGTACAAGAATTCTAAATAAACAAATAAGAAATATCACCTCCGGTAATGTCCCTTCCCATTACCCATATTATTGTCCAGTGCCTTGAACCCTATCATTTCCAACCTTAGGTTCAGGCTTCATCATTCAATATTACAACCATTCATAGCAAAAGCTGGAGAGGAGGCCCAGCTGACTCTAACTAGATTCAGACTCCCAAACACAGAAAACTGAAAAACACAACTTGTGTTACAAAAATGTAGCATTTGTCCATAAAGTATATCATTGTGCAACTCTGCCTACTCTAGGTTCCGCCTCCATTATCTGCCCACCTTGGGTCCTCTGTCATGTTTGTCAATTAGGCGCTTTGCCTTAAATCTGCCACTGGTGACAGCAAGCCCAAACGACACAGAGTAAAACTCGACGAACGGTAATGTGCCAAACGACCACTGGTTAACCTGTAGATATTTCCTGGACTGAAAAATGCTTTTTCCAAACTCTTTCTAAAAAGCACAGATTCCTGCTTCCATAAGCAGGATTTCTGAGCCCCCACCAACATCTGTCTTGTTTCAGCTACTAGTGCGACAGAACTGCACGCCTTAAAAGAATTGTAAAGAAAATAATCAAAAATAACCGTACCTTCTGCAGGGGGCCGCTACTTTGTATGAAGGGGGCCAATCAGATCCCTTGGACCTCAACACGCCATCTTCTCTCTTTTACAGTTTAACACAGTTTAGACAGACCCCCGGTGTTTCAACAAATTCAATGGTACTCTGTTCTTTCTATTATTAATTTATTTGGGACAGTAACAGGCTGAGCCCCCCATGATTGGATTCAAAACCTGTGACCATCTGATAGTTGAAAGCTTAAAGTCTGCCACATCACGCTGAAATGTTTTCCTTTTCAAGTTGCCCATGGATGTCAGTCACTGGCGCCAAACCCACCCAGCTACCTGAAAACGGGGTTTCCCAGTGCTGTTATTCGGTCGGAATTGTTCATTTTCACTGAAGTTCATTATGCCTGATTAGTTCCCAAAATATGCCCCTACCTCTTCACTCACCGCCCAGGTTTCAAACCAGCTAAGGTCTGAAGTGCTTGGGTCAGACATTAGCCTACTAGTGACCCCCAGTATCTGACCTGGGACCTAGAAGGGCGGCAGCCCATGTAGGTAAGAGTCATAGGGCCCTATTCAAAATTGCGTATAGATCCCACAAAGTTTGCGCGCCGAGCACGACTTAGCGCAAGCCTGCGCACATAAGAACTTTTGCGTGCTCCATGTATTCATGGATCCCAAAGCACATTACAACCTGAACCGCAAAGAAAACCGAGCTGCGCAAGGAACGCCCACAACACGCATCCATACAAACCAAAAACCAAGCCATATCCCAACGTAAGCGCAAACCTATGCGTCCACCCCTGAACCACCATCCAGAACCCCTGCGAAAAACGCACAAGATCCCTCATAAATCAAGGCTGCACCCCTGCGAAAAAGTGGGAGCTCCCTCGTATTTTAGATTTTTGGGGTTGCATACGCGCATATTTTCTTTTCGATTTTGAGGCCTGCAGTGTGTCGCATGTTTGGAGGTGCCACTGTATATCGATTACTGCTTTTTTCTTTTTTGGAAGCTTTCTAATTATCGCATACTCCCTTTTTGAGAGTGTGGGTGCCATTGCGTATCGCGTAGCGCTTTTTTCTTTGTTGGAAGCTTTCTGGATATTGAGTATGCCATTTTTGAGTTGAGTTTTTGCCATTGCATACCACATACCATATTTTTTTTTTTTTGGATACATTGGAGCCCTGCTGGGCCACACATCTACGTCACACATCACATTGCCTATTCATTTCCTCATATTGCCCGGGACAATATTCACAGGATAGAGTACATTAGAGAAAGACCAGGCTACATAAAGTCCTGGCAGAGAAGAAGCATAAGCAGCATGTGTGACTAAGTCGCAGGTACGCACTTCTAAGAAGAGATGAATTCATGATAGAATTGTGTGATTTGATATAGTCAATTGGAAATAGTAGAGTGCAAACAGAGTTAAAAACTCAGACACATTTGTTTGTTTTGATTTTAGACCCCTGTGACTACACAATTAAAGCTGGAGTGCTACATCAATTTCCATTCCCATTCTGAAGAAGGCTGGAGCAGTAATTAGCTTTAACATTCAGCTAACAAGAACCGGCTGAAACACGTGTTGACAGACAGTCAAAAGATATGTATATATACATATATCAGTAAAAAAACTTTGTTAAAGGGACGTTATGGTTAAGTTGCACTACTAAAAACCTATGAAATCACTAAAAAAAACTTTGCTAACTGAACGTTATGGTTCAAAGTAAAACCGAAAAAACCCTGAAATACACCAGTTATGGTAACCTAAGCAACCATAACTCGCGCCACCACCATGCACTGCTAAGACTAACACCCAGGACATCAAAGATGACATCACAGACAATGCCTACGTTTCTTCACGAGTTTGTTCATGTACTGAAAAAACTCAGTAATGCAATGGTATTTATAGCAATGCATTGCTTAATGAACTATTTGGCATACACTTTTTTGCCAATATTATAATGACAATCCCTTGCACATGTGATGTCATCAGTGATGTCATCAATGACATTTGTGAGGTCATCTTTGATGTCCTGGGTGTTAGTCTTAGCAGTGCACGGTGGTGGCACGAGTTATGGTTGCTTAGCTTACCATACCTGGCGAATTTCAGGGGTTTTTCGGTTTTACTTTGAACCATAACGTTCAGTTAGCAAAGTTTTTTTTTAGTGAATTGCATAGGTTTTTAGTAGTGCAACTTAACCATAATGTCCCTTTAACAAGGTTTTTTTTACTAAATTTCACAGGTTTTTAGTAGGGCAACTTAACCATACCGTCCTTTTAACAAAGTTTTTTTGCTAAAGATCATTGGTTTGTAGTAGTGGCACGTAACCATAATGTAAAGTCGTGTCTGACTTATTTACACACCTTGCAGAGAATGCCACATGACAATATGCTGGCGTACAGCAGGGTGGCGTGTCCGAGAATCCGTACACGCTTAACAGTAAGATGTATGCCTCGTGAACAGTGTGGAAATAGATTTTATATTGATGTAGGAACGTCCACCTTCAACATTTCCCTTGCACAGTGCCAACACGTATTGGTAGTCAGCCATTAGCAATGTAGTACACATTACATACTTTTAGCAAAAGTTCTAGTTATCTGTAAACGACATCAGCCGAGGCCATCCCTCCTCCCCAAGAAACAGCAGCACTGCTGTAATGAAGGAGCATGAGAAACACTGCCCCTACCTTACAAATAACAAACGCACAACATTATTCGCCGTCCACCTACCGCCCCATATTACTGTTTGGTGCCTCTTTCCTCATTTCCGTTCGCAAATTGCCTTATTAGCTGTCCTACCAAAAAAGAAAGCCATCCGTAAACAAAGTAAATGTTCCGTTAAGAACCACCTTTCACAGTGTAAAGATATATTTTTTTTTAAATCGCATACACTCCATGTACTTTATATTTCTCAGTAAAGGACACAGACGCAATCAGATTTGCCAGTAATAGTCTAGATTTGCAAAGCCGTAACGTGTGCTACTAAAAAATAGGATTTCTGGTTATAATCTGGCGCGCCTGCGGCAGGCCGGATTTCAAAACAAAATCCTTTCTCAAGATGGCCACCATAGAAAGGGAAGGTGGTTGTTCCATACATGGCCCCTCTTCGCTTTCCATGGCAGCCTGTAAATAGCAAAAGTACGTGACGTGATGCAGAACCTGTAAATGAACATACAGCGACGCACAACGTAGTACCTTACATTTTGAAATGATGCACTGGATTTTAAAAGAAAATGTTAACATTTTAGAATTTGTAAAGTCGTTTTATTTAACAAGAAACTGCCAGAGACCATCGGACTAATCCCATTTTCAATTAAATTGTAACAATGGTTCTAAGGGCATCGTTGTTAATGGTGAGGCACACGTTGTTCTTTTCCCATACACAAAGTATGCATTTTTGTTAAAGCACCTGCTTAGTTTGCACAGTGATTTCCAAAACAGTGCCATGACCTTCGGCCTACACCACCATAAATGATGTTATGTTACTCCTAATGGCCAGTCCAGCGCATGGACAAAGGGTACCTGGGCGGTCATCCTACAAAATTATGATGGACAGGCAGCCGGTCACAAGCAGTTGCAACTGGCGTCCAAACAAGCCATCACTCGGCATCTGGAAACCATGGCACGCAAGGTACGGTAAGATGTAGCTGGGTGGAAAACGTACGTGTCAATACCCAACCTTTAGCAAAAAATTGCAACAAAAAGACACAAAGAATGTAGAAAGTAATACACAAATCGAAGTGGTCAAACATGACATTTTAAGGAAATATTAGCGTTCACCATGGGTAAATATAGTGACAGCCTACAAACGCCGAGAATCTGCACTCGCCGTAAGGTTTAAAAAAATGGCAACTACACAGTAATATGGTAATTCCGTTATGAAGCCAAAATGAATGGTCAAGTAAGAAAAAATTACTTCTCGTGATTGCAAACAAGGCCAAAAGAAAGTGCAAAGTGATACACAAAGCTATGTGGGCAATCATAACGTTTCAAAGAAGAAATATTAAAGCTCAACAAGGGTGAGTCTAGTCATAGCCTGCAAACACAGAGAATCTGCACTTTCAGTTATTGGTGGAAAATTACAACTGTGCAGAAAGATAATACTTCAGTTATTTTGTCACAATTAGTGTTTCGGTAATATAAAATTAAAACGTGGTTCGGTGTAGAGTCGTCAAAATTAAACTTACGTGATGTTTACTGCCTCCATTGTTTTTGGCCAAGTCAGACAGCAATGTATTCGCACCAAAGAATCTTTGTGAACTGATAGTTCATGTGCCTTACAAACGTTTTTAAAACATAACCTTATCAAACTGTATTTTTTCCAAGCTTTCATTCCTTGCATTGCTTCTGAAGTTTCCCTTTCGCTCAAGGTCAAAAAACAATTGCCCTTATGGATTCACTCAGATGCGTGGGCCTACTGAGCTCACAACCAAAAACAGCAAATCAAGTGACCTTCACTCAGAAGGCAAATACATTCTCACTTTGCAACAACATATGAGAATCCAATCATGAGAACCGCTACTCCCATACACCACCAGAACCGCTGTTTCCATCAAACAGTGCAGGTGGCGGCCTAAGATTTCAAAACGTAGGACGCCAGTCTGACAGCAATATTATTCTAAATACATTGTAACACAGATGCAGTAATTGGTCACCGTACATTGAGCACCAACTTCCACTTTACCGTATGACTTTGGTGACAAGAAAAAAACACTTTTTGAGTTTCTGCTGCCACATCCCATCCCAGCCTCATTAAAGCGCACCTTCGGAAATAGTATTTCATAAGTGTAACAAGTGCAATGGTGTCTTGTTTTGTATGTGTTACCGGCGATGTCCTCATGCACAAAAACATGAACTAAAGATGGCGGGGTCAGTGAAGAAATCTGACGCACTTCACGCTGTTCCACAACCAATCAGTGAAAGTGCCACATGTCCGCTGACATCACGCTATGGATTAGCCAATGGATTTCTTGTCCGCAGAGCAAACAGGGAAGTGTGACCGCAGAGCAGACATAGATATCACTAATTTTTGGAGACATATTTTTGGGTGGTTTTAAAGGAAACTACTGAACGGATTGTCACCAAATTTACAAAAGCACGCTTTCGGAACCAAGCCCCTGTCCCTGCCGCAAATTTGGTGAAAATCCGTCCAGCGGTTTAGCCTGTAGACGTGGCCAAAGTTTTTCCCCCATTCAGTCTATGGGAAAAAAGGACGTTTTGGGACACCCCCTATAACTTTTCTCCCCCTTGACGAAACTTCACCAAACTTTGCAAACAAATTCAGAGTGGCCCATATACTCATTTTGCAATGTTTGGTGAGGATTCTTCCAGAGGGAGCGGAGTTATAAGCCACCCAATAAGTGCTCTTCCTATGGAAACAGCAACTTAACCATAACTACACAGCCACTCGAGTGGCTGTGTAATATGCTGCAGTGGTTGTGGCCAGGGCCTAGAGTCTTGGGTGTATGTCCATAGATATTTGAATGTATGGGTGTACATTGGCTTATAACTCCAGTGCTTATAAGTGTGTTCTTGGGTGCATGGCCTCCGGCCATGCACCCAAGACTGTACACCCTCCCCACAACCATCTGAGCTATAAGCAATACTACGGGTATATCCATTGCTGTGATATGCTGCGGTGGTTGTGGCCAGGACCCAGAGTCTTGGGAGTATGGCCTACGCCCTACGCCCTACGGCCATGCACCCAAGACTCTAGGCCCTGATCACAACCACTGCATCGTATTACACCCATGGTCGCTTATAAATCATTAGCACACCCATAGAATGAAACATTTTAACTGTAGCATGTACTCAATTTGCACCCAGGACTCTAGTCCCTGCCCACACCTGCCAGATACATTATCGATTGTATGGGTGTGGTGTATGAATGTGATATGCTGCAGTGGTTGTGGGCAGGGTCTACACTCTTGGGTGTATGGCCTATGGCCTGCAGCCATGCACCCAAAACTCTACGTCCTGCCCACAACCACTGCACTATATAAAACCCATGGTGCCTTATAACTTCGGTGCTTATAACTTTGTTCTTGGGTGCATGATCTTAGGCCATGCACCCAAGACTTTAGGCCCTCCCCACAACCACCTGATTGATGTTTGATACTACGGGTGTATCTATAGCTGTGATATGCTGCAGTGGTTGTGGCCAGAGCCTAGAGTCTTGGGTGAAAGGCCATAGATATTTGAATGTATGGGTGTGCAGTATATAAAACCCATAGTGGCTTATACCTCCAGTGCTTATAACTTTGTTCTTGGGTGCATGGCCTTTGGCCATGCACTCAAGACTCTACGTACTGGCCACAACTACCACAGCATATCGCACCTATATTGGCTTATAAATTCTCTACATATAAATTTGATCTGGGGTGCATGGCCTGTGGCCATGCATCCAAAACTCTAGGCCCTCCCCACAACCACCTGATCGATATGCGATACTACGGGTGTATCTATAGCTGTGATATGCTGTGGTGGTTGTGGCCAGGGCCTAGCGTCTTGGGAGTATGGCCTACGGCCTACGGCCTACGGCCATGCACCCAAGACTCTAGGCCCTGGCCACAACCACCGCAGCATAGCACACCCATGGCGGCGTATAAATCAGGAGCACACCCATAGAAACAAAAATTTAACTACAGCATGTACTCAATTGTAATGTTCGCTAACACCACGTGTGTCCTTAGAACAGTTTCAAGTTGCCTGCGCACAGCACAGACTGAAGTACTATCCTTATGAGACCCCTCATTTTCAGTACTTACAAACATCCCGGACAAGGCGGGCATTAGGAATACATCATTTACACCTGCCGCCTAAACCAATATAGTATTTCACCCATCTCTTACTCTCTGAACCTCCCCAAGCACTCTGACACACCAAAACAGTTTCCAAAACAGCATTTCGCCTCTGGCCGCTGCCGCGCTGTCGGCGGATCCAAGATGTCGGGCGCATGCAAACAATCTGACACACATCACGGCTCACTGCAGCCAATCGGCCGAGACGTCGCATGTCCACGGTCATGACGCCTCCCCTTAGCCAATCGGTATCTTGTCCGCAGAGCGAACAGGGAAGTGTGACCGTGGAACGGACATAGATATCACTACTTTTTTAGATGTATTTTTTGGTTGTTTTAAAGGAAACTACTGGACGGATTGTCACCAAATTTACAAAAGCACGCTTTCGGGACCAAGCCCCTGCTGCAAATTTGGTGAAAATCCGTCCAGTGGTTTGGCCTGTAGGCGTGCGCAACGTTTTTCCCCCATTCAGTCTATGGGAAAAAAGACGTTTTGGGACCCCCCCCTATAACTTTTCCCCCTCTGGACCAAACATCACCAGACTTTGCAATAAAATTCAGAGTGGCACGTATACTTCTTTTGCAAAGTCCAGGGGGAACGGAGTTATAAGCCACCCAAAAAGTGCTCTTCCTGTGGAAACAGCAACTTAACCATAACTACACAGCCACTACTGTGGCTGTGTAATATATATATATATTGATTAGATTCGTTTTGTGAGTTTAGTAGTGGTAAATGTGTGATGTTAGTAGCCCTGGATGTATGATTGTGGGTGTGAGAGTGAAGCAAGGGTGAATTGTACAGTTGGGAACAAACGTTTATGAATTGTGGAATATACATGTATTCAGAAAGATAATATTGGGTGTCTATTGAAACATATGTAACAAATGTAAATATCTGTATGATAAAATGGTTTTAAGTAAATAAATTGAAAGACATATTCATTGTGACAACAAATGGGTAAAGAGATATCATTTATTGAGTGTTGATTTCTGTCTAGCACTAGTAGTCTTGATTACAGTTCTTTTTTGTGTGATGTCATATTAATCTGGGAGATCAAGACTTTAATGGGTACCATTATATAGTGGTTACAATAACTCAGTGTGCCATCCATTCATCCCTTACACCTGTGACATGA
The DNA here is from genome assembly GCF_040938575.1 of Ambystoma mexicanum. NCBI lineage: Eukaryota > Metazoa > Chordata > Amphibia > Caudata > Ambystomatidae > Ambystoma > Ambystoma mexicanum. Next base: position 432,750,370 of record NC_090932.1, on the reverse strand, counting down.
ATGGAAAGGCCACGAGAGATAAAGGGGGAAGACGGGGTTGGGGACATGGTGAGGACACGTCTGCCCCTGTCCCAGGTGGTTGGGAAGTGGTGTGGAGACATCTGCTCCAGTGCCAGGGGTTTGGGGATGTGGTGTGGAGACATTTGCCCCAGCCACAGGAGAACATGGCTGGACCCAGTTCACAGGTGGCTCGGCACCTGGATGCCACCAGGGCCCCAGCCAGACAGGTGCAGCACCAACACCTTGTGCCCCTTGGGCCAAGAAGGGACACCCTGCACAGCAGGAAGAGGCTCCACCCCAAGGCATGGCACAGGACCCTGGCCCGCAGAGGAAGAGGTGCTTCACCGATGAAGAGCTCCAGATTCTCATTGACTACCTGACCGATCACTGTCATGATATGTACCAGTATTCGGGGAGCACCCATACACCTGCACAACGGATGGTGCATTGGTAGCATGTCACCAACGAGATCAATGCCTTAGTTGTGGAGATGTGCACTGCTGAACAGGTTCAGAAGAGGTGGAATAATCTCACACGTGGAACGAAGCACAATCTCAGTGCCAACCTAGCCTCTGCAATGGCCACTAGAGGGGGACCACCAGAGGAGGATCAGCTGACATTGCATGAAGAGGCCATGTGCCAATTCATTCTCCCTGAGCAGGTGCAAGGCGTGGGAGGCCTGGAGAACTATGAGGACATGTCTGGTGAGTGGCCGTCATTGTGAATCATATATTTTGCCAGTCATGCATGACCCACCATATTTTTGTAGTGGCACATCTGGTTGCAGTTGTATGTCATTACTGGGTAATGCATGTGTGCCGATGTTTACACTCATGTTACATGGCCATCATTCTGCGAGTATCCTGTGTGGTGGACATGTGCAGCGCATGTCTGTGTGACATTACACATCACACACATTGTACTCTCCTGTTTCATGGGTAAGAAATGAGACACCTACATGTATTGTTATGTGCTACATTCTTGTGGCATATCACTCTGCACAGCTAGACAGATACATGTGATTGACATTGAAGTATCACATCATGTCATGCTGAATTGCATATTCCATTTGTCTCCTGCTCCTATGGGATGCCTTGTCATGATGCATATCTAAGCTATCTGTCACCACGCCTTGTGGTGTGGCCAGACTGAAGATGTATACATGCACACAGACCACAGACCCGAGTTGCAGGCATGAAGCTGGTGCTAAAACAAATGATTGTAGTAAGGGGCTACGCCATTCACTATGTGGTCAACAATAGCTGATGTGTGTTTGTCATGCAGAGGTTGCCATCCTGGACACATGAAAATCACATTTTCTGGCTGGCCCCAGTTCGCAGGTGGCTCGGCACCTGGATGCCAACATGACCCCAGCCAGACAGGTGCTGCACCAACACTTCAAGTCCCTTGGGCCAAGAAGGGACGCCATGCACAGCAGAAAAGGCTCCACCCCAAGGCATGGCACAGGACCCTGGGCCGCAGAGGAAGAGGCGCTTCACCGATGAGGAGCTCCAGATTCTCATTGACTACCTGACCGATCACTGTCATGAGATGTGCCATTATGCGGGGAGCACCCATACACCCGCATAACGGATGGTGCATTGGCAGCGTGTCACCAATTAGATCAAAGCCTTAGGTGTGGAGATGTGCACTGCTGAACAGGTTCAGAATTGGTGGAATGATCTCACACGTAGAAAGAAGTACAAGCTCAGTGCCAACGTAGCCTCTGCAATGGCCACTAGAGGTGGCCAACAGAGGAGGAGCAGCTGACACTGCATGAAGAGGCCATGTGCCAATTCATTCTCCCTGAGTCGGTGTATTGTCTAGGAGGCCTGGAGAACTATGAGGACATGTCTGGTGAGTGGCCGTCATTGTGAATCGTATGTTTTGAAAGTCATGCATGACCCACCATATTTTTATAGTGCCACATCTGGTTGCAGTTGTATGTCATTACTGGGTAATGCATGTTTGCCGATGTTTACACTCATGTAACATGGCCATCATTCTGCGAGTATCGTGTGTGGTGGACATGTGTGGCACATGTCTGTGTGACATTACACGTCACACACATTGTACTCTCCTTTTTCATGGGCAAGAAATGAGACACCTACATTTATTGTTATGTGGTACATTCTTGTGGCATATCACTGTACACAGCTAGACAGGTACATGTGATTGACATTGAAGTATCACATCATGTCATGCTGAATTGCATATTCCATTTGTCTCCTGCTCCTATGGGATTCCTTGTCATGATGCATATCTAAGCTGTCTGTCACCACGCCTTGTGGTGTGGCCAGACTGAAGATGTATACATGCACAGAGACCACAAACCCGAGATGCAGGCATGAAGTTGGTGCTAAGACAAATGATTGTAGTAAGGGGTTACGCCATTCACTATGTGGTCAACAATAGCTGGTGTTTGTTTGTCATGCAGCGGTTGCCATCCTGGACACATGAAAATCACATGGCCATAGATGACCCATGTGGAAGGTGATTTACATCATGAATGGCAATGAGTGTACCTGGCTGCATTCCATTCCATGTATGTGCATGGTAGTTGATCAAACATATCAACCAACTTGAATTTTAAGGCACCTGTCTGGTGTTAAAGGCCTGTATGTGTCTGTCAGTTGATACTTGACAGGCACATGCCTTGTCACTTCCATCATTGTGCTGTGCAGTTGCACAGACATTGGCCTGTCTGTGAACTGGATACATGCATACTTCCACACACCTGTGTCATCTGTCTGATAAGGTCAGACATGCCAGCTACATTGCACACCCAGATGTGGCATGATGGCTCTGTTGCAACGTATGTAACATGGTAGGTATTCCAGGCAGTTTGGGTTCACAGTCTGAGCATGCACGGCCATGAACTTTTGATGCATGGCGACCTCACCGCCCTTACTGTGCTGGTGCATTCAACTGTGTCACGGCCAGATGTGTCCAGTGAAGACCAGGCCTTGGCACTATGTGGGAGGGGTCCAACACCACGGACACCTGCAGATCAACCGCAGGATGGGGGTCCCAGCACAGACCAGCCTCCTGTTTCACCGTTGCTGTGAGGTATATGAGCCCATGGAGTTTTTATTTATTTACTTATTTTTTCACTCATGTAGATATTGACATGCACCTTCCCCCTCCTCTCCCCCCTCCAGGGTGGACCCCCTCTCCTCCCGCACCCACCTCCCCAGTCCAGGATGGATTTTTTTGTTTTTGTTTTGGACATGACTGGTGTAGTCTTTTTATTTATTTGTTGGGCCCCTTGGACACTTTTCTCTTGTTTGTCAACACTCCTAGCCAGGATGTTGACATGTGTTTTTTTTTTACCTTTCCAATGTGAACTCTTTTTCTTTGTTCTGTTTTTTTGCTTTGAGATGTGCTGTTGCCCTCTCAAAGACATGATAAGTGCAGTTGTGGACATGCAGCCATGCAGTGGTGTCAACTGCCATGGCTGCCTTGAGGTCGACAGGGTGGCAACTGCAGGTAACAATGGGTTAAGGGTATCTTGATACATATGTGCTGTATGCATGATTGTCAACTGTGGCTGGTGAAATACAATGGCCCATGTTGTTGCAGTGATCCTGATTTATCCAGTGACTTCACTCCATGGGATGTCCACCCTGCACCCTTTCATGTCCCTAGTCCCCATACCCTCCCTTTACTCGGCACTGGCCCTCCTTTCATGAATTTGTGGGTGCATGTGCAGTTACACTTTGACGCAGGTGCATTGTTTTGGTGGATGGACTTTCACAATTGACCGATTAATGAAAGAGATTGGACAGAACTTGTCACACTCTAGTCATTGGCAGTATTTCCCACATTGTGGATGTTCATACTAATTGACGGCATGCATTCTCTATGCATCTGCACTCAGTGTATTTTGGTTCTCCAACACTTGCCTCACTAACCGTGTTGATATCTCCTTACTGCCACCCTTCTACTCCCTCTGGCCCCATGTTTCCTACTGGGCCCTTCAGGTGTACTCCCTGTGCAGACTCTTTGACCTGTGTCACTTACCACTCCAATCACTTGTCCACGTACATGACCTGCCTGGCCACTGTTCCACATGTACCACACACGTGCATTGTCAGGTCTGGTCATCCTCTGCTGCACCGCTTCACGACGTAGCAACTGGTGACACAGTTGTAGGCATTTCTTTACATTGACTCCACAGGACAGGTTTGTCACATTTGTTGCATGAAGGGTTGTTCATGTGTACCCTGACAGACTTCTTCTGTATTACCCAATCAGGTCACTTTTTTCAACTTGGCAGTTTGTGTTGGTTATGTACACTGTGGTGTGCTACATGTTTTTTGGTTTTCATTCCTTGTTCATCTCATCTGGCACTGTCAGTGAGTGCACATTGTGTGTGCACATTGTGGGCCCATGCATGTGTTGCATCGTTCACACCCCACAGATTGTCTTCATCTGTTCTCCCTATGTGAGTTGCGTGTGCCCTCTGGAATCCATGCACACCTATTGTGACAGTGTCACTCAGGGTGTGTAGTCTGCTGGAGGGTTAGTGACCATATGCTTGTTGTCCTGAGGTCCATTTGCAGTGTTGTCAAAAGGGGGGAATGTTGATTGGTGTAGGGTATGGGTATGTGGTTGTAGGCACTTATTTGTGGGGATGGCACGTACATGGGTATTTTTCTGCTTTCTATGCCATGGTGGGTGTTGCCAATGGTTTATCTGATGTAGACCTGCTGATTAACCTTTCACATGTGCCCAGTCTGCCCTTCCGTGTCACCCACATTTGGCATTCATGGCCCACTACATGTAGTACTTTTCCATCTATGTTCCTTCCAGGCTCAATGACCAGGCTGCTTCTTGCAAAAGTGTTCATGTGTCCGTCTTTCTCTCTTGGTCAACTTCTCTCTGCTCTTACCCACTGTGATGTCAGACATATCCATCCTCATCTCCCTTCCAGCCACTCTCCTCCTTGCAGTGCTTTTCACCTGTCCCTCTCTCTCTCTCTCCACTATACTGCTAGGCTATCGTCGCTCTGTGTCCTGTCTCCCTCTTGCACTCTGTCATCATTCGGCATTGAGTGGTCCATGCCTATTTTCTTGTTCCATGCTGGGTTTGTCATGGATGTCCAGTATTTTATGTTGATGCTATGCATGTCTTTACGATTTCAAGATGTGTTTTTCAGGTCGGATGCAGTGGATGCAAGCCAGGTGGGTACCCTGTGCAGGTAAGTGAAAGGCACTCAGGGTGGCACTTATGTTGTGTTTGGGGGTAGAGTGTCTGGCCTTATGTGGGGTTGTTTCTCTTTTACTTGTATTGATGTGAGCAGGTCCAGCTTCATGGGTGCATGTGACACATGGTGATAGTACTGAGGGGGAGTGTTTCCTTGCAGTTTTCACATGGGTCGTGTCTGCCACATGGCATCCCATTCGATTTTGTAATGGTCATGTCTACCCACGCAGGAAGTCCAATCTTGCTCCTTCTTCCCCTTCTGGGGGTGCTGTCCCAAGACAATTCCACAAACAGAACAGCATTGTTGGTCGTTTGTGGGATGCCATGTTCATGACAGACACCTGGCACACTCCATTGGCCGGGGGTTGTTTGCCATGGTGAACATGTACTGTGCACACTGCACCAACAGATTTTATGAGACCTGTTGACAGGTGCTGGTTGCATCTCAATGATCCCTTGAGTTCAGAGCACATTTGACCCGATTCAATCCAGTCCCGGTGAAGTCTGCCTTCCGTCCCTCTTTCCTGTTGCCTGCCCCCTTTTGTTTGGCAATGTCCTTGGCCTCTGTCATTCGTTTCTCAGGTCTACGTGTCTGTTTCATGCCAGTCGTCTCGGTGCCCTGCCTTCCAGTATGACGGTTGCCTCTATGAAGTGCTGCCTTCTGCCAGATCCTGTCTGCTGTGCAATTGGTGATATTTTTCATTCACGTCGTCTTAGACTTTGCATCATCAGCTCCCCTGCCAGTTTATACTGTACAGTGCCATGTTAATCAGGGGATTCCAAGGTGATCCTGAGTTTCCATCCTCTCAGTGGTCTCTTTTTGGGGGTCCTCTCAGTATCATCCTGACTGTGGCCAGATCTGAGTGTTGAGAATGTGCCATCACCATGATTATGGGTGTTACATGGTCCTTCACTGCCTGGCACTCAGGGGGGGCATGTAGTGTAGGTGTTGTGGATGCGTAAGGTTTCACTGTGTGGGGTGTTCACGTTGCATTGACGTGAGGTGGCCGGATACGGGTCTACATGGGTGCCAGGACACATGATGATGGGTGGCTGGTGAGTTATTGTTTGCATTTGTTACATTTCATTAAGGGAGGAGCACATGTTGCTGTATGTTTGGGTGCATAGATGTGTTGCCTACCCTCACATTGTTTTGAATTTCTCTACAGAGCCATTCTGCATGGAAAGATGGTTGCTGCAATTGAATGGTGATTGCTGTATGCGTGTACAGGACAAATCATAAGGGTTTGGTGGTTTCCAGGCCAACAGAGGGGAACTTCCATGGATTGCAGAGTCCAGTTGGTGCAGGCACCCAAGGGATAAGGTGAGATGGGCATTTCTCTTGCAATGCACTTGCATTTTTCTAGATCTACGTGAATGCTTTGATGTGACTGTGTATTGTGAGCATAGTTGTTGTCAGGGAATGGGTTGACCACTCAACCTGTTTCTTGTTGTGTAACATGCATTGTGGGCCCAGGGCTGTCCTCACATGTCTTTGTTGTTTGCATCCATTTTGTACTATGCCTTCCTACTTGTGGTCTCATGTGTGGGGTTTGGTGTCTACTTGCACAACAGTTGTTGTCAATGTATTGGTGGTAAGGGACCTTGTTGCTTGTGCTGTGTGCTTTTGGGTGTACTACATGGACACTGTTGATTCAAGTTGCTATGACTGTGTTGGTGATTTGTGCACATCCATACAGATTGCTTCACAGAACTTTTTCCTATGTGATTGCGCCATTATTTGACACTTCCGTGAATGTATCCCTTGGGGTGTTTCAACCATTTTTGCACACTTACAAATTGGCTCATACTCAGTGGTAATTTTAATATGGGGTGCAAAGTCTCTCTATTCACAGTATGTATGTAACATGTGGAATCGTGCGCCCCTGCTTTCAAGCTCACAGCTACATGGATAGGTTTGAGACTGTAGTGCACGTAGTCCCACAGGTGTACAATAGTATTTCAGTGGCTGATTGGAATTAGTGAAAATGTTGCTTTTGATGGCAATGAATGACTCGGTGCTACGAATTGGATGTTGGCAAGCTGATGCATTTTTCTGTTGCAACATTTTTTACTTGTTTATGTATTTTTCACCTTTTTACATTTTTTCTGCCTCCAGAATCATTTTACTCCGATCTTTGCAAAGTGGTAGTGGTATACTCCCACTTACTACCTCTTTGATGGTGCGCTGTTTGTGCGTGTTGTTTTATGTCTAATGGACGCACACAATTTGGCCCTCCCAGAGGCACATTCTCACAGTGTTGTTGTGGGCATGGAGCATAAGCCCCAATTCAACAGTGAAAGGCACCTGGGATGTGGCTTCAGCGTGTGTGCTCCACAGGGGCTGGTTTTCATGTGAAGTATGATTGCATCAGCTGGGTGCATGCAGCCTCTCCAAGTGCCCTTTGGCTAACCATTGGCAAGGGTCATACCTGTGGGCGTGGGAGGTGTCCCACCTGAATTCCCACTGGTACACCATGCTGTGTGGCAACATTGTGCAGTACACACGCAACCACAATAACTTTACATATTACTGGTGGTGCATATAGCAACACCCCACCGGAGTGGTCAAGGGAGCAGAATCGTGGCTTCAGCACTCCGAATGTGCACTCCACTATGGCCCTAGTGGCTACATGTGCTGAATTGTATCTCATCTCAGCTGGTTTTGTGGAATTCCGGATTGGTGTCATCATGAATGTTGACAGCGGGTAGGCACTGTCCGCTGTAAATGTATACATGGTTGTCACTTATTGTCAGGGACTATTGTTCAGTGTGTCACATGCATGCATGAGCATGACTGCTCACACTCACCAATGAGCCATGCATTGCCATCTTTTCCAGATGTCAGGTCCCGGTGCAGTGGTGAATGGCAGAAGATGTAGCTAGCATGTGTGCTGCCCGGGAAATTGACATACACTTCCATGATGATTTCATTGGCATCACACATTACCTGCACATTAATGGAATGCCAGTGCTTTCAATTCTGGTATATTTGTTCCGTCATTCTTGGGGGCCAAGCGCAACATGTGTGCAGTCAATTGCACCTAGTAAACGGGGGAAGTGTGCTACTGCATAACATTCCTGGATCACGGTCTGCCTTTCCACCAGTGTTCGGGCATCTATAGGTGCCTGCGCCTACATGCATGTGCTGTTATACATGGCAATGCCTGGTGTAGACAGCAGGATTGGGTGACCTTCGATATCCCACCAACTATTGCAGTTGTTTGCTGGAAGGACCCAGTTGCAATGAAATGAAGTGCAGTCAGCGCTTTTTATAGGGGGTAAGGGCCTGAGGGGCCTTTGATACCTGGCCTTGCACCCAGGTGTCTTCCGATGGGTGTTTCATCTACTATTTATGTTTCCCCACACCACATGACACTGACAGACATGTTTTGAATTGGAGGGAATATACTATTATGCAGGATTAAGTCTATGGTGGGTGTTCTGGAATGGTCAGTATTAGGAGGTCAGATGGGTAACAAAATGAAAGAGAGTGAAGGGTTGGGACTGGTGGACCTTGGTCTGCTGGGGTGGGAGTTGAAAGGGCATTGGCAGTTTTGTGGAGATGGATGGACACTTGTGCTGAGGCTTGCTTCGATCTCATGCTCTGCGGAGAACATAATCTGGGAAAGTGATGCTAGGCAATTCCAACAATAAATGATTGGACTTCCATGAGAACAAGGCTCGCGCGGAGCTGATGGGGAAGGGAGGTGGCGGTGACTTCGGCTTTCTGTGCGAGGCGCTGGGGATGGGAGAGCTGGATTCTGCAGAGGGATGATTTTTGGGCCTAGTAAATGATGGTGTCTGTTCTAATACAAAATGGCATCTATCGGCGCGGCTGTGGGTTATGTTATGTGGGTAAATCTCTATGTTATATCATAAGGCAAGGTGCCGTGGGGGTGGGGGCCTCTCCCTCCTTGGCTTACATGTGATCTATTCACATCGGACCACCTCCTCCCCAACATTCACCCTTTTTGTTACTCCTAAAATAGCAAAGACCCTTCCCCAGTATGTCTACATTCCTCAGCCCTTTTTACTGCTTCATCCCAGGCGGGGGTGCCCTTAATAGGCATCCATGCTCTGCACACACTTCTCAAACTCTCTCCACACTGTGCATATTCTTCAGGAGTTCATGTCATGTAAATGCATCCCCCATCCCAATCCAGGTCAACCCACACCTCCTTATAATTCTCAAGATCTTGGGGCTGTTTGATAGTAGTGTGGTAATAGTTGTCTATCTCATCCCCTGAGTGGTATATTGCCACCTTGCAGTATTTGGGCTCATCATTCTTTCCAGTTTGCACTTGGGCTTCCCAAGTATCATTGGGCACCGTATTGTTTACATTTCTGTTGCCGATTGTCACCATCATCATCGCACTGGTTGGCACTGCCTTTGTGCAGCAACTGAGTCCTAACTGGCACACACAGAAAATCAGCAGGAGGAACACAATGATGGCCACCACCATATGTATGATTGTTTCAAGCCACAAAGGTACCCAGCTGAATGCCATGCTGAACCAGTCATCGTTCTGTATTCCTCCTTCTTTTCTCATTTACACGCCTAGATCATCTACAGCTGCAATCACATATGATAATGTTCAATTTTCAGCATCTGAAGAAGGTGCGAATGTGCAACAGGAACTCCATATTTTCTTGCAAACACCACCTTCCATGGCTGTGAGAAGGTCCAACACATAGCTATTTAGCATTGTCATTAGACAGATGGCCGGCAATTCCACCTTGATTACGTTGAAACCTTCTTCAGTGTCGTTCGTCAGCTGGATCATCTCTTAGAGGATGATTTTGGAGCCATTTTGCATTTACTCTTGTCTTGACACTGGGCACAAATGATGCAAAGAATGTTTCTGCTGAGCTAAAGAGTTTGTATTCATCAGGTAAATGAGCACGGATGTCAGAGGATTCTTTTGACAGGTAGTTAGATGTGCGCTTCTTTCGGGCCAGGTGCTCACGCTGCTCTTTCTTAGGAAATATTTGAAAGATGGGGGTTGTGCTTCAGTTGGTTGAGGTGCCTTTGGTTGCTCTTCAGGCACCGCTCCCCCCTTTACATGCTCTTCTGGTATCACCAGCAGTTCAGAGTGCAGTGTTACAAGCGTATAATAACCCCTCCATGATGGGGGGAGGTGCAAGTATGCCTATTTGCCGCACACCCAATAGTAGTCCATTAAGGCAGCAGTGCCTTTCCAACGATCAGGGATGACAAGGGTTCTATTGCAGTGTGTTAGAACCCATAGACACCTTTCCCTCGCCATAGAAACAGAGTTCGTAATTTTCTTCCAGTTGGACTTTGATTGGCTTTTCGAGGACTGTGACCGGTGTCAGCTTTGTGATATGTCCTGTCCATATTTGTGCATAGGTTTGGTCCACCCATTCTAGCCTTTGATCGGACAGGCCAGGCAGTGCTTCAGCGTTGCACATGTGTGTTGATTCTAGCCGTTTGTTTTCCGCAAAACGTGTGCCCTCGATTGCCAGGAATGGTTCCTTAAAACAGTTTGGACCTTGCCACCCTTCTTGGCAGAGCTTTTTGTCTCTTCAATTTCACTCTGTGTGCCTGCAAGGGGTTTTTCATTCTACAAAGTGCGAGATGTATGAGACATTGGGCTTCTGCTAAGGGAGCTTCTTGTGGCACTAACATTGTTGGGGTACCAGAGGCATGGGGTATCAAGGAACATACGTAGCAACTGCCATTGTTTGCTCTTTTTCCTGTGGCACTCATATCGGGGTACCATCTGTTAGATTGCCCATGGTGACGAATATCCTCAACTGTGTCTAACCACAACCCATGGTAGTGATAATATCTTTGTGGGAATGCCTGTCTTTTCCTTCTTCTATTATGTAAGAGAGGTTGTTGTTGTCCTGTGAGCATTTTGCACATTCTGCCGGTAGTACATAGTGACCTTTGGACATTTGTGGGCTGTTGACTGTGCCTAGGGAAGATACCATCATTTACATATATATTAGTACTTGCGGGGTCTTGTCTAGACATCACAGGGGGTGCAGAGGAAACAGATTTTGGATTAGAGGCTGGGGTGTGGAGCACATTATGCATTTCACTAAGCAATGAGGTAGGCTCCATGGTAGGTTGTGAGGTAGCTTGTGAATCTGTAAACATGGTAGGTGGTGGCAGCATGACATTTAAAACCTTCGACGTACTTTCAGTTAAATTGTCCAGAAAGAATTCTATTTGTGAGGTCAGTTTAGTGACATTTTTATACATTGTTGTAAAATTCACAGATGCATTGCTACCACCTTTCCATATTGTCCTCTCGCCCTCTTCTTTTATATGGAGCCCCAGATATAAGATGCTGCCCAATACATTCCCAACACTAGTATGGTTAATGTAAACACTATTGAAACAAAATGTAATCCGCATTCATAGCTATATGCGCGTGTAGCGCTTATCCTATTCCTACAGCTATCAAACTGTGCATTTGTACTTGCCGTTGACGCCATCATCATGGCACCTAAAGAGTTCATTGAAACGGGGTGGGTGTTAATAGAGTCTCAGGTGGGACAAGACAGAGGCACAGTTGAGCTTGTGAGCGAGAAAAAGAGATGGTGAGAACAAAAGCAAGAAGGGAGAGAGAGATAGAGATAAAGAGAGAAAGAGATAAAATATTGCATTATATCTTACAATATTCTCAATGTTTTCATTTGATTTATCATGCTCATCTACGGTACTGCAATATTTGTTTGATCATTATTCAATATCTCAGGTGCTACGCTGTTGTGTGCCTTTCTGACGTCTGAGAGGTGGATCCAGTACTGCAGCCCCTTCACTTTTACAGCCAGGGGTGTACAGTAGATCACCTCATAAGCTCCATGGAATCTCAGGGAATTCCATTTTCTCACAAAGCTCCGCACATAGACCAATTCACCAGGCATTAGGGGATGTGTGCAATACATCTCACTACCTGTGTGAGTTGGGTGAGATATTCTTTAAATTCTTCACCTAAAACAGTTGTTGTCCTGTTTGCATCAGACATTCTCCTCACTGGTGACAGAGGCATTTGCATGTGTCTACCAGTCACTATTCGTGGGGGGACAGGTGGTAGTCTTTGCTGGGTTGTGTGCACAGCTGGAAGAGGGCCAATGGCAAGCAGTATACCCAGTTCTTTTTCAGGGAGTGGCACAGTTTGGATAACCTACTTTTGAGGAGGCCGTTGATTTTCTCGACCATCTCGTTCGATTGCATGTGGTAAATCCAGCAGATTTTGTGTTTTATACCCAATAGTGAGATCATCTCTTTGAACAAATAATGTACAAAATGCGTTCCATTGTCGGAACATATGACATCACAGATTCCCCAGCGGGGTAACACCTCTCTTAAGAGGAATTTGGCTGCACACTTCGCATTAGGGTGGGCACAGAGATCTGCCTCCACCCTACACAAAAAGGCACACACCACCACGATCAAGTATAGGGCTCCATTGCACCTTTCTACCATGTCTGCATAATAAATGTACAGCTCACAGAAGGGACCTACAGGGCGGGCTAATGTCCCCCTAAGTGTTCTGAGGGTCATCCCTGAATTGAATACTTGGCAGGTTAGACATTCTATTATAATTTTGTTGAGGTATTCCTGGAGGTTCGAAATGAACCAATCCTCCTGGACGTCTGCGGCAATGTGTTGTTTAAAGGTATGTGCTGGGAAGTGCAATTGTTCGAATGCCACTCCCAATAGTTCTGCGGGCATGGCCACCTTCCCTGTTGCTTCCTGCCGCCACAGTAAATCAGTGGGTGACTGTGTTCACCCTCGCTTGTTCCATAATTCTTGTTCTGAGGGTGGGGCTCTTTTCTGTAACTCTATTATTTGGGCAATAGATCATGAATTGTACCCTTCTGTTTTGGATTCTCCTTGTTTGGTTATCAATATGCATTCTGTGGTCATTGGTATGGGCAGATATGCTGCTTCTTTGGCAGCTGCGTCCACGGCTGCATTCCCTAAAGAGATTTCATCATTATTGTGTGTGTGTGGGCTTGGCATTTCACTATGGCCACTACAGAGGGTTCTGCGAGTGCCTCGATAAGTTTATCCAATAATTCTGCATGTTGTACTGGGGACGCATCAGCACTCCTGAACCCCCTTCTCCTCCATCTAGATAATCCAGCATGTACCGTAGTGGTTATGTATGCCGAATCTGAATATATGGTCACTGCACACCCCTTTGCTGCATGGAGTGCCTCAATCAATGCCACTAGCTTGGCGTCTTGGGCGTAATAGTGCATGGCCACTTGTTTCCTGACCAATACTTCATATTCCCCATCTTCCAGCCTCACTACTTCTGCTCCAACATGTTTTTCACCTGTCTCTTGGCAAATGGACACTGATCCATCTACAAAGAACACTTCTACTTGCTCTAATGCATTTTCCCTTGATCTTGGAATGTCATCCCCTTCTCCCTCGTACGTGGCACAATTGCTCTTATATATCTTTTACAGTGCACGGCTCTTTTAGGAACGTGGCTGGGTTTACTGTTTTGCAGAGCACCACATGGATATTGAGCTCAAAAGAATTATCTCATATGCTGATGCCCTTTGGGTGGTGAGAGTGGATTTGGACCTTTCAATGATTGCAAACAGGGAGTGCTCAACGTACAGAGTGACGGAGAACCCCATGACAATTGTTAAACTCTTTTCGATAGCAAAGGAGGCAGCTGCGAGGGCCTGTTTGTTTGCAAAGTGACCTTGCATTACCGAGTCGAGTTTGCCACTGTAGTATGCTAGTGGTTTATGGCCCATGAATGTCTTTTGTGTTAACACTGCTGTCATGAGTGTTCCATTGGAGTGAGAGAATAAGTAAAATTCCCATTCATAATAAGGCGTTGCTAAGACTGGAGTTGTGCTGATCAATTCGTTCAGGCTTTCATATGCTGCTTGCATCTCAGCTGTCCATGTTATGTGTGTCTTGTCTTTTTGTGCTTCTTTGAGGCCTTGCAAGAGGGGCCTTGTGTAAGCTGCATAATCGAGTGTCCAGGCCCTCCAGTAGTTGCATATTCCAAGGAATATCTGCATATCCTTAACCGTGTGTTGTCTGGCTGAGGCACGCACTGTGGCTGCCCTGTCAGGTATTATTCTTTTACCATCTTTTGAAATCAATTGGCCCAAGTACAGGACCTCAGTCAGACAGTACGGCAGCTTTTTCTTGTCTACCATGTACCCCTTGTGGGCGAGTAACTGGAGCAAGGCAATTGATTATTTTCAACAAGTTTCTTCACTCTCACTGCAGACCAGAAGGTCATCTACGTATTGTATAATCGTGTTTGGGACTTGAATATTGCCAAGATCTTCGTGCAATATCCTGTTGAATATGCTCGGGCTCTCGCAGTACCCTTGGGGCAGTCAACGGTGTTCATACCTCCTCCCACTAGTGTAAATGCTGTGAGATATTGGGAGTCGGGATCAAGGGGTACCGAAAAGAACACATTTTTCAGATTGACCACAGTAAAATTAGTGGTCTGTTTTGGAATGATACACAAAATGGAAGTGGGGTTCGGGACAAGAGGGAACTCCTTTTTCACTATATCATTGAGTGGGTGGAGGTCCTGGATAATACGCCACGACCCCCCTGATGCTTTCTTAGTCGGATACACTGCGGTATTGCATGGTGAGTTTGAGGGGACAATTATAACTTGCTGGAGTAACGCACGTATTGTTTCTTGGATCCCTTCCTCTGCCTCTTGGTACAATGGATACTGCTCTAATCTGGGTAGGATTGCTCCAGGTTTTAGGGTGATTTTCACAGGGGTCGCTTCCCTCAGTAGCCCTAAATCATGGGGGTTCATGGTCCACAGGTGAGGGGGCACTTGTTGCATATCTGTGTCATAGTAGGAATGTGGTGCACTGATGACAGCTATGAGGGGGCCTGGCACCTTTCTATATTGCACCATTACTTCACAAGGGATACTTATTTCCAAGATAATTTCCCAGTCATTGTCATCATCAGTGAACAGTTCATCATCTGTTAATTCGTGCATGGGTTTGTTTGGGTCAATGCAAAGTACTGTGCACCATTCGCATCCATGCATGTCCATCCCTGTTGCCACTATTCTTTATGCAGATATCTGTACTCCTTCTAAGTGTAGGGACAATATTCTGCCAGCAACTATTTCGGGGGTAGCTACAGGTCGGAACACAAAATCAGCGGGTACTCTCCATTCTTTTCTGGTCAGTTCAGGCACTGCCCTGGCTAAAATCCTGCTCCCGTACATGAACATGTCAGGATGTACTGGTACCCCTCTCACCTTAAGTTCATTAGCCACGGTATGTATCAACATCATTGCTCTAAGAGGACACATGCCAGGCATGGAGCAAACAATTCCTCTGTCAGTGAATGATATTGTCATGTTCAACTTACTGGCCAAATCCTGTCCTAGTAAATTGACAGGGGAACTTTCTCAATAGGGTAGGGGGGTTCGTATTGTTTTTCCCCCTATCTTGACATCCACATTTTCTGCATGAATGGGGGCACTTTGGAGAAAAATGGGTTAATATATTGGCATTACGACCTCTGCATTCAGACCCTCTTTCATACCGGGCCCTGCATCTAGGTGTCTTCTCATGGGGGTTTGATCTACTATTTATGTTTCTCCATATCATTGACAGACATGTTTTGAATTGGAGGGAATATACTACTATGCAGGATTAAGTCTACAGTGGGTGTTCTGGAATGCTCAGTATGAGGAGGTCAGATGGGTATCAACATGAAAGAGAGTGGAGGGTTGGGGACTGGTTCTCCTTGGTCTGGCGGGGTGGAGGTTGAAAGTGCATGGGCAGTTTTGTGGAGATGGATGGGCACTTGTGCAGAGGCTTGCTTCGATCTCACGCTCTGCAGAGAACATAATCTGGGGGAAGTGATGCTAGGCAACTGCAACAATAAATTATTGGACTTCCGTGAGAACAAGGTTCGCGCGAAGCTGGCGGGCAAGGGAGGTGGCAGTGACTTGGGCTTTCTGTGCGAGGTGCTGAGGATGGGAGAGCTGGGTTCTGCAGACGGATGATTTTTGGGCCTAGTAAAAGATGGTGTCTGTTCTAATACAAAATGGCGTCTATCGGCGGGCTCTGGATTATGTTCACAGCAGGTAAATCTCTATGTTATATCATAAGGCAAGATGCCCGGGGGGGTGGGGTCTCTCCCCCCTTGGCTTACACGTGATCTATTCACTGTGGGAATGGCGAGGGGGTGGGATCGGACCACCTCCTCCCCAAGAAAAGGGGACAGAGAGTAGTGAGGATGAAGAACAAAGTCATCTAAGAGCATGGGTGCAGAGCAAGGGGAAAACAGGGAGCAGAAACAAGACAGGAGATAGTAGGAGGAAAAGTGGTACATTTTACACAAAATAAGGCAGAAACACAGCAGGCAAAGATATACACAGTAGAGTTGATAAAATAATAGCCTGCCACATAGAGAAACGGGTAAAGAGAAAAATATGGGAAAAAAATATTTATAGAAATGTTTTTCTCCTTGAATATGAACAGAGGGGCTTTGACATAAATATAAAGGACAAAAAAGAATAGGAGAAAAATCTGCCAAAAAAGAGCCCAGTAGAAGAGAGCTTTCAAAATTGGTGTGCTGACTTCAATATTCTAGCGTCCATAATATTGGAAATGTTTCCCGAGGAGGGCACTGCCCTAATAGCATACCAACACAGAACACTAGAGATATGCCAAGCATGTGGGGGTGATGCTGGCTCAATTATGACAGGGAATTCAGAAGATCCGTGGAGAGATATCACGAGATGGGATGGGAAGAGGAAGATGCGAATACGTATATGTATATATTTAATGTGCTGAAGGGGAAAGCAGCACCAACACTTCCTTGTAGCACGGGGAGCCAATATGGGAAGCAAGGATTTTACAATACCCATAGGTCATATGAGGGCAATTTCCAATCTAACAGCACTTTGCAGCCCTTTCGGGGGAAGCTCTCTTTTGGGGCCAGAAACATACACAACGGAACAGCACACATTTTCCACCCACAACGCAGGGAGGGACATTTAGTGGGAGTACCACAATATGTTGGAAGTTTGATAAGGGCTTCTGTTACTGGGGGAAGGAATATAGGTTCAAACACCAATGTAGTGAGTGTGACGTCCAGCACACCCATTCCAAGTGCACAACAAGCATCCCAATGCAAACCAGACCTACCAAAATCAAAAAACCGCCTGAAGAACATTTGCATTGCGTCAATCACTGGTAAAGATACCCTCACTAGTGAAATGGCTGGGGCTTTTCCACCTTTCCGGGTCAAGGATCACAAGCTATTCCTAATAATCTCAAGTCAGATATAGCAAGGCCTGACATGGTGAGCGACAAAATGAATAAGAGATTGAACTTGTTAGGTTGGAGGGCTCTTTGACACTATCCCCTTCCGCGGTTTCATATGGCCGCGCTTGGGCTGGTGCCCCAAAAAGAAAAAGGGAAATTTAGTGTCATACATCTTCTGTCATACCCCCCAGGAAGACCAGTCAACATTGGCATTTCCAGAACTGAGTCTGCAGTATCCTACACGGTTATAGGTCATTTGGTCGAAAATAAATGGTCGACAGGACAAATGGTCGACGCAATTTGGTCGAAAGACAAATGGTCGAATTTTTTTTTTTTTGTATTTTGACATTTATTTTTATTTTTTCGGGGGGTCCCCCCTAACTCCCTTTTTTTGCTAAAAAAACCTTTTTTTCCTAAACGAAAACCTGAAAAATATATATATAAATAAAAAAAATAATTCGACCATTTGTCTTTCGACCAAATTGCGTCGACCATTTGTCTGTCGACCAAATGACTGGACAGCATCCTACACTAGTTTTCAGGAAGCTGTCGAGCTGATAGAGGAAGTGTGTAGAAAGTCGTGGATGGCAAAGGCAGCTATACAATCGGCATTCAGGCACCTCCCAGTCCGCAGGAGATCATACCCGTGCCTATGTTTTCAATTTGATGAAAAGTTTTATTTTGACAAATGTCTGCCCATGTGTTGCGCCATTTCTTGTGCATTCTTTGAAAAAGTAAGTTCTTTCCTGCAATGGTCCGTCCAGAAGACAATGCCTGAGGGTCTAGTGGTCCACTACTTGGACGAGTTCTTATTTACAGGGCCAGAGGAGTCAGTGCTGTGTGGGCAGGCATTACAGATGTTTAAAGAAATAACAGACGACAGCGGGGTCCCATTGGCGCAGGGTGAGACAGTAGGCCCAGTCCAGGTAATTTCATTTCAGAGAATAGAAATAAATAACATAAAAGAGTAATGTCGCATGCCCAGAAAGAAAGTTGAGGATTTACTAGCAACAATGGATGTACTAAAAAGAAGAGGGAAATCAACAATTAGGGAAATCCAATCGCTAGCGGGGAGACTGAATTTTGCAACTAGGATAATGCCACAAGGGTGCATTTTCCAAAGAAGTTTAGAGCTAGAAATAAAAGGAACATAAAAGAAACACTGCCATATAAGGTTAAGTAGTAATATTTAAAAGAATCTGGCAATGTGGGAAGACTTGTTAAGAGATTTTGATGGCACTGTTATTTGCAGACGCCAATGAACCTGGAAAGCAACGGAGCGTTATTTACCGATGCAGCTGGATGCAAGGGATTTGGATCAAATTTGGACAAAAAGAGGTGCGCAGGGCCGTGCCCCACAACCAGGCACACGAGGGGTTGAACCAACAACTTCACGTTGTTGGAAACATTTCCCATATGGATTGCATTTTACGTTGGGGTACAAAGCTGAAGGACAAAGTACTAAGCATCTGGTCAGATAACATGGCAGTGGTAAGGGTAATAAACAAAGGGTCCACATCATTCCAGTTGGTATTGGAGATACTAAGAGCTATAACTAAAGCATCACTGAAAAACAATATTGTGATAAAAGCCAGGCACATCGCCAGCAAGGTAAAGGACACTCCTGGTGCACTATCTCGTTTACAGTTCACAACATTCAGGTCCTTGAAGCGGGACGCAGAGCGGGCAAGGATGGCTGTCCCAGAAGAACCATCGAAGGTGTAGGGGGAAGCATGTGGAAGTATGATGTTCCGCACACCAGTTGGTGTGCAAAGAAACCAAGATATCTTCTTTAACAAGAGAACGCATCCCAAGATCGGATGCTGTGGGAAGTGGCTGGGAAAAAACACCAACTGAAGGGCCCACAAATGTAATGATGGATTTGGCAAGGAATGCACTGGCCACAAAGAAGGCCAAGCAGTACAGTAAGTCCCTGAAAGCATTTGGTGACAGGCATAGAAAATGTTAAAGATATTAACAAAGATCACGTCAATACATTTCTAGAGTGGGCTTTTAACGGCTCTATGTCCTTTTTTATCTGCATAGTTTTTTGCTGAATATTTTCAGCCGAATTAACTCCTCAAATTTGTATTTCTTTTTATTTGGGGGGGTCCCCCACCAAGACCCCTTTTCCTATTTTCTAGTCCCTATTCCCCACACCTCCTATCAATTATATACCCTTACCTACCCACCCCTAACCCCCTCCCATATATTTCAATGAGTTTTTTCAGCCGAACATTTTTGGCAAAAAACGCAACAAAAAAACCCTGGCGATGTAACCATGTTGTACCCTTTTAAACAAAACCAAAGGAAGTCATGGACGGAATCGCACCTGGCAGCAATGTCTTACTTTGCCAAATTAGGGGAGTGGGAGGGGGGGTTGGCCATGTTACCAGGTGTAATATATGATGTATGTAACAATTAATTTGAGGCTGCTATATTAGTACATCGCCTTCACTTACTTTGGGGCTTTCAGGTTGAGCAAAGTCATAGTCAAGAACAGAACAGTATAAAATGGTCTATCCAAAGATGAATATAACCTTGAGAAAGATAGCATGACCATTCTATTGAGAAGAACCAAAACGGATCAAGTAAGGAAAGGTGGGCTAATTAACTTATATTGCATAACACACAGAGCAATCCACGGCCAAGTAGCAGAGTTCCTAAAGAAGAAAATAACCATCTACCATCCAGCAAGACAACTCAGATCAAGCTACGACATTTGTCTAGAACCAAAACCATACAATAAAACAAAATTCAGAGGAGCATCTTTCTCACACCTGGCTCCTAAAACATGGCATGCCCTACCAAAAAACATACGCAATACAAGGGATCATCTGGAATTTGGAAAATGAAATAAAAACATGGCTCTTTGCCCCAGAATCAGAAGGGAACGAAAAGGAATCATGAATTCTGGCAGAAACAGGAAGCCAGGGAGTGACCTACAATCCATTACCTAACCACCCCAACTGGTGGGCGTAGGGAGGACATTTTGGACCTCTCATGCACACACACTGTCAAGCTTACAGAGGAATTCCACAGTAGGCATGGACCCCCCACTAGAAGTCAAGGGGGTGACCCATAACCTTCCTAACCTAACCATCTCTAACCCTAGGGCGGAGGGCAGGGGAGCACACCTCCATGACCCATGTCCACCTACCACTAGGCTTCTACAGTAAATAATTACCACACCACAACGTACCTACCGACTAGGATGCCAAACGATATCAAAGCACACAGGATAGATGACGACAACAGAAACCAAAGCAAAGAGGTAAAAAGAAAATCCTGCTAACCCAATACTAAAACCTCATTTTTCCGCAAACTCTTCTCCTACAGAAACTCAGATGACCACATCTCTGCACAGCAAACCGAACGTACTTCACCTCAGTGCAACAACATACAAACAACACATAACCATGCACAACTGCACATGGGAATTCCTCAGACTCGAAAATCACACCTAAGCTCAGAGAACGGTGCAAACTGAACTGAGGCTGCCAACAGACCATCATATCTCACTTATCTAGTCCCACTGCACCCTACTAACTGCTCCCACAGCCTCCCTGTTTCACACCGTCCTTTTTCAGATCCGTCTGAGTGCCAGGGCACCACTCGTAGTGATAGTGTGCGGTACAATTAACCTTTAACATTAACATAGGCGAGCACAGGCACTGTTTATTATGTATACCAAAAAATGTGATACAGTTGCGCAATGAGAAGGGAAAACAGCTGCTGTTCCCCAAAGATGGCAGGGCCCTAAGCAGGTTTCCATTCCAATCAGTTGTGGAAAAAAAAGGATGAAAACAGCAGGATGGCACCTTGCAGAATTTGGGACCCACTCTTTCCGTGTTGGGGCTGCAACATCAACATGGAGGGGGGCTTGGGACAAAAAACAGAAAAAAATTGGAGGGTGGAGATTTGACAGTTGGAAGAGGTATATAAGGTACTGATCTAATACGCCGGTAGCGGCCCTTTCACGTCGGCATGGATTGTGTGTGTGTCATGCTTGGGCAGATGGCTGGAAGACACACATCAAGGCCGACAGTTTCAAAAAGCCATTACCGCTTGGTGGGGGACATGGGAGAACCGCCACAACAGATTGCCAGATTTAAGTATTTTCAGGGACCCTCCTGATTATTCGATAATTCACATAGGTGGGAACGATCTATCCCAATTGGGGAGGGAACAATAGTGCCAGGCATGTTTACATCACTAAATGGCATAGCTCACTATTGGGCGACACAGACTTTTTTCTGTCAGAAATAGTTCCTACAAGGTATTGGAAAGGGCCCAACTCCATTAAAGTAGTAGAAATATCTAGGAGAAAGTTCAACAAAGTCTTGGCAAAAAGCTGTAGGGACAGCGGGTTACCATTTATTTGTCTCGGGAGGATAGCTCAGGGGTAACGTGCTCGCCTTAGAAGCAAGACAAGGAGCAATAGAAGTTCGATCCCAGGGTCCGCGTTCAGAAACTTCTGGGTATTAAGCGCGTTATAAATAACCTATCATATCAGACACGGCTGGGAATGGATGGCGCTACACAGTCGAGATGCAGTCCATCGAGACGCGACATATTTGTCAATAGAGGGCACGGGGTTGTTTTGGGCACTGGCAGAAAGGGGTTGCATCGAGGGTACTTTCCCACTCGGGTGTGTGGCACGGGTCAGGGTCGCGGATGCCCACACTTAGAAACTGGTGAGCCACCCGGCTGAAATAAGACTCTACGGAATATGTAGGGGCACCCCAACACCTGAGCTAGATATGCCGAAAAGAGAACACATTCTGAGTTGTTTATTTCCATAGAAATTGATTGTATTTATAATAAAGTCTACGGCCCCAAAAAGTGTTTTCAACTTACCAAACTCTTTGTGTGTTTAGTATTACTGTGCAGCACGCTACGTCACTAATCTGCTTGCCCCCACGACCCCAGCTGGTAGGAGCTGCTAAGGGGGGAGCTAGAAAGAGAAGAGGAAAACCGCTCGGCCCTCAGAGAAGCGCCCGCACAGAGCCGGGTGCGGGTGCGGGGGGAGAGGGGGGACGGGGATCTGTAAACGTGGGACGCAAGTGTGCGGTCCTTCGTGAAATTTATAAAGCCGCCCTGAGGTTACAAAGCGTGAAAACTGCGGTTTTTGAAATAAATCATTGATGTGAGTGTGTCGACGATATAAGCAGAACACCTCCACAGACCCACACACAACTGTGCGGCGCCAGAAGCAGGAGGTCTTCTCATGATTTGACCTGAGCTCTAATAGTTCCACGGACGGTCTGCTTTGGGGTGGGTGGGCTGTTGAAGCTGCACAGCAGTCTGGGTCCGTCTCTCGCCTTTCCAAAGGCCACGTGTCACAAGATCTGGCCGGTCATTAAGCAGCCCCTTACTCGCCACAAACCCGAGAAGCGCCTGGAAACACGCTACACGCCAGGCGATAGCACTTTCTCTAAACGGGCGCGCACGGTGAAGCCCTGCAAACAGAGCTACATGATCAACATAACAGACCCCGAGGTCAGGCCCAATTCCCCTTCCCATATACTGAGCAATGTGGGGCTGCAATTCTCACATTTGCACGTGTGCACGACTTTCACTGCATCTCAACAATCATCAGAAATACGTGCACACGCCCGTGGAGGGTTGAATTATGTATGTTTACAATGTTCTAACCCCAACTGCAGTCAAACTTTTGGTCGCTGGGGAACTCAACCTGAATAATGAAATATCAGTTATTGCGAAATCGTCAGTTTCACCGCCGCGGGTGATGATTCTTACATTTAATAAAAAGAAACAGGTTACAAAAAAAAACAAATATCGTTCAATGGAACCTTTAAGAGAAGAGCAATCGGCGTCTGAAACGTAAGAATATAACATAAGTGACTGTATTAGTCGTCAATGTTATCGACCCCAAATGCAGCAAAAAACAAGGACATGAACGAGAAAGAGCGCAAGAAAAACTCGCGCCTATTGACCCGCTTTAGAAAAATCAAATGAAATAACAATGAAAGGAAACGTGTCTGAGACACTCACAATAAAACCGAGCCAGTGCTGGAGGGGCCGTCAACAAGCGGGGGGCGAGGGGGGGGTCGTGTGTAGAGAAAGGTGTGACAGCGAGTGCATTATGTCTTTACAAATTATGCCCAAGCCTATGTAAATATACGGATGCACTCAATTATGTGGGTCTGATTTATAATGTATTTAAAGAGCGTTTTTCAATGGGGAAAGCGCGTTAAAAAACGCGTTTGTAAATCAGGCCATTTTCTTTAACTTGAAGCCGGGTTGGCTGCATAACATGCTTGGTGAAGAGTCATTTTGACCAGGGATGGGATTCTGTGACTGGGCCAACAGCCTCATGGTCACTGCGTCCTGACCGTCAGCATCTCAATTACGGGGAGCGGGAGCGATGCGGGCGAGTCATAATGTGGACGCGGTGGCTGCGGACCCAAGACACAACCTCGTGCACTTCAGACCCTTCCTGTTATCATGCGTTCCGTCTGTTGGTGTTGCACACATATCATTCGTGTGTATTGTTGATTTTCAACCACAGGAAACATGTCAAATACATTTAAGAGCAATTAAAAGAGGCATGAACGAGAACATGCTGTTCTTCTGTAGCGCCTCATGACAGCCCTCTTCACCTTCAAAGCGCTGCGATAATAAGTGTTGTTGTTAGTCCACAGTGGACTGAATGGTGGCTCTTTGCCGCCCTGACAGTGTTCTGTTGATATTTCCAAACTGGCACGATCGAAATATCAGCTCCTCTCAGCCCTCAGATGTTCCTTTGTCCCATAACACAGGGTTGCCGTTATGTACCCCAATTCCTCCAGCGTTGATTTTAATCCTCTGTTATGGCGCGGGTCGGGGGGTGAGGGTGTCCACGCTGGCCTTACGCCACTTTAATCTGCCCTATAATATAGGCAGAGCTCAGCTTCATGACAACCCATGAAAGTCGCTTTGGATGGCCTGGTTCTGGGCGCTTTACGCTGATGACAAACGCAACAGTAGCACCATTGGGCCCCATTCATGGAACTTGCACTTCGCACCGCTCTGTGAATCGGTGTGTTTGTTGGCAGGGAGTCAGTATGCACTAAACATTTCATGAATCAGGGCCTTAGGTTTTCCAGCTATAAAGATGCCAGCTCACACATGAAAAGGATATCTGTTACACATAACATGTATAATTCGATAAGTAGCATATTTGTCTTGACTGGTCATTTGGGGGTGAGGGGCGGCGGAGGTATACTAAAACCAAAGTAGAGGTGAAGTGCACTCGGATGTGGTGGGCAATAGCCCGAAGATAGGATTCTTCTACGGACGAGGCGGTATTGGGGGTGTTTTCGAGATGCTGTAATGTTTGCGCGGATGGCTAACTTGCTCAAAGTTAACGCAGGTTAACTAGGTGTGAAAGGATTGTGTTGTTGTTTCAAGCGTTGCAGTCTGATAGGGATCTGTGCCGCGTGAATGGACGATGCAGTGCCCATGCCCCCACCCGCACACTGCAACGGCCCGTACACTGCAACGGTGTATTTTTGGGGGGGGGGGGTTATCGGATTTGCGCGATCCTTCGATGTACTGTAACGGCGCCTGGGAAAGCCAGTGGCGCTGCCCGTGAGCAGTTCAGGTGACGCTGCGGGCTGTGGTGCCCGGAAGCGTGTTCTTATGCGTCGCGTTCTGCACCAGGCACGTGTTCTTATGGCTCGCGTCCTGCACCAGGCAGCGTGTTCTTTTGAGTCGCGTCCTGCACCAGGCAGCGTGTACTTATGGGTCGCGTTCTGCACCAGGCAGCGTGTTCTTATGCGTCGCTTTCTGCACCAGGCAGCGTGTTCTTATGCGTCGCGTCCTGCACCAGGCAGCGTGTACTTATGGGTCGCGTTCTACACCAGGCAGCGTGTTCTTATGCGTCGCTTTCTGCACCAGGCAGCGTGTTCTTATGCGTCGCTTTCTGCACCAGGCAGCGTGTTCTTATGCGTCGCGTCCTGCACCAGGCAGCGTGTTCTTATGCGTCGCGTTCTGCACCAGGCAGCGTGTTCTTATGCGTCGCTTTCTGCACCAGGCAGCGTGTTGTTATGCGTCGATTCCTGCACCAGGCAGCGTGTTCCTATGCGTCGCGTCCTGCACCAGGCAGCGTGTTCCTATGCGCCGCGTTCTGCACCAGGCAGCGTGTTCCTATGCGCCGCGTTCTGCGGCTGCAGCGCTATTTACAGACAGGCTTCCCTCTTGTCCTCTGTCGGGGCCGGAAAACTAGCCGAGGAAACGGCCCCAAAGTTACTTTTTAAGCTTGGCTAGTACGTACATGTGTGGAGACACCGCTACGATCCTGTTTCTGCTACAAGCTTCTGCGGGAAATCACGGGGACAGGGTCCACGCCACCCCTCTGCGGAACCTTTTCCTTTTCAAAAGGCTTCTGCTCATTTTTAAAAATGTAGGGGTGCACGGGATGGGGGTGGGGGTGTATTAAAAAGTCTCCGGCTTCGTTTTGCGCTGAATACACATGTACGCAGGTGTGCTGGAATAAGAGGGGGTAACAGGGAGATTGTTTGAAGACCTTTGGAGCAATCTCCAGACGAGCGACTGCCTCTGCCCCAACTAGTAGCCCGCTCCTCATTTGCCACCACGCTGGTATGCGGCCGACACAAGGAACCCACTTTGAATCCCCCCATGGCCAAATACCATTCCATAAGGATTCCAAAAGCGTTTTTCAATGGGATTTTAAAAAGCGTGTTGTAAATCGGGCCATTTAGGAAGTAGGGATGATTTGAAAGAGGGCAACAACAGCCCATATTCCTCAGAAGCGAGGCGCAGAGGGAATTTAAGTGCAGCTGTGAAACAATCGCCCCCTTTAAGCACGCCCTGGGGGACCCAGCCATGGGCAGTGCCACGAGGAAAACTGCCTGATACGCCCTGGCTGAGGAACGCTCTTTCAATTCCAGCTCGCAGCTTCGCGGGGCGGGTGCGTTGAGAAATCCGGCGACATTCGAAAATAAAAGATCCGCACCTTCTATTCCAAACACGGAATGCAGATTAGCCATTGGGGAAAAAGTGGCACCAGTGAACGAGTTACGAATAATCGGTCCACTTCTGAGAAAATCCCTTTAGTTACTCCCGGTCTCACAGCTTTAAAAAGATTCGAATAGCCCCGGGTGTATTTATTTAGTGCGGATCTCTTCACGGAACTATTAAGCGGCCACAAACACATCCTAATTCCATTGATTGTCACTCCCAGTATAGTGCCAATCATACACGGCCGCCATTTTGGGGATGGGTTTGTTTCTTTATTATTGGTTATTAGTGCCCCCTTTTCGGGTATTGTTTTGTTGTGGCTGCTAATGTCCCGCGTGTTTGCTTGTGGCCTTTTCGAGCTGTTGTCAAAACAGTGCGGATAAAAGGCAGATCGGATGCGCGGCTTCGTGCTGTTGTCGCGTCGTTTATTTTCTGCGTGCGCATTCGAGACCCGTTCAACGCACAATGAAAACAACATCTCTGCGTTACGCACACACACACCTGTGCCGGTGTTATGTGCGGTGTCTTTCACCGGGGGCGCTGCTTGCCTGCGCCACAGCTTAACATTTCGGGAATCTTAATCACAGACCTATCAGTTGTATATCGGGGTTCTAACTCCTGTGGGAAAACGGGCCGTGCCCCTGTACCTACATCGACTGCTGTGCGTTTTGGACGTTCGTACCACTGGTTTCGCGTGCCCTCAGTTCTAAAGGCGAGCACGACTTTAGTTTTTGCCTGCAAGTTTATTCAATCTTTTCCGAACTCTTAATATGCCCCGCGCGATTAAAGTGCGGGCGCGGGGCGACCTTGCGCGCTATTTGCTGAAGTTAACGGGTTTCTAGGTATGGCAAAGCCTTCCAGCTTCGAGGCGCTATTAGGCGCTCGGGGGACCCTGCGACATAAGCGGGGAAAGTCGAAAGCGACTCATTCTCGAGATGATCCTGTGATCAGACATGTGATCCTGTGCAAATCACGTCCCCTCCCGGTGCCCCAGATCAGTCAGTAATGGGAGTGCTGGGAAACTGTACACACGTGGATATTGAGAGATGTGGAAAACTTTTACAAAAGCGTTTTTGTAATGGGGAAAATGCAATTGAAAAATACTTTGTAAAGCAGACCCTTAACGTCGCCCTAATACCCGCTCCTGCAGAACTTGTTGTTTGCATTTTACATACGTACTCTCAAAAGCTGCCCCTTTTCGATTCGCCAGAGCGCAATGGGACCATGCAGACAGTAGTAGCGCGTGGAATACACTCCAGTAGCACAACACAACGCAAGGACTGCCTAATAGCAAGCACCACAGAGGTTCTCGAATGCACGCTTGCATTGGCCTTAGTCTGCATGGATTCGATTTTGAGGGTTGAAGGGGTTGGGGGATGGGGTGGCGTTGGGATGGCTGGGGCTGCGGTATTCACTTGCGGGAAATGATATTCACGAAGTTGAGTTGTATTTGTGTGTCTTTGGTGCGTTTTTTTTTTTTTTTTTTAATGTAGCTCTCTGTTCTCCTCCCAGCGCTTGGATTTAGGAGGGGATGAAAGTGGGCGTATTAAATAACAGCAACAAACTGAATGATTGCAGGTAGTGTTATCACTTTTGGAAGTAAATATGTACCCTTTTCTTTACTCCCCAGTTGCTGCTGCTGCTGTGTCTTTCACGTCACCCCTTTCTGGCGCCTGAGTTTGTTGTAACATAAACCCAGCTCATTTTTTGAATAATCCGCATTTGTGTCAAGTTTTCTAAATAAACATGACAGGAAAAGTAAACATTGTAACTGTATCTCCCCTCCTGGCAGCAGGCCGACAGCCTTTCTGTGCTACGTATTTACAATACGTTTATTAAACCTTCTAAATAAACATGGCAAGGCTAGGTCAAAACAGATCACAATCCCAAAGAATAACAAATTCACTCGGAGCAGCAGCAGCAGCACACAGCGTCCCTTCTCATGCGTGTTCACGCCAACACCAAGGGGCATAGCCGCCCGAACCACAAACAGATCCCAGCGCATATGTGTGTGTGTGTGCAGGCTGTGGCACCCACTCTGTGGAAGATGCGCGTTGTCTCAGGTGACGCAGCGTCTCAGCCGCTGGGCTTCCCTCCGGGCCCGGCACTTCAGCGAGGCTCTTAGTGGAGGGATACCTGGGATAGCTGCAGCACAGGCGGGTCGTGGAAGGAGCACGGCCCCGCTGCAAGGGATGGCTGGAGGAAGGGACCCCGAGGGAGGAATCCGAACGAGGCGATGACAAAGCGAACAATGCCGCTCCACCTGCACGAGCTCGGGCAGCGGAAACGTCTGCATGGGGGAGCCCGCGGGGCCGGCATGGGTGGCCGCGGGAAAGCGGTCCTCCCAGCACACCCCTATAACACAGCATGCCCCCACAGCTGAGGCAGCCACGTCCCAGTATGCGCCCATATCGCCGCGCTACACCCCATCTGATTGCACCCTTTGCGCGGTGGTTAGAAGTTGTATAATTATGAATTGGAGTTGCGAGAGCTCACAGAAGCTTAACGGCCAGACCCTGTTTCACTTACCAGCCGTCATTCTCAGTTCGGATGTCTCTGCGTCTGCTGCTTGCATTTGCATTTGCATTTTTTTAAAGCGCTCACACAGCCCCGGAGCATCGAGGCGCTGTTAGAGATTTTTTGTTGTTGTTGTCTTGGTTGCATATTTATAACGCGCTAAAATACCCAGAGGTTTCTAAGCACGGACCAGGGGTATGGAACCTGTGTTGCTTACTGTGGTCTTGCTTCCAAGGCGAGCACGCCGAGCACGCTGCCACTATTGCATGTGGTCGCGTTGGAGCTTTTTCGAGACCCTGAGGCATACGTGAAAGGGCTTTATCACATTAATCTGTTTGTGGTGCCATAATAACTAGATGATGCACCTCTCTAGAGATGGCCAAGAGCCCACAGGAAAAATGGGCGAAGATCCGTTCCAAGATGGCAGAGCTATATGCAGTGGCGAGTGGCATCACTAGAAATCAGCATTAGCGAGGGCAAACCAGGGGGCCCACATACCACAAGGGGGGGGCAGGGTGGTGGCATATCAAATAAGGGTCAACAAGCCAAACTCGTTTAAGTATACCTATACTTTACCACGATGGTTAAACGTAATGGTGACATTAAGCATGTTCAGAGTAGGTTTGAGACAATACAAGCTTTGCATCAAATTAATATACATCCGAAAAAGTTAACTCATGGTCAACAGTTTCAAAATTTTCCTAGACACTCAGCAAGAGACTGCATTCTTTTAACTCAAGCAGAGATCACTCCCAGTGCAGCTTCAAACAATGTGTAGTTAGAGGTTGTATTTGTCAGAAGAAACATCGCTTCCAGCTCCTCTTTAAATAATAGGAAGTCAAATAGAGTCCCTTTTACAAAAGACATATCATGCATACCTCCGTTTCAAATGATAGTCAAGGACAGTGGGCCTGATTCATGGAAAAGTGTGCAGAAATCCCACAATGTCCACGCGCAGAGAACGTCACTGCGCGAGCCTGCTCGCAGAAGGTTTTCTGCGAACTCTGCATATTCAAAGAATTGTTTTCGCAAATGTGCTGGTACCACAAATTGCTAGTCATTTGGGCAGAATCAGTGGTATATGTATTCATGTGTTGGAAGTCATCCATCACATTTCTTTTTAGTCTTTTTATCTGCTTACTAGGTGCAGAAAATACTTGGCCGGTCAATTCATCTATCATAGTAATAGGGGTACATTATTATGCATTGGTTTGGATACATTATAGAGATCCAACTCTCATAGTCCCAAGAGAATAATTAAGTGGAGGCTGCTAAATGTAAAACAGGTAGCTAAAGGCATTTTTGCTGACGTGTCCATGTTTAAAAAAAAAACACATGCCTTATGTTGTCTGCGGGCCAAAAGTGAATTTTAAACAAAATGGAAAAGACCCATTTTCTTCTTTTCACAAAATGTCATGTTATTTCCAAAATGGACTGTCTACAAGAAAAACTGCACAATTATAGCAAGAAGAATATTTTCGAGAGTGAAGCAACTCTTTGGATTTCTTAGAAGAGCAGTGAGAGTTACATTCCTTGGTCTTAAAGCAGGATAAGTGTCCACTATAAGGGAAAACAATCATAAACAGTGGCGTCTGTAAGGGCAGCATTGAATGTTTGTATTTCTCTCCTTGTAAAGGTTCTATCCTTTATTTTGTGCAGGTAAAATCCTTATGAGAAATGCTCACTGAATTATTCTCATTTGCTGAATAGGAAAGATAAGTTTATTATCAGTAACAGTCTGCTGGTTGCTGTCTGCTCTTGGTAGCTGATCTTGTCTGCGGTGGCGTCACCTCTTTATCACCTTTAAATTCAGGGAGTTGGGCAGGCGGGTCTCTCTTTTGTAGGGCTTGACATCAGCAAGGTTTAGCGAGGCTCGTATTCCTTGAATTCTGACTGCTGCGAGAGAGACTTCCTCTATAAGGTGCAGACCTTCAAAGCGTGGCCTGTGCCACCGCCTTGTGGAATTTTGTATTAAAATCAGATCACCTGGGTACAGTGCTGGGGGCTTAATAACGTTTCAGGATTGATTTGTTTGCTGTCTTCATCATTCTTCTTTTACCTCCCCTGCCAGGATCAAAGCTGTTGAGACATACAAGCAACACTCGCTGCCATAGAAGTCCAGTAGTCATGCATTTCAGTTCCAAGCACAATACAAACAGTATGGGCATCAGTTTGTGCTCGAGTGGGAGGAGCTAGAAATACATGCATACATCATCCGGTCACTAGCCCGTGAGGAGTCAGGTGATGTCTGAGCTGGGCTGATTGCATAATTCAAATAGGGCTAATGGTATCCAATGGAGCAATCATTTTTTCAGGTTCCCTTTTGGCTTAGCAATGCACTCCTTGAGGAGGCCATTGAGGTGCTCACAAAAAACGTTTGCCTGTGGGTGGTAAGCGGAAGAGAATATGTGCTTAATACCCAATAGGATTTTCATGTACTCAAATAGTTTACAAAATGTGGTCAATTATCAGACAAAAGAACTTTACATACCCCCCACCTCGGGAATACCTCACGTATGAGGAACTTCGCAGCACATGTGCCATCAGGATGTGAGCATGGACCAGCCTCGATCCATCGAGAGAAAGGACTTATTAC
This sequence comes from Ambystoma mexicanum, assembly GCF_040938575.1. Lineage (NCBI taxonomy): Eukaryota > Metazoa > Chordata > Amphibia > Caudata > Ambystomatidae > Ambystoma > Ambystoma mexicanum. Next base: position 432,718,776 of record NC_090932.1, on the reverse strand, counting down.
TGCTGGCATATGTCTGTAGCCGTTACAGACTTGGAGCATATCTGCATAGTGCAAATGTTGAAAGGGTCCAGTAGGATGGGGTTTTGCTCCTCTCATTGTTCAGAGCATGTGCCCTGTTGTGAACTTCTGGCAGATTAAACAATTTGTGACAAAAACAGCAACATGCTCTATCAGGTTGGGCATGAATCACTCTTCCGATATCAGAGCTGCAAGACTCTCTTGTGTTGTATGTAATGGGAAATGCAGTTGGTTTAATGCTACATTAAGTAATCCAAGGGGCATAACTGGTTTTCCAGTGCTGTTCTGCCACCACATGTCATCTGTGGCGGACAATTAATACCCCCTATGCTTCTATAACTCTGGCTCTTCCGAGGAGGATGGCTCCTGTAATTCAAGGATTTGGGCCATGGGCAATGTATTAAAGCCTTCTTTCATTACCATGTTTCGCGCACATGCGTATTTATTAGGTGCTGTGTCGAATTCAGATAATTTGGGAAAATATGCTGCTTTAATGGCCTCTAAGACGGTGGCTTTGTTGCAGCAGGAAATTAAATCTGCGCCTTTAGTGTGGGCTGCACACTTCACCATGGTGATGGCTGATGGTAGTTGTAGTGCGTTTATGAGTGTAAGGGCAGACCTCCAGACAATCAGACACAAAAAAAAGCCTCTGAGGAAAAAGGCTTGTTGCACCTCTTTGCAAGGAAAAGATTTATTTTGTATACAAAAAGGAAAAAGGTGACAGAAGGTGCAGTATAACTCAACTGCCACAGAGCTCTCTGGGTTAGTTCAAAGTGGATAGAACATTTTAAGGAATATCATCCTCACTCATGATGCACACAGTATACAGTGTTACCCCACTACCCTCATTGGCTACCCTATATATACATACTACCAGTCTCTTATAGTACCCCGACTGATTGGCTGTACCTAATCTACTCCGGCCTCCCAACACATGGTCTTCATCCCTGCCCCTGTGGGTTCTGCTTGCATGATTGGCAGGAATCTGGGAATGTTACCCTCCCCATGGACCTAGTCATGTGAAGTGCACCAGGTCATTGACATGAGCTCAGCGGATACCTCTAAGGTCAAAGTGGGCCTTGTAGAATAAAGAAATGTTTCACATGATCCCAGACACGCCATGCCTCTACGTCGCAGATCTGAATTCATTGGGATCACCCCTTGCACCTCGTAGTACAAATCAAAGGGCAGTCCACTACTTGCTCCCCCATCATTCACTGCCCCTCCCTGGAGCTTCATCTGGGACTCCCCAGGCCCACACTAATCAGCCAAATTGTGTAGGATCTAGGTGTTTGGTTCATGGAAATCTGGCAGTTTAAATGGGATGACCATCATTCTGGGGGGCTCTAGTGCCCTAAATCTGAACTGGGCATTTTGGCAGCTCCAGACCTCTGTCCTAGCTCCCATAGGTTTGCCCTTCGGGACAGGCGCAGCCCTACCTATGCTCGACCATTCACATTCCTTTCCGGTTTCGCAGGCATGCAACATGATAAAATTGTGTTCTAATCTATCAGGCATTAAGGCCTTCTTGTTCAGTTCCTTTGCTGGGGAATAGGACAGGAAAGCGATTCAGACCTCATCACCATATTGTGCTACTTCTCCTACCATGGCCTGCGGCAGACTAGGCCTTGCGCTAATAAGGTGGTGCTTCAGTATTTACTGAGGCGGGGACTAGGGCCAGTACGTTATTCTTCAAAGCCTTTCTGGTACTATATTCTGATGAGACACACAAATACCCTATGCCTGGAACTACCTATAGTTGCAAGAAATACCCTGCACATAACCTTGGTTTTGCATGTGTCACCATGCCTGTGATCACACACATCTATCTTTGCATGAACTTACTATATTTTCCTCAACCTAAATCGCCTGGGGTGTATGGGAGCTGGACGTGCATTCCAACATGTGCCTGTCCAATAACAGTGGATGTTGCCCTTCTCGTGCCATCTGCCCATAGAAAGCCCCACCTCTTCCAATGTGACAGTCCTGCATGTACTGTTGACGCCATGTAGGTGGAGTCAGAATATACTGTTACTTCCTCATCCTCATGCATTTCTAGTACCAAAATAAGTGCTACAATTTCTACTTGCGCTGAAACCCGCAAAGGCAATCTGGCACTCACCACTGTCTCAAAGCTGCCATTCAGTTTTTTGTTTACCACTGTGGTCCCCATATGCCTTTCACCTGTGCTCTGATCGATAGTCGAAGAACCATCAATGAAGAGGACTTACCCCTCCTAGGGCATTTTCTTTAACATGGGCTATATCGTCATGATACTCAGTATAGTTGGTGCAATCATGCACATAGTCCTCTTCTTTTACTGGCCTGCTATGAATGTTGCTGTATTCACTACTCTACACCTGACAATTTTGATAGCTGGGTTTGAAATGTTCACCTCATACCCAGATGCTGCCTGTGTGGTCAATGTACTTTTAGGTTTTTCAAGAATGGCAAACAGGGCATGCTCCACATATAACGTTAATGTACAGCCCATTATAATACTAGCAGACTTTTCAATTGCAAAAGTTGCTGCCACCAACGATTGTTCACAGGGATAATGGCCTCTCATCACTGGATCTAGGATCCCGCTGTAATCAGCTAGTGATTTGTGTCCTGGGGTAGTCCTTTGTGTGAGGACTGTTGTCATTACTACTCCATTTGAATGAATGAGAGAATAAGGACACTGCCCTCAGGGATCCCTAGAACAGGTGCTGTGCATATTGCCATTTTTGAACTCTTCAACAGCTTCTGTCATTTCACCTGTCCTGGCTATGCCACTGCAATCCTTCTGAGCATCTTTGAGACTTTTTAAGAGGGGTATGGCGTTCTACGATAATCAAAGACCCATGCCCTGCAGTATTTGCATAGGCCCAGAAATTCTCACATTTCCCTTGCTGTCTTTGATTTGGCTGTCTTCACGATCACTTCTGATCTCTCAGGAGTCACTTTTCTTCCTTCTTGTGATACCAACTGTCATATGTACAAGATTTTTTGCTGGAAAAATTGTAGTTTATCTGTGTCTACGTTATACCCCTTCTCTGCCAAGTCTGTCATCAACTGTATTGAGTCCTTTCTGCACTGATCTTCTGTCTCCCTGCACACCAAAATGTCATCTACATACTGTATCACTATATTGTCCATCTGGAGGAATCAATAGAATATAGAAGGAGACTCACCGTACCATTGAGGTAATCTTATATGTTTTTGCTTATTTTCTCTATACGAAAATAAAGACAAATCTTGTGACTCCTCATGAAGTAGATTGAAAAGAAAGCATTCTTTAAATCAATCTCTGTGAAAGATTTGGCTGTGGATGACATATTACAAAATATCTTGGCTGAATTCGGGCCAATGGGAATTGTGCTACAACAATATTGTTTAGGGCCCATAAATCCTGAATTAATCTCCATGAACCTCTGCTGATTTTTTCACTGGATACACCGTTGTGTTACATGGGGATTCTGATGGCACTAACATTCCCTGTTGCACTAGAGAGGAAATTGCATCATAAATGCCCTCATCTTGCCATTGGTTACTGTCTTACTTGTGGCAACATTTTTCCTGGTTTCAATTTAATTTTGACCTCACCTACTCCTTTTAGTAGGCCAATGTCATCTGGACGACTGGTCCACAATATGCTTGGTACCTGTGCCGAATCTTCTGGAAAAAAATGATGGTGTCTTTTTTACCAACAACATTATCTGTGGCACTTCTCTGCTCTCACCTTTCAACCAGTAAGTGATGCTAATGAAAAACACTACCTCTTCATCTGAATCATCATTTCTATACAGTTCCTCATCTGTCAAATCAGCCAGTCGTTGTCCTTCACCAAGAACTATCACTGCTCTCTGTGCTTTCCCATCATCATCAGTCCTGTGAAAAAAATCAATGTGTCTTCTCTCACTATGAGTGATTCTAGTTCAATTGGAATCACATGCCCTTCCTCCTCATCCATAGGTACTTCTGGTCTGAAAAATAATTCTGCAGGTAATCGCAATGTTTTGCCCCTTATTCTGGGAAGCCATGCCAACATTATGTGTACGCAATAAAGAAATACGTCTGGGTCTAATGGCACGCCCCCAGTGCTTTCTAACCATAAAATGCTGATATCAATTCTTGAGCATTGATATAGTGAATCCTTGGAGTAGAACATGTTATCCCCAGGTCAGTGAAGGATATTGTCATATCCCCTGGTCAGTGAAGGATATTGGCATGTTGAGTTTGCTCATTGAGTCCTCCCCAATGTGTTAACTGGTGTCTTGTAGGAGTACAATAGTGGCATAGAAAGATCATGTTCTCCCATAATGATAGGTAAGTCGTCAGTAAAAGGAACCATACTTGTAGCCCCAGAAAATCATGTGCATACATGGCATTTACATGTACCAGTAAAATGATTTCCTCCCACAACAGTCACACTCCCTATTCTGGGTGTAGGTGTCTGCAACACTGTACTTGCATTCCATGATGTCATGGTATTCTGTTGTACGGTTGCTTGTGTTTACATCTGTATTTGCTGTGTCTGCATGGGGGCTTGCTGTGTTTACATCAGTGCTTATTGCACTTGCATTGGTGCTTGTTGCATTTGCAATAGCCTTCCCTGCTGTGTAGCTTGCATTTGCAGTGCATATGTCTTATACTATCTGTGATCCTGGGCATAATATTCAGATGGTTCTGTACTATACTGTAGAAGATATGCTGTCACCCCGTTGGATCCTGGCAATTTTGCTGCATCCCTCCCCTGCTTCTACAAGCTTAGGAAATGTGCCCCATTTTTCCAATACATCCAGCACTGTTGCGACTGTCTTCCAAACCTAGACTGTCCCCCATTAAATCCTCCTCCTGGTGGAGCTTGAAATCCAAATCCTCTACCTCTGGGTGCACCCACTCTTCCTTGTGGCCAGTAATCATATTCTCCTCTTCCTGCCAAGTTCCCTCCAGCCATTGGCTGTGCCTGCAGTGCATCTTGTGTAACCATTCCCTCTCCACACTGCTCCTTCCAGTGAAAACTTTGACAACGTTTTCTGAACTAACTTTGCTTCTTCTAACTTTCTTTCCCCAAGTTTCTTTCTTGCTTTCTCTAGTGTTAGCCAATAATGCTGAACTACAGTCAACTGAATTTTGAGTATGTTTTTGCTTCCAACCCCCACTATTTTCATCAATTTTCCCTGTACTGGCTCAGGCAATCTCTGACACAATATATGATAACATAGAGCTATGGTTTTATCACACAGTTCCCTCATCTTAAGATGCAATTCTTCTTGAATCGCCTGAATGTAAGCAACCAGATTTTCGTCATCACGCATTTTGCGCATCATGGTTTCACTTATGACTGATGAATCGGGATATTGATCTCAAAGCGTCCTCCATATATCTGACCTACAGTTGTTAAATGGTGATCTGCCATGAGCAGTATTCTGAGCTGTTACTCAGGGATACCCTGCTCGCTTCCAAATGTCATCAGCTCTCTCCCCAATAAAGGCAGTGAGCAAGCTCTTTATGTCACCCACTGCTAGCGTCATTCCTGCTGTCATTCTTTCCTATTCATAGATCCACTTGCCGGCTCCCACTGTGAAAGTTAGTAATTTACACACTAAATTATTCTTGTCCATTTGTGGTCATGGTATTTATAGTGGCTGTCCTCCATCTTTTTCTAACAATGGGAATTGTGTGAACTCCATGGTTTGTCCAATCACAGTCAGTCCTCATTTCTCGGATATGGCACCCATGACATCAACTTTCTCCCCCCCCCCCCCAGTACATTTCTCAACCTATTCACATAGGGTGTCCCTTCTTCTAAATTTTTTTGATTGGATTTTCAGAGCCCCAGTGCTTTTAGCAGGCTTTGGAATTCAATGTGCTCCTTCCCAGCCAAACCACATTTTCTCTTCCCCTGTTGTTATGCCTGTCAAAGGGGCTTGTGTGCCATTTTCCTCTTCCTAATGTTCATCTTAATTTCTTTTCTCAACCAAAAACATTGTGTCCAAACCTCCATCACTTCCTTCATCTTCTAATCTTTTCAGGGGACTCATTCCATGCAATCCCCTCATTGCTTTTTCTAATATACTCTCTTCTCCTCTCTGTGGGGACCCTACTGCACTCCTCTTTATCTTGAGGACACCACAGTCCCTTCTGCTTTTGTATAAATTACCAATCCTCCTTCACATTGCTTCTCCCTCATCTTCATTAGGAAGTGTACAGTTTCTTACTATCTACTCCACTTCCCTATTACGTCTTTGTACACTACTCTCTCTTTCCTGCTCCTGTTCCTTGTTCCTCTCCTTTTCCTGGAGCATTCGACATCTGACAACTTCATCTACTTCTTTTTGTTGCTTTTCTCTGCTAATTTACATCTTTCGTTCTATCTCCCTGTCTAGTTCTTCCTCCATTTCATTCACTCTCTCCTTCTCTTCCTTTTGTTTTCTCACTCTTTCCCTTTCTTCTCTCTTGCTCTTCCTTTCCTCTAAGTCCCTTCTATTTTCTTGCTTTTGATTCATCTCCTTCTCTCTGTCTAACTCAGGTTTCTTTTCCCTTTCCTTCTCTTCCTCAATAATTTTGTCCTATTCTCTTTCTTCCTTTGCCTGCTCCCCTCTCTGTCATGTCTCTTGTTCTTGTCTTCTCTCCTAATCCTCTTCTTTCTTCTGTCTTCCCTTATCTTGCTTTCTCTCTCTTTAGAGTCATCCATATTTCTTCCATGTCATTTAAGCAGTATTGTGTGAGGATATATTGGGAGACCCTGCTCAACATAGGGAGCCCCCCAATGAATAGAGAGACCACTATAGACCATTAATTTCTTTGGGTTCAATAAGCACTGTCAATAAGCACTGTCTATGACTCATATAGGGCCACATAGATCCCTCCCCTGTGGCAACAATGAGCCAGGCATGGGTATAGGCTGAATATATATTTATTTAAAGTATATGTTCAATGAATCTTTAATGAATCCACATGCCACCTTCTCTGTGGCACAAAACAAAGCTTCAACACACAATGAACTTTCCTTTTCATGATAAACAGGCAAATATGACTTGATAACATTTAGAGTGAAAACAAAGCAATTTTTGATTTTAAAACAAGTTACAGATTGTACATTCAGTCCTAGCAGTTTTGAAATCACACAGAGTTGTAAGAATGCATGTGGCAAATAGCACCCAGTTTCCTTTTCACCCAGAAGCAATACAAAATCGTTCTGCTATCATGGTCACTTACTCTCAGGAGAGAGTGTATATTGTTCAAGGGAAAGTACACTACTTTCACTTTTCAAAGCACTTCTCCCCCAGCACCAAAAACCCAGGCATCAGTGTTATGCAGAGGTCATTCGACCTTTGGTCCTTTTATTAAAGGTCTGAGTCAAGTGGGAGTGGAATCCGGAACAATCCAAGGCAATTAAACGACTGAAAAGAAGCCTTTCCCAAGCTCCTTGTTTGGCTTACTCCATCAAGAACAAGGAGTTTTTATTGGAGACAGGGTTCTCAGATACCAGTTTAACAGTGGTATTGTACCAAAAGCATGACAAGGTCAACAAAGTCATCTCCTACGTGAGCAGATTTTTGTCCTTGGTGGAGGAAAAATTCAATGGGCCTCATTACACGGACGGCGGTAAGGGTTAACGGTCACCGTTAATGGTACCGGTGACCGTTAACCCTTACCGCCTTACTACGAGGTCCCTTTGCGGGTTGGAGACTTTAACGCCTGCTTTTTGCAGGCATTAAAAACCAACCCGCAAAGGGACCAGGGAGCTAATTACGGTACCGCCATTTGCGGTGCCGTAATTAGCACCTTCCCCATTCCCATTATGCCCTATGGGGCAAAAATGGGAATGGGGAAGGGCAATGGGGGAAGGGGGAATTACCGCCCCACCAACCTTGGAATAGGGCGGTAATTCCCCTTTCCTCCAAGGCGGTGCCGGTATTTTACCGGCATGGACCAAGGTGCTAATAGCACCTTGGTCCACCGCCGTCCGTGTAATGAGGCCCAATGACTGTGAAAAGACACTCCTGGCAATGGTGTGGGCATTGAAGATATACCACCTTTTCATCCAGGGGGAGCACATCATCATCGAGACTCCTCATCAACCCTTTCAATATCTAAAAAGTGACAAAATCTGTGCGGGGAACGTTAGTAATTCCAGAATTACTTCCTGGATTCTGTACATAAAAGGCTTCCCTATGTAGGTCGGATATGGCCAAAACACAAAGGGCCTCATTACGACCCAGGCGGTAGAGGGACTATAACTTAAGTCCTGCTAGGAAAGAGGGTGGACGTATCAAACTCTTCCAATCTGCCCCCTGTGTCAGTCTATTTGGGAGTTATTTGAATTAATATTCAGTCAAATATGCTAAGGGTCTACACAGTTTGCCCCCAACCACTATGAAGGGAAGATAGCAAGTTAGGCAGACCCCCCACATACTTGGTTTCAAATGGATCAATTCTACTTACATTGGACCTCTGTTTTGGGGTACTCGGGAAAGACAGGATTCCTCTTTGGACAGCAGAGAGTCTAGTCACTTGAGTCAGAGACCCTCACCAGCTTTCATCCCTCATCTGGCTCGCTTTAAGAATCAGGGCCCAGTTAGCTGTTGGCTTCCCCAATTTCTCCCTCCCAGGCAAAGTTTAAGGCCGCTCAATGTTTAGGCCCCTCCTCCCAAGATGGTTTCACGCAACTGTTTCCGGATTCCCCAAGGTGGATTAAGGGCAGCTCTCTTTCAAGATGTTTAGCAGTTCTCCTTTTTCTCCATCTCTGTCTTTCCTTGTCTCTCTGTCTGTCTCTCCCGTTCTGCATAGCGCAAGTGCTTTTTAACCCTAAGTTCCTCCACACAAGTTTAAGCTCTGGAGTTGTCAACTTTTTAGCCTAAAATGTTCATTGGACCTCTGCAGTTCTTTCCCCTACCAAGGTCCCACCCCTGTCTGCCTATAGGCCCGGGAAGTTCCATGATTGAAGGGAAGCGGAGAGGTACACACCTTCTATCATTTACATATTTTTAGCTCGCATTTTTTCCACTCAAAAACTCCCTACATGGCACATTTTAGTAACTTACTGATAAATGCCATAATATATAGATGTTAATGTTCCCCTGCATGAATCGGTGGAGAATACTTTCATTTTGGCACGTTATTGCAACGGGTGTGCTACGGTTTATCACCCTTTATTCGAAAACGAACGTAGTTGTTAATATGAAACCTCATAATCACATAACTAATTTAACAAGCCATGAGAAATAGTTTCATGTTTGGATCTTGGTCTCATTTCCCAGAAAACACGTGGTTCACAGCCTTTCCAGTCTCTGGGATGAATGTTGATTTAAGGCTAGGATAAAAGCATTAGCCTTTTGTGCTTTGAGAGTTGATGGGCTGAAGAGATTTGCATCCTGTAGCAGATTGCTCACCTCTGCCCTCTGATATCATGAGGTCATGCTAGCATCTGCCATTTCTTTCTTGTAATCTTGAGTTGGCCACAATTCAGATCTAAGTGTGTATTTATTTAAACATTTTCACCCACCAAGGGATGGCTATGAGTTGATCTTGGTTCCTAGCAACTTAGCATGCAGGAACCTCAAAGAGATCTCCCTTCCAAATAAAGAGCCCACCAGATCTGTCATGGGGGAAGTCACTTGCGAATTCTGCCCCTCAACTAGAAGCATTTGTCGTTCTTGGACACATAAGAGATTTACATGTGTATCTGAAAACAAAATAGCATTTTCAATGATTGCATTAAGGTGGCAAACTGAAAGTGAAAGGCTGCTGTTCATTTTGATCATTCACAATGGGCATTTTTATTTAAAATAATGTCAATTTCTGTGTTGGAACGTGAGTCTTAGTCACACAACAGGAAGAATACAAACATGGCTATCATTTCACTTTGCATGATGCACAGCTTTTTGAAGTGTGATAGTTCCAATGAAAAATGCTGCTTTTTGTCTCTCAGCCAACAATATGATCTGCCTTTTCCATTTCCCATACTTCTTTGTGTCATTTTCAGCAAGACAGATATGTTCCATGATACATTGTTCATTGTGTAATTTTCAGCAAGACATATTTTCACTCACCAGACCCCTTTGCTTACGTTAAGGTTTTAGGCCTGTCATTTTTTAGCGTAACTTGTCATAAGAACAATTTATTTCAAATAAGAGGCCTAACCTGGCCTTTCCTTTTGTGTGCTGGTGCTATCATTAATCCCCCCCGCCCCTAGCTCTTTGATCTGGAGTTTCTGTGGGAACGAGTAGGGGAGAGTGGGGGATTCCTCCAAAATCTATTTTTGGTTTTTTTTTGGAGCCCGTCTGGCTTATTCTCTTTCGTTAGGGAATGGGCACTCTGGCCTCCACATCCGTTGGTCGTTGGGCGGTATGGGATGGAACCCCCTCCTTCTCCAGGGCCCTTGTGGTCCTCCCAGGAATTCACGTCTCCAGATCCCCAAGCTGGAATGGAAGGAGGGTATTTGTCTAGAAATAGGAAGAAAAGAAAGGTTTAGTATTTTTTACAAACACATATAGGACATAGCATTTGACAAAAAAACAACATTACATAGAAAGGGATATGACATTTCAAATAATAGACATTACATTACAATGTCCTTCTTAACATTTCCGATGAATAACAATGAAACTACCCACCTCTTTTAAGTCTCCCTACAGGCTTTTCATCCTCACCTCTCATTCCTCAGATGATTCCTCAGCTCGACTTCCACTGGGTTCCTCAATCAGTCGCAAAGCTTTTCTGGGATGGCTGCTTTTGAACTGATTGTTGTGGATCCATTTCTGTTCTGGCTGTTCTCTTTTTGGAATATGGATCTTGTAGGCAACAGGTGATATTCTATCTACAATTTCAAAGCCACCATGCCATCATGCCAAGCCGGATGGAATTTCCGTTCCTTGCCTTGTTTCCTCTAGAAATTGTACAGGTAAACCTTGTCACCCACCTCGTACTTCTTCTTTTTGGACTTTAGATCATACTATGTTTTTACTTTTCTAAATTGTTCTGAGCATAAGCAAAAGCATGCTGGAGGTGCTTCTTTAAAATTTCAATGTACTCATGAGTGGTGGACACATTTATCAGTGTCTGCTCCTGAGTTATATAGAGCAGATGTAGTGGTAACACCATCTTTTGTCTGGTCATAAACTGAAATGGAGACATTTTTGTTGCAGAATATGGTGCAGACATAATAGCCACCAGGACAAGTGGTAATCAGATGTCTCAACTGGGTCCAGAGTCGGCCACCAACTTCTTTAAGATGCTCACAATTGTCTTATATCTCTCTAACCCCCTACTCGAGGATGGGTGGTAGACAATGTGGAGTTTTCTTTTTACCCCAAAAATCTCCAATATAAATCATTTGCGGGAGGCCAAAACAAGAGAAGATGTGGTTGATCATTAGTGTGGCAGCTGTCTCCACTGTACAATTCAGGGCAGGAAGACATTCCACCCTTTTTTTGAACAAGCATGTTACAGTCAACATGTACTTGTTTCCACTAGAGGAGCGAATCACTGGTCCAATGAAATCGACATGCAAATCTAACCAAGGCAGTGTTATTCCCCTTTTGTGTAGTGGAGCTCTGTGTGTGAGTGAACAGGGTTGAAATTGAGCACACACAAGACACTCCTATAGTTAAATGTCAAGGTCCTGGCCTGTGTGTGGCCAGTAGGCAACCTTGTACAAGATTTCCAATGTCATATGAAACCCCCTATGACCGGCAGCGGCTGTGTCATGGGTGTGGTTCAACATCAGACCTCGGAATGAGGTAGGTACCGCCCACTCATCACATACAGCTATGTCTCTCCGTACCAACAAACTGTCTTGGATCTAGAACATCTTGAAGAACTTCATCAACAACTGGTGATCCTCTTTACTGGCATATTCTGATTTGGTTAGGGGGAAACTCACGAGGTCTTCAATGTGTTGATAGAATTTTCCAATAATCAGGTCCTCTTTCTGTGCAGTGATCAAATCTGCACCTGGGGTATCTTTACTCCTCTGGGTAGTGGAGAGTTCACTGTTGGCATGTGCTTGTGACCTGGTGGCAGCAGTGACTTGGATATCACCCAGCAGGGAGTCTGTTTCTGTGAAACCTCCCTGCAGAGCTCTGGTTCTATACAGCTGGTCATCTCGGTCATTTCCAGTCTGATTTGTGCTCTCTTTTTTGGAATGATCTCTTATTTTCTTCCAATAGATGGTCATCTCATTAGAGGTCACTAGATTATCAATTGACTGGATCGGTTTGCCGTGCTTTAATGTTTTGTGGTTGGCACAAAGCATGCCTCGATTCTTCCAGTTAATCATGTGATCCACAAACCCATTGCTGACATAATCAGAGTCTGTGATTATGAGCAGATCTTGGAGTTTGTGGTACACAGCAATCTGGATGGCTTGATAAATGGCCATCAAATCTGCCACCTGACAACTTCGGGGTCCTATTTTGTAACCAGCAGAGGGCTCCCGGGTATCATTCACCCAGAAATTCCCAATGCCAGGGACAAGTTATTTTTCCATTGTTACCATTGTTATCAACATGGTAGGAGCACCCATCCACATAAACTCTGGGTATCCCCGGACAGGCAAATGGTGATGGTGAGTCGGGCTCTCCTAATTTCCAAATCGGTTATATTAATTCTATTGATGTAATGTTGTAAGCTTGGGGTGCAAACCCACTGAAAAAGGTGCCTCTGCGATGCGGCGCCTAAAAAACCATACAAAAAACAGACCATGGCCGTGTGGCCAACGGTGTGGGCTGCACACCCTTAATCCACTTATACACTGGTATAATTCAAAAATAATGGTAGAGAATATTCTCGAATTGCGTCTTTCTTTCCGAATGCTCTTTCATTCATCAACCTTCATACGTTTCTTCAAATCAAATTTTCATGACAGAATTCATCACATAAACGGCCTATGCATTTCGGGTATGAACCCTTCCTCAGGGCCTGTGATTACACCTTTTCCTAAGGTATTAAATTTCAACTATCATAGCATAATTAACATTGCATCACAAAATCAAACAAAAAAATCATCAGTTCCCAAAACATCAATGAAACATTCACATATCAATGTACTCATACATATATTGACCAGATCATCAAAAGTCAAAAGAAATAAATTAAAACACAATAGCGTTAGTACATTACCCCAGTTTCATATTGGTGATGTAGGTTCCATGAATCATGTCGAGATTGCCAAGATTGAAACACCATAAAAAACAAATAATGAAAAATAACAAAAGAACAATAATCAGTGTGATGGTCATGGTGTAAACCTCCTTATCCATAACATAACCTTCCTTTCAGACAGGTTTGCCACGCCGAATCCACTAACCTTCAAAAAATGTGATTATTCAAAAATGACTTGCACGTCACCCGCGGATTCGTCCGCGGGGGGGATATCTATTCCGCAGTGGTCTCTGTAACGAGATCGACCGCATATTTGTGAGTAAGTCCACACTCCCAACTTAATTCGGAAAAACAAGCATCTGGTTTCATAAATATAAACTTGCATCAGTCGTAGCAACGCTATATTTCACTAGACCAGGAACGGTCTGTTTATGTGCCTTCCACTTCCACCAGCGGTCATATCCGCGGGATACCAACGCGTACAACAGCGGTCTTTGCAAAGAGATCGAATGCGTGTCACTAGGTACAATTCACTCTATCTTTCAAAAGCCTTAATCACTAATATCATGCGCTTACTTACTAGAAATCATAAATCGCTGCTATCCGCCGGAGCTGTACGCTCGCACCCGCTCACTCTGCAGTATCTTGTGAGAAAATGTTGTGGCTGCAACCTGTCGCCTAGGCAACTGTTGCTTTATATGTAGCGGCCATATTGGAATGGGATTACTCACTAGCTCAATTCATGCCTGTTTAGCAACCATATTGAAATGGTGCATTGCTAAATAGAACCTTATACTTTCATGAACATAAATCCTCTGTGATGCTTACATCCATCATTACCACTTACTTCAAATTATGCCTAATCATAACCAGGAAAAGTAATGATCAGTATATAAAAATGGAAATGATAATAATAATAAAAAAATAAAAAAAGTGTGACAATATAAAAAAAACAACTAAAACGAACATAACATTGTGAAAATTAGAAAGGCAAAATCAAACAACAAATTCAAAGTAAATGAAACGTAATAAATAAATAAATAAATAAACTCAAAAACCTGACAAAATTGGTTAAAAGTAAAAAATAGATGCAAATCAAATTCAATATGCACCTAATACGCATCAGATCAAAATATATGTGTTTCACATTATCATGTCATTCCATATTAAAACACAAATTCACAGAAAAAAACTCAGATCCAACTCCTCGTTCATTCCATCTGGAGCAATAGACCCCATTTTTTCTATCCATTGTGCCTCTTTTCTTCATGTTCATGTTTTGGCCTTTGGTTGGTATCACTTCCAAAACTGCAAATTTCAGTTGAGCGACAGTGTGTCCATTATCATGAAAACATGATTTGTGTTCAATAATACGAACTCGTACTTTGCGTGCGGTCTCCCCCACATAATACTTGGCACAAGGACACTTAATAGCATATATGACATTCTCCGACAAGCATCTTGCATGACTTCTCAACTTGATCTGCTCTCCTGTTCGAGGGTTGGATAAAAATGGTCCTTTCATTACATTGTTGCAGTTCCCACAACTCATGCAAGGGTAGGTGCCCGGATGCTTATCCGGCGTTCTCCGTTTGTCTCTTTGCTTCCCATGTGTGTCTACTAGCAGATTCCTTAGGTTATTGCTTTTCTGGTATGCGAAAACAGGAGGATTCACAAACAACTCTTTGGTTCTATTGTCATTCTGTAACACACTCCATCTTTTAAGGATGCTATCCTTAAATTGTCTACTCTGTGTAGAATACTTCGTGACAAATACCAGGCCTGGACCCTCTACTTTTTGTTTGGTAATTAACAATTGTGCTCGGTCACGTATGTCTGTTTTTTCTTTCGCTCTTTGAAGATCCTCATCTGGATACCCTCTTTCCTTAAGTTTCTCATGTAACTTATTCAGTTCAATTTCACATTCCACTGGATCACTTACGATTCTTTAAATGCGCAACATTTGCCCTAAGGGTAAATTCCGCAGGATGCTCGGTGGGTGGAAACTCATCCTGTGAAGCAAATTATTTCTGTCTGTGGGTTTGGTGTATACTGTCGTAGAAATCTTCAAATCTGTGATGATGATATGTACGTCCAAATAATGGACATTAGGATTGCCTACTTCCATTGTAAACTGCAATCGACTGTCAATGTTGTTCAAAAATATTAGAAAAAGATCAAGCTCTTCCCTGCTCCCTGACCATACTCCAAAAACGTCATCTATGTAACGTATCCACTTCTTCAGTTTGTTACTCCATTGTGGGTTACTGATGATGTGAGTAGTTTTGAAATCAAACATAAAGCTATTAGCATACACTGGTGCCATGGTAGCTCCAGTGGCGGTGCCAGAGAATTGGTTGTAACATGTCCCATTGTACTCAAAACATGAATGCGTAGAAATAAAGTCTAACAGTAACATTAGGAATTCTTTATTTGCTTCAAAGACCTTGTGCGGGGAAGTTAAGTACGCTTCCATATTGTTGTTGGTCATTAGACGTTTGTCCTCGAGACAGTTTTCTTGAGCACAATCGTGCAAGTCCGCCAATCCTTGCACTAGAGGACTCTTTGGGCCTCATTACGAGTATGGAGGTAGCCATGCCGCTTTTAGTGGCATGGCTACCCCCATACCGTGTACCGGGTCCAGGTCCCTGGAATGGGGAAATACTGGGCCATTCTGACCTTGGAGGGCCCGGTAATTCGCTTTCCCGGGACCCGGTACATCCCCATTCCCATTTGAGCCCCCATAGGGCTCGATGGGAATGGGGAGGATGCTAACAACGGGCCCGTTAATGACGGGCCCGTTGTTAGCATCCTGGTCTGCTAGCAGGTCCGGCTAAGGACGCCTGGTTTTACCAGACGTCCTTAGCGGGACCCATGAGCAGACCTCGTAATGAGGTGGTAGAGGGTTAACGGCGCCGGCAGCTCTAACGGTGCCATTAACCCTCTACCGCCTGGGTCGTAATGAGGCCCTTTGTGTTTTGGCCATATCTGACCTCCATGGGGAAGCCTTTTATGGACAGAATCCAGGAAGTAATTCTGGAAATACTAACGTTCCCCGCAAGGATTCTGTCACTTTTTAGATATTGCAAGGGTTGATGAGGAGTCTCGATGATGATGTGCTCCCCCTGGATGAAAAGGTGGTAAATCATCAATGCCCACAGCATTGCGAGGAGTGTCTTTTCACAGTCATTGAATTTTTCCTCCGCCAAGGACAAAAATCTGCTCACGTAGGAGATGACTTTGTTGACCTTGTCATGCTTTTGGTACAATACCACTGTTAAGATGGTATCTGAGAACCCTGTCTCCAATAAAAACTCCTTGTTCTTGATGGAGTAAGCCAAACAAGGAGCTTAGAGAAGGCTTCTTTTTAGTTGTTTAACTGCCTTGGATTGTTCCAGACCCCACTCCCACTTGACTCAGAGCTTTAATAAAAGGACCAAAGGTCGAGTGACCTCTGCGTAGTCTTCAATGAACTTTCGACTATAATTAGTAACTCCAAGAATGCTTCTTAATTCTCACAGAGTAGTTGGGTCTTTTAATTTAATTAAGGCTTCCACCTTCTACGCCTGGGGATTGAGACTCTCAGGGGTGATCTTGTGCCCTAAAAAGTTAACTCGGGTCTTACACCACTGTGCCTTCTGAAAGGAGAGTTTTGCTACAGCTTTTTACAACTGGGTCAGAACATAGCAAATTTCTGCTTTGTGTTCCTCCACTGTTGAGATCTTGATCAGAACATAGTCTACATAGGCCAGGTTTCCCCTTTCACCCAAATCGGGCATGGTCTTATGCAGAAAGATGTTGAACCCATTACTAGAGTTTCGGTATTCAAATGTGGTTCAGGTCCACGTTATTGCTGCCCCCGAAGGTAAAGGCCAGTTTGTATTAGTCTTCCCAACTCATGGGTACTTTGCTATAGCCATTGGTCAAATCAATGGCAGTGTACACCTTGGACCCTTGGATCTGTGCCAGCCCTTGATCAAGTTAGGCAAGTGGTCATCTTGATATGTATACCCATTTATTCTACTCCCTCAGGTCTGCACATAGTCTCCATTGGCTGTTTGGTTTGAGTATCCCCAGTACAGGGTTATTAAAGGTACTGCGGACCGGAAGATTCTTGTTGTGGGATTCTCTGTTTTTCATAATCTCTGTGAGTAACTCCATGGGCGTGAGAGGTAACCAGTATTTTTTCCCAAGTACAGTAGCCATCTTGGGGTCCATGGCCATACTTTACTTTACTTTAATTATTTATAAACGTGCAAACCAAAAAGCCCCGAGGCATACGGTTGTGAGGGTAGAGACTTCCCAACAGGTGACAAAACAAACAGACAACACCCACAACTGTCCACAAGTCTGTCTAATCTCCCCAGACAGACATATGGTGGTTGAATGAACAGATGTGTGTCCACAATCATATGAGTCCACTGAAAAGATATCCTGGAATTCCAGGAAGGCCATTTTCAGCCTTTGTCTTCGCTCCTCAGCCTCAGAGGCATCAGCAAGATTGATCCGTTCTTCGACCATCTACTTAAAACCTGGGAACACCTCGGGCTTGGCAATGTCAGTGGTATCCTCCAGTTGGGTGGAGAGATCTCTTTTTATGGTGTTGACCTGGACAGGAGGTTCCATGGATCATCGGTAGTGTCCTTTACTCTAAATACTACCTCAACCCTCCTGATGTCACAGGTCACCTCTTCCACCCCATAAGGGTACACCAAGAATTCCCCCCATGTCAGATAAAAATATTTTCTGGAGGAATACCATAGCCGATGTCGAAATAGTTGTTTGGGATCAGTCCAATAATTTAATTACCTAAATCAACAGAATAATGTTGGGCATCAACCTCCATTCCAATAAAGGTGTCTGTGCCTAATGTGATATATTGAGGGTCGCTCTTATCCACCAATATTCGAAATGTGTCATGGTCTAGATCCACTAGAGGTGTCGGATTTAAAGACAAACCTTGATGTTGGAGATAGGAATTTTAAAATGGCTTTTTGCAACCTTGTAAAACTTTCTTTGCACAGGGGCAAAATCATCCTGTTCCTGCTTGATTTCCACACACAATGCCAAATCAAAAATCAATTCTACTCAATATTAATTTTTCACCTGCACACTTCTCAGGGGTCAAGTCCTTGTGGTACGGTAACAAAGCAAAAACAACTTTCTATCCACCAGAATGCTATTACACCAGAATTAATAGTCTGTCACAATGCACTTGTCATGAGTCAAAAGACAATAAGCAAAATCCCAGATGAGCCCCCACTTTGTAACAATATATTGGGAGACCCTGCTCAACATAGGGAGTTCCTTCCCCCACCAAAGAAGAGAGAGCCCACAAAAGACCATACATTTTTTGGGCTTAATAAGCACTATCTATGACTCCTATACGGCCACGTAGATCCTTCCCCCTGTGCCAAGAATGAGCCAAGAACCAAGCAGGGGTATAGCCTGAATATATATTTATTTAAAGTATATGTTCAATGAATCTTTAATGGTTCCACACGCCATCTTCACTGTGGCCCAAAATAAAGCTTCAACACACAATGGACTTTCCTTTTCGTAAGATAAACAGGCAAATATGACTTGATATAATTTAGAGTGAAAACAAAGCACAGTTTTGATTTTAAAACAAGTTACACATTGTACATTCGGTCCTTGGTTAAATTTCCTGCACACTTTAAATTACTTGCAGTTTTGGATTCACACAGATTTGTAAGAATACATGCGGCAAATAGCACCCGGTTTCCTTTTCATCCAGAAGCAATACAAAATTGTTCAGCTATCAGAGTCACTTAATTACTTTCAGGAGAGAGTGTATATTATTCAATGGAAATTACACTAGTTTCACTTTTCAAAGCACTTCTCCCCAGCACCAAAAACCCAGGCATCAGTCATATGCAGTACCCCTCTGTTTAAAGGCCAGGACTACGGATTGGGGGCAGTCTGAAATACTATTTGGTGCCAAGGGCAACCCCTTTGTTTAAATACAAGGTCTATGAAGTGGTGCAAATGGGGAATTTCATTTTAGGATAACTATACCTGTTGTTTAAAAGCAAGTTTTGGGAAGGGGTCTCAGTGGGGAATTTCGTTTTTTGGGGCAAGGACCTTTTTGTTTTAAAGGCAAGGTTTGGGAATGGAACAAACATCTTTTTGCTTTAAAGGCAATGTTTGGGAAGAGTGTCAGTCATAAATGTTGTTTTTTTGGCAAGGACAGCCCAGTTCAAGAAATCTGGAGTCGACTGGGAAAATAAAGGCACCCAAATACTTTATATGACTATAACTTAAGTCCTGCTAGGAAAGAGGGTGGAAGTTTCAAACTCTTCCAAGCCCACCCCTGCGTCGATCTTACTATTCAGTCAAATATGCTAAGGGTCTACATAATTTTCCCCCCTGCCCACTATGAAGGGAAGATCGCAAGGCACATAGATACCCCACACACTTGGTTTCAAATGGGTCAATTCTATTAATAATGGACCTCTGTTTTGGGGCACTCAGGAAAGACAGGACTCCTCTCTGGACAGCAACGAGGTCTGGTCACTTCAGCCAGAGAACGTCACCTCTTTCATCCCCCATCTGGCTCTCCTTACGAATCAGGGCCCAGTCAGCTGTTGGCTTCACCAGTTTCTCTCTCTGGTCCTCCCACCACGGAGTGATCGCCATCTGTTCTGCCTGTCGTTTTGTCTCTGAATCACTTCCTCAGCCTCTGTCAGTTTCGCCTGCAGCTCGCAGCATTCATTCTACTCATCGCGCAGGGACACTGGCTTTTGTTTATTTATTTTGCCTCTGTTGAGAGCATCTTCACTACTCTACGCAGGTATGCATGTGCGGGGTTAGTATATCCTGTCATTTCATTTAGTTCTTTCAATGGATATGATCCCTGTGTTTCGGCAGACAGATTGATGCTCTGAGGAGGAAGCGCCAAGGGCGCTGTTCCCTCCCCTTCTTGCTGATTAAGCATCTATTCTCTCATGAGTGGATCTTCCATCTCATCCCCATACATCTTCCACAACTCTAGAATGGCTAATCGGTTTTGCAATATTTTCCTTTTTATATGCAGCATTTAAGTATGTTGTAATGTGTTGCATCACTGATCTCAAAAGGGTTGCCTTTTGGGCCAAGGCATGTACATTTTGCCTGCTGTGCCTTTAACCCATTCTGAATGGTATTTGTTAACCTTACCTTGTATCTAGGCAATGCCTTACATAAATGCATAAGGGGAGTGTTTCCCATGATAGCGTGTCACACTCTTGGCTGCTAATACTTACCATGATATGATATGATATGATATGATAGTTTATTTATATAGTGCTATACACAATGTTTTTCAAAGCGCTTCAAGGCAAGGGAGGGATCAAGGGAAAATACAATGACATTCTTACAGGCCATGAACAGTAAGGATGTGAAATTAACTATCGTACTCGGCCTGATGACATTTCAGATAGTGCAAGAGCTAAGACATAGATAAGGAAGGGAGGGGGAGAGTGGGAAGGAAATGGAAACAGACAGGCAACTACCGTACCAGGCCTGATGACGTTTCTGGTAGAGCCTGAGAAAAAAAGGTGAGGGAGAGGGGTGCAGAAAGGTAGGGGAGGAACAAATCAAGCGACTATCATACTAGGCCTGACAACATTTCAGATAGTGCTGGAGGGTGGGTGGGGAGGAAAAAAAACAGTAATGGGAGGGTGGAGGAAACAGACAAGGTTGCTATCATATTAGGTCCAGGGACAATTCTGATAGAGTAAGTGCATAGAAGAAAGTAAGGGGAGGAGATAGGAAAAGGGAGAAGGGAAAGGAGGAGAGAACAGAGAGTGAGCAGTCAAAAAGAGTGGAGAAGCAAGAGTGGAGAGCGAATACAATTGCAGAAGTCAGTAGTAACACATAATGTTGCAAGCCAGGATACAAGAGGAAGATGGGAACAGCATGATTCAGGGCCACCATGAGTACAAGATGCAAAGGAAGTCCAGCATGAGAGTTGAGAAAGGGTGACACACAACGTGAATGAATGAAGTCCATAAAAGTCAAATCCAGCATTGGCCACAAGAGGGTGATGGTGAAACCAGAGTGTATCAGGACAGACTCCTGCAGAAGTAGGCTGGAGGTGGTTAAGGGGGAGCAGGGTAGAAGAATCCAGCGAAACAGGCAACACCTGTGTGCGAGAAAGGGGGGGCACAAGGGAAAATCACAGAGGGACCATAGGGGGTGGGGATGGCCTGTGGGGTAAGAGGGGGTAACACATGTTGGTGCATGCTTACCTGCTGTCTGAGCAGGGGGTCGGGTCCTGGGTCCTCCTGGTCCGAACAGGTCCAAACAGGAATTGCCCTTTTCTTTGTCTGTACATACGTTAAAACACCATCAAACCTATTACCTCTTCGCGTCTCCTTCACACTTTCCTTTCAACAATATTTCTCTCTATTTCCAACACTTCTACATCTCTTCCCAACTCCTTCTCTGCTAAAACAACTATTTGGGCAAGCACCACAAATGCCGCCCACTCTCAGGACCACACCCTTTGGGTCCATACCACAGCTTCACATGCTCTACGATGTACACCAATATCCTGAAACCCTTGCCTTTCATAATTCAAACCACTTTTCACCCTCCCGCTGGCGCCAGCAATCACTACACATATAGGTGCACCTACAATATAATATAACACAACAAAACACAGCCTTCTTCCTGCCCTGTGACGAGGAATCCTTATCTCTTAATCATACACCATGACATTGCAGGATTGCCATGCCATGCAGGATTGCTATGCTATGTTATGCAGGATTGCTATGCTATGCTATTTTATGCAATAATATGTTATGCAATGCAATGCTATTAGGCTCTTCCATACAGTTAGGCCTCAGACCATCCATGTCACCTCCCTCTGGCACCCTGTGCCTGCTATACACATAGCACCCCGGACATGCCCAAACCCCTCCTAAGTCAGAGGACACATCAGACCTTCCCTTACGCCTATTCTGTACAAGTTCAGCATTAGGCTCATATTTGGGTGATAACAGAAGGGGTTTCTGCGAATGCCCCTTATTCATAATACCACACGATGTCCCTGCAGGGCTGCGTGACAAGGTCACAAGTAAGATGTCGACAGTTCTTGACAAATGTCTGTAATGTCATGCCAAGTAACACCCCCAATTTGAAAGTACAGAAACATATTAGTGTTTGCCTATGATATGCTATATAAATGGGCACTCTTGGATGGGGGCCAGGGAGGGCTCCTTGTGCCGGCTACCGAGCACTTGCATGCTGCATGCTGTTTTCCCTGCTGATAACTCTGTACACTGTGTATTTGCGATATAAATACATGAAGCTTGATCTACCTGTCTGTCTGATCTCCTTATTTGGTGCAGACTGAGGCTGGTCAAGGGGGCGTTTCTCTTGGCCACCACACCCGGAAGGGGGTTTGTGGTGCACTCTTCCACGACCGTGTCTTGTGAAATCTCTCTATCATTAATACCTTAATACCTCACCAGAAGGTTTAGTGTGTCACCTTCCATAATATTGTTATAGGTATTCTCTCATGAATCAATCCTTTATCATCTCACAACGCTCCTTCTTTGTGTTTTGCCAAGTCGATGCTACACTTACATCCATGGATCAGCTGAGGCCTTCGGTATCGATCTTCCCTCAATTGGCCACTCATCTTATCCCTGTGGGATGCCAGGAGGGATCGGACAGGATTTTCACCAAGGGGCGCATGTTGACTGTATCAGTTCACTCGTGATTCACAGGTCACTCCGTAGTCCACAGGCATATAGCGGGGGATATCGACAATCCGAGTATGCTGGCTAAACCATCCTCTGCTGCCATATGTAAAGGACTGTCAGAAAGCTCCAGGGCAAGCAGAACAGACAGGCCGGGAGATCCTGCACCCGAATAACGTAAATAGTCTGAGTAAATAGCAAAGCCCATTTTATTAACAATCCACACAAAGCAGTTACAGCAGTAAGCACACAAATCTCAAAAGCTCTCAAATGTTTCAATACAGAACAATGAATTACAAATGGAAAACGCATCATAGCTGACTTAATATCAGAATCTTAGTTGCAAAAACCAACAGGTTCGAGGGGTTGGTTAAGGGAATTGTCTACATATACAATGCATAGGGGTTAGTCTTTTCATTGAACATACCTATCTGATGATGGCCCCACCTTGGACCACCCCTACATTGATAAAGGTAAGAAAGACATAATCTCAACAAAAGGTAATTGACTAATGCAACAGTTACAGGGCAGCATCATACTGAGAGTTTTAAATGGTTGGCATTTGTCTCACCAAACTTGAACTCTTGGCAGGTCATCAGCACATGAGCAAAAAGAATGGTGAGGGAGCGAAACTCAGGAACTGCTTCTTGCAATTAAATAAAACACCATCTCCTAGTTCCTAGGCAATGAGCCAGGGCATCTAGCTTTGTAATTGGCCATGTCCAGCATCTCTTGTTTGGGGAATTTGTGGGGAGTCGAGGCAGGTGCCGTCTGTGTCTGGAGTTAATGTAGTGACAATGTCTTCCAATTATAGGTCACGTGTGAGAAGACCATGTTTGAATTATTTACTCAGAATTTATTGTGATTTTAGCTCATATTAATAAGTTTTGTTACCTTTTCTGTCCACTGGAGACTTAGTCGATCCCTTCCTCGTACAATATTAAGCTTCTAAGTAATTGGCACCTGCCATTCAAAGGCTGTCTGTTCTTTACTTAATCTTAATCTGGAAGAAATATGTCTTTCACCTGGAAATTATTTTCTTCTGTTCTCTTCGAAGCCTTCCAAATTTCCCTTATTTCACAATAATCTTGGAAGGGGACCACGCAGCCACTGTCAGGCCTGCACCTATCTGTATTTAAGGTAATTCAGCAAATCTGAATCTCCCTGCAGCCTCATGGCTTCTCATTCACTCTAATGCGACTCAGCTGTCCATTTTATACACACTGGCCACTCATTACTGTTGCGTTTTTATATTTAGCAAGCTATATGTGTATATTGTTTGTATTGCATCTCGGTGTGTACATTGGTTATGTTATGTTCTTCATGTATATATGGAGCAAGCAATATTCTTTGTGTCTAAATGCACGTTTGACCTAGTGTTTGTGTTTCTTCATGGTGAGCGCATACATGCTTCATGTGTATTGTACTGGCGTGCGTCAGTTGGTAGTGAGGTCACTTTCTCTCACCATCTTCAGTTACATCAGATTAATCTCTTCCTGTATTTATCCAGGATAAGGCCGATATGGTTTCCTTAGTGCATAGCCTTCTTCAACCCTATGATATTGGGATGAGGGAGGGTTAGCCGCCATAAATTACATATTCATTTGTCTCTCGACAATAAAAGCCTTCATATAAGTAGTCTTTTTAAAATGCATAGTATCATTTAGAGTATAATTGAGTATGGAAATGAATGCTTGTGTCAAATGTTGTAGCAAAATTCATGTAGGATGGAAGCATTTCGTTTTATTGGCTTATTGTTTATGAGTCTATAAAATTGGAGTGATTTCCTTGGTATAAAGCTGAAGACCACCTTTGTTTGAAGTTGACTAAGTTCTTTAAATAAATAATTATTTGCATACACTGTCTGTTTTTCTTACCCAGAATTGTAACGTGGGATTGTGTATCAGGAATATTAGGCTAGTTGTACTGCCCTAGCGGAATAAAAAAATAAATATTTCTACATAAATGGGGGTTTGTGCTGGGATGTTAGGTTGATTACATAACTGGTGTCCATGCATTGATGCAGTAAGTAACACAATATGTGCAGTGGTGCATGGAATTAGATGGTCCTTTTTGTATGGTCTCAAAATGTTTTCGTAAAAGATGTATATAACTGGAAGAGAAAATGTCATTTACATGTACAATGGCGGTTGCCGCTCTATTCTTCTACTTAGCATAGCAAGCTGCACTGTTTTCTTAGCTTTCTTGCTGTTACAAGCATATGTACAGGCGTTAGCTGGTTGAATATCTTCATCCTGCTTACAGCTTAAGCTTCTTTGTATTTCAACATCACTTTCTTCTTCTAGGTTCACAATATCCTTATTCATGGCGTCTTGTCACTTCGTGTCATCATTTGGCCATCATTTCTTCTATGGGTGCGCTAGTCCAGGCCCTTGTGATGTCACCATTTGTCTTTCATTAAGGACTTTTTGGTTTCTTCCTGGACAGTACTTAAGCTATTCTTCATTTCATCTCATTTGCTGGTAGGGTTTTCTCAATGGATACCTTACTGTCCATGGTTGTCTAGTTATTGGCACTTCAATTGGTATTGTTCTTCTGATAGGCACTGGGCAGAGCCCTACTGCGGCTCTCTGCTGGTTTATCTGCTCCTCATACATCACATATTTCGGTGTGAACGTTCCTGGTACTTCAAAATGGGCGACTGGAGTGCAGGCTTTATTTGGGACCTCCTCTACAGTAGCAAGGGAGAAAGTGGATGCCCTAGGGAGATACCATCAGTCCAGAAGAGAAGACGCTGGGGCCTGAGAGACAGAGGCCGCGCAAAGAGGACTGTACCTGGAGGAGTGACCATGTACAACATGTGGTGGGTACAGAGTCTGCAAACAGCTGTGGAATCCGGGAACGAAGGGAGGATGAGTCCTCCTCTCTCAACCCAAGAGCTAACCTGTGAGAGAATGCCTGAGGCAAGCGTGACAATGAAAACTAGTAGTCTCCAGTACTGAAAGGCAGAAAGCCATGGGGAAATGACCCCCACTACAGCAATATCTGCAACACAGCAGGAACACTGGTTGCCAAGGTCGGAGGGAGTAGAGGGATGAACAAGTGGGGGAGGGAGAGACTACACTAACCCTATCCAAAAGTCACAGGGACCTGAGAAGAGAAGGAATGCCAGAAGAGAAGAAGGGTTGCGGGAACCCAAGATCCCCAAACTGTATGAGCCTGCAGATGGCTCACAAATACCCCAAGAGCTAAGAGAGCCAAACAGACAGAGGGATTATCAAAACTCCAGAGTTAGTTGAGTCCTAGGGACCTAGGGACCCAAGGCAACCACATGGCCCCAATAAGCAAACTAAAGAACAGATACAAGGGGTGCACAGAGACACCCAACAGTTTACTGGAATGAGGAGCTATCAGCCAAGTTGGTGGCACAGGGTCAGGGAAATATCCCCCCACCTAAAGATATGTTGACATTTTGTGCTTTTAGGGACTTTAGATTTTTTGTTGGACTTTTGGGTAAACCTTTTAAGACTGCCATTGACTGTTTCTTTCAGCAAACCTGGTGTTAAATAATGGCTATTGAATCAGGAACTAGGAAGGATTCCTGGGATGCACGAAAGAGATTGTGGTGAGCCCTGCCCCCTCCAAAGTGCAGGCCATTTTTGTACGTAGTAGGGCCAAGTTAGTGAATAGGTTTGGACCAAAGACTACTAGAATAGGGTCAGCCAGCCATTTTCTTTTTATTTAAATAAAGTTATATGTACCTTGTGTACTGAGGTAGGAGTCATTGCAAAAAATGATTGTTAAAAAGTTTCTAAACTTCCAAGCAAATCACTTTCTGCATGCCATGGGAAGAACAACTGCAAAAGGCAAAAAAAAACATTTTTTTTCTCTGCAGTTAGGCAAGACAGTTTCATGTGGTTGATGAGACTTGGCTTTTCATGTCTCAGTAGCCATCTAGTATATCCGTTTACTTTAAACAGTTGTATGTCATTGTTTGCTTCAATATATCGATATAAGTAGCATTCTGCAACTTCATACAAACAAAGATCCTCTAACTCTGCATATTTCAATAATAAATATCAATCAAGTTGGCTTTGAGAATCTCTGTACTATCAGGTACTCTTTCAACTAACTGCTGAATTTCACTCAAAGCCTTTAATGCTATGACCATAAAGAGGCAAACTAGTCAGCTGATCTGCAGCTTCATAGCTTCCACACTCTCTAAGAGAGAGCATCTTGAGACCAAAGCTTAGACGTATCTGACTAAGACTTTTGTCATCCGCTGATAAGTCTGCCCATATTTCAGCTGCATTGCTCTTTTCAGCTTTTGCCGTGTATGCTGAAACATGACAAACAACCGCTGTTGTATCATCTGCAATGTACTGTACATCAGTATTTGCATTCCAAGGATGAGCAACAACAGGATTGTAATCATTAATGAATTGGCATTCCTTATCTCTTTTTAAATAGTACATATTCCTGGGGGACTTACCAGTAACATGGTGTCAAACAGATGGCATTAGACTATTAGCTCGGTCAAATGGTGTAACAGGCCTAGGAAAGCCAAATCTGCACTGAGTGTAGCACTTTTCTTTACTTTTATATTTTCTCTGACAGTACTTTCCCCACAAGTGCTTTAGAAACCTTTCTACCTCATTCCATAAATCAGCATTAACATGCTGAACAGGGATGGAACAAGCAACATATATTTGAATAAACTCCATCACACAGCCATCACTTTCTTGAGACGGGTGGGTGGGAAAAAAGACAGTGGGGCACAGTGGATACATGGGAATATAGAGTATGGGGAACAGTGGATGGAGAAACAGGGAGTGGCATAGAATGGACAGGTAAGGGAACAAAGGGTTACAGTAAGGTTAATGGGTGCAGGTACATACAGTGGGGGCAGGGTGAGTGGTCAGAGACAAGCTACGGAGATGATACCAGAGGTACAGGGGATAGATGGATAGGACAAGAGAGGTTGGGATTGGTTGGCTGGAAGTTGAAAGTATGGAGGTAGGATATGTGCATGGGAGTACAAAGGATGGAAGTAACATGAGTGCACATATACAGAATGCAGGTAAAAACAGTGAATGTTAAGCAAATTGATTGAGGGAACAAAAAGTGGGTGTTGAAGGGTGGGTGGGAATGCAGAGTGATGGGATTTATTGGGTGGGTGGGTGGGTGAGGATTGAAAAGGCAGTGATATGCCTGACATAGGGTGCATGGAAATAGTATGGGTGTGTGAGAATAAAGAAATAGGAATAGGTTGAGTGGGTGGTTGGAGATACAGAGAAAAACAAATAAGATGAGTGCAAGAATGTTGAGATGGTAGAGATAAGGTGGATGCATTCCGATACAGACATTGGGGGAAGAATGCATGCACAAGGATACAAGGGGCCTTATTATGAGGTTGCTGGTACAACCGGCTGGTAGCCGGCGGGTTGCCGCCAACCCTGTAGCACCATTTCCGCCACCTGACATCCCGGTGCTACCAGGATTTCATAGGCAGAGGTTAGGGCTCCATGGGAATGGGAAACCTGAAGCACCGGCACCATTGCTAATATAGTGTTTGGGGGTGGGATGGGGCGGGACAGTACATAAAAATGTTTTATAAATATAAATAAATGACATTAACAAAATGTGCTGCGCATATACAGCTCAGACAAATGTCCCATTCCATGTAGCAGTACTGTGGTGGAAGGAGGGAACCAATCCCTCCTTCTACCACAGTACTGCAGCATGGAATGGGACAGTACAGTGGTCATGAATACCCATGTTCTCAGCAGCACTTTCGTCAAATAACGATCATGTTGTTATTTGGTAATGGTGCCGGTGCTTCAGTGAAAAGTATGCTGGTAGGGGCCTGAACTCCCGGTTGGTCAGGCTTGTTTGGAGTTCCCTACCCCTATCGGAAAACATACAGTTTGGTGGTCCAGAAAGGGTGCAGGTACATTGCTACTAGCACCGTAATAAAGAGTACCACCAAAATCGTAATGAGGGCCAGAAGTACACACATAGGAAGTCTACATTTGTCACAAATTATTTTCCCCTGTGACATATATCCAGGTTCTGAAAACCTACATTTTCATAAGCAACCAAGTTTCAACATGAAGTCACATTATGAATCCAAAATCATTAATATGTGTAAATGTATAAACATCACTACTACATGTACATTGAGGTAAGGGGAAAACAAGAAGTTACCAAAGCCCCATTAACAGCATATAAACAGTCTAGTAGTTTAGCCAGTGCTTAATTTGCACCAAGTCCATCCCCCTGAACTTAATTTAAATGCAGGATTGAGCACCAGCACATCTAACACTTCTGAATTATGCATTGTATCAGGTCTAAAGTACGTACTTTCTTATCTGCCACTACTAAGAGTTTGGGCCTGTATCCTGCTTACCTGAACACCGACCACTCATTTGCCCCTTTCCTATTTTAGTATGTAGGAAAGTATTTAAAAGGCCTTCCTGTGCACGCTGACAAAAAAAAGGATCTGCACTTCTGTTTTGGACTTATGATAAGAAGCTGCTCTGGCAGCCTCTGACTTTCTTTCTTAATTTTAAGCATATGAGGTGCTCATCATGGACCTTCCTGTATGCTCATCATAAGCAATGGTTGCAGAGTCATGGAATGTGTATTAGTATCCAGCGAGGGAGAATCAGAATGAAAGAACCATTCTGATTGGCCCTCGCCGGGGCATTACCCGGCCAGGAATCCCTCAGATTCCACGCCTTTGTTCCCGGCGGGGGCGTGGCAATGAGGAGGCTCGAAGCGGGGCCATTCCCACTGCGAGCCTCCAAGCGGCTGGAGGCCACCTTCGTCCAGGTATGTTTTTTTTTTTCCTCCCAACCCCACTTACCTTCAGCCTGCGTTGTCCACGGTGGGGGTCGATGGCAGCCTGCTGCCTTGTGGAGACTCGGAGCGGTGCTCCGAGGCTCCACATGGATGGAGGCTTCCATCGACCCCCACTGGGGACCCAGGTACTTCTTTTTTCTTTTCTTTTTTCCCCTCCCAACCCTACTTACTTTCTTCTCTCTATTTTTTTGGGAGCGGACGCGCTGGGAACAGAAGTGTTCCCAATGCGTCTGCTCCCGATGGCCCCCATGGAAAGGGAAAATAGACTCCCTTGTCCCTTCCCCGGCAAGCATTTTCTCAGTCATTTTTTTTTCTGTCCCGAAACACTGCAGTGTTTCGGGACAGAAAAAATGCTTTTAGTACCCCGGTCTCGCAGATCTTGTGGGCCAGGGTACTAATAGCAATATGCCACTCGCGGCGGGGGCATTACAGAGTCAGGTAATGCCCCAGGGCCTTCTATGGGCATTGGGGCATTACCTGACTTGGTAATGCCCCCGCCGCTCGGGACATATTGCTTAAATAATACCACCAGTGGACCTATTCATTGTTTTCACAAGGATGTGCCACATTTATATTTATAAATACATGTCAAGAGTAATTTTTTGTTTTTTGCACGGCGCTGTAAATTAAAATGTTAACAGAAATGAATTTGCCATGTCTTACATGTGATTTCTATTGTGATAACTGTGCATTAATTAAGAAAATCAGAGCTTGAAGCACTATGTATGTTCTATGTGAGTGAAGCATGGACCGCAAAGGCCCGCGCTATGTCTAAACCATGCGACTAGAGCAGGCACTGTCAAGGCCCATACTATGACTGTTAGATGTGGAGTGCAATTACAGTGCTGTTGATCATACTGAGCCTATTCTACAGGAGGGGAGCAGGCACAACCAAGCCCATATTGCAATTTTTATATGTGATCTGAGATTGCACTGCTGAGGCCAGATTTTCTTGGGGCAATTTTCACTTGGAAAACCATTCTGTGGGCCTGATTGTCAAGTGGATGTTAAGTACCAAAAAGGCGCCCCCAATTCAGCACGATCCTCCCCGCAATGAGAGACAATAAGGGACTCTCCCGTAGTGGGAATAAGGCCAAGACAGAGTGCGGGTGAGCGTAAGTGGGAGTTTATCCAAGAATAAGGCATGCAAAGAACTCTGCAACCTACGAGAGCGCTCTGCCTGACAATAGCAAAGACAGGCGTATTTCTAATACAAAAAACGTCATCACCACCTAAACACTATAGGGGGCACAAGTCAATTGGGATTGGGTGGCGTCGACTAACTATAGGTGTTGCTGCAGCGGGGTTGGTCCTGGCGGGACGACGTCACTGGTCAGCCTCGTGGGTTGGGTTGGGCCTGGCAGGCCGGCTTGAGGTCATCCGTGCGGTGTTGATGTGCTGGGGCAGCCTGTGACAATGACGAATACCTTTCCTGTCTCATTTGCCCTAGGCCATGCACACTGCAGTTATTCAGAAAATGACATTTAAGTTCATTAATAAATCGCTTCAGCAGCTTATCTTATAAAATAAACACAACACATGAGGAATGCACCTCGTGAGAGGTCTGGTGGTTGTCGGTTGGGGTGAGATTTACCTGTGTCCTATTGACCGGTATTTTAGGTCGCGGGACGGGGCTCTGGGGCCTGGGCCGAATGATACATGTCTGTCTGCTGCGTTAGAAGTTATTATATAGATGGGTCTCTGTGTCTTGTCCCACTGATGGGGGTCGTCCTTACACGGGGTCAGGATTCTTGGGGGGTTCGTGGGATTTATGAGAGGGTGCTGGTAGATCAGTGGGTTCATCCGTGGGTTTATTACCGTGCTGTAAATAACACAGGTGGCGGGCTGTGGCCTTGGTTGCGGCGCCGGGGCCTCTGACTCTCTGAAGTAACGCCAGCTTGGTTGGGGGAGGTGAGGGAGCACGGCACAAGTCTTAGCTTTTTTATCTGGCAGGCTTGGTGGGGTGGGAGAGGGAATGGCCTTGCATATATCCACAAAGGTATTTTCCTCGTGCGTTGCTGATCAGTAAATGCAGAAGTTCTATACTGTTCTGCCTTATTTTGACGTTATTTAGACACATATATATATATTTCAATTTCGTTACACATTTCTTTAATACAGTCGGTTCCAGTATCTTTTCATTACCTAACATTATATTCACTACATTGTGTGCGTATTGTATGTACATTTAGACGTTATACGAGGGATATCTAGGTTATGGCCTACAGAGATTGATGCTCGCCGCTTTGGGTGAATTAAAAAACATATATGAGTTCAAGTTTCTACATACTATTGAAAAACACTTTTACAGATAGAGGTTACACGTTTGGTCAACATCTTTCTCCGTGGTTATAGCAGCATTAGTCCAGACCTGGAGGGATATCATATAACGTTACATTTTTATGGCTTATTCACATTTTAAACAGAGGTAGTTCATTGATACCAATACTTGAATTGTTTTCTACCTTCTTCAGATAGTGATGCTTCAGCTGTTTTCCTCGCTACCCCGGCCTTGCGGTCCGGGTCATACGGGGTGCAATATCACATTGTTACTAATATAATGTTGCCGTGTTGGCATCTCGGGTTTAGCTCATCTCCGACTTTCTCATGGGAACGCACTCGCAGCGGATCTGTCAGGGCTGCTGAGGCGACAGAGATGCATGAAAGGCCCTCCAAAGGTGGGGGCCTCGTTACAGTGTGCTGAACTCACACCATGTTTGCTAGGCAAGATGGCGTCTAGGCCTAACTTAATTTTTGGTAAATGCAAAGACAGGGTGCGTGTGGGCAATGTCGTCGGCGGGTGAACCCTCCTCCACCTGGGCCCGGGTGGCATGAGGGGGCGCCCACCGAGTCATGGTCCCCGCCTGGGGAGGAAGCTGTAGGTGAGGAGGGCCTTGCGGCCATTGCTCCCCTACATTTCCCCCCTTTCGTTACTTAAAGTAACGAATTTCTTTAGCTCTTCCAATCTTCTACATTCTTGTTCCTCTAACACTGCACCATCCCATGCAGGGGTTCCTTTTATAGGCATCCATGCTCTGCACACCCCCCTTAAGCTCTCACCTCTCCTAGCATACTCGTCTGGTGTACATGTTAAATATATACAGTCGCCAGTTTCTTCCAGATCTACCCAGACCTCCTCATACCATTCCAATTCTACGTCTCGTGGTTCTTTGATAGTGGTGTGCCATAGTTTATCTACTATGTACTTATCACGGCACATAGGCACTAACTGATACCTGGGGGTGTTGTCTGCTCCTGTCTGCACATGTACTTCTTGTGTTGCTTTAATTGTGCCACCGGAGTTGCCCATTGTCACCATCATCATTGCGCCGTTAGGAACTGCATTAGCACAACATCGGAGGCCCACCTGGCACAGGCAGAACATTACGAGAATGATCACCACTATTGGTATCAGGAACTTCATTGTCACTCCAAGCCATGAGGGAACCCAAGAAAAGATGTTGTCGAACCACGAGCTATCCTCAGCTCCGCCTTCCATTTTCATCTTCTCGCCCAGGTTATGTACTGCTTCAATAACGTGGGACAGGGACCCATTTTCTGCATCTTCGGAAGGTACGAACGTGCAGCACGCACTTCCTATTTTTCGGCAAACACCTCCATCGATTGCTGTTAACAGGTCTAGAACATACCTGTTCTGCATGGTCATTAATCGCAGAGCTCGTAGTTCCACCTTTATTATGTTAAACCCTTCTTCAGTGTCATTGGCCAACTGGATCAGTTCCCACCGTGTGATCTGGAGCCATTTTGCATTTGCTCTTGCTTGGACACTTGATACTAGCGAAGCAAAGAATGTTTCCACGGAGCTGAACAGGCGATACCTGTCTGGGATCTGTGCCAATAAATCAGATGATGCTTGTGATATGTAGTTCGAGGCTCGCTTGTTCCTTGAGAGCTCTTCTCCCTTCCCTCCGGAGGACAGGACATAAAGGTGCGCTTGTGTAGTTGGAGAAGCTGCATTCTGGTTCAAGCCTTCTTTCATCATGTTACTTCTGTCAATATGGCTTTCTGGAATCACCATTAGTGTTGAGTGCAAAGTGGCCATTGAGCAGCTACCACTCCATGATTGGGGAAGATGCAGGTACGCCTTGTTTCCGCATACCCAGTAGGTGTCCATTAGTGCTGCTGTCCCTTTTTTCATATCTGGGATGGTGAGAGTTTTGTTACAGTTCTTGTTCATTCCCATTGCCATTTTTCCTTCTCCCTTGAAACATAGTTCGTTTTGTATTTCACTTTGTAGCTTGAAGGGTTTCTCCATCGCTGTTACCCATGTTAGTTTAGGGATGTGTTCTTTCCATATTGGCAAGCACGTTCTTTCCATCCACCGCAACTTGTCCGGTTGGACACCTTTCAGTGCTTCTGCCTTGCACAGCACTTCTTCGTCTTTCCATTTGTTTTCGGAAAACAGTGTCCCTTGTATTGCAAAGAAAGGTTCTTTAAGACAGATCACTCCAGACGCTTGCGAATAGCACGTTTTGTTGTTCTGTAGCATTCTGAAAGAGACATCGTGTGCTTGGAAGGTGTTCTTTATTCTACACAGCGTGAGATGAAGGAGACATTGGGCATCCACAATGGGCAATTCTCGTGGCAACAATACTTTAGGTGTGCCTGATGCATGGGGGATAAGTGAGCAGACATAACAGCTCTCATTGGTTGTCTGTTTGGCTGTTGTGCTCATATCTGCATACCATTTATTTGCTTGGTGAGGGTGTCGTGGGTCTTCCATTTTGTCTAACCCTAGCCCATAATACTCATCATACCCTTTTCCACCAGTCTCTCTTCTCCGCCTACTTTTCTCCCTTCTTCTGTACCTTCTCGTTATAGTAGGTGAAGAACCAGGCCCCCCTTCCTCCCTCCCACCCCCATTTTCTAATTCTTCATATAGGGACTTGTGTTCTGTCATCATAATCACTTTTCCATCCTCCTTAATAAACAAGAGATCGTTGTTTGAAATTGGGGCGGGAGGGATCGTGCGGTTGTTGTATGTTCCAGGTTGGGACATTGTGTCATTGTTTAAATTTTTGGTTCTTGATTGTGACAGGACAGCAGTGGGTGGTGTAGTATAGTAACCCCACACAAAGTGTGATCCATCCCAGATCAAGAAATCACCTTCTTTGATACCTACAGTCGGAATTGTTTTCGTTCCAGGGGCAAGGGTGGTGTTGTTCCCCCCTCCCCCCTCGTTCATCTCGGTAGAGATGAACGCTATAACCCAGTGTAATACCAGACAAAACATTGAGATGAAGAACACGATAGCACACATTGATAAACCACATTCAAATGAATATGTTAATCTAGCCACTAACATTTCTCTAAATCTAACATATCTATTAGTTGCAGGCTGCCCATTCGATGCCATGATAAATCCTGTTTGAGACACAAGAGTTTATTAAATACAAACATGTAAACATTTCCACGTTGTAACGTTTCGGTGATAAAATATAGGGTTGGGTGAGGGAGGGGGTGTGTTGACAGACAAGGTAGCCTTTCAAGCATCATTATTCGTACATTACTATATATATATAAATAATAAAAAACATGACAGTTTAAAAACAACAATAATAAAAAAAACTTCTTAAAGAGCACAGGAGAGGAAAAAAGAACCCCACGCAAAACTTTCAAAAATTGTAATAAAAAAGAAAATTTCCATATACATATGTACATGTTTTAGTCCAGGACATTTGTTGCGCGCTAATTGTGTTCACTGTTCATCTCATAATGCACACAAAATTCCAATCATTCATTCCGCACAACTTCATCGTCCGCTGTTGCCTGTGCCTCGTCCTGCACCTCACTCTCCGCAGCGCTGTAAGCTTTACGTACATCTGTCAAATGCACCCAATATCGCAGGCCCTTAACCTTTACTGCTGTAGGCGTGCAAAACACTACCTCATAGGGGCCATGGAAACGTGGTGCGTTCCACCTCCGCACAAAACTTCTAACATATATAAGGTCACCAGGCATTAGCTGTAGTGGTTTTTCAGGCAACCTGTTTGGTTCAGTCGCGTTTCCCTCCTCTCTTGTCGAGGGGGGGGCTAGTTGCTTTGCAATTACGCGCGCTGCCCGTGTCAGTTTTCGCAGATATTCTGTGAACTCCTCCCCCAATATAGCTGCGCTTCTGTGTGCATCAGAACGCTCACGGAGAGGCGAATGCGCTGTGTGCATTCTTCTTCCCGTGACGATCTCGTGCGGGGACAAATGGTGGTCCTTACTTGGCTGGTTTCGTAGTTCAAACAAGGCCAAAGGCAGGCAGTACATCCAAGTCTTTTTAAGGGAAAAACAAAGTTTTGATAATCTGCTTTTTAACAGGCCATTTATCTTTTCCACGACGCCATTACTTTGAGGATGATAAATCGAACATAATTTGTGCTTTATTCCCAATAATGTAGTCACTTCTTTAAATAATTCATTAACAAAATGTGTCCCGTTATCTGAGCGAATAACGTCGCAAATTCCCCAGCGCGGAAACACTTCCCGCACTAGGAACTTCGCGGCGCCCTTCGCGTCAGGGCGGGCACATGGTCCTGCCTCCACCCACCTCGAAAATGGACATACAACCACAATCATGTATCGAGCCCCGTTACACCTTTCTCCCATGTCTACATAATCAATGTGGAGCTCTCTGAATGGGCCACTTGGTTTTGGTATCGTACCCCTTAGTGTACGCAATGTCATACCTGAGTTGTAAATTTGACATGTCGTGCATTCTAGGGCTAACCTTGTGACGTGTTCCTGGAGGCAGGGTGCAAACCAATCTTCTTGTATCTCTGCCATTATGTGTTTCCTTGTGTTGTGTGCAGGAAAGTGTAGTTGTTGAAATGCTATTTCTAACAGCGTAATTGGCATTACCACTTTTCCTGAACTGTCTTGTCGCCACAATAAATCAGTCGGTGATTTGCTGCATCCTCTCTTACTCCACAGCAATTTTTCCTCTGCACTAGCTCCCTCTTGCAGCTCTATTATCTCCTGTGTGGACATCATGTTGTATCCTGTGGGGACCTCTTGGCTTGCTGTGTGGTGCAACATGTACTCTCCTATTTCACCTTTTTGTAGATATGAAGCTGCTTTGGCAGCGGCGTCTGCTGCCGCGTTCCCCAAAGATATAAAATCTGTATTTGCGGTATGAGCTTGACATTTTACGATGGCCACTGCCGTGGGGTCTTGCAGGGCCTCAATCAGTTCTTTCAATAATTCTGCATGCTGGACTGGCGTTCCGTCTGCTCGCCGAAACCCTCTCCGCCCCCACCGGGCCAACCCGCCGTGAACTGTTGTTGTCATGTATGCTGAGTCTGTATATATGGTCACTGCGCACCCCTTGGCGGCGTGCAATGCTTCTATTAGCGCTATTAATTCTGCTGCTTGCGCTGAATAGTGTGATGGGAGGCGGTGTTGTACTAGTATCTCATATTCATCTTCCTCTAATCGTACCACTGCCATACCCACATGCTTTTCTCCTGTCTCCATGTCTATTGATGCTGACCCGTCCACAAAATACACCTCACCCTCGGTCAGGGCATTTTCAAAAATCACTGGATCCTTACTTTCGTCACCTGTGTACGTGGCGCAGTTGTGGTTTTCCATGTCCTCTACGGTGCATGCCTCTGTGATGAATGTGGCTGGGTTCACTGTTTTACATCTTACTATATGGATGTTAGCGCTGGACAGTATTATCTCATATGCTGTGGCGCGTTGTGTTGTCAATGTGCTCTTTGTTCGCTCTAATATTGCAAAAAGTGAGTGTTCCACAAACAGTGTCACCGGGCAGCCCATCACTATCGTGGCACTTTTTTCAATTGCGAATGCGGCTGCAGCTAGGGATTGCTCGCACGCGAAATGACCTTGCATTACTGCGTCTAGGGTGCCGCTATAGTAAGCAAGTGGTTTGTGCCCTAAAGATGTTTTCTGTGTCAGTACCGCTGTCATCAGTGTTCCTTTGCAGTGTGAAAATAAAAAGAATTCGCGCCCATAATCTGGATTTGCTAGTACTGGAGCGCTTGATATCAGCTCTTTTAGTGAGTTAAATGCTGTGTTCATCACCTCTGTCCATTCTATGTGTTTGTGTTCTTGTTGTGCTTCTTTCAGTGCCTGTAGCAAGGGCCTTGTGTACGCCGCATAGTCCAATATCCATGCTCGGCAATAGTTACACATACCCAGAAATTTCTGCATCTCTTTTACTGTTTTGGGCTCCCCAATTGTTCTAATCGCCTGTGCCCTGTCTGGTATAATTCGCTTGCCATCCTTTGATATCAGCTGACCCAAGTATAGGACCTCTGTCAGACAGTATTGTAACTTCCCCTTGTCCACCTTGTACCCTTTATTGGCCAATAATGTCAAGAGTGTTATCGAGTCCTGTCTGCACTCTTCCTCAGCCTGTGCACAAACCAATAAATCATCAACGTACTGAATCACTGTGCTTTCTACAGACAAATTCCCCAGATCTTCATGTAGTACCCTGTTAAATATGCTTGGGCTCTCGCAATATCCTTGTGGTAGTCTGCAGTGTTCGAACCTCCTTCCTCCCAATGTAAATGCTGTCAAGTACCTGCTCTCTTCTGCTAAGGGAATCGAAAAAAATGCATTTTTTAAGTCAATTACTGTGAAGTGTGATGCTATTTTTGGAATGTTGCACAGTATTGTCGCCGGGTTCGGGACTAAAGGGAACTCCTTCATTACCACATCGTTCAGTGGGCGTAAATCTTGTATCATCCTCCATGAACCCCCCTTCGCCTTTTTGATTGGGTAAATGCATGTGTTGCATGGGGAGTTTGAGGGCACTATTATACCCTGTGCTAGCAGTGCATCTATTGTCTCTCTGATCCCTTCTTCTGCTTCTCGCGACAGTGGATATTGTTTCACCCGGGGTAGTATTGCTCCCTGTTTTACTTTTATCACCACAGGCTGAACTTCATGCAGCAACCCTACATCGTGGGGGCCATTAGTCCATAAGTTAGTGGGTACTGACCTCATGTCTTCATCAAAAAATGTGTGCGGTGCTCCTACTACCGCCATTAGTTCAACCTTAGTTTGTCTGGCTGTAACTACAATGTCGCAGGGCATTGCCAGTTCCATCACTACTTCACCATCTCCCTCAGTGTCAGAAAATAGCTCCTCGTCCGAGAGCTCTCTCAGCGGGATATTTGCATTTGTACACAATACTGTCCGCCACTCACACCCTTCCATGTCAATACCAATCACACATATTCTGTTTGCTGATACATGTATTGCATGCAAATCCAACGATAGTACTGTCCCAAGAGCAGTGTCAGGGCTTGCTATGGGACGAAAAAGGAATTCTGCTGGGATCCTCCACTCCACCCTTTTTAGTTCTGGTACTATGAGAGCCAATGTTCTCATACCTTCAACAAACATCTCCTCATTTCTTGGTACCCCTCTGATCTCTTTCATGATTGTGTGGCCGTGTATTACTGCTAATATACGGAGGGGGCATATGCCTGGCGTTGAACATACGATACCGCTCCCTGTGAATGATATTGTCATGTTTAGTTTGCTCAAGAGATCTCTCCCCAGTAAGTTGATGGGAGAGTTTTCATAGTACAGTAAGGGTGCTTTCACTGTTTTACCCCCCACTGTCACATCCAATACCTCTGTGTAAGGAACTTCAATTACAGCCCCAGAGAACCCCTGCGTCTCTAACGTTCTATTAGATAACGGGAACCGGCCCTCTCTAATGCATGATTTCTCCGCTCCCGAATCCACCATGAATATGAATTGCTTGTCTCCTATCTGCGCTCCTATCAATGGTTCCTCTGATGCATTGTGGGTCGTAGACAGTACTGGACACGCAAGTGCTCTCTGTGGGCTGTCCTATGCGGGGTGTCTCATTGCCCCCCCTTGATCGAAAATGTTCCCCGAAACCACTGACACTCCACTGTAAGGTGCGGGGGCGGGTGCCCCATTAGCTACTGTGGCGAAAGTGTTACCAGGCGTGTAGTGCACATTGTCATTATTTTGTGGGCTGGTCTGTGTTCGGTACTGATGTCCGTGTAGTTGTGCGTTACTCCTTTGTACTACATTGTCTGGTTGCTGGTATTGTCCCATGGGGAGGCCGTAGGGGCTTCCTGGATGGGGGTGTCCGTACTGTTCTATCTCTTGGAAACCGTTGTTTTGTCTGCTCCTACATTCTCTTGAGTAATGCCCCCATCTCCCACAATTCCAACAGCTCCCCTGTGGGCCTCGGGGACCCTGCCACCCATTTCCTCCCATTCCTCCGTACCCTTGTCCTCCTCTTCGGCCCCTGTACCCACCTCTTCCTCCTCTTGGGGCCCACTCTTGCCACGTTGGACCTCCGTTCTGCTCCTGCTCTGTCCACTGTCGTTGCCCTTGTCCTGCCCAATTCGCTGCTATTCTTCCTTGTATTGCTATTTGCCCCTCCTCTCCTTCCTCTCCCTCCCGTATGAGTGGGAGTCCCGCTACCGCTGCTGCGACCTTCACCAATTTTGATTGCACCAACTTCGCCTCATCCGCCAACCTTTTCTGTGCTACTTCCCTCTCTCTTTCTTTGATCCGTTTACAATGGTGTACTATTATGCTTTGGATCTCCGGCCAGCCTTTTGCCTCAACACCTGCTATTTTATCTAGTGCCTTTTGCACTTCCTTTGGGAGCCCTCTCTTAATGATGAAGTAAAATAGAGACGTGGATTGGTGCCAGGGCGTACCCGTTTCCGCTCTCCACATCTCCTGCACCCGGAGAATGTAATCCATAGCGTCCTCCCCGTCATTCATGGTACATTGCATTACTGACTGCAAATCAGGGGTATCTGGGAAGGTTTCCCGCAGTGCGTCCCACACCCTTGCTCGCACGGTGTTAAAAGAAGCCCCATCATGGCGATCACACTCTAAAGTTACAGCTGGAAAACCCGCTTTAGCCCACACTCTGTCCGCCTGATCCCCTACTGCGGACACTAGTAGGCTTTTCACATCGCCTACTGCCAGCGGTATACCAGCGGTATGTTTCTCAAATGCATATATCCACTTGCTTGCCCCTCCTGACAGCTGTGGTAGTAATTTCATTAAATTAGCCTTGTCCATCTGAGCCCACGGTATATAGTTTGGCCTCCCACCCCCCCGGTGGAGTAATGGGAGTTGTAATTTCCCTTTTGCCGTTGCAGCTTCCTTTTCCTTAGTCACTGCTGACTCTAATGACGCCATCTTCCCCACCCTATTTCTTAGTCGTCCCATCCATTCATCTTCTATAGTCCCCAGTGAACATGCACCATCTAGCTCCTCGCCTTCTCCTCCTACTGCCATGCTCAATCTATCACTCTCATCCCCCCCTCCTCTGACATCACATAACAAATCCTCTCTGATCCCTCTCTCTCGTGAGACGTCACCAATACTTCCTTCTGCTGTCCCCACTTCTATTATTCTGGTCGGTTCTTCCTCAATTCTGAACAGTATTTCCCCCTTTTTCCATCCCTCCTCAATTTGTCTATTTTCGCTCGACGCTCTAGACGTGCGTCCAGATTGTGTGGGGGCGCATGCTGTGCGTTCACATATGTCTTTTATTCTTGAGAGTTCATCTCTTGCCACTGTAAGCCTCGACTCTAAGTCACTCGTTAACTTCTCTATATCCACCCTCTGTGTGCCTCCCTGAGCGCGCTCTCTGGTGTTTTCGTATGGTGGGGGTGCAGTTGGTCTTTGTGGCGTGCTGGTCGAAGGGGGAGGCACATAAATCGGGTCGCTATATCCTGCTGCAGGGGCTGGTTTAGGTAATATTGGGTACAACATAACCACTTCCGCAGGTTGTTCTGTACTTAACTGTTCCTTTTCCTCTCGCGGGATCATTAGTGGATTGTCTGTGGTGGAAGGTAAATCAATATTTGGAGCTGGAGCTTTGGGTGGGGGTACTTCCTCAAACAATCTCCAAAGATCTAATATCTCCTTCCTATTCTGCCATTGTTTTCCCTTATACTTGAGGCGAATACATGTACATACCATATCAAGAACGCTTTTGTCAAAAGACCCTCCTTCTGGCCAAATCTGGGGCAACCCCTCCCCTTTCAATTCTGTTAACCATTGATCATGATATTTATTTATGCGTTCAGCATATCCCGGCAAGCTCTTACAAATGTGTGACAAGGGAGTTTCAGCCCC
This sequence comes from Ambystoma mexicanum, assembly GCF_040938575.1. Taxonomy (NCBI): domain Eukaryota; kingdom Metazoa; phylum Chordata; class Amphibia; order Caudata; family Ambystomatidae; genus Ambystoma; species Ambystoma mexicanum. The sequence continues at coordinate 432,676,996 of NC_090932.1, read as the reverse complement.
CATCCTTTAAATCGCTAGCGCTACCGCGTTCGCCTTCGTTACTTTTTATTAGGTGTAAATATGCGTATGTATACCTTTATGGCACAGACAAGAGCGGACCTCTCAAAATTATCACCCACTGTTATTCACTGCACAAATCTCTTCTCACTCACCATATCTCATCTCCTTCCCATTCCCAGGCACTCTTATGTGATCTCACTTGCAATTGATCAAGTAATGGTTATGGCCACACTCTCTGGCACCACCTCGCGGCCACCCGTTCGTCTCCAACACTCGTACGGTGCGCGCACCCTTCACAATACTTTCCACTCACACTTTTGTCTTTTTCCTCCCTTTCCTCCCTAGCCAGCTGTCCCTGTTTTTCTGCTAAGGTTACTGTGTTCACGTCTGTACGTGCCACTACTGAGTCCCCACTTTTTAAGATGTTCTAACTACTTTATACCCTTTTCATTTTCACCCCCTACCCCGTGGAAATGGAAAAAAGAAATAGAGAGAGAGCACAATCACTAAAAAATATTCCCGGTGTCTCCTTTTGCTAGACACCAATAACTTATTTCTCACTTCTTAATATATTCCCAGTACTAGTCTAGATAGCACTATGCGGCGCCGCCTTCCACCCCCTTTCGGAGCTAGGTTTCCGTCACTTCTACCACGTCACTTATTTCTTACTCCTAATGGCCATATGCAAAGAAAGAATAAAGAAAGTTTCAAGACCCGTCTTTAGTAGACCTCCGCAATTCTCCCCCTCTACCTTTCCCCGTTCTTTTATTCCCAATTCCCCTTCTTTTCCCCTTGACGATCACTCGCACTCGGTACTCACGTGCCCGTCTTGAACCGATACTCTCCGAAACTGGGTCCGTCCAGGCGGCGTCACCGGTAACTCAACGGTCAGCCCCTGGCTCCGGCGAGCGGCACTCAAAGGGGATTTTTTTCCAATCGGGATCCCGTACCCTTTCTCATTGAGTGCGCACTTCTTATTGTGCCGGTCGCCGTTGGCGGGCGGCCTCCCGGAGACGGCTAACCGTGCGTATCCCTTCTCGACCGGAGATTCTCGTGCCACAAGGGGGTCGTTAAGAAGGAGTTAGGAAAAATAGTTTGGAGATATCACGTCGGGGTCACCACTGAAGGGAAGCGCCCCCAATTCAGCACGATCCTCCCCGCAATGAGAGACAATAAGGGACTCTCCCGTAGTGGGAATAAGGCCAAGACAGAGTGCGGGTGAGCGTAAGTGGGAGTTTATCCAAGAATAAGGCATGCAAAGAACTCTGCAACCTACGAGAGCGCTCTGCCTGACAATAGCAAAGACAGGCGTATTTCTAATACAAAAAACGTCATCACCACCTAAACACTATAGGGGGCACAAGTCAATTGGGATTGGGTGGCGTCGACTAACTATAGGTGTTGCTGCAGCGGGGTTGGTCCTGGCGGGACGACGTCACTGGTCAGCCTCGTGGGTTGGGTTGGGCCTGGCAGGCCGGCTTGAGGTCATCCGTGCGGTGTTGATGTGCTGGGGCAGCCTGTGACAATGACGAATACCTTTCCTGTCTCATTTGCCCTAGGCCATGCACACTGCAGTTATTCAGAAAATGACATTTAAGTTCATTAATAAATCGCTTCAGCAGCTTATCTTATAAAATAAACACAACACATGAGGAATGCACCTCGTGAGAGGTCTGGTGGTTGTCGGTTGGGGTGAGATTTACCTGTGTCCTATTGACCGGTATTTTAGGTCGCGGGACGGGGCTCTGGGGCCTGGGCCGAATGATACATGTCTGTCTGCTGCGTTAGAAGTTATTATATAGATGGGTCTCTGTGTCTTGTCCCACTGATGGGGGTCGTCCTTACACGGGGTCAGGATTCTTGGGGGGTTCGTGGGATTTATGAGAGGGTGCTGGTAGATCAGTGGGTTCATCCGTGGGTTTATTACCGTGCTGTAAATAACACAGGTGGCGGGCTGTGGCCTTGGTTGCGGCGCCGGGGCCTCTGACTCTCTGAAGTAACGCCAGCTTGGTTGGGGGAGGTGAGGGAGCACGGCACAAGTCTTAGCTTTTTTATCTGGCAGGCTTGGTGGGGTGGGAGAGGGAATGGCCTTGCATATATCCACAAAGGTATTTTCCTCGTGCGTTGCTGATCAGTAAATGCAGAAGTTCTATACTGTTCTGCCTTATTTTGACGTTATTTAGACACATATATATATATTTCAATTTCGTTACACATTTCTTTAATACAGTCGGTTCCAGTATCTTTTCATTACCTAACATTATATTCACTACATTGTGTGCGTATTGTATGTACATTTAGACGTTATACGAGGGATATCTAGGTTATGGCCTACAGAGATTGATGCTCGCCGCTTTGGGTGAATTAAAAAACATATATGAGTTCAAGTTTCTACATACTATTGAAAAACACTTTTACAGATAGAGGTTACACGTTTGGTCAACATCTTTCTCCGTGGTTATAGCAGCATTAGTCCAGACCTGGAGGGATATCATATAACGTTACATTTTTATGGCTTATTCACATTTTAAACAGAGGTAGTTCATTGATACCAATACTTGAATTGTTTTCTACCTTCTTCAGATAGTGATGCTTCAGCTGTTTTCCTCGCTACCCCGGCCTTGCGGTCCGGGTCATACGGGGTGCAATATCACATTGTTACTAATATAATGTTGCCGTGTTGGCATCTCGGGTTTAGCTCATCTCCGACTTTCTCATGGGAACGCACTCGCAGCGGATCTGTCAGGGCTGCTGAGGCGACAGAGATGCATGAAAGGCCCTCCAAAGGTGGGGGCCTCGTTACAGTGTGCTGAACTCACACCATGTTTGCTAGGCAAGATGGCGTCTAGGCCTAACTTAATTTTTGGTAAATGCAAAGACAGGGTGCGTGTGGGCAATGTCGTCGGCGGGTGAACCCTCCTCCACCTGGGCCCGGGTGGCATGAGGGGGCGCCCACCGAGTCATGGTCCCCGCCTGGGGAGGAAGCTGTAGGTGAGGAGGGCCTTGCGGCCATTGCTCCCCTACAGCGTTAACGACCTTTTCGGTACTGAAGACCTATTCTGAAGGTGGCACATTCTTCCGAAGTCGCTATGAATGCGCCCCTTTCTGAATATATGTGGTGGTTGCTAGGATGGGTGGGAAACCAACCTAGCAACTGCCACATTCATTACCTGCCTCTTGAGGAAGGAATTCTTGTGGCACTCCTCCACTTTTAAATGTGCGCTAATGTGGGACACATATACAGTACCATTTCGGGGTGGGATGGGTGACACAGTACATAAAAATGTTTTATAAATATAAATAAATTAAATTAACGAAATGTGCTGTACAAATGCAGCTCAGACAAATGTCCCATTACATGCAAAAGTACTGTGGTGGAAGGAGGTAACAGATCTCTCCTTCTACCACAGTGCTGCAGCATGGAATGGGAGAGTACAGTGGTCATGAATACCCGTGTTCTCAGCAGCACTTTTGTAAAATAACGATTATGTTGTTATTTATCGAAAGTGCTGCCGAGATTTCTACATTCCGCAAGTTGTACCAAAAAACAGGCACACTGAAGGCAATACACTGTCCTGCACCACGAGGACACCCAGGCCCACTTGAGAATAATACCTTGCCTTGATATCAGATTGGATTTCGCAAATCTATGGGGTGTCCTCTCAATGCAGCTATTGTCGCACATTTGCAGCACCAAACAAAAAATTCAAAAACAGGTCTGGTATATATGGCAGCCCTTGATTTAACGGCTGCATTTGATACAGTTGTAAGAGAATTACTTTAGGCAAAACAAATGACTAAATTGGGGTTTCCTTCTCATATTGATTCCATCATTGCCCTATTAGATTGCAATACAAACTACAGGTTTTGACTAAATCGCGAAGGGGCACTTGCAGATCCTGTTCAGACGCACATCAGAGTTAAACAGGGCTATTGATTTGGCAGCAGTACTTTTCAACTTATGGAAGGATTCCCCAATGTACCCTGTCAAATTAGGTCCTCTTATCTTGAATTGGATTGGTTTTGCAGACAATCTGCTGTTCTTTGATAGGACGGCGTTCGGGCTCCAAAATAAATTAAACTTCTTTGCATGCTTTGCACAGCAGCATAATCTTCAAGTAAACCCTTCCAAAAGTCATATCCTAACCTTTGCAGATGGGAAACGCAAAACTTCACGGTTCGCCTGGACCTTGGAAGAAATACCGATTATGTATACACCTACAATACGATATCTTAGTTATACACTTACTGATAATTATTCTGCAAAAATGTGGAAAGCTACACCACATAATGAAATGAAACCTCTCATATCACAAATGAAAATGATCTTTCATAAATATTGTAAGTTTTTTTTGTTACCTCGTATTCAGTTCTATCTGCTAAAAGTAGAACCCATTATTCTTCATGGGCTTGACATGTGCTTATTTGAGATGGATACCTTCCTAGACATGTTACAAGGTAGATAATAGAAAATGCTATTAGGGCTCGCTTTATCAATTCCAGATGGCATTATATGTCATGAGCTTGGTCTCCTTCCCTTTCTACTAAATGGAATTGGCGCTTAATGAACAGCCCTGCTAAAAATATACAGCCGCCTAGAAATTCCATGTTTGAAGAGTTGCACTCTATGTATATTGATGCAAAATCTCCTTCTATTATAAAAATCACACAAAAAATCAATCCAATTCTAGAGGCTATTCTTCTAACAAATGAAGATTTATGTGCTAGATTGCCTGCCTGCAAACGTACATTTCAAAACTATCAATGGGTCATTCTCTCGGATAAAGTTTGTGGCTGTAAGTTTTTCACTGAATATCGCAAATTTCTTAGAAAATGGGGGGAGAGACCAATGTATATCCTCAAATTTCCATGTCACAAAGTTAGAAAGATATACATGCATTACAAATTTAATCAATTGCCCACCAATGAAAAAATCCAATCTTGGGATAAAAAAATGATCAACTGTCCCACTGGAAACTGTCGGTTTTGCAGTAGAACGCAAGAGGAGGAAACACTAAAACATCTCGTTATGTACCGTGATTATTTTGGGGACAACAGGATCAGAAGATTTGACACCTATCTTGTAACCCTCTCAGAGCTCTCAAGAGAGTCTACTTGGAATAGGTGCATGTGGCACAATAGCCAAATATTGATTCTTAAATTGGCAGTGATCCTTGGTCTTATAGAGGAGAATCTTGTTAGAAAATGGAAAATATGGTATATGGTAATATACCGAGTACCCTTAAAACATTTTAGACTGATAAATGTGATTATTGAGAATGAATTAAATCTCAAATGTATCATTGTTTATCTGTAGTTTATGTTATAAAAAAAAGTGTAGAGAGAATGTATATTTGTTGAGATGAATCTTGTTTCCGGCATTATTGGTTTTAATTGTTTGCTTTAATTGTTTAATGTACTTCAATGTTCTCATTTTACTAGATCAATCTTAATCTTTAGCACTTTATATGCTTATATTAATTTTAAATCATGTGAAAATTACTTTTGTAAAGGTTTGTTGTAAGTGATTCATGGTCTTTAGCACGTTCACTGCACCAACTTGGGAATCAAACCCTGTGTCTCTTTTACATAAGGGAGGTTTTTGCACTTCTGTGGTTCATGCTTACAGAGTCTGTGTTGAGGGAAGGTTGTCTTACACCACTGCAGCCCACGTGGACCTTTTCTATTTGAGGGAATGTCTTAATGCTGAGAAGAACAGTGACTACTTTTGTGCAAGAGAACGTTGCAATACTGCAATCAATGGTGACACGCATGTGAGGGGAAATATTGACTTCTACTGCCCATGCTTATGTGAACTATTTGTAGAAACTTGTACTACTGTGTCCAATTCTGTACCTGATGTGCTTGGGAATATTGTTCTACTGAGGCAAATTGTGACCTACCCTATTAAGGAAGCTCATCTTAACCTGTTATGTGTTTGTGTGAAAAACTGAACAGTCTAGTTGTTCTGCATATGCACAGCTTATGTTACTGTGCTACATGCTTTGTCTGGTTGTTGTGTTAATGACAGTTGTATTACTGCAAACCCACAATGTGCCTGTTCTGTGTATGATAAAGAATCTTGCTCTGCTACCCCACCAAACGCACAAGATTCCAAGCCAAAACATATTCAACCCTTCTTCTCGTCATTCTGGAAGGGCGCTTTAAATAATGCTGAGGGCCGTGCTGCAATCATTCTATTTGATGGAATCTTACACTGGTGAACCAATGTATTCTAGATTTATTTATTGGGCATTTTTTATGGTGCTAATACACAAGTGTTTCCAAGTGCCACAAGACAATCGGGGGGAGGGACATAAGAGAAAAAAACAATAACAGTAAACGGTCCTACTAGGCCTTGTGACATTCAGACCGTGCAAGTGCAGAGAACAGTAAGTGCAGGGTGGAGGTCAGGGAGGAAGGGCTGAGAAGAGATAAGGGGGAGGGAGAAGTGCAGGAAGGCAGGGACCCCAGGGGCTGGGCAAGTGCTGAGGGGAGCCCAGGAGGGCAAGTGCCAGGGGGAAACCAGGAGGAAGGGTCAGCTAGTGCGAGGAAGGGGTAGAGCAGATTCAGGTTGTTCAGTGCTGGTTAAGGGGTGCTGGAATAGACAGGATGAGGAGGGCTTGGCCCCAGTAAGGCACATAAGGGACAAGGGACCAGGGACCAGGTGCCTGTGTCATCAGCAGGGGGACATTAGCAAGGGGGGGACAGGGAAGGAGGAGGAGAAAGGGAATGTCTTGAGAAGTTTCCGGAACTTAAGGAGATCCGGCTCAAGTCTGAGAGGGGCATGAAGGCCGTTCCAGAGAAGGCTCCTGTGGAAGAAAGAGGTCTACCTCCGGCTCTCTTCTTGGAGAAATGTCTGATCTGCAGAGAGTGGGAGCTAGAGGAAGACTGTTTCCCAGGTCACAGAAAGCCTTGTGGATGATGCAGAGGGTCTTGAATGTGATGCTTGCAGCCATCGGGAGACAGTGAAGACATTTTAGGGAGGGAGAGATGCAGTCCCTGGATTTGAGGCCAAGGATAAGTCTTGCAGCCCTATTCTGGATTAGTTGAAGAGGGTGAAGGGAGAAAAGAGATGGATTGAGGAAGAGGCTGTTGCAGTAGTCCAGACTAGATAGAACCAGAGTTCTGGTGACATTGAGCTTAGGGGAAAGGCGAGGAAAGGGAGAATGCAGAGGGGGTGGGGAGGGGAGTAGATGAGAGTGAAGACAGGATGTCCTGAGTATTGGTGGAGAAGTTGGAGGCCAGTGCAGTGCAGAGGGCCTGGGAGGGAAGGGGAGAAGAGGAGACTGCATATTTTTAAAAGTTCTGCAGTGTTATCGGTGGCCCTCGAGATGTAGGTTTGGACATGAACCCTCTTCTTGGAGCGGATAGAGAGTCGATATTGCCTTTTGAGTAGGCGGCAGGCCAGTTTGTCAGAAGATGTGCTTGAAGCATGACACTTCCGCTCAGCAACTCTGAACTTGCATTTCAGAACGGACAAATCAGATTCATACCAAGAGTTGCACTTAGAGGCAGGCTTCATGCAGATCCTCATGACTGGGGCAAGGATGACGATAAGTGAAGAGATGGTAGGGATACAATGAGGGTAGAAAAGGTGTCAGTAGAATGAGTGGGGAGGTAGTCAAGGTTAGATAAGCTGGGTGAGGATAAACAAGTGGGAGTTTGGTGGGTGGCTGTCATGATTCCTGCCCCTCATGTCCCCAGCTCTCCAAGATGTCAGGCTGGAGCCAGGCCACGATCACCTACATGGCCCTCAAGGGCCTCTCCATCCCTCCAAAGACCCACTTGGAGTCAGACTTGGCGCTTGTGGCACCAGACTCACTCACTCCCATAGGATAACATTGGGGATAGGACTTGTAGTGCATTGATGGGGACAAGATGGATGCCCCCACATATTTCGGTGGAGTCTAGTCTTTTGGGTTTGGTTCAGCGCAGAGATACCTGGGATACCCAGAGACTATTTGAGCCATGCCCAGGCTGAGAAACATGCTTTGTGTTTTCTGCACCTGCAGCGTGACACTCACCGTGTTCGGATCGGTCTCCAGTAGGCCTGCATCTTTCTTCTGTGCTCAGCTCCTGCAAGAACAAGAACACTGTTAGGAACAGCCTTACCTTGCAGCGCTTCTGCCCATCATTCATCGCTTCTTCTGTTCTGCGGGCATCTTCGGCGGTGTCATTCCCATCCCGGCACGCCGGTTCCTAAGGAAAGGGTAAAGAACAGAATAAAGGCATTATTAAGCATTCAGCAAATCTTCGCTTAAGACTGTACGAGCTTCAAATGCTTACCTGAATCCCAGCCGCTCAGGGGGAACTCTGTCTCCGGAACTTCTCATCCATCTGCAAGAGGGAAAAGACACTCCAGGTTAGCGTGGAAACATCTAGAGGCGCCGCATACCGCGCTTACTCACCGCATTTCTTCTTCATAACCAGCATCCACGCTGAAAATGTTGCGGCACCTAAAAGACACAGAAAAAGAACTCAGTTCAATACAAATACGAAAGGGTCACATCGCGCTCTCACTCACCTTCAGCGCTACTCATCTCAGCAGCACGTCGCCATCCCCGGATGCCGGCCATCATCTAAGGAAGGAAAGGAACGAAGTTAGAGAACTGTTCAAAAGACTCATTATACTTACCTGTCGGACTCTTGCCAGTGAAGTAACTAGGCAGCAACGAGCCTGCATCAATCAACGCGCCCCTGCACTGAAAGCAGGATAAAGAGCACACTTTCCAAGAAAACAAGGTGAGCTGTGGATCAAAGGGAAGGGTTGGACCCCGGGAAAAGGGTTTCAAGCACACAGAGACAATAGTGAGTTAAAGTCTACCAATCCTGTGTTTCAGGCCCAGTCTTCAGTCGAGTAGACTCCAGGGAAGGGTTCGAGGTCGTAAAAGGTCAGAACAGGCTGAGTGACATCCCCGTGGATACCAGGTGAGCGTTACAGAACACAAAGCCTCACATCAAAATCCACCTGGGCTTCATGGAAACGTCAGAAACCGACCAGTTAACCCACATGTTGGGGCAGCTACGTTCCGAAGTAAATGCAGCCAGGCAGGAGACCAACACCCTGAGGAGAGAGCTGATAGTAGCCAAAGAACGCACTGATGATTTAAGCTGGCAACTTCTCCAGTCACAAGCAGGGCATGCACCATTGCCGGGAAGCGTGCCCTCGATGCCAGCACCATCAGCCAATCCCATTCAGATAACCCTTCCTGGGGCAGTTCCCTTGGCCCCGCCCGAACGATTTACGGGGATCCCAAGAGGTTTGCAACGTTCATGAACCAGTGCCGCCTGCACTTCCTTTGTAGACCAGGGGCCTTTCCGAATGACCAATCACGGGTCGCTTTTGTGCTATCCTACCTGAGTGGTAGCGCCGCGGACTGGTCTGTACCCTTTGTGCCCAAGACGATCCTTTGCTGCATGACTTCAGGGGCTTTCAGCAGGAGATGGAAAAGCTGTTCGCCCGTCGTACTCATGGGCAGGCATTAGACAACGAACTTCTGTTCCTATGCCAAGGGAATCAAGACCTATTAACATACATAGCCACGTTCAATAGACTCGTAGTTGAAGCAGAATGGCCAGTGGAGAAGAGAACCACGTTATTTCATCAGGGGTTGCGGGGGGAGCTCAAGGAAGTTCTCACACAAGTAGTGAACCCCCCAAAAGACTGCTCAGAATTCATTGACCTTGTTGTTCAACTGGATCATAGGTTGCAGGACCGAAAAGCAGATCGAACCAGACCGGACCCTCTCCCTATGTATGTGCGTTCCAAGGACAATATTGCCCACACAACGGAAGGTTCAGGAGAACCAATGCAAATCGGGGGGGGTCAGATCCCCCTTGACTAAAGTGGAAAGGGATAAAAGGAGACAGCAGCAGTTATGTCTGTACTTTGGAAGGTCAGGTCATTTCCTTAAATAGTGCCCTGTGAATCCACCGAGGAGGACGGTAGGGTCCACGGACAAGGAAGATACCATCAAGGAATCGGAAAACTCCCCAGCCCAGCAAGTGTAGGGGTCCACTTGTCGAGCGAAGAAAGTGAACTACAGACCTCCCATTTTGCACTATCTGTGGTCTTGATCAATCACCAACAACCATCTCGGATGCACGCAGTAAGAGCGTACATTGACAGTGGAGCCATTGGGAATTACATCGACCAGGATCTTGCGGCAAAGATGGGGCTTCCGTTACGCCCTAAATCAACCACCGACACTGTTACCACTGTCGACGGCACGGAAATAGCTTCTGGTCCAGTATCCCAATGCACTGCAGCATTAACCCTTCTGTGCCAGGATGGACACCAATAATCTATTGTTTTCGACCTCACTAAGGCACCACAGTTCCGGATGATTTTGGGAATGCCATGGTTGGTAGCTCACAAACCTCGAATCGATTGGCGAGCAAAAGAATTGGCCTTTCCCGAGACTTGCGCCCACACATGTTACCGCCAAGAGAAACAACCAATAGACACCAGAACCTCCACGCTTGCGACTGTGGCAATCTTTCAAGATGTCTTTCAGAAAGAACAGGCTAATACCCTGCCACCGCATAGACCATATGATTGCCAAATCGACCTGATACCCGGCGCACAAATCCCTTGTGGGCGAATTTACGCACTCGCGGAACCAGAAAACCGGCACCTGAAGGCCTATCTTGACCAATACCTGGCCAACGGGTCCATCCGTCCCTCGAAGTCTCCAGCAGCCAGTCCTCTATTCTTCGTACCGAAAAAGGAGGGGGACTTGAGAACGTGCATCGACTATCGCGCACTGAACCAGATTACCGTAAAAAACTGCTACCCGCTGCCACTGATCCCTGAATTGCTTGATCAAGTCAAAGATGCCCAAATCTACACAAAACTAGACCTGAGGGGGGCATATCACCTTGTTCGCGTAAAACAGAGGGATGAATGGAAAACCGCTTTTCGCACCAAATCCGGCTTGTACAAATATCAAGTAATGCCCTTTGGCCTTTGCAACGCGCCTGCAGCATTTCAATACTTCATGAACGATGTCCTAGGGGAATTGATTGATGTCTGTGCTCTAGTGTACATCGACGATATTCTAGTATATTCCGCATCAAAGCAGGACCACGTTAAACACGTCCGATCCGTATTGGAGAAACTCCGTCAACACCAGCTCTATGCCAAGCTCAAAAAGTGCTCATTCCACGTCTCCGAAGTGGAATTCCTGGGCTTTATCCTCAGCCCGAATGGAATCCGAATGGATGTACACAAGTTAGATGCTATCCTGAACTGGCCATCCCCAAATTCATTCAAAGGGGTTCAGTGTATGCTGGGTTTTGCAAACTTTTACCGCCGGTTCACCCCAGGATTTCCGCAAATCATGCATCCCATCACGTCATTGCTAAGGAAAAGCAACAAAATGTTCCAGTGGACAACAGAAGCCGAGGAAGCTTTCCAGGAACTCAAAGCAAGATTCACATCTGCCCCAATCTTATGCCACCCTCGCCCTGATCTCCCATACCTAGTGGAAACGGACGCCTCAAGCATGGCTATGGAAGCCGTCCTCTCACAAAAGGACCCCGAAACAGGCCAGTTACACCCTGTTGCCTTCTGGTCGGGTAAATTCACACCCCCTGAACTCAATTACGCTATCACAGACAAAGAAATCCTAGCCATTAAGTCAGCCTTTAAGGCATGGCGGCACTACCTCTTTGGTGCCAAACGCACAATCACCGTAATAACTGACCACCGGACCCTCCAGTACCTAAAAACGGCAAAGGCCCAATCCTCACGACAACTACGTTGGGCTCTTTTTTTTGCTGAATATGACTACATGATTACATTTCGACCAGGGGTGAAAAACGGGAAGGCCAATGCCCTTTCCCGTATGGGGGTGGAAGAGCAAGGGTATCAGACCCCTGACCCAATAGCAATCATCCCGAGTGACAAGCTCCTAGGAATCACAGCAACCATAACTCAGAAAGAATTACCTGAAGAAATCCAAAACCTGATGAGTCCGGAGCAATTACAAGCGTGGAGTGCACAAGGAGAACATTACATGATAAAAGATCAGTTGCCCTACTTCAGGAATCATTTATTCTTACCAAACCAAGAACTACGAAAACAAGTCATGTCTGGTTATCATGATTCCTTGATTGAGGGCCACCCCGGAATCGCTAAAACCCTAGCCAAGGTAAAACAAAATTGTTGGTGGCCCACATGGCGTAAAGACATTATCCAATTCATCCTATCTTGTGGAGTGTGTGCTCAAAATAAGTCATCCAAGCAGAAACCGGTTGGGCTATTACAACCATTGGAAATCCCACTAGCACCCTGGCACACGTTGTCCCTCGATTTTATTACTGACTTACCACCCAGTCAAGGGTTTAACACTATTCTTGTGGTCGTGGACCTATTTTCAAAAATGGCACATTCCATTCCTCTTAAGGGGCTCCCAAATGCTTCCACTCTGGCAAAGCTATTTCTTGAAGGCATCGTATGACTCCATGGGTTTCCTTGAGTTTTAGTCTCAGACCGAGGTACTCAATTCGTATCTAACTTCTGGAGAAAATGCTGCTCTATGGCCCAGATCGACATCCGGCTATCCACCAGTCACCATCCCCAAACGGATGGTCAAACGGAGAGGACAAATCAGACGCTCGAGCAGTATCTGCGTTGCATGTTACACCAAGCTGAAGGAAGCTGGTTCGACCTATTACGGATAGCTGAATATGCTTATAATAATTCCCTACACACCAGCACTGGGCAAATACCCTTTTATACCATGTATGGCAGGCACCCACGTACTTCTGATTTGGACGTTCCTACAACCCTGGAAATGCCAACAGTCAAAACCTTGCACACAACCATTTCTCAAACCTTTTAAAGGGCAGCTGAACACCTACTTCAAGCTAAGAATCGCCAAAAGAAGTTTGCTGATCAACACCGAGCAAAGGCCCCAACTACCAATTGAGAGACAAAGTCTGGCTGGCGTCTAAACATGTTTCCATTAAAGGAAACCGAACTTTCCGTCCAAGATACCTGGGTCCTTTCACCATCACCTCCATGATAAATCCTGTGGTGGTCAGACTAGGTTTGCCGTCAAACATGCAGATTCATCCTGTGTTCCACGTGTCTCTCCTTAAACCTGTTCAACCTGGGACCCGGGTAGCAACGCCACCACAGCCAGTAGTAGTCACCGGGGAGCCAGAATTCGAAGTCAAGGACATCCTGGATTCAAAGTACGTAAGATCCAAATTATACTACTTAGTAGACTGGAAGGGGTATGGTCCACAAGACTGGACATGGGAGCCTTGTGAGTACATCCATGCACCTCGCTTGCTTAGACGATTTCATGAAAACCATCCAAACAAACCAGGACCAGACAGAAGAGCCACCTTGAGAGGGGCCTTGGGGGGGAGTGCTGTCATGATTCCAGCCCCTCATGTCCGGAGCCCTCCAAGATGTCAGGCTGGAGCCAGGCCACGATCACCTAAATGGCCCTCAAGGGCCTCTCCATCCCTCCAAAGACCCACTTGGAGTCAGACTTGGCGCTTGTGGCACCAGAATCACTCACTCCCATAGGATAACATTGGGGATTGGACTTGTAGTGTATTGATGGGGACAAGATGGATGCCCCCACATATTTCGGTGGAGTCTAGTCTTTTGGGTGTGGTTCAGCCCAGAGACACCTGGGATACCCAGAGACTATTTAAACCATGCCCAGGCTGAGACATGCTTTGTGTTTTCTGCACCTGCAGCGTGACACTCACCGTGTTCGGATCGGTCTCCAGTAGGCCTGCATCTTTCTTCTGCGCTCAGCTCCTGCAAGAACAAGAACACTGTTAGGAACAGCCTTACCTTGCAGCGCTTCTGCCCATCATTCATCGCTTCTTCTGTTCTGCGGGCATCTTCGGCGGTGTCATTCCCATCCCAGGGGGAAAAGAAAAGAAAAAAGGAATTAGTAAGCATTCAGCAAATCTTCGCTTACTTTTAAAGACTGTTGCAAGCTTCAAACGCTTACCTGAATCCCAGCCGCTCTGGGGGAACTCTGTCTCCGAACTTCTCATCTCAGCAGCACGTCGCCATCCCTGGATGCTGGCCATCATCTAAGGAAGGAAAGGAACGAAGTTAGAGAACTGTTCAAAAGACTCATTATACTTACTTGTCGGACTCTTGCCAGTGAAGTAACTAGGCAGCAACGAGCCTGCATCAATCAACGCGCCCCTGCGCTGAAAGCAGGATGGAGAGCACACTTTCCAAGAAAACAAGGTGAGCTGTGGATCAAAGGGAAGGGTTGGACCCCGGGGAAGAAGGGGTTCAAGCACACAGAGACAATAGGGAGTTAAACTCTACCAATCCTGTGTTTCAGGCCCAGTCTCCAGTCGAGTAGACTTCAGGGAAGGGTTCGAGGTCGTAAGAGGTCAGAACAGGCTGAGTGACATCCCCGTGGATACCAGGTGAGTGTTACAGTGGCTGAATGTAGAGAAGGTGGGATACAATATGTGCGCACAGGTAGAGACACTAGCTATGACCACAGTAATATTCCACAGTGATTATGTTATAAACTGATGAGGGATGGGAAGGTAATGCTCCTTACACCATTACAATAATGCATCACAGATATGTAAGTATATTTAATAAGTTCATGAACAGCCGACACGTGTTTCGACACACAGGTCGTCTTCAAGGCTGAATGATCAAAACAAATATTAAATTCAAAACATGAAGTCATATGATGACATAATACATAACACATAATGCACAAAATGAATGCATCAAATGAAAATAAAAGAGTCATCGCATACTCCATATTTCTATATTCTCTAGTTCACCTTACTTGCATCTAATCAGTGATCACTATCGCACGGATAACTATATTCGAATCCACTTCCTAATCTTTACTGATTATGTTATAAATTGCGATTTTCTGTCTGTAATAAAAAAAAAGAAAATGTAATGAGTTAGAGAACATACTTTATGAAAAACAATTAGTTACAGTTGTACACATATGTTTAATTAGTTTGACCCTCATAAGTAGTATGCACTATATTTGGTACAACATTTGTACGTAGTACACTGTTGTTCTCTTCACATATAATAATCATTGGGTTATTGGGGAATCATCCAAGATGGATTGAAAAATCCTATACAAGAAAATCCATGGTATTCATTGACAGTTTCTGAGAGCTCCTTGTGAGCAACCACCATTCCCAAACGAAGGCTAATTAGATTCAATAGCAGTAAGGTGGTAGGGTAAGGGTCAAGAGGGTGTGGGTAGTCTGGATAGGGGTAGACAGAGTGTGGATAAGCAGTATAGATGAGGAAAGCAACGGTAGGGGTACAATGGTAGTAGAAAAGGTATCAGTAGGATCATTGAGTGGGGATAATCAGGGTTAGGTAACGTGAGTAAAGATAAAGAGGAGATATTATGGTGGATGGTTGGGGTAGAGAGAGTGGGGGTATGCTTAGTGAATGTAGGAAACATGGGATCCAGTGGGTGTGCATAGGTAGAGAAACTAGCCATGCTCTGGGTAATAATGTTATAATCTACAAAATCCCAGAGCTTGGGCACATCTCTGCTGATAAATCACCTAGTTTGTGTGCACTGGGACTACGTTGATAATGACTACTGGAAGGCATATGAACACAATAAGGTGATGCATGGGTATTATTCCCTTAGTCGGTGCGCACCTGCAACTCCTCATTTTTGTAGTCTTATATTTTCCTCCCCAGACAGACTTTTAAGATCATGTCAGACTGAAGTGGCAGCAGTGAGGACGATGTGGTCTGGGTTGCAAATCCATCCCCACCGCGGAAGAGGTCTACTGGAATGAAGACTTGTCCAGGCAGTTGGAGACACTTCTGTGTCAAGGAATACTGTTCCAGAAAGGAGGCTGAAGAGGTGCAGTGCATGTTGAACCATAAGCTGCTACAATGTGGCCCATCGACTGTCCCATTGCAGAGCTTGGGCACATATGTGCTTATCAATCATCCAGTATGTGTCCACTGGAATGATGATGATGCATACAGGAAAGCCCATGAGCACCACAAGGAGAGGATCCATGGGCCACGTTTGTTAAATAACTGAGTATCTGCACCTCCTCCATCACCACCTCCAGCCACCATCGCAATAACTCCAAACAACATTGAACCCACAATTTCTGCTAGTGGTGCCTCAAATCCACCTGCTGACATTCTACCAGAACCCAATTTTTCAGTGATAAAACTCCTATGCACTATATGCCACAATTTGGTTGTCGCGGCTATGGCCAAGGCCACAGTAATATGTGCACAATGATCATGTAATAATTTACGCTTTCCTGTCTGTAAAAAAAAGAAAATATAATTGGTTAGACAACATACTTTATGAAAAACAATTAGTTAAAGTTGTGCACACATGCTTCATTATTTTGACCCTCATAAGTACTACATCATATGCAATATCTTTGGAACAACATTTGAGCGTAGAAACTGTTGTTCTCTTGACATATATTAATATTTGGGTCATTGAGGAGAAATCCAACATGGATTGAAAAAACCCATACAAGAAAATCCATGCTATACATTTACAGTTTCTGAGAGCTCCTCGTAAAGGACCACCATTCCCAAAAGAAGGCTGCATAGATTCAATAGCGGTAAGGTGGGTGGGTAGCACCCATGAGGCTGGGGGTAGTCTAGGTAGGGATAGAGAGAGTGTGAGTAAGCAGTATGGATGAGGGAAGAGATGGTAGGGGTACAATGGCGGTAGAACAGGTGTCAGTAGGGTCAGTGGGTAGGTATAGTCAGGGTTAAGTAATGTGGGTAAGGATAAAAGGGGGTGTATGGTGAGTTGTTGGGGTAGAGAGGGTGGGAGAAGGTTCAATAAATGTAGAGAGTATGGGATGCAGTAAGTGCACAGAGGGTTACACATTAGCCATGGCCAAGGTAGCAATGTCACAATTTACAAAATTCCAGAGCTTGGGCACATATGTGCTGATAAATTACCTAGTTTGTGTGAACTGGGACAACATAGATGATGACTACAAGCAGGCGCATGAACACCATAAGGTGAGAATGCATGGGTCTTATTCCCTTCATCTGCGTGCATCTGCATCTCCTCCATCAACACCTCCCGTCACCATTGAAGTCACAACTTCTTCCAGTGGACAGTGGACTAGCAAACCCACCTGCTGCCATTTTACCAGCACCCGATTTTTCTGTGCTAAAAATGATTTGGACTGTAGGCCACACACTGTGTTCTGTATGAAAAGAAGTGCTAATAGTTGGAAGTACTTCCTTGTGAAAAAGATCTGTTCCCAAAAGGAGGCTGGCAAGGTGCGGTGTTGATTGGAAGTAGCCGTGTATCAACATCACAATTCCAGAGAAAGTTTACGACAAGGACAAGCAAATAAACCTTTAACCGTTGATGTGATCCCGAAAGAAGCTCTGTGCCATAAAGAAAACTTCACCCAGTTGGAGATTGGAAGTGCAGTGCACCTTTTCCAAAAAACTTCTGCAACGTGGACCATCAACCATCGCTTTACAGAACTTGGACACCTCTGTAATAATGAATTATTTAGTGAGCATCCATTGGGATGACGTGGATGACAACTACAGAAAAGCCCATTGACACCACAAAGTGAAAATGCATTGGGCTCGTTAACTACATCAGCTTCCTACTGTAGCTGCACCTACTTCTGCTGCACCGCCTTCACCATCACCTCGACCTACCGCTTCTTCTATAACTCCTTCAACATCAGCTCCAGCCACCACCATTCCAGTTTCCAGGCATAACTTTTTCAAATGGAGCACGAAACCCATCTGTTGTTATTTTGCCGGCAACCAACTGTTTTCCCTTTAAAAATGACCTTGTAGAACAACATATAATCTGGATTAAAAATCGAATTTACAAATGTTCAGCAACTAAAAAAAACAATAATTTAATCTAGCTTAGACACCACACTGCAAATGAACGTTTTCATATGTTATTGCTTTTAGAAAAAGACAATAGTCTGGTGGTCCGGAAATAAGGGTGCTGGTAGCAACGTACCAGCACTGTTTGTGGACCGCCCGACTACGAGAATGCCTGCAGGGGCAGGATCGGCATGTTTCTCACAGAAGCAGCGGCACTGTTAACGACGGTGCTGGTGTTTCTGTGTTCCCAATGGGGGCTTAGAGTTCCCGCCACCTGACATCCCTGGCCGCTGCAACTTGCAATGTCCAGATGGCACTGGAATATCAGGCAGCAGGAACAGTGTTATGAGGTCAGCGGCAACCTGCCGGTACCACCAACGGGTTACTGCCAACCTGGTAATGAGGCATGTAATACAGCAAATAATCTTGATTAAAAAATCTAATTTGTAATCTTCAACAACAACAAAAAAATGACTTCATATAACTCACATACACACCCTGCAAATACACATTTTTATTTGTAAATATTTACTGACACTTTCACATCAGCCAAATGACTGCACACTGTGAGTTGTACTTTCAAAATGACAAAACTCTACAAAATGGTGTCTATTACACTTTCCAACATCAATGGCACGAAGAGAGGACTATAGTAAGGAACCTATCACAAACAACTATACAATTCCAGCAGCAACACAGGCCAATTGCAAACTACAAAACTATCCCGCTGCTATGCGTACAATTTTTGACATACTCAAAAACACACATTGCCAAACATTCAAAGTTAAAATGACACAAGGGTAGATGTAAGGGCATGGAATCAGAAACACATATACAATTGTGTGGTCTAACATCCACAAAATATGATTATTGCACAGAAATTCATGACTCAATACCCACCGCTATTCTGCATAGCAGCATCTACAATTGCAACCATTCAACTGACGTGAAATGTTAATGTGGCTATGCACGCCCTGTTGCCACACTCTATACCCGCGGATATACAAACACCCAATCAAACAGTTTACTTCTGTTTATCATATCCACGGCTATCAGGGGAAAAAGGCAACAATAAATAACATACTTTTCTGCTCTCCCAAGCAGTCACAAAGTAGCCTACTCTTCTCTGCCAGCTCCCCCACTCCCATAATACCCTATTCACCTCCTCTGACCTCTCCTATTCCCCCTATAGCACTCAATGTTTCTGTGATGCAGTTTCAATCGAAATGTCAGCTAACCCCGGGTATACCCAAGGCTATAGCCGGCGTGTTCCTTTATAACCGAAAGTATGACAATACCCACAAATATTGTTTAGTTCTGTTTCCTATAGCCGCAGCAATTGGGAAAAAACTTCAAAAACAAAATGCTTTCCTCCTCTCCCAAGCCCTCACCAAGTGCCCCAACATCTGTGCCAGATCCCCGCACACCCCTGATGGCCCACTCAATTACCCTACCTTCTTCCATTCCCCTAAAAGATTAGTGGTTTCTGTGATGCACATTCAGTTGAGATGTTGAATAGCCATGGCCATTCTTTCCTAGAGACGTGGCTACAGAAAAGCTTTGTGTTGCAAACTCATTCCCTAGACCCCCTCCAATTCCCAAATTTGACTTGGTATCCTCTTGCCCTCCCCTCTAGTGTAATGGGATTAACATGTATTTTAACCTGCAAATTGCTTTTTTCTCAATTTCATTTTCCGATACCCTCGGCTATAGCAGCGGCAATCTCTCGCATCAAGAAAACAAAATGACAACTGTTTCATTTATAAAAAACCTGAAACAGGGATATACTGTGTCCTATTGTGCTGGCGAGATATTGTGTGCCAGCTGCGAGGTGAGTAGTATGTGGTTAACCTTGATACCACTACATATACTAGTCAAAGGTGAAAAAACCACTCGCGCTCCACGCTTGGCCAGTACAGTTCACAATAATTGTCCATATACAAAGTGTCCCAACGTCTTCAACTGCTTGGTATTCCAGTTTATTGTCTGGTATTTAAGTTAGCAGAAACAGCCAACACGTGTTTCGACTAAAAAGACTTTTTCAAGGCAAATGTTTTTTTTCTATAGTTTATCAATAAGTACATTGGAGCGTTCCTTTGAAGTAAGTATTAAATGATAGGGATAATGCTAAAGCCAGCCGCTCACCTCGTTGGAGTCAAAGATTTGATGAGGTGTCCTGTATGGAGTCACTTCACGGATGCTCCAAGTGTCTGTCAGACAGACACGTGGAGCATCCATGAAGTGGTTTAATTTATAAACACCCGGTTTCTTGGTAATTTATCTGAAATATAACTATCTGTTTCGGAGAAAGGTCACTCCCTTCTCCATCAAATATTAAAGAAACTACTGTACGTAATAAATCTCAACCACAAAAAGGCCTCTAGTAAGCGCTTCATGCCCAAGTAGTTTCGCACCTGGTCCAAATCCAGCCAGCTGTTTGGACTGTGCGTTCCGGCAAAAAATCATATTGGTTGTCTATAGGAAACTCAATGGGAAATAGGCTGCCACTTTGTTTTTTTTGTTTTCTTAAGACTTATTCTATTTTGTATCTATTTTGTATCTAATTATTCCCATAACTTTCAGTCTGGGTGGCCCAGGCATACCTAGTTGTCTCCACAATTTCAACCAAATCCGTCGCATTAGTCAAATGTTATTAGCAATTAAAGGGTGGGAGAGGGCGCTAGAGGGCTGACCAAAATGGCCGCTCCCCTGTGAGCTCCCAGCTACCTCCCGCATGAATCCTGTTTAATCACGGCAATCCTGTGGCGAAACCTCTAAATCTGCAAGAAATACTCTATCCTAGCGCAGCACCTCACTCCTGCCGAAAATCCGGAGTGAATCGGACTGGACTTCCGTGAGAAATCCGCTGTGTAGTGCGGCCCGCACAACCGCGAACTGCGTGGGGCCTGGAAACTCCGACCCGCCTGACCAAAATCCTTCGTAGACCCGCCGCGGTGGGAATCGCTCGGAACCGGGGCGCCGCCCCGCTGGCCCTAAGGAACGGCTTCATGGCTCACAGCCAGCAGTAGGACAGTGGCGGAGCGAACTCCCCGCAGGTGAGGGGCGGGAGGCGCGCGGAGGCTCACAGAAGCGCGCACAACAAGCGGAACGGCAAGACTACGCTTCGCCAACAAATTGGGGTCGTTCTGCGGTGCCCCCGCCATTTTGGCCCATAGCGACTCCCCGCTCGGCTGGGTCTCGGCCCCTCGCGCGGCACAAAGCGGCTAAATCTGAACCCTCACCGCAGGCCTCTTCCGCGCACGCATCGACTGAGCATTTGCTACACCCGAAAATCAGACGCTCGTACACCGCAGCCAAGTTCAAGATGGGGAAGCCGGACAAATCCCAGAAAAGACTCAATTTTGATGCAGGCCCAGCGCCTAAAACGCCCAGGCCGGAACACCGCCCAGAATCCCCGAATAATCAATCAGAGGTAGAGCTCCAGCAACAAACGGACACTAGGGAAATCCTGATGGAACTAAAAGCTGGGATAGGCGGCCTGGACAGCAAGATAGACTCGCTCTCGTCCAAAGTGGGCCTGATGCAGCATCGGCTCGACAAACACAGCGACAGGCTCAACTCTGTCGCACAGAGAGTGTCAGATCTGGACGACGGCACATCAGCACTCACGTCCCATGTGTCCACGCTTGAGGGCCAAATGAAAACCGTACTCACCAAAAACGAGGACTTGGAAGGCCACTCCAGACGAAATAACATCAGGATAGTCGGAGTCAGAGGAAGACAGCTACCAGTCAGAATGGAAGAACACATCGAAAAACTATGCACGGAGCTATTCGGTCCCACAGTCCTGTCACAAATATTCGTAGTGGAAAGAGCCCACAGAATCCGTGCAACAAGACCTGCTCTGGGAGCCTCTGCCCGCCCGATCATTGCCAAGCTCTTAAGCTCTTAAGCTACAAGGACAGGGACGCCATCCTTAGAATGGCAAGAGAAAAGGGCAAACTACACTTCGACGGGGACGACATCCAGTTTTACCCGGACTTTTCGCCGTCAGTCCAAGCCCAAAGGAGATCGTTCACCCATGTGAAACACAGACTACGCGCCAACCAAATTACCCAGAAGAAGCCACATTGTACCTCGACCGACAGGGATGTAAATCCGCAAACCAAATGCCCGGAGCCACAAACAGAGAAAGAGCGGGGAGAGTCCCGCCGTGATAAACAACCCGCGACACTGATCCAAAGCAAGAAGGTATCAAGCCATCAGGACAATCTTCGCAAACGGGAGGATGGGGACTAAGCCTCGGAAGGCCACCTGCGCCCTGTGCAGAGCACGCCTTGTGTTCCAGTTGGGGGGGTTCCAAACGGACAAGTTGGGGGTTGTCCATGCAAGGAAAATTGTTTTATTGTTGTTGTCGTTCGAAACGCGCACCATGCGCCATCGCCTAACCGCGGGCCTCATCCAGAGCCCCGCCACCACCCCTCACGAGCCCTCCCGCCTGACGCAGCTCCCATGCAATCCAGCCGTCCCAAGTGTCGGGACACCGCCTCCGGTATGTCTGCAAACGGGTGGCATATAAAACATCACCGGTACATTCAAAGTAGCAACCTGGAACATTAGAGGGGGCAACATCCCGGCCAAGACACGTAAGAGCCTGCAATTACTCAGACGCCACAAGATCGAGGTGGCAATGATTCAGGAAACCCACCTTTTACCGCAAAATGAGCACCTGTGGGCCCGCAGCTGGGGATGCCATTGCTACTTCTCTTCATATTCATCCTACGCCAGGGGAGTTGCAATTCTTCTTGACACTTTGCTGGGGTTTCGCTTGATCCAAACAGAAAGAGATAACGAGGGAAGGGCTCTTCTGGTTCGGGGCATGGTGGAGGGAGAGAAGGTGGTTTTCATCAACTCCTACACCCCCAACACAGACGGTGCAAACGACTTTGACTGGGTGCTGTGCCGCCTCACGCAAGTGCGAAACGCCATCATAATCTGGGGAGGCGACTTGAATACTCATCTCGACCCACGGAAAGATAAATCACAGCTAACAACCGTGCACCCGTCCAAAGCCAGCCTACAAGTGCAGGAGATCTGCAAAGCGTTTGACCTATCGGACATATGGAGGATCCAGAATTGGGAAGCCAGAGACTACACATACCACTCAAGTGTTCATAATACGAACTCCCGCATCGATTATCTCCTAGTCTCCGCTCACAGCAACTGGCAATGGGGCACATGCCAAATACTCCCCAAAACCTTCTCAGACCACGCCACGCTAATACTCAAATGTCGCTTGCCGACTTCCAGACCACGACCTTCCCAATGGCGTTTCAAACCCAGATCTCTCGCCAATCCAACATTCGCCACCGAGCTAAGCGAGGAAATCAACACCTTTCTTGACATTAACCAAGGCACCGTCAACTCCGCCGGAGTGCTATGGGAATCTCTCAAATGCTATATAAGAGGCATCTGCCTAGCCAAAGAAAACGGAATCCTGAAACTTATCAGACGCGAGCTAGGGACCAGCGAAATACACCTGAAGGAATTGGAAAAGCAGCAAGCCGCTCACAACTCAGATCACATCCAGGCGATGTTGAAAAAAGAACTTCTGAACTTTAGAAACCTGGCTGAATGGGAGATTAAATTTCTGGGCCACAATCACAGAATTAGACAATACGGCGAAGGCCAGAAGCCTGGAGCCCTTCTTGCTCGTCTTATAGCGGCAGACAGGAGGCCAACAAGGGTGGACAGCATCCGGACACCGCAGGGTAATATGCTGCACAAAGAAGAAGTCATAGTCGAGGTATTCAGGGCATTCTACCAAGATCTATACAGCGCCGGGAGCCCGCCGGATCCCGATGTGATTTGGAGTTACCTCAACGACACAGAACTGTACTGGGTGGAAAGGGAACTCTGTGAGCCACTGAATGGGCCCATAACGCTAGAAGAGATCCAAGAAGCCATTAAAAGTCTACCGCCATCCAAAGCCCCGGGGCCTGATGGGCTAACTGGTGAGTTTTATAAACACTTCGCCCCTCTCATTGCTCCTCTTCTGCTAAATGTCTTTGAAGAAGCGATCGAATCTGGCATTCTCCCACAGACATTAAGAGAAGCTAACGTAATACTACTACACAAAAAAGACAAGCCCCCCCGAAGATTGTAAGTCCTACCACCCCATATCACTAATTAATCTGGACAACAAAATCCTGGCCAAGATCCTCGCTAATAGGCTTCTCCTGCTAATGCCTGCACTGGTACTCGCTGACCAGGTGGGATTCGTACCTGGCCGAAACACTACATTCGGGATACGTAGAATGTTCGGGGTTCTAGCAGCAGTCGACCCCGAACAGCAGGCAGTGGCGGTACTACTGGATGCCGAAAAGGCGTTCGACTCCATTGAGTGGCCCTTTTTGTTCGCCGTGCTGCAGCAGCTCAGACTTGGGAAACCGTTTATCAAGCTGGTCTCGCTCCTCTATAATCAGCCCCTATCAGCAATTTCTCTCGGGTCGACTTGCTCGGCACATATCAACCTCCAGCACGGCACCAGGCAGGGATGCCCACTATCTGTCATGATATTCGCCTTTGTGATGGAGCCCTTAGCAGCGGGCCTAAGGGAACCCCAAATCCAGAGAAGGCTTAAAATAGGACCTCACCGGCTAATAATATCCCTCTATGCCGACGATATAGTCCTGTTCATTCAAAACCCCAGCAAAAACATTAACCTGATTATGCGAGAAAAAATTAAGTTTGGGCTGGTATCAGGGTTGAAAATCAATCAATCTAAATCAATCGTTTTTCCCTTGAACACAAAGACCCAAATAGTTCAAGACGATTTTAACTTCCATTGGGAGAAAGCCCACGTCCGATACCTAGGAATCAAAGTGTCCCTGAACCACCACAACATATTCAAAGACAATTACGAAAGCACACTGAAATCATTAAGAGAGAAGGTGAACAGGTGGAAATCTCTACCACTTACCCTCTGGGGAAGAGCCTCACTGGTAAAAAAGGTAATCCTACCCAAACTCCTGTACCTTTTCGCCAACATCCCCATCCTGCTGTCCCGGGGCTTCCTGGGTAATCTGAGAAGCCTAGTTCTGGACCTCATGTGGTCCCTCGTACTTCCCGTCACTAAGGGTGGCCTAGCGCTACCCGACTTAGAATGGTACTACTGGGCAGCACAAGCCCAGTTTCTCAGCCACTGGTATGAGCCCCAATTTGTAAGACTGCACGTACAGCTCGAACGGGCACTAGCCTCACCCAACTTGCTAAGGGCCGTGATTATCAGCGAACAGGCTGTGCCACACACGACGCTGAACATAGTGCAATCCACTTACACAATATGGCGGGAAATGGCCCAAAAGTACAAGATTCAGCTTAGATACTCTCCTCTTCTACCTGCGAAATTAATTCCTAGGATCCCACTCACCGCCGAGAAAGTGTATCTGATCTGGGCGGACAAGTGCAAAATAAATACACTTGGCGACCTCTTCATACAAGACACCTTCATAACACCCCAGCAGGCGAAGGAGAGGGGTAGCACATCCTCCCTTGATATCATTTTGTACTTCAGAGTGTGGTACACCCTGCAGGCCCTCATCCCATCATTCCCACAACAACCTCCCACCTGGCAGCTGCTGCACGGAGCCATTCAGGCACAAGGGGAAGGTAAACTGGTCTCATCTATCTACAAAGCCTTGCTCATGGACACTCTTCCGTCGAACCCCAAAACGAAGGCAAGATGGGAAACCACGCTTCAAACCCCCATTCTAGATGATGACTGAAACTATATCTTACAACAGACTCAAAAAGTGGCCCTCAACTCCCGCTTCAAACAAATCCACTTTAACTTTCTGCACCAAACCTATTATACCCCTAAAAAGAGAAACAGACATCACCCCGGCCAAATGCATCTTGCGAACGATGCAGGTCCCCGGATGCTGACTTCCTGCACCTAGCTTGGTGCTGCTCAACAGTGTCTAAATTCTGGTCAGATGTGCTCGACGAAACTAACGCAATAATTGTCGAGAGGGTGGAGCACTGCCCACTAGTGGCACTCCTTGGCCTAACGAGACCCCTGTCCTCACACGTTAGAAAACTGGCAAGCATGCTATTGGTTCTGGCATGTAGAAGAGTGGCCAAGGCGTGGGGACGTGGCACACCCCCCTCTCTTGCGAACTGGAGGAGAGACATTACATACTGCCAAGAAACAGAATCAGAATTTATAAAGACACTGCCTCACCACGCAAGACCCCCAGATATTTGGGGCCCGTACATCTCGCACCTCCTCTCCAGCGCAGCACCAACCGAGACATCTGATCAGCCACCACAGACTTCACCTATGTAAATTCAAATGCGATAACTGCTTGTTGTGTGATGGGACTGCCAGAGGGTGGGGGGGCGGGCATGAGGGGGGCAACGGCAGCATGTTAGTAGCCCACTGTTTGGTACACATGTTTACTAAAATGCAAAAATAAAGTTTTTTAAAAATAACTAGAGGGCGGCAACCACTGCCCTATAATATATATATACATATATTTCTGATAACCAAAAAATCAACCCAGCAGCCTTCAGCTCCTCATAATATCCAGTTTATTTTTTGGCAAAAGTTTAAAAAGAAAAACATCACACATAGCGACGTGTTTCGCGGCTCCTTGCTGCTTATTCACACATAAAATAGAACACACCCAGTGACACTTTTAACATCTAACAGTGACTCTATGGTTAACTTTCATTGTCCTTTCTCCTTTTCCATGTTGCTCAATCTGGCATAGTTGGAACTCAATGGTAGTTTATGGCGGCAGCCATGTTGTAACAGGTCATCAGTATTTGTGCATGCATTTCTAGCCTATGCCTCGCCTACAATACATCTTTCCTGTATATGCAATTTACTAGTTATTACTTTTGACACAAGGTGCAAATGTGACCTGCAATCCGATCATTTTCAACATGACGTTCTTCTATTAATTGACATTTTATAAAATGCTAAGTGCATTTACCAACTATTGCATTTGCCAAATATGTGGTTTACCCATAGTGCAAACTCCAAATACCGAAATTCATTATTCTTCTGTCTCATTTTTTTGTTTTTTTACCCTTTAAGCAAGACTACAATAGTAATGTCACCAAATTCTTGGGACATTAAAAAGTGCATAGTGCATTATTGGCTCAACTACTAATTGGTTGATCCTCATTAGCTCGCGTATTCATAAGAACGCAGCGCATTGATAGCTGGTAAACTTAATATGTTTCTTAGCTGCCACAATAAATATCTACACATCACATTAATATTTATGCATCGCATGTTCCTTCAGTTGGGTCGAACAGTGCATGTATGTATATGTGCATTTTTTCAAATGTACTACTTCATTGTCCACTTGTCGCACCATCCTGAGAGTGTGACCAAATGCAAAGATCACTATCGCGAATCTGAAAATAGTTTTAAAGTGTACCTTGCATGGTTATTGCAATTACTCTGTAAGGTGCTTAGTGCATGTATTGCTTAGCTGCCATAGTTAATAACTATACTACACATTAATTGTCTACATGTCATATGTTCCTCAATATGGTCAAGCGATGCAAATATACATACATGCATTTTTGCCACTTAATTGCATACCAGTTGAAGTGTGACCTAATACAAAAATCACCTTCCTAAATTTAAAAACATTTAAAGTGCATAGTGCTTGACTTTTGCAAATGCTTTCAAGAGTTTTTTCGTTGACCTGTAGATATGCAGGTGCTATGTAAATATTACACCCTTTGGATCGATTGTCGAGGCAGAAGAATTTGTGATGTTCAAGATAAAAATATTCGGTTGTACACAATTAAGATTTCTATCTAAGGCCAAGCAATAGTCCATTTTAAGTAAAGTGCTTAGCGCTTTCCACTCAATCATCAGACAGTCTTTTGCATAATTATTTGAAAAGAGGAAAACTAAAACCACAAATGTAACAACTTATGCCTTCCATCATCATCATAATTGTTAAAAATAACATATACAAAATATCGAAGCAAGCTTTGAGAAAGGAAAAGTAAAAAAAAAAGGAGTGAAACAATTATCCATATATAAGTAAAGCACAAAAGAAAATACCTATTTGTAAGACACCCATACATAAGAAAAACCGGCTTGTTAATGAAGATTCATATCAGGGGTCGGAAAGGAAAAAGTCTTTGTTAACACCCTAAATAATTATGAAAAATTGAAGTAAATTAACTCTTCAACGAAATGTTCCCCTTTTATCATACTTCATTATTGCATGTGCTCAAATACCCAAATATGTATATAATTCTTCATCAAGGTTGTGTCCTTTGGTTTTTTTTTGTTTCAAAGTCTAAAATAAACTCAGTGTCCATCTGGCGCAGTTCTAATTCTCTGTTTCCCCCACAAGGATTCTCCTTGATATGACACAAGTCAAAAACCTCAGGCTGTCCATTTTCCCACCATGGACATCTTGAAAATGTACTGCCATTGGGTACGAAGCATCAACGTTTTTTATACCCCTCATGTGCTGTAAAATTCTTCATTTACCAATGGTACTACCAATGTACCAGAGGTTACATGAACACATGAGGGCATATACAACGAATTCTGTGTTGCATGAAATCCTGGTTCTTAATGCTATTTTATGACCCAACACAAGATGTGTGTACTCCATTGTGTTCCATGCATATGTGCATGCCTTGCACTTAGTACACTTTAAAAAGCCCTTGGTGCTTTGGTTCAGCCACATAGTGTTCTTCGTGTTCTTGATCTGGGGGGCCATGTAACTGCCAACCAGTAAATCCTTCAAAGAAGCAGACTTTCTGAAAGTCAAGTTTACTCTGTCTTCCAGATGGGATGCCAGGGTTTCATCTGATAAAAGAACATGCCAATGTTTATGTCAAATTTGCCGCATCACATTGGAGTGTGTGCCGTATGTGAGAATTAGACGAATAGCGTTGTCAGTGTTAGTTATTTCCGCTTCATGATTTGTGCTTAATAGGCTAGCCCGACACAGGCCACGTGCCTTTGCACATGCTTGTTCTAACACGGCTTTAGAATATCTTTGTCTCAAAATGTTTTTAGCTGTGAATTTGCACTCTTTGTCAAAGCAATCTAAAGTTGAGCAGTTGCGCCGGATTCTCAGAAATGCACCATACGGTATACTCCTCTGCAAAGAGATGGGGTAATTACTACTGGCTAACAGAGGCATGTGTATGCTTGTAGGTTTGCGATACAGCCCAGTAACAATTTCATCTTTTTCAGCTCTTACCATGACATCCAAAAAGATAATTGACTTTCTACTGTGAGTTTCCGTGAACTTAAGCTTCAACGCATTGGTGTTCATGATATTCACAAAGCCCAGCCAATCTTTTTCATCTCCGTTGCAGAGGCTAACTAAATTGTCTATGAAACACAGCCATAGGACCACCTGATTCGTAAATTGACTATTACTTTCTGTCCACACTATGGTTTTCTCCCACCACCATGATTTGTGTTTAATAGGCTTGCCCGACTCAGGCCACATGTCTTTGCATATGCTCGTTCTAACACGGCTTTAGGATATCTTTGTCTCAAAAAGATTTTAGCCATGAATTTGCGCTCTTTGTCAAAGCAGTCTAATGTTGAGCAGTTGCGCCGGATTCTCAGAAATTCACCATACGGTATACTCCACTTCAAAGAGATGGGGTGATTACTACTGGCTAACAGAGGCATGTTTATGCTTGTAGGTTTGCGATACAGCCCAGTAACAATTTCATCTTTTTCAGCTCTTACCATGACATCCAAAAAGGTAATTGACTTTCTACTGTGAGTTTCCATGAATTTAAGTTTCAACGCATTGGTGTTCATGATATTCACAAAGCCCAGCCAATCTTTTTCATCTCCGTTGCAGAGGCTAACTAAATTGTCTATGAAATGCAGCCATAGGACCACCTGATTCGTATATTGACTATTACTTTCTGTCCACACTATGGTTTTCTCCCACCACCCCATTGTTAGATTGTCATATGAGGGAGCAAAGCATGTCCCATGGAAGTGCCTCTCAATTGATTATAGTATCTGTTTTCAAATACAAAGACGTTGTCAGTTAAACACAACTCCACCATCTCTATAATCATCTGGACAAGGGCAAGAAAATTCAGCGACCTGCTGTCCAGATATTATTTACATGCTTTCTTGCCATCATTATGTTCAATCGATGTATATGAAGAAACTACATCTAGTGTAGCGAACATATAATTATTTTCCCACACAATGCCTTCAATTTTGCTTAGAAATATATTCAAGGAAAACACTTTAGTTGCAGGGACGTTAAGGTGAGCAATACATTTTAACAAAGCTTTTGAAATTCAAGGAAAAAAACGTTGGTTGCAGGATCATCAAGGTGAGAACTTAACGAAACAAAACCCCTGAAATTCAGCTAAAGCCACCTTAACTTCGGGCCCCTGTTGTACAGCCTATGACCACAATGATGATATCACAGATGACATCACTGATGACATCACTGGTGTCATCACTAATGACATCATCTATGACATACACACAAGTCAATGTCTTAAAAATTGGATACTATTTGAAGATTACTTTTTCTTTGTAGAGTATGCGTGTTATTTCAATATTAACATGTTCATCATTTACAAAAGATATGTAATGGAGGATCAACTGGGTGGAGGAGACTACGGGAGTGGGGATGAGGCATCCTTGGGTGAGACACAGTATCCCTGATTTCCCTTTTCTAATAGGTCTAATATCCCCCAGGCCTTTGGAGGTTATTACCAGCCCCTTGCCTATCTTTCAAGTAAATCATCTCCCAATAAGCACCAGTCAGGTACTGGAATGAGGAGACACACAAGAGCACATCCTCTCTTTTTGGATTCTTATTCAGTTCAAAAGATATTTGATTTTGAACACCTGAATTGAATATAAAGAGACCAATATGAAAAATGTATTAACATAACGAGAAGCTGTAAAAGCAAGCATTGCCAAGAGTCAAATAAGCAAGAATTGCCAAGAGTTAAATAAGTAAGAATTGCCAAGAGCCAAGAATAGTCGTGCAAAAGAACTATAAGAGTAATAAAGCCTGTATGCAAGAGAAACCTGGCAAAAGGACACCAGATGCTTTGATCAAGAAACCTGAAACAGAGAATACGTTTCCTAGCAGGTGAGTGTACTGGGAAGCTTATGATGGCCTGTGCAAAAGAACTACAACAGTAACTGAGTTTCCTACCAGGAAGGTTAACTGGAAAGTCTTTATTGGTCTTGCAAGTGAAAGCTACTGAACAAGTCAATGATGATAAAACAAGCAATAATAAAGCTTCAAGGGCTCTTGAGAGAATTCTATGTCAAGCCTCACTGTGAAGTTGAAAATGGTGGCAAGATACCTATGAAACAGATCCATTTAAGGTGTGTTGGTTGCATGACCTTGTGGTCTGTCAACTGCGCCTAGTCAAATACACCCACCTACTTTGTTATTGTTGTGATTGAATAATGGTAATCATGTGTGAACTGAAATTGAGGAATTGGACTTTAAAAATTGGTGAAAGGTAACCAAACCAAAAGAGCTGGGAAGTATCGCAAGGAATTGTGTTATTATGGAACATTGAATATCACAAGTAATTGTGTTATTTTGGAACATTGGAAGACTTAAAAGCCTGGGGAAGGGAACTTTGGTAACGTGAACTTTTAGAACCTTGGGGAAAGGAAACTCCTTTTCCACATAAGAGCTGGAAGAAGCTCTTAACTTTTATTGTGAACACTTCTCATTTGATGCTGACATCCCTACACATTGTGTACAATTAGATGTAAGGCTTGTAAGGCTAAGCATAGGTTTTGGACATAGACAGACAATTGCTTTAGACTTCCTGACACAGACTATCATTCGTTTTATTTAGATAGGGAAATCTCACCTTAGCATAGGGCAAGTTAGGCCGTTTTCCAACTCTCCTTTTTAGTTAATAAAAGTTATATCCCAAAACGCTATTCAGTTGTCTGTGTCTACTTTGTGATGCCTTCATACTATGTACACGTTTTCAAGCAAATGTTGAATTTTAAAACTTCCTTTCTTTACAATACATATATAACTTTAGAGTAATAATCACTTTCTTTTCAATACCCATGTATGAACATTCTTAAAATAGATCCTAATACTTCATTATTCCTTGTTTTAAAGCACTTTTCATGTCATTTAGAAAATGATACGTGTACACATTTTTTCTTTCAATTAAACAATTGAGTATTTACATATGTTTATTTTAAAATGTAAATAATTAGGTTCAACATGTGTTGTTTCTATTTATTTCTACTATTATTTTTTAAATCTATATACAGATCGTAGTATAGGAACATTCTAAGCAGTGTACTATTTATAATTCAGATATCCTTTACTAATATACTGCTACCTTTGGCCGTACCCACTGTCCATTTTATAACACTACCAGACACCTAGCCATGGCCTTTGGCCATGGCTGTTGGGCACAACCACTCTATATTTTAAAACACTTGCAACCCATCGCTCAAAGACATTCATTAATCACAAACTGATTTTCACCTGTTTTGACAGTGGTATTGTTATGTATAAAAGACTGCAGGCTGTGAGAACTCAAACTGTGTTTAGGCAATGTGGAGTGGGATTACATGATTTGCCATTGATCACACACCTTGGTTAAACAGTGTACTACAAGCCCCTTGTTTTATGGATGGTCTCTTGGTGAATGTTGTGATACATCGCATGACCCCAACTAACTGCATTTAAGCAGCACGGAAACGGGAAAAGAATAACCGGCTTCAAGGATACCATATGCTAAGGTGCCTATGCCCCTATAGCGAAAATCAAAAGCTGGAAACCATGAACACATGCTCAGTAAGTGAACATATACATTAAAGTGAAATATACAAATGTAGTTCAATTGACCTTACCCTTAGAAGAAAGTGCATAAAACATAATAGCATTGGACTATAAAAAAAAGGAATGAACATCAGAAAAATAACCTGAGAAAGGTAATGTTCCAATAAATATGCTGGCAAAGTATTAACGATGCTCACCTATTAAACCCAGCAATCTGTCGTGAGATTTTCCCTGGAAAACAAAATCCCAATATGAAACAAGGGCTTGTGGTCTTGTGGGTAAGTGTCTGCACCAGTGACACGACAACCTGAATAAAATGCTGCTAGCCAAATACTTCAGCAAGCTTGCCAAGCAGAAAATGAAAACAGGGGGTTTGGGAAGCGTCTGCCCTCTGAAAATAAGTTACGCTATCCACCCATATGTGTCCTTTACTTGTGCCCTGAAAAGCATCCACAATCTGGGGCAAATAACAGAACTAGTGTCCAGGATTTCAAACCCTCTTGCCACATCCTGGGCAAATACTCATGACTTACTTGCCCTCTCACCCTTTCCCCCCACATGTCTGGCTTTCATCAATACTCTGCTTTATAGAGATAACTTGAAAGGTACACATACCATATTGTCACTCAAAGGTATAAATCCTTATCAAACTATGTTAAGCAAAAGTGTACAATTGTGGCATTATTCCCCCATCTTAACTGGGAAACTACAAATACCAGAATGCAATTCATCAAAAGCCATAAAAATGGTCTCTTAGTGCAATAATTTCAAGGATTGACATAGCACATTTTAAAAAAAGAATTAGGGTGCCGTATGTTTTCTTAGTGTGTTATGGGGTATTTAAAACTAAGCAAACACACGGCATCCAGGACTGTGGACAGTCACTCATCCATGCAGTAACCAGTACTGACCCTACTTAGCTTCAAAGCAAGTAAGGGGCCTGCACCCTCAGGGCATGTTGCTCTAAGTGGTCTTTTAACTTGTGCAAATTATTTAGGCAGCATAGCCTGAGGGTTCCAGCTGCTACCTTGCTTTGAAGCTAAGCAGGGTCAGTCCCCGTTATTGCACCCCAGACGTCACTCTAGCTGTAAAAATATTGTTTTAGTTTGTTTTACTTTTTTTCTATAGCCACGAGTACAGTACTACAGGTAACCTCGGCAATCTGTAGTCATTGTATGTATTGTCTACAGATAGCCACGAATTTCAGAAAAACTACCAGAATAAAATACCTTTTTGCCCCCCAGGCCCTCACCAAGTGTCCCATCATCTATACCATCTCCCCCCACTCCCCAGATGTCCTCCTCACCTTCCCTGCCCTCTTCCTTTCCCTCCACAACACACGCTGTGTCTGTGACACAGTTTGCTTTGAGATGTCGGCTATTCGAGGATATAGCCAAGGTTACAGAAAGGCTTTGTGTTGCAAACTCAGTCCCTAGGCCCCCTCCAACTCTCAAACGTGTCTTGGTGCCCTCTACCCACCCCCACCCACCTCTAGACTGATGGCATTTGCATGGTTTTTGACCTCTGCTCAATTTATGATATCCTAGGCTATAGCTGTGGCTATCGCTCGCATTGAGAAAAAAATGATGACAGCCGTTTCATTTCTAAAAAAAACCCGGTTTTGACAATCAACCCGAGATATAGCTATCTGTTTTTGAGAAAGGGGAACCCGATTCCCTGTCAAATATTTGAAAAACTACTGCATGGAATAACCGCAAACCACAAAAGGCTTCTATTAAATGCTTCATGCCCAAGTTGTTTTGGAACTGGTCCAAATCCATAAAGCGGTTTGGGCTGTGCAGTCCAGCAAACATAATCCATAAAGCGGTTTGGGCTGTGCAGTCCAGCAAACATTGACCTTGTTTGTCTACGGGAAAATGAATGGGAAGTAGGGTGCAACTTCTTAATACCGTTTTCATTTTTTAATTAATCTTTACGAAACTTTGCACTCTGGAGGGGCCTAGGCATCCCTAACCAACTTCAGAATTTCAACCGAATATGTCTCACAAGTCAAAGGTTATTAGCAATAGACTTGTTTGCGGTTCCTATGGAAGTCCGGCTCACTTGAACTATAGGGCAGCAACCGCCACCCGATAATATATATTTTTATAAATATATATCGCCAAATAAAAAACAGGCTGCGCAAAAAGCGCTCAAGGGAAATCCTTTGTTGGTTTGGTGAAGATCCATCCTGAGGGTTTTTTTTTTATTTGGTGAAGAGCGGGTTGACCCTGTACCCAAAACATTAGTTTTATCTCCCATGATGCATTGCTGGACAAAGGCTTTTCATTTCGGAAAACTGCCATTATGAAGATCGAGATTCATGTCTATTTTGTTTCCAACTGGCAAAACAAAAGATTAATTACTTTACAAGTATAAAACATTGCAATGTGGCAACAACAGAAAGTAGTGGTTAGTGGAAAACTAATATTTTAAGTTAATTTAGGAAGCAATCCATATTTTTATATTAAAAACTTACAGGGATTGTTTCCTAAATTAACGTAAAATGTGATGGAGTGGTGTATTAGGGGACTATTATTGTTTGGGTGTGTTGGATTTGCTTTTAAAGCTTTTAATTGGTTGATGACATTATATATGAAGTGCGCAACAGGAGGTCGAATGCTGTTGATGATAGATTTCAATAATCTTTGTTTTGATTGACCACGCTTTTCATGTGACTTAACAGTGAAGGCATGCCAGCAGTGAAGATTTCTTAATTACCAGACATCTTTCTCAACCCAGTACCCCAAAGTAATCCATGTTATTACCCCACATTACTCTTCCTCATCCCAGTAACCCAATGATAATTTATTTCGTTAACTGCAACTCTTCCTCTTCACTTCCACACCACACTCTTCCTTGTCACAGACTCCCACTATGCAAATCTCACTCTTTCTTGTCACATTCCAACACTACCTACACCTCACTCTTCCTTGTTGCAGTCCCCCACTACCCTATATCACTCTTCCTCATTACAGTTCCTCACTATCCCACTTCACTCTTCCTCATCACAGTCCCTCATGACCTCACGTCACTCTCCCTTATCACAATCATCCACTAAACACAACTCACTCTTACTAGTCACAGTCCCTTGTTAATCCCACCTCACTCTTCCTCATCAAAGTCCCACGCTACCCCAACTCACTGTTCCTCATCTCAGTCCACTGCTACCAGAACCTCACTCTTCCCCGTCGCAGTCTCTTGCTAACACATCTCAAACTTCCTCATTGTAGTTTCCCACTACCCCAATAGTAATTCAATTCATTACCTCCACATCCTTCTTCCTCGTCCCTGTCATTACCCCAATGTCTCTCTTCCTCATCCGCGGACCCCAGTAAAATCTATGTCATTGCCCCCCTATCCATCTTCCTGGTCCCGTAGCTCAATAGAAGTCCATGTCATTACCTCCACATGCCTCTTCCTCCTCACATTCCCTCAACAGTAATCCATAGCTTTATACCCACAAGCCTCTTCCCTGTCCCAGTACACAATAGTAATCCAAGACATTAATCCCTCTTTCTAATCCCAGTACCCAATAGTAATCATTCCATTACTCCCACATCCCTTTTCCTCCTCTCAGTAACCCAATAGTAATCCATGTCATTACCCCAACTTCCATCTTCGTCATCGCAGTAGCCTACTAATAATCTATGTCTTTACACCCACATCCCTCTTCCTCAACGCAGTAAGGCAACAGTAATAAATGTCATTAGTCCGGCATTCCTCTTGCTCGTCCCATTAGCCCAATAGTAATCCATGCCATCACCAACACAACCCTCTTCCTCATCCAAGTACCCATCAGTAAACCATGTCATAACGCCCACATCCCTCTTCCTCGTCCAAGTACCCAATACTATTCCATGTTATTACCCCACATCCCTCTTCCCTGTACCAGTACTCAATATTAATTCATGCCAATAACCCTACATCCCTCTTCCTTGTCCCAGTACTCAATAATAATCCATGTCATTGCTCCTACATCCTTCTTCCTTGTCCCAGTACCCCAATATCAATTCATGTCATTACCCCACTTCACTCTTCCTCGTCCCAGTATCCCAATTGTTATGCATGTCAATACCCCCAGCTCCCTCTTTCCACAGCAGTACCCCAATAGTAACCCATGCAATCACCCCCACGTCCCTCTTCCTCATTACTGGACAAAATAGTAACCCATGTCATTACTCCCACATTCCCCTTCCTTGTAATAGTAAACCAATAGTAAACCAATAGTTTCCAATAGTAAACCATGTCATTGGCCCCATATTCGTCTTCCTCACTCTATTACTGAAATGTAAACCATGTCATTACCCCTGCATTCCTCTTCCTCATACCAGTACCCAATAGTAATCCATCTCATTACCCTCACGCCCTCTGCCTCATTGCAGCTCCCCATTAGTAATCCATTTCATTAAACCCATCCCTCTTCCTTGCCTCAGTTCAACAATATTAATCCATATCACTACCCCCAAATCCCTCTTCCTTGACCCGGTACATGAATAGTAATCAATGCAATTACCCCCACATCCCTCTTCCTCGACCCAGTACAAAAATAGTAATCCATGGCATTACCCCCAAAATCTCCCTTCTTGTCCTGACCCAATATAAATCCATGTCATTAACCCCACATCCGTGTTCCTCATACCATTAACCCAATAGTAATCCATGTCATTAACCCTACATCTCTCTTCATCATCCCAGTACCCAATAGTAATCAATGTCATAGCACCCATACACCTCTTCCATGTCCCAGTACCCACATAGTAATCTATGTCACTACCCCAACATCGCTCTTCCTCATCCAAGTACCCAATAGTAATCCATGTCATTATCCCTACATCTCTCTTCCTCAAAACAGTTCACAGTGGTAGTCCTTCCCAGTAACCTAATAGTAATCCATGGCATTACCCCCACATCCATCTTCCAAACCTCAGTACCCAAATGTAATCCATATCATTACCCACACACCTCTCCTCCTTGTTCCAGTACCCCAATAATGATTCATGTAATTGCCCCATATTCCTCGTCCTTGCCCACCACCCAATAGTATTATGTGTCATTGCCCACACATCCCTCTTCCTCGACAAAGTACCCCAATATTAATCTATGTCATTACTCCTACAATCCTCTTCCCAGCCCCAGTACCCAATAGTAATCCATTCCATTAATCGTAATTTCTCGTCCCAGTGCCCGAAGGTAATCCATTATATTACCCCACATACATTTTCCTCATCCCAGTAACCCAATAGTAATCCATGTCATTACCCCCACATGCATATTCCTCATCCCATTAATCAATAGTAATTCATATAGTTACCCCCACATCCCTCTTCCTCGTCCCAGTTACCAATAGTAATCCATGTCATTGCCCCCATACCCCTCTTCCTTGACACAGTATACCAATATTAATCGGACATTACCCCCGCAATCCTCTTTCCTGTCCCAGTACCCAATAGTAATCCATGCCATTAATCCATCTTTCTCCTCCCAGTACACAATAGCAATCAGTTCAATTGCACCTGTATCACGTTTCCTCATCCCAGTAGCCAAATAATAATTAATGTTATTACCCCTAAATCCATCATCCTCATCCCAGTACCCCAATAGTATTTCATGGCACTGCCCAACATCCCTCTTCATAGTCCCAGTAACACACTAGTGATTCATGTCATTGCCCCACATTTGCTCCCTTGCCACAGCATCCAATAGTAATCCATGTCATTGTCCCCACATCCTTCTTCCTTGTTCCGGTACCCCAAATGTAATCTGTCATTAACCCCACAGCAATGTTCCTTGCTCCAGTAATCCATTAGTAATCCATGTAATTACCCCCACTCCTCTCGTCCCAGGCCCAATACTAATCCATGTCATTACCCCAACATCCCTCTTTCTTGTCCCAGGCCCAATAGTACTCTTTGTCATTACCCACACATCTATATTCCTCGTCCCAATACAACAATAGTA
This sequence comes from Ambystoma mexicanum, assembly GCF_040938575.1. Classification (NCBI taxonomy): domain Eukaryota; kingdom Metazoa; phylum Chordata; class Amphibia; order Caudata; family Ambystomatidae; genus Ambystoma; species Ambystoma mexicanum. The sequence goes on along the minus strand of NC_090932.1, from coordinate 432,638,383 downwards.
ATCCATGTCATTAACTCCATCCGACGTCTCCCTTCCTCGTCCCAGTTCCGATTAGTAACCCATGTCATTCGTCCTCACATCCCTCCTCCTTGCCCCATTACCAAAAGGTAACCCATGATATTACCCCTCCATTCCTCTTCCTCATACCAGTAACCAATAGAAATCAATGATATTACATTCACAACGCTCTGATGTGTCACAGGACCCCAATAGTAATCCATGTAATTACCCCCACATCCATTTTCCTCATCTAAGTACCAATAGTAATCCATGTCCTACCCAATAGTAATCCATGTAATTACCCCCACATCTATTTTCCTCACCTAAGTACCAAAAGTAATCCATGTCCTTATCCCCACATCCCTCTTCCTCGACACAGTACCCCAATATTAATCCATGTCATTACCCCCACAATCCTCTTTCCTATCCAGTATCCAATAGTAATCCATGTGATTAATCCCTCTTTCTTGTCCCAGTACCCAATAGTAATCCATTCCATTACCCAAACATCCATCTTCTTTGCACCAATACCCATGAGTAATCCATATCATTACCCCTGCATCCCTCTTTCTCTTCCCAAAACCCAATAGTAATCCATCTTATTACCCCCAAACATTTGTCTTCCTTGCCCCAGCACCCAATAGTGATCCATATAATTGCCCTCACATTCCTCTTCCTTGACACAGTACCCCAATATTAGTCCATGTCATTACCTCACAATCTGTTTAACCCAATAGTAATCCATGTTATTATCCCACACATTCGTCTTCCTTGCCCCAGCACCCAATAGTGATCCATATAATTGCCCCCACATTCCTCTTCCTTGACACAGTACCCCAATATTATTCCATGTCATTAACCCACAATTCTTTTAACCCAATAGTAATCCATGTTATTACCCCCACACATTTGTCTTTCTTGCCCCAGCACCTAATAGTGATCCATATAATTGCCCCCACATTCCTCTTCCTTGACACAGTACCCCAATATTAATCCATGTCATTACCCCCACAATCTGTTTCCTTGTGCCAGTACCCAAAAGTAATCAGTGCCATCAATCTCTGTTTCTCATCCCAGTACCCACTAGTAATCCATTCCATTGTCCCATCCCTTTTCATTTTTTTCATTTCATTTTGCTTTTATTCGGCATAAAAACCATCAAAAGCAAACCCAAAGAAATGTCATCAGGGCATGGGTACAATTGAGTGTATTAGTAAAAATTGCAACAAGTGAAGTACAAATTAAAAACCTATACACATTTCATTATATACATTTTCAAGATACATTGCTGATTGAGGATACGTTTTCAAAGAAAAAATGTATGCCAACGAAAGAATAAATAAAAACTTAGACCAATTGGGGAGAGTACACTTGCAGCCACTATTAAAAACAATTATGCATAATTATCAGGATTCATTTGCCAAACAGCCAATCTCAGATACAGCAGTACGTCGTCTCAACCTGAAAAGATATTAACAGTGTTTAGATCTAAGCAGCCATGCACAATGTATACATTTGGCTACTCTCTGTACTTTTATCGGGTCATCATAGTGTTTACAGCACTCCCACGCTCCGTAAATTGGTCTGATACCTGATGCTTTCAAAATTGGCTTCAAATATATAAATCTCAGAGCTGAAAATCACGAATAGAGAAAGAGAATACACATTTTGATTTCTACACTATTACTACACAGCGGACACATTCCTGAGCCGTTGGATCCCACAATCTAGTAAATGATGCTAATTTAAGACTACCCATCCTAAATTTGATAAATAAAGCTTGTGCAAAAGGTGGAGTAACTTGGTCGAGATAAGCTTCAAACCCGAATCCCAGTTTATTACCAAGAAAGTGAAAAACTAGTTTCAACCTGTCGCACAATACCCCCAAAATCCTTTTCCTTGTCCCAGTACCCAATAGTAATCCATGCCAATACACCTGCATCCCTTTGCCTCATCCCCGTATCCCAATAGCAATCCATATCATTACCCCCACATCCCTATTCTTCGTCCCAATACCCCAATAGTAAACAATGTCATTGAGCCCACATCCCTCTTGCTTGTCCTGGTAACCCCAAAAGAAATCTGTCATTAACCCCACAACCATCTTCCTTCTCCAAGCTATCCTCTAGTACCCCACATCCCTCTTCCTTGTCCCAGGCCCAAAATTAATCCATGTCATTACCCCCACATCCCTCTTCCTCGTCCCAGTACAACAATAGTTATCTTTGTCATTAACTTCACTCCACATCGCCCTTCATCATCCTCGTTCCCAATAGTAATCAATGTCATTAGCCCACGCAACCGCTTTCTTGCACTATTACCAAAATGTAACCCACAATACTACCCTGGCATTCCTCTTCCTTGTACCAGTACAACAATGGTAATCCATGTCTTTAACTACACCCCACATCTCCCTTCTTGTCCTGGTACCCAATATTAATCCATGTCATTACCCCCACATCCCTCTTTCTCATCCCACTACACAGTAGTAATCCATGTCATTGATAAGATATGATATTTTATTTATATTGCGCTCATACACAAGTGTTTCACATTCCTCTTCCTCGTCCCAGTACCCAATAGCAATCCATGTCATTACCACCACATTCCTCTTCCTCGTCCCACTACTCAATAGTATTCCATGTCATTACTGCCACATCTCTCTTCCTCGCCCAATAGTAATCCATGTCATTATCACTGCATCCATATTCCTCGTCCCAGTACCTCAATAGTAATCCATATCATTAGCCCCGCTTTTCTCTTCCTCTTCCCCCTACCCCAAAGTTAATCCCTGTCATTATCACACATACCTCATCTTCATCCCAGAACCCCAATAGTAATCAATGTCATTACCCCCACAACCCTATTCAACGTCCCAGTACCCAATTGTGATCCATGTCATTACACCCACATGCCCTCTTCGTCGTCCTGGTAACCCAATAGTATTCCATGTCATTACCCCCACATCCCTCTTCCTCGAAACAGTACTAATAGTAATCGATGTTATTAACCCATAACACATTTCCCTGTCCCAGTACCCAACAGTAAGCTATGCCATTAATCCTTTGTACTCGTCCCTTTTCCCAATAGAAATGCATTACCTTACCCCTACATTCCTTTTCCTAGTGCCATTATCCCAATAGTAATCCATGTCATCACACCACATCTCTAGTCCTCGCCCTAGGACCCAGAGGTAATCCATATCATTACCCGGACATCCCTCTTCCTCATCCCACAATCTCAATAGTAATAACCACCATATCCTCTTCCTCGTCCCAGTACTCAAATACTAATCCATATCATTACCCACAAATCCAAGAGCCCATTAGTAATCCATGTCATCATCCCCACATCCCTCTTTCTTGTCCCAGTAGCCCAAAAGGAGTCTATGCAATTACCACTAAATCTGTCTTCCTTGTCCAAGTAATCCAACAACAATCCATGTAATTACCCCTCATCTCTCTTCTACATCCCAGGCCCATTAGTAAACCATGCCATTAGCAAAACCCTCTTCCTTATCCCAGTACAACAATAGTAATCCAGGTAATCACACCCACATCTCCATTCTTGTCTGGGTACCCAATAGTAATCCATGTCATTACCCCCACATCCCTCTTCCTCATCCCAGTACCATTAGTAATCCATGTCATTACTCCCGCAACCTGCCTCCTCACCCCAGTACCCAATAGTAATCGAGGTTGTTACCGCCACATCTCCCTTCTTTACCGGACCCAATAGTAATCTGTGTCATTACCCCCACATCCCTCTTGCCCATCCCAGTACCCAGCAGTAATCCATGTCATTACCCCAACAACCCGCTTCCTCATCCCAGTATCCAATAGTCATCCATGTCATTACCCGCACAATCCTCTTCACCGTCCCAGTACCCAATAGTAATCCATTGTCATTACCCCACATCCATCTTCCTCATTCCAGTACTCAATAGTAATCCATATCAGGGCCCCCACATCCCTCTTCCTCGCCCAATAGTAATCCATGGCAATATCCCTGCATCCCTCTTCCTCGTTGCAGTACCCCAATAATAATCCATAGCATTAGCCCCACATTTTTCTTCCCCCTACCCCAATGGTAATCCATGTCAATACCCTCACATACCCCATCCTCATCCCAGTACCCTCAATAGTAATCCATCTTATTACCCCCACATCCCTCTTCTTCATCCCAGTAACCCAATAGGAATGCATGTAATTACCCACACATCCCTATTCCTCACCACAGTTTCTCATAGTAATCATTGTCAATACCCCCATATCCCTCTTTCCAGTACCCAATAGTAATCCATGTTACTACCCTGACATCGTTCTTCCACGTCGCAGTACCACAATAGTAATCCATGGCATTACCCCCACATCCCTCTTCCTGGTCCTAATACCCCAAACGTAATCTATGTCATTACCCCCACAGCCTCTTCCTTGTCCCAGTACCCAATAGCAATCCATGTCATTACCCCAAAATCCCTTTTGTTCTTCATCATAGCACCACCATAGTAATCCAGGTCATTACTCCCATATCCTCTTCCTTGTCTCAGTACCGATTAGTAATGCATGGTATTACCCCCACATCCATCTTCTTCATCCCAGTACCCAAAGGTAATCCATGTAATTACCACTACATCCTTCTTCCTTCCAGCACCCCAATTGTGATCCATCTCATTACCCCAACATCCCTCTTCCTTGTCACAGTACCCAATAGTAATCCATCACATTAATGTACCATCCCTCTTCCCCATCCTAGTACCCAATGGAAATCCATATCATTAACCCTGCATCCCTCTTCCCCATCCCAGTATCTAATAGTGATCCATGTAATTACCCCAAACCCCTCTTCCTCACACCAGCACCGAATAGTAATCCATGCCATTGCCCCCATGTCTCTCTTCCTTGTCCCAGTAGCCTAAAGGTAATCTACGCCAATTCCCCAAAATCTGTATTCCTTGTCCAAGTGTCCATTAGTAATCCATGTCATTACCCCCACATCTCTCTTCTTAGTCCCAGTACACCAATTATAATATATGTCATTACCCCACATTCCTCTTGCTTGCACCAGTACCCAATAGTAATCAATATCATTAAACCCACACCACTCTTCCTCTACCCCTACCCATATAGTAATCCATGTCATTTCCCCCTTATCCCTCTTCCTTGTCCCAGTAGCCCAAAGGTATTCTATGCTACTACCTACAAATCTGTCTTCCTTGTCCAAGTGATCCAATAGTACTCAATGTCATAACCCCCAGATATATCTTCCTCGTCCCAGGCTCAATAGTCTTTGCAAGACGTGGCGCGCGCATGCATGAATGTCGGCGCAGCCTCGTGGTAGAGAGTTGTTCAACACCCTCATTCCTCTGTTCACAGGCAAATTTGGTTTAAATGATCTACAGACGATACTGGTGTTTCGGGTTAAGCTGTGCTGCTTTACCAACTTCCAACATCTGCAACTTTGGCTTTCCCTAATTCAAGAGGGTGCCTTTTCAGGTTAGGATTTGGTCCTGGCTTCCCCCAGCGTGACTGACCATATCACTTTGTTACGGCCACCATAACAATTTGGCATTCATCAGAATGGTAACATCCACCTCCTGCGGAAGACGATGTGTTTACTACCACTACACGTCGAAATCGGTCGAGAGATAAACCCTACAGTGATGTGATCTTTTGCACTTGTCCTTCCGATCCACCCTGACAATAGATTATTTATTAATTAATTCTATTGATTATGAATATAAAAATGATGTCTGTTTGATGGGGACCAGTCATGAATTCCTTCTCCCCACAGGATTTTAGCATGATTCTTTTGTCTTTTAAGCTTTTGGATGTATGTCACGGTATGTTGGGTTTGAATGAGTGCACTATGAATGGCAAGTATGTGCGACAATGTTTTAGCCGACTTTAGGCATACGGTTGCTGCTGTTTTGCTGTATTAAAGTGATCAGTGTTTAATTATTTGTGATTGACTCACCATTGTTTAAATTGTTGGTATCACTTTCAATAAATTTTGATACACATTTTTTCAAATTGATTTGTTTCTCTGGACAATCTTTTTCTGTTGTTCTATGCAATTATAATACTCTGGTCCAGAGGCTAGAGTTTCCCTGCCCTTTCAGATTTTTTGTCAATAGCAATCCATGCCATTACCCCCACACCATTCTTCCTTGTCCCAGGACAACAAAAGTAATCCATGTCATTACCTCCAAATCTCTCTTCTTGTCGCAGTACCCAATTGAAATCTAGGTCATTAACCCTACATCTCTTCTTCATCCCAGTACCCAGTAGTAATCCATGTCATACACCCAGAATCCTCTTCATCATCCCAGGACCAAATAGTCATCCAAGTCATTGCCCCCACACCATTCTTCCTCATCTCAGTGCCCATTATAATCCATGTCATTACCCCCACATTCATCTTCCTCATTCCAATAACCAATAGGAATCTGTGGCATTACTCCCACATCTCTCTTCTGTGTCGCAGTGCACCATTGGTAATCAATGTCATGGCCCCCCACATCCCTTTTCCTCGCCCAGTAGTAATCCACATCATTACACAACTTCCCCCTTCCTATTTGTCACGTCTCCCGTTGCTCGCGCCATTAGGAATCACACGATCACACGTCCCACACCACACCTAACCACAAGAGCAGTCCCTGCACACAGAAAGAACCAGCAGTTTGCCTGGCGTAGGAGGACACCAGCCTGTAGCCCCGGCGTCTACCGTCCTTCGTTTTTCTGGCAGTTGCCATGGAGGCGCACTCACGGCTGGTCACGCCCACGGAGACTCCCACGGCAACCCCGAACATCCGGCGTCTCGTGACCACGTGATCACGTCACGTCTCGCACATCCATGGGACACATCACGTGACTGCTTAATCAGTTTAAAAGCATCTTGGCAACGTGGGTACAGCGCTTCACAGCTGATCTCTTGAGGATTGTTTAGCGCTCTGGTTTACCTGCTTTTTGATCACGGACTTTGCGACCTCAGACTGTTCTTCGGACCTGTTTTGCCTGCCCCTCGGATTTCTGCCTCTTGGATCCCGCCTTGTTTCCCCGGCTCCTTGACCTTAGAACTCTCTCTTGGACTGCCTTTGGATTATCCTTGAATCTTGGAACTTGGAACTTGGTTTTGACCTTCTTGCCTTACTGGTCCATCTACATCAGACCCAGGTGTGACTCATCCACGAGCCGTGTAGAACACCTCTTTCACCACCATCAGGAGTCTGTGGCTCTCGCCACGTTTAGGACCCCACCTACAGCACTCCTGGGTAAGCCTTGTTAATACTGATTGTTACCTGTACCAATTGCACTGCTCCTGTTTAACCATCAACCATTGCATTGCAGCGGTCAGGGGGTCCTTCCGGCGTTCCTGCTACCTGATTGACGGCTCAACACACCTGTGGCCTCAAAGATTGCACAGACAGTGTATCCTTTCTGTCTGTGCGGTGCTTGGGGATGGAGGTACAATAATCTGCACGACCATCAAGATCAGAACAGACTGTGAAGCCTTCGTGGTCGTCCAGATTATGGATACCTCCTCCGGGGAACCTGTGGCCGCTCTAATGCAAGCGGTTGCGGCTCTTAGGACCGACATGGCCGCAGCCACAACGGCCATCCACCATAGACTCGACGCCCTACAAAGCACATGTGCCCCCTTACCCGCAGATGCCGAGTTCGGCGACCCCACCCCCCCAGCTCCGCCTACACCTCTGCCCACAGCACCCACAGTCCCCACTCCGGTGGTCCTTCCAACCTCCTTTCCTCTTGCTGCCCCCGAGCGCTATCAGGGGGATCCCAGGAAATATCGTACCTTCCTCAACCAGTGAAAACTTCACTTCTTGTGTAGACCCCAGCTTTTTCCTGACTCCGTTACCAAGGCAGCTTTCCTTCTTTCTCACCTGTCAGGTGTAGCGGCCATTTGGGCGAACCCATTACTAGAGAGCGATCACCCTGCCCTATACAATTTCGACCTACTGGTGACAGAGATGGCAAAGGTTTTTGACACCAGGTATAAGGCGCAATCCCGAGACCTGGAATTGCTTGATCTTACACAGGGAAAACAAACTCTGATTGATTACATCACCCGTTTCAATCAACTGGCTGCAGAGACCTCGTGGCCTGAAGAAAAGAAAGCCATAGTGTTCTACCGCGGTCTCTGTAGCCACATGAAAGACGCTCTTTCTGTAGTGCCGGCTCTTCCCTCAGTCTTCCCTGAGTTAGTGGACCTGGCTCTACAGGTGGACGCTCGCAGGTCCGAGAGGAGAGCAGAGACGGCTTTTTCCAACCAGACACTCCCAGCCCCGTCCCTCTCTGCTCCGGAACCCATGCAAATCGGCGGGATCCGGAGTCCCATCACCCAGGCCGAGCGGGAGCGTCGGAGAACTGATAACGCCTGTTTCTACTGTGGTACATTAGGGCACTATGTTAAAGAATGTCCCCGCCGCCCTAAAAATAAAGCATCGGGTTTTCAGAAGGCTCGCCACTAAGAATGGGGGTACGGGCGAGTCCTTCTCTGACCCCCACTGAACCTGTATTTGGTCCCATCAGACCGATTGCGGTCCAGGCCCAGTTGAAACCAGCCGGAGATCTGGCACACTCAGTACAGATTGTGATCGACTCCGGGGCCACTGGCTGTTTTATTGATATCTCGCTGGCTCACGACCTCAATCTACCCTTGATCAAGAAAAAGTACCCGGAGCCGGTACAAGCGGTCGATGGTACCTCACTTGTCTCTGGTCCCATTGAGTACCAAACCGCTCCCATGTTAGTGGTGATTCAGGGCACGCACCAAGAGAAGCTAGCGTTTGATCTCATTTCCACTCCGCAGTTCGGTATCATTTTAGGCATTCCGTGGCTCAAACAGCACAATCCCTTGATTAACTGGGGCAATGGGCAGGTCACATTCGAATCTGAAGTCTGCCAACACTTCTGTTTGATCGAGTCCACTACGATTTCATCCCCGGCCACTGTCCTTGGGGCCATGGCCTCCGCCAGCCTTGAGGAGACAGATCCATCTACGAACGTCCCACACACTGTGGGGGCCATTACAGCGGGGATCCCCGCTGTCTATCATGAATTCCGAGAGGTGTTTGACAAAGTCACGGCAGAAGGCCTACCACCACATCGACCCTATGATTGCCCCATTGATTTGGTTCCTGGGGCAACTATACCAAAGGGCAGGATATACTCCTTATCTCCATCGGAAGAGTTGGTACTCAAGGAATACATCCAACAGGCCCTAGGCATAGGTCACATACGACCCTCTTGCTCTCCGGCTGCCAGTCCGATCTTCTTCGTGCCCAAGAAGGAGGGTGACTTACGTCCCTGTGTTGATTACAAACGTTTGAACGCCGTTACCATCAAGAATCGGTATCCCTTACCCCTCATCTCCACGTTTCTAGACCGATTAACCAAGGCATCCATCTTTACTAAGTTGGACCTTCGGGGGGCGTACAACCTGGTTCGTATGCGTAGCGGAGACGAGTGGAAGACGGCATTTTGTACTTGACAAGGGCTGTTCGAGTATACTGTAATGCCTTTCGGTCTCTGCAATGCTCCTGCTACGTTTCAACGCTTTGTCAACGAAGTGTTCTCTGACGTCTTAGACGTTTTCGTTGTGGCCTACCTAGACGATATATTGATATTTTCGTCCTCACTGGAGGAACACATAGGCCATGTCACAGAAGTACTAACTCGGCTAAAAAAAAATTCCTTGTACGCCAAGCCCGAGAAATGTGTGTTTCATACTAGGGAAGTAGAGTTCCTAGGCTTTCTTATTACACCTGGAGGTCTATCCATGAACATGTCCAAAGTCCGTGCCATCATCGACTGGCCCGCTCCAACCAGTCTCAAACAGCTCCAGTCGTTTCTGGGCTTTGCCAACTTTTATCGGCGATTTATTGCCGGTTTTTCGTCCATTGTTTCACCACTGACTGCCTTGACCAGTCCTCGG